>NC_068444.1:40252563-40912563 GCF_023373465.1 Oncorhynchus keta | reverse complement strand
GTGTGTGCATGCGCTAGTGTGCGATAATGGACACGGGACAGACACAGTCAAAGTAAATCCTGTGTCACCTTAGGCTGTAATTCAATCCAGTATTAAAGGCCATGAATTAATGAGAAGGTAGCCGTGTGTTTTCAGGGTGAGGAGTCCAGGACTGGTATACATCATATGCTGTATGACACAAGATAACACACACAACATGAAGGCTACCGTCCGTTCAACACAAAGTCCCATTTAGTTTGTTTGTTGCACAGAAATTGATGCATATGACTTTTGTAAGAAATGCATGCTTGTGTGTGTGTGTGAGTGTGAGTGTGTGTGTGTGTGTCTAGGTTTATGCCTGGGTGTGTGTCATGCAAGAGCCTCACGCTCTTCTCAATTTACATCAACAAGATAGCCCAGGCAGTAGGAAGTTCTCTCATTCATTTATATGCAGATGATACAGTCTTATACTCAGCTGGCTCCTCCCCGGATTTTGTGTTAAATGCTCTACAACAAATCTTTCTTAGTGTCCAACAAGCTTTCTCTACCCTTAACCCTGTTCTGAACACCTCCAACACAAAGGTCATGTGGTTTGGTAAGAAGAATGCCCCTCTCCCCACAGGTGTGATTACTACTTTAGAGCTACAAGTACTTGGGAGTATGGCTTGACGGTACACTGTCCTTCTCTGAGCACATATCAAAGCTGCAGGCTAAAGTTAAATATAGACTTGGTTTCCTCTATCGTAATCACTCCTTTTTCACCCCAGCTGTCAAACTAACCCTGATTCAAATGACCATCCTACCCATGCTAGATTATGGAGGCATAATTTATAGATCAGCAGGTAAGGGTGCTCTCGAGCGGTTAGATGTTCTTTACCATTCGGGCCATCAGATTTGCCACCAATGCTCCTTACAGGACACATCACTGCTCTCTATACTCTTCTGTAATCTGGTCATCATCTCTGTATACCCGTCTCAAGACCAACTGGTTGATGCTTATTTATAAAAACCCTCTTAGGCCTCACTCCCCCCGAGCCGAGATACCTACTGCAGCCCTCATCCTCTACATACAACACTGTTCTGCCAGTCACATTCTGTTAAAGGTCCCCAAAGCACACACATCCCTGGGTCGCTCGTCTTTTCAGTTCGCTGCAGCTAGCGACTGGAACGAGCTGCAAAAAAACACTCAAATTGGACAGTTTTTTCTCCATCTCTTCATTCAAAGACTGAATCATGGACACTTACTGACAGTTGTGGCTGCTTTGCATGATGTATTGTCTCTACCTTCTTGCCCTTTGTGCTGTTGTCTGTGCCCAATAACGTTCGTACCATGTTTTGTGATGCTACCGTGTTGTCATGTTGTGTTGCTACCATGCTGTGTTGTCATGTGTTGCTGTGTTGTCTTTAGGTCTCTCTTTATGTCGTGTTGTGTTGTCTCTTTTGTCGTGATGTGTGTTTTGTCCTATATTCATATGTTATTTCTTTTTCATTTCTTTTTCATTTTGAATCCCAGCCCCCGTCCCCGCAGGACGTCTTTTGACTGTTGGTAGGCCGTCATTGTAAATAAGAATTTGTTCTTTACTGACTTGCCTAGTTAAATAAAGGTCAAATCAAATAAATGAAAAAGAGAGAACATGTTTGTGTACTGTATATTCTGTGTGTAGTCATGATGTGCCACAATGCCCGTCTAGTGGTCTGATTTGTTTGTTGGCTGGTAAATAAAACATAGCGATAAATTAAAGATGGACGGGCCTGGCCTTGAGTCCTGTGAGTGGGCGATGCTCTCACTGGGCCAAGTTGGAGTGAGGCCTTCACTTTGCCCTTGAGCGAGCTACTGTATTCGCGAGGAGCGCTTCTCTCTAACGGCACGTCACTTTCAGGACAGGTCGAGAAGACAGGTCGAGATGGGAAGATAACTGCAAGATTCATGTTAGTTTCCACTGAATTCCTTGCGGTTCAAAACACTTGAATTATTTCAGAGTATAATTAAAAAATGGAGACATGGAGAGTTAATCACACCTACAAAAGAGTGAGAGGTTAATGAGACCTGCAGAGAAGAGGGGAAGAGCAGGCAAAGAGTGACCAGAAGGGAAAAAGGGAATGTAGAGGTGGAAGAAAAGGGAGAGGAGGGAGTTAAAGGAAAAAGACAGAGTGGAGGGAGAGAGAGAGAGGACAGGGAGGGTGACTGAGAGGAGAAGGGAGAGAGAGACAGAGAGAGCAAGAAAGAGAGAGACTATAGTGACAGATTCATCGCTGCCCTTTGACAGCAAGTGCAGTTCCTCTTGCACTGTCTAGGCACAGCAGCTGAATAATGAATCTGGTTCCAGGCAACGCTGCAGAATGATTCAGTAATGCTACATTCATTAGGCTGACCCAGCAACAATCCCCACACAGAGAGAGGGAGGGGAGGGAGGGAAATAGATGGGAGATGAGAAATCAAACATGAAATGAACAGATGTATTTATGCAGGATATCAACACATTGTCTTTTACAGTGACAATCTGTCAAATATATGTATAGGATATTTAACCCTCTTATACTGCTACAGTCTTGGTCCACTTCTCTCCATATCCGCCATTCATTAGAACCTAGCCTTTCACGATCATCTGACACTTCCTCTTCTTCAAGCCCTTAATTTACCTGCCCATCTAAAGGCCTATGGAAAAAAAAAACTGTTGCTGTGGCAACCCCTTGGTGTAGGGTTGCTGAAGCTTGCCCGAGTGGATCTGAAGGGTTAGCGAAGCTATTTATTTAACCACACACAGTTCTAGACCACCAGCGAAATCAAGTCTTAAGCTTTATATCCTACACAAAGCTATACAGCATGGTCTGCCTGTGCACTCTGCTGTCAAACGGCACATGCAGTGCCTTCAGAAAGTATTCACACCCCTCAATTTTCCTCACATTTTGTGTTACAGCCTGAATTTAAAATACACTGCTCAAAAAAAATAAAGGGAACACTAAAATAACACATCCTAGATCTGAATGAATGAAATATTCTTATTAAATACTTTTTTTTACATAGTTGAATGTGCTGACAACAAAATAACACAAATTATCAATGGAAATCAAATTTATCAACCAATGGAGGTCTGGATTTGGAGTCACACTCAAAATTAAAGTGGAAAACCACACTACAGGCTGATCCAACTTTGATGTAATGTCCTTAAAACAAGTCAAAATGAGGCTCAGTAGTGTGTGTGGCCTCTACGTGCCTGTATGACCTCCCTACAACGCCTGGGCATGCTCCTGATGAGGTGGCGGATGGTCTCCTGAGGGATCTCCTCCCAGACCTGGACTAAAGCATCCGCCAACTCCTGGACAGTCTGTGGTGCAACGTGGCGTTGGTGGATGGAGCGAGACATGTCCCAGATGTGCTCAATTGGATTCAGGCCTGGGGAACGGGCGGGCCAGTCCATAGCATCAATGCCTTCCTCTTGCAGGAACTGCTGACACACTCCAGCCACATGAGGTCTAGCATTGTCTTGCATTAGGAGGAACCCAGGGCCAACCGCACCAGCATATGGTCTCACAAGGGTTCTGAGGATCTCATCTCGGTACCTAATGGCAGTGCGAGCACATGGAGGCCCCCAAAGAAATGCCACCCCACCCCACACCATGACTGACCCACCGCCAAACCGGTCATGCTGAAAGACGTTGCAGGCAGCAGAACGTTCTCCACGGCGTCTCCAGACTGTCACGTCTGTCATATGTGCTCAGTGTGAACCTGCTTTCATCTGTGAAGAGCACAGGGCGCCAGTGGCAAATTTGCCAATCTTGGTGTTCTCTGGCAAATGCCAAACGTCCTGCACGGTGTTGGGCTGTAAGCACAACCCCCACCTGTGGACGTCGAGCCCTCGTACCACCCTCATGGAGTCCGTTTCTGACCGTTTGAGCAGACACATGCACATTTGTGGCCTGCTGGAGGTCATTCTGGCAGTGCTCCTCCTGCTCCTCCTTACACAAAGGTGGAGGTAGCGGTCCTGCTGCTGGGTTGTTGCCCTCCTACGGCCTCCTCCACGTCTCCTGATGTACTGGCCTGTCTCCTAGTAGCGCCTCCATGCTCTAGACACTACGCTGACAGACACAGCAAACCTTCTTGCCACAGCTCGCATTGATGTTCCATCCTGGATGATCTACACTACCTGAGCCACTTGTGTGGTTTGTAGACTCAGTCTCATGCTACCACTAGAGTGAAAGCACCTCCAGCATTCAAAAGTGACCAAAACATCAGCCAGGAAGCATAGGAACTGAGAAGTGGTCTGTTGTCACCACCTGCAGAACCACTCCTTTATTGGGGGTGTCTTGCTAATTGCCTATAATTTCCCCCTGTTGTCTATTCCATTTGCACAACAGCATGTGAAATGTATTGTCAATCAGTGTTGCTTCCTAAGTGGACAGTTGGATTTCACAGAAGTGTGATTGACTTGGAGTTACATTGTGTTGTTTAAGTGTTCACTTTATTTTTTTTGAGCAGTGTAGATTGAATTGGGATTTTGTGTCACTGATCTACTGTGCAGCGACACTCCCCATCCAACCCGACAGAGCTTGAGAGGATCTGCAGAGAATGGGAGAAACTCCCCAAATACAGGTGTGCCAAGCTTGTAGCGTCATACCAAAAGACAAGGCTGTAATCGCTGCCAAAAGTGCATCAAAGTACTGAATAAAAGGGTCTGAATATTTGTGATAAGCTTTTCTAATAAATTTGCACAAATTTCTAAAAACTGTTTTTGCCTTTCTCATTATGGGGGTATTGTTTGTCGATTGATGGAAAAAAAATACAATATTGAATCCATTTTAGAATAAAGCTGTTACGTAACAAAATGTGGAAAAAGTCAAGGGGTCTGAATACTTTCCTAATGCACTGGAGTTACTTCCCAAGTCAGCATTGAAGTGAACTAGTTACAGTTTACATAAAATGGCAGGAAAATCATAGTCAGCACTTGAAAATGGCAGTTTTTAGCAATGATCAACAGCCAACTTGATAGAGCTTGAAGAATTTTGTGGGTTGAATATTTGTCAATTATTCTTAATCTAGGTGTGCAAAGCTCAAAGCCTTACCCAGAAACACTCACAGCTGTAACCAATGCCAAAAGGTGATTGTAACATGTATTGACTTAGGGTGTTGAATACTTATCTAAATCAGTGTTTCATTTCCCATTCATCAAAATTATTCCGCTGACTTGTGTTAGACAACTAAATACATTTTCTAAAATCACACTTTAACAAAATGTGAAAAAAAAAGGAGTGTGAATATTTTCTGAAGGCACGGTACATGTTGGTATTAAGGTCCATTCTTGTTATTTTTGTTGTTGTAAAGTGCGTCGATGGGAATATATTTACAGTAAATGCAGATACTGTAACCATAGCGATGAGACAAAATCCATCTGATCCCGACCATGATTACAGTGCAACATTTTAAAATCAGATCCAATTCAACAAACCATATAAGAAAATCTATTATTTATTAAACAGTTATGAAAGAGATATAGATATTTGCCATGTTGCTTATCACACAATACAATTGAATTCAATGGGGGAAAAAAAAAAACGTAAAACGTGGCACAAAAGTAAACTGGCCTTGAATAACTTGAGATGTATACGTTGCACATCGAACACCACTTAATTCATATAAACGCTATGAGCAATTGCAAGATTTCAAACAAGTCTCAGATGTCATTGATTGAAAGCCCATACAAGCATACACTATGAACATGCAGGGTAGGAATGAACAGCCCGCATCTCTTTTTACAGCCAACTACAAAAACAAGACATCAGAATAGTTCTCCCTCAACCAACATTGTGCAAAAAATATGCATTTAAGAGTGCTTAGTGTTATTTGAATTTACAAGGCACTTACTAGTAGTGTGTCCTAGTATGAAAACCATACACAGTGAACTATAAAATAATAATTAAAAACATACATATGCACATTCAGAAGGCATGCCGAGTAGCTACAGTATTTCACCAATCCTGGGGCTTATTCAAGATGGTGCAATTTTACAGAACATTCAGATAGAAATGTATTGTGCTGAAAAGACTTGATAATTCCTGATGTGAAGAATATGGATTTTCAATGGCTCTATGGAGTTTATTTCTAACTGATTCTAAACATTGCACCTCGCTGGGTAAGCCCCTGATGAATTCCTCAATGACAAATCAGCTCTCACGTCTTTGGCTCTGCTGTCCGGTGTACGAAGAGTGCCCCCTAGTGGTACACTCAGGAACTTGCACACGGTACATTCCACACATTGAAAGGGGCTCTATTCCACATGGAAATCGCAAAGCCCCTAAAGAATGTGTGAAAACAATGTTCTTTTCTCAAATTGAAGAACCTACTCAGTGATATCAGTTATAGCCATCCAGCCAACTATCCACAGACGTATTGCTTCACAAGGGAGTGAACAAGCCCTTTAGCAAGTCAAATTCTTTAGATTTCAGCACAAAATCCTACCACGAACGATGGCGCTCTAAGATCCTAAAGCTGTGCAAAATGCGTAATTAAACTTACCCTCACAGGGATTGCAAGTAATTAATTCAAACGTAAAAAAATGAGGGGGGGGGGGTCTGAAACGTCAAATTAGTTAGTTTCAATTAAAAATACATGATTTAAAAGCTACTGCTAGGGGTGTATAGCTGTGACCACCCATGTCTAGACCCCTACACACTAGTTACTGCATGTGACTTCAAGCTGCAATTTGTAACTTTTCAAAGTGTGCAACTGCAGCTCACAATTAAGGGTGTTCCCACCTCGAGCATCCCATTGGTTCTTTCATGAATGCCTGCCTAGTTAACGACACAGTGTGCTAGTGTGCTAGCTAGCTTGTTAGTTAGCTAGCAAACAGTGTTGTTCCCGCCTCCCGTGTACCGGAGTCGTCTTCAGGATTAGCTGGGTAAACTAGCACACAGTGTCGTTCGCTCCCGCCTGCCAAACACCTGCCCTCGCCATTTGGAAAACAGTGCCCGAAACACAGGGGCAAAAGACACGGTCTACCGGTGTACGGCTAGCTACAGTGAAACGGACAGCGTTTGAACTACTTTGCATATATACCTAGCCCAGTGGTCATATGAGGTGTCCCTAGGGTCATATGAGGTGTCCCTAACCAAGTGGCCAGAGGGCGACACAGACACAGGGGTGTTTGAGGCAGACAGGGAGGATGCCTCTGTTGATCTGGTGAAACTCCACCAGCTGCAGTAGGTCAATGAAGAGGGTGAGGCCATCGTCCATGGTGTAGTACTTCCTACCGCCCTCCTCACACTGCACAGAGAAACAAGGGTTTCACAATAAAATAATAATCTACATGCTCATCTGTCAGGATCAAACAATTAGCGCAAAAACACACGAGTAAGATAACTAGCTGTAATCTGCATACCTGTCTGTACTAAAAAAAAAAACTATTTATTTAAAAAAAAAAATGTTTTTACAAATTGACAGTCTACCAAAAGGCCTCCTGCGGGGACAGGGACTGGGATTAAAAATACAGGACAAAAACACACATCACAACAAGGTGACTTTGTGACTTTTGGGTGACTTTCACTTAAGTCAAGTTCTACTCAAGTATGACAATTGGGTAATTTTTCCACCACTGGTTATAATAGGATAGGAGACCAAGAGTCTGTGTAACCAATAGAGAGAGTCGGAGTCCCGAGTGTGGGAACAAACAGTCTGTCCCACGATCGGGTAAACATGTAAGTTCATAGTCAACAAAGCACGCACGAGTTATGAGGCAAATAGCGTAAAGCACAATAAAAAAAAACGACGTGGGGCTCGCCATGGTAATTTCAGAGTCACTTGCCCCAAATGTGCATGTGTGCTGAAGGCAAGCGTTGTTTTTCATATCTACCTAGTAGAATTATGACTAGACTGCCTTGCTATCTCATAATGAAAGGGCAAGGTTCACATGATGGGGGGGAGGAAAGTCCACTCACAGAGATGACGAGGTAGTGTTTGGTCTTCAGCTTGTAACACAACGAGAGGACAAAACACTGGGCATGCTGCTGGCTCTCACGAATCAGGAACATCCTACACACAGACACACAATGCGGTAGATGTCACCCAAGGTGAGCATGTTGTTTACAAACTAAAGCTACTAAGCTACATGCAAAGGAGCTACATTCAAAGGAGCTGCATGCAAAGATGTGCCCACAACAAGCACACATGCATACATACCCATCCACCAATCCCTGTTCCTCGATCAGCCTCTGGGCCTGCTTTCGCGACACACCACCGTGGAACCAGAGTTGGGTCCGGTGTATGGCTGTGTAATACACACAAACACACACTCATTTACCATTTAGATCAATGTACTGAACAAATATATTCCGTTTGGGGAAAAACTGTGAATGTGAAACACCGACACGGTAGTTGTTTGACTGGACTCACAAGAGGGCCGAGATCCCGGGTTAGGGTTGGGTAGGCTGCACCTCAAGGCTTCTCTCCTCTGAGAGACAAGAGAGAGGTCATAGTCACTAGTAACTCCAGACTGTTTGGCTCGTTGTTATTCCTCCTGTGACCCTCTTAGCCCGTTGCCTATTTTTCTTCTCCTCGTCACCTCTCCTCTCTCCTTTTCCATCATGGAACTTTGCAGAGACTTAAAATTAGATCATTGTATTCCGATTGAGGATTTTAAATCCCAGATCGGAGGGCTGCTGACCACAGCCTGGACATGTATTCTTTTGCTCTTTGCACGGTTTTAACTTCCATTCATTGTTATTTTTTACGTGGAGTTGTTCTTCATGTGGAACTATATGTGAGCTGTACTCTTGGCCAGGGATGTAAATCCAAATGGGACTTCTCTGGTTAAATAAAGGATAAAATCATTTATACAAATAAAAATACTACAACACGTCACCCATCTGTATCCTTGTCCAGTCGCATTCTCCACCCCACTATCCGACCCAGTTATCCTCACCCTCCATGCCTGTCCCTCCTCCCTCTCCGCGCTCTGGGCCTCCCAGGCATTCTGGATGACCCGGCCCCCCGCCTTCCCTGAAAAGTCCATGGCGACCAGGCTGGCCTCCGACTCACACCGTTGAGACACAACCTCCTGTAGACGAGGTGCCGACTGGGACAGCTGGTAGTTACAATGCAGCTGCCTCCCATACTGCTCCGGCAGACACAGGAGGAATAGGTAAAAGGGTAAGCACGCGTATCTGTCACATTTTGATTATTTATTCACCATCTTATCCAGTATGGGTTTGCCACACTTTGTATGTTTTTATTTGTGTTTCTTTTGGGCATAAATCTGCTTCTATAATAAAGTTCAGGTCATGATGTGATGATATCCGAGTATTTGGTTCTCCTCACCTTGAATAGTCGAAATGCAGAGGTCCAGCAGGTGCGCGTTTGTTCGTTCTCCGCACACAGCAGCTTCAAGTCCTGCGCACGAATACGGTCTTTGCTGGGCTACACACAAAGAAACGTGTAAGCATCCTATTTCAGAACAATTTCGAAACATTGCTCTCTTGAATGAAGCCCTGGGCGGCTGTAGTGGTTACCTTGACGCAGAAGGTGAAGTCCACAGGGGCACCGTAGAGCTTGCGGCTGTTGGTGATACTGTAGACGTTCAGGTCTTCCAGGTCAGCCACGTAATGGAGGTGACGGGGCTCCTAGGACACACAGACCATCAGACCGTCACACCGACCAGGCTATCCGTCGATGGGGCATATCGAAACAATATACTACAAATATCTTCATACCTGTACAGTAACTATGCCGCACCAAGTCATTTAACCATTGATTTGAAATGGAAAGCGTAAAACTAAATTAAATGGCCGTTGAATAGTGGAGGTTAATAAAAATGGTGGATCCCATAAACTTACCACAAAGGACTTGTGCTAAGTTTGACATATTGTATACACAGTATACATGATCACAATTCTAGCTCCAAGACGTCACCAATTTGAAAAAACTAAAAAAGGTAGATTGTGACATGGTTCGATAAATAAGCACACCCGTAGTACCGTAGTTTAGAATTTCTGAACTCCACCATCGTCATGTACCTTTGCCATTTCTTGTAAATTACTTTCAGTTCTGGATGTTCTATTTCTATCAAAATCTGGTGCCCCATGGCTGACCTTTGATGAGCCTTTGGTGGAGCAGTAGAGGCCTGAACGTCGGAGGAAGAAGTAGACCTTCTTCCAGGCTTTGCGGCTGGGCTCTCTGACGTGGAGGAAGCCCTGGATCTCAGGACATGTCCCCGACTGCAGCAGATTCTGGATAGAGGCAAGGAAACAACATCTGGGTCAAATCCAATGGATCTTTGTCTAAACCGAAGAGAAGCATAGAAAAATCGGGCAAGGTTCAAAATGTAATCAATTCAACTGCTGAACTAAAAACCATTCCAAAAGACTGTTTCTGTACGTCCTCTGACATGATTGAAATGTCATTCTCAATATCTGCCAATTCAATTTGTTTCCTGATATACTTTCCTGGCAACCTGATACAGTTTCTAGTTCTAGTTTCTCCTCAGCTAGAGTGAAACCTAACATACACCACAAAGGAGAAGCTATAGCAGAGCAGATGGCCTTGCTCCATTTCCCTCCAATTGGCTGCTTACCTGGATGAGTTCCGCCGAGGTCATTCCCTTGGTGACATCAGCACTGTCTGAGATCATGTGCTTGGGGAAGAACAGCTGTAACAGGAAGCTACAGTTGTAAATCAAAGGGCTATTTCAATAACATAATGTCTCTCTGGTGCCTGTATGGAGGGTTATGAGCAATGGCTTTTGAGTCTGATAGCAGTGTTTCAAGGGGGTTAAGGCAAGACGTCACGCAAATCGAAGCAAATGTTTAAAACCTGACAAAAAAAAGGTTTATTTTGCCCACAGTCTGTTAAGACACGCACACCTGTGTGAATCAACCTGCATTACCATCCTTATAAGTAAAGTTTTTTAAATAAAATAAAATAAAACTACTGTGTGTGTGCATGCATGAAGTCAAACGTTTTAATGAACAGGATGAGCAACATGAATGTGATAGGAACACAATGTTAACACTGATTCCACCAGGACATCCAGATGACGGTGATTATTCACATACTAACCCGTTGCGGACACGTCTGACTAAAATCTGGCATAACATAAGATCCTGACAGAATACACGTTAGAGCATCTTGTATGTTATACTATTCGTCGCCATTTCCTTCCAGCCATCTAAGCTGATCTCTGTGTGACCATGCATTCAGAAGGGCCTTTGGCATTCGGCTTTGAAATAGCTTCTCTTCCTAGACAAAATGGTGGAGGATGCAGAAGAGCTCAGCAGGCCTACCATAGGTGTCCTGAAGAACTCATATTTGGCGTAGTTCTTGCGGAACAGAAGCTTGGTGTCGCTCTCGGAGGGCCAGGCAGCCTGCACCTCCACCACCACCTCGTGGTCCTCCAGAACTCGCTCTAGGGGAGGGGGGGGGGGGGCAGGGAGAAATACTTCACACAGTGTAGGACAGGGGGTGACCAACCCTCCTGGAGAGCTACTTGGTATGCAAGCTCCCTCAAGCCAGAGTGAGTCTGAAACCAAACCGACTCTGAGGCTGTCCTAATATGGACACCGTACTCCAGTTGTCTCATCTCGTCGAAACTTTTTGATGTAGACTCGCCTTTAGACAACCCACGAACATTCCAAAAACAATTGCAAATAATTGGAATGCCAATGGCATTTGCTGGGCAATGTTTGGACAGTGTGCAGTCCAGTCTTACCCAGGCCCAAGGCTGAATGCAGCTCGATCAGAGCCCAGTTCTCCTGGTCGCTACAGTGGGCTGTCTGCACCAACAAATGGCACACGTCCCTGGCTGTGGCCCTTGGTATCACCCACAGGGACCGACTGTGACTGTCCTCGCCGAACACCTTGATCAGCTAGACCAGAGAAGCAGACAGAGACACTACATTGAGAAAACAGAGTACATTGCGTAATATTCAACGAACATACACATGCATACCAAGACAAATACAAAAGAAAATACAAATGCATAAAGACAAATCCAAAAGAAAACAAATCCAAAATAAAGGCAAAAATTACTTAATGAAAATAAATTAAAAGAGATCATAGATGAACTATAGGAATGAACAGCAATAGGCCAATTCTGGAACTGTCACATTATTAAGCTTAACCAGGGTGAGAGACTGGGTTTCTGATGGCAAGAATCAGTCAACAGCTTATAGTGACAGCCAAAAAGAATCCTTTATTGAACTCCCTTGACACTTCACCCTCCCCATGAACTTGTCTTATTTAATCTCTCCCGCTCCCTCTCTTATTTACAAGAACTCACACCTCCTCCCATCTTGTTCCAGAACCGGTCTGATGGGATTGGCACACGGCCTAGCCCGAGCCCCCAAGGCCTGAGAGGAGAGCCAGGTACAGGTTAAATTGAGGACTTGTGACACCCCCGACGCAACATCTAGCTCAGTCTCTCTCCTCAGCCAACTCCAAAACCAGTACAACCAGATTTAAACTTCACCTGTTACTTAGCAAAAGCAGACTCGTTCCCGCAAGAGACAACAGGCCAAATAATGAACAAATGCTTGGAGTCTCGTGGGCAGTGTTAAGTAACACATTAGAGTACTCAGATTACTTTTTGGTGGTAACAAGTAACCTAAAGCGCAATTTTTTAAATGTAAGTAATCAGTTACTTTTACAATATTTCCTTTTTTCTTTGTTGGTGCAAATAAAAAAAAAAATGAAATCCCTCCTATCTAGGCTATGTTCATCACAATCTTTCTGTTTCTGCACAAACGTTGAGGTGGGTTGCTGGCATGGTAGCCGGCAGATAGCTAGCGAGATGGCATAGACAATAGCCGTTATCGTGGCAGTATTCACATTACTTTGAATTGGTAGAAGAAAAGGACAGAGGTGACCCCTCGAATCTTGCCTGACGCTACTTGCAGGATTCACACACAAACACGGGATCATCGGGTTCAGGAGACTGACCCATTTATTGCCTGGTAATAAAGCAAACAATGTAGCTAGAGAATCAAGTTAGGCTCAGTTGATAAGAATTGAAATTTCTCCTGCAACTATTACATTGTTCACAGCCCAGTTCATATTGGTGGGTAAAAACAGAGTGGTAGCCAGTTGTTCTTGTATTTTAACTCTCATTTTACTTTGCCCAGTTGGTTTTATACAGTATATGTATTTACTTATGTATAAATAATTCAACAAAATAATTTAAGTATAGTAAAGGAGATATTGCGTCTCATTATTAGTCGAGCTGGTATAGTCCAGAGCTATAGATTAGGCTGTGGATGGTTTAGGCCAGGGGGGCAACTTTGGTTTTAGAAGTGGGGGGGGGGGGACATAATTATTATATATAATTTTTCTATCAGATAAACACTCCAAACAGCCTACCCAACCACTCGAGGGCGGCCGCATGGTCCTAAAGCACACCGTTAGTATTATCATTGGAATGTGATACAATGGGGGACAAAAATGCAATTTCAGAATGTGTGTTGGGGGGGGTGAAAGTTGCACCCCTGGTTTAGACTACGCAAGCCATTGAAAAGGTAGTGTACACCTTTTACTGGGGAATAAATGACTAAACGCGCAAGGCATCTTCAGAGGGTTTTCTGTTTTTGGTAACGCAAAAGTAAAGTAACATTTCACTTTTCATAGTCGGTCACGTTGTAGCATAAGTTATTTTTTAAAATGATGTTCTCCAACACTGCTCGTGGGGGATGTTTGCACATTCTTTCCGGGCAAGGTATCAATATCCGCTGAATTCATCCTTTCAGCAAAATAGCTTAGTTAAAATGTTCAACATTTTTGCTCTGATGTTTGCAATAGCCATGGGGCAAAACTAAACCAATCTGTACCTAGTAGCTAGGTACATACAGAACATTAAAGACATAAGTATGGCATTTTAAACAAACTAATACATCCATGTTAATCCAGACAATGATGGATGGTGTCACAACATGATGGAATTTGTCTGTGCAACTATACCACAAGTAAAGATACCGTGGCAGTAACTGGAGGAAAAAGGTGTGTTTTTGTTTGTCTTTATGTGTGTGTGTGTATTAGAATGTGCTTGTGGCACGCTTGTATGTGGTGAGTGTCATGCCCAGGAGCATCTATGGCATAGTGACAGTCTGTCGCCTAGCGTTAAATACGCACAAGCATACCCAGGGGCCTCTGCCAATCAAATTAACCCCTGTGAACCACTCAGTCAACAACATGAATCCATACAATCCCCTGTGGAGGCTCCACTGCCAGACCAGTCAAATTAACTTGTACTGTATTCTGTATTCCAAAGAGGCAATGTTATCAATGTGACAATTCTACCTACCCAATGCCAATCAAATTAATTCAGAACAATATCCCTGAAGATTGCATAGCCAATTACATCATAATAATAATAATAATAATAATAATAATGTAGGCTTGGCTGAATTGAGCCCTTGATCTTACATGAGTGTCACTTCTCGGCGGTGAGAGAGAGCCAATCAGGACTGGGGATTGAGAGGGGCTGCACAGCTCTGGAAAGGGATTGGGTATAGAAGGAACAGAGGACAGTTCCACGCTATTCATTCTGGAAAAATGTGGGGGAAAAATACAAAACTTTTTAAAAACGGAATAAGTGAATCGCAAATACAATACAACTGGATACAACAATGTATAAAAAGGAAAATAACATTTCACACAATATAACCAATACATTTCAATTAAAAAGGGTCTGTCTATTTTTAGGAGTCTTTTGTAACCGTCATGAACAACAGGATGTGACATATGACTCAATATCCGAACATGACTCATTGACTTCTGTGCAGGTAGCAAGTATAAGGAGTGTCAAATGCTATTGAGTCATTCACTGTCAACCAATGGAGTCATGGCCATTGGGTAAGTCAAGGCAGGTAGGCCTACCTGCTTCTGCGGATGACGAGGGGCTGGGAGCGGCGAACGGGAGGGGGAGGAGTGTTGACCACCAGAGGAGCCAAGGTGATTGTGGAGCTACCCAGCAGCTCACCCTCCCCACCAGAGTCCTCTTGTCTGTCAGAGCCCTCGAAGACCTCCGCCCATTGCCCTTGGACCTCCATTAAAAAAATGACCTGGCTCAGTATTGGAGTGAGAAAGTATCTTAGTTATCACATGCAGTATTGTAAGAGTTTTGTGACAAAAATAAATATACATTTACAGCCAATGGGCCATGTGCCTAAAATAAACAAGGATTTCCATAGTGCGTGACAGATTTCACAACATGTACTAATGTCTAACACCTTCTTGCTCGGTTTCAGTGTTATGACAACGTATTAGTCACAGAAGCAACAGTTGAGAATGAAAACGTCACACCTGCTCCCAACTCCGTGGCATCCTCAACCACAATGCCGGCCCAACAAGACATCAAAGCCCTCTCTCTCGTTCAAATTGACAAGCTATATCCTTTGCTTAGTGTTGCTATGAAGAACATAGCACTTACAATGAGCAGAGGAATGCTGGCAGACAACGGGTTTGAAAGAAAATAAAAAAAATAGTCTGAATCAGGCAGGCAGACTAGACTGGGTGAGGTGCAGTACTTGTTTCAGTGGATGGCAGAGTTATGGGTCTCCCGCTGAGTGTACAAAGGGGCCATTGTATGGACAAGATGTACAATGTGTATCAGGTGAAGCCTGCTGCTTATCTTTATTTGAGCAGCAATTATCAAATCAAATTTTATTGGTCACATACACGTTTTAGCAGATGTTATTGCGGGTGTAGCAAAATGCTTGTGTTTCTAACTCCAACATTGTATTAGTATCTAACAATACACACAAATCTAAGCAAAGGAATGGAATTAAAAATATATAAATATATGGACAAGCAATGTCAGAGCGGCATAGACTAAGATACAGTAAAAACAAATGAGATGAGTATAATGCAAAATATGTAAACATTAAAGTGACTAGTGTTCCATTTATTAAAGTGGCCAGTGATTTCATGTCTATGTTCATAGGCAGCCTCTAATAAGCTACTGATGGCTGTTTAACAGTGATGGTCTTGAGAAGTTGTTTTTCAGTCTCTCAGTCCCAGCATTGATGCATCTGTACTGACCTCGCCTTCTGGATGATAGCCGGGTGAACAGGCCGTGGCTCGGGTGGTTTTTGTCCTTAATGATCTTTTCGGCCTTCCTGTGACATCAGCTACCATAAGTGTCCTGGAGGGCAGGTAGTTTGCCCCCGGTGATGAGTTGAGCAGACCGCACCACCCTCTGGAGAGCCCTGCGGTTGCGGGTGGTGCAGTTGCCGTACCAGGCGGTGATACAGCCTGACAGGATGCTTTCACTTGTGCATCTGTAAAAGTTAGTGAGGGTTTTACTTGACAAGCCAAATTTCTTCAGCCTCCTGTGGTTGAAGAGGCGCTGTTACGCCTTCTTCACCACATTGTATGTGTGGGTGGACCATTTCAGTGTGTCAGTGATGTGTACACATAGGAACTTGAAGCTTTCCACCGCCGCTCCACTACGGTCCCGTTGATGTGCATAGGGGGATGCTCCCTCTGCTGTTTCCTGAAGTCCACAATCATCTCCTTGGCATCTCCTGGCACCTCACTCCCAGAGCCCTCACCTCCTGTAGGCTTACTCGTCATCGTTGGTAAACAAGCCTACTACTGTTGTGTCGTCGGCAAACTTGATGATTGAGTTGGAGGCGTGCGTGGCCACGCAGTCATGGGTGAACAGGGAGTACAGGAGGGGGCTAAGCACGCACCCTTGTGGGGCCCCAGTGTTGAGGATCAGCGGAGTGGAGGTGTTGTTTCCTACCTTCACCACCTGGGGACAGCCCGTCAGGAAGTACAGGACCCAGTTGCACAGGGCGTGCTTCAGACCCAGGGCCTCGAGCTTAATGATGAGATTGGAGGGTACTGTGGGGTTGAATGCTTAACTAGTCAATGAACAGTATTCTAACATTGGTATTCCTCTTGTCCAGATGGGATAGGGCAGTGTGCAGTGAGACGGTGTGTTTGTGTGTGTGTGTGTGTGTGTATGTTCTTAAATACATCAGCAAATTGTATTACATAATTAGGTCACAAGACTTAATCAAAATAATCCTTCAAAAAACATACTGTTACTCCTGATACTGACTCGAGGGTGGACAAATATTTGGAAACTGATTAGTTGGCCATCAATCAACAAAAGAGATAAGCAAACAGTGATGAGGTCACCCACGCAAGAGAGCAATAGAGTGAGCTGCCACTTCACCCGTGCACCCTGCCAGAAAGGTACATAGTGTCCAGACAGACAGAAACTCCAGACAATTATCTGTGGCACTGGCATGTCCTGACTGTGTGTCAACAACACATACTGATACTCAAGACACCTGTCCTCATCCAGACTAAAAAAAAGAAAAAGAAAGACCGAGAGAGAGAAAGACAGAGAAATTGTTCTAGGCAAAATGTTGATGTAAAATCAGTAGGCAGGTAGGCTAGCCCAGCGATTCCTTTTGAGATAGCGAATTCAGAGACGGCGTCAAAATCAGAACACAACTATGACTTTAGAGTGCAATAAAAATAGCATACAACTTGTTTTACTACGATTGCTGCAGCGCATGGCTGGACAGAGAGAACATTTTGCAGTTTAAATCTTAAATGACAGTGTAAAACATTTTTTAGGGAATACATGTATCGAGTTGAATACTGGATCATTGATGGAGTAATGTGGATCCCCAGGCCCTGTCGTGCATCAAAGGGTAGCCTATTGTACTATTACGTTGCATTTTATTGTACCTTCTAAATTTGTTTGACATACCCCAAAAACAGACTTAAGTAGTACTTTAAAGTATTTTTACACCACTGCCAAGAGGTATCTGTACTCTACTATTTATATTTTTGCCAACTTTTACTTCATTATATTCCTAAAGAAAATAATGTACTTTTTACTCCATACATTTTCCCTGACAAAAGTACTCCTTACATTTGGACAGGAAAATGGTCCAATTCACACACTTATCAAGAGAACATCCCTGGTCATCCCTACAACGTCTGATCTGGCAGACTCACTAAACACAAATAATTCATTTGTAAATTGTTGGAGTGTGCCATTTGGCTATTCTTCAATAAAAACAAATTTAAAAAACAGGAGAATTGTGCCGTCTGGTTTGCGTAATATAAGGAATTTGAAATGGTTTATGCTTTCATCGCGCACCAGCGACTCCTGTGGCGGGCCGGGCGCAGTGCACGCTAACCAAGGTCGCCAGGTGCACGGTGTTTCCTCCGACACATTGGTGCGGCTGGCTTCCACGTTGAATGCGCCCTGTGTTAAGAAGCAGTGCGGCTTGGTTGGGTTGTGTTTCGGAGGACACATGACTTTCGATCTTCGTCTCTCCCGAGCCCGTACGGGAGTTGTAGCGATGAGACAAGATAGTAACTACAAACAATTGGATACCACGACATTGGGGAGAAATAATAACAATAACAAATAATTGGATACTATGAAAACAGGGGTAAAATGTCAAATTAAAATGAACAATTTTTTTTAAAGTGGGTAATATTTGGTTGACGTGGAAATCTCATTGATCAACACAAGATGTGTCAGAAGTTTGTTGAATTCCCAATGTAATATCACTATGCCATCTACACTGAACAAAAATATAAAACACACAAGTGTTGGTCCCATGTTTCATGAGCTGAATTAAAAACTGCCAGAAATGTTCCATATACACAAAAAGCTTATTTCTCTCAAATTGTGTGCACAAATTTGTTTACATCCCTGTTACTGAGCATTTCTCCTTTGCCAAGATAAGCCATCCAACTGACAGGTGTGGCATATCAAGAATCTGATTAAACAGCATGCGCATTACACAGGTGCACCTTGTGCTGGGGACAATAAAATGCCACTAAAATGTGCAGTTGTGTCACACAACACAATGCTACAGATGTCTAAAGTTGAAGGAGCATGCAATTGATATGCTTACTGCTGGAATGTCCAACAGAGCTGTTTTCAGATAATGTAATGTTAATTTCTCTACCATAAGCTGCCTCCAATGTTGTTTTAGATAATTTGGAGGTTCGTCCAACCGGCCTCACAAACGCAGACCACGTGCAAGCACGCCAGCCCAGGATTTCCACATCAGGCTTCTTCACCTGCGGGATTGTCTGAGGGGTAGTGGGGGATGCTGAGGAGTATTGCTGTCTGTAATACTGCCCTTTTGTGGGAATAGCTAATTCTGATGGTTTGGGCCTGGCTGCCCAGTTGGTCAGCCTATGCACTCCCAGGCCCACCCATGGCAGTGATAACGCATGTTAAATCCATAGATTAGGACCCAATGAATTTATTTCAATTGACTGACTTCCTTATACCAAGCGTAACTCAGTAAAATCTTAGAAATTGTTGCGTATATATTTTTGTTAAGTATAAAAGCACAACCAAATTCTAATGGAAAAACAATGTCAGAGTTTTAGTTTAGTTGTCATCTAAGTGTGATCACTGTGCGTTCAAACCATTTAAAAAAGGAGAATGTTAGATGTTTTGTATATATGCAATAACTTCATGCGTTATCAAGTTATCCAATTTGTAAGTCGCTCTGGATAAGAGCGTCTGCTAAATGACTTAACATTTACATTTACATTTATCACTGTGCCTCATCTAATAGCACAACCAAATGTCCTGGACTGCAGTTGAGTTCACTTCTAAAATTACATATCGCAAGTGATCAATGCTGTTCGAGATTCTGGCAGATTTTTAATAGTAATTGTTAAGACCTCTGACTTTTGCATGCCATCTTGAACATACCCGCTTTTTATGATTACAAGACATGTATAGTTGCATTAGGCTAACCTCAAAATGTAGACACAGATGTGTTACTCATTTTAAGGTTGACTAAATACTGTTACATTCGTTTGCAAGATAACTTTAGGCTGAGGCTATTTACTGTATGACAAAAGTCATGTAATTGTGTTTGGTTGACAACGTAACTAAATATCAACTTTTAAAGCATATGTAGAATAGTTTATGCTCAACCTCAAATGAAGCTGTACTGGGATACATTTCCTATCCTACTAAGAATTTCATTGCACGGCGGAGAAAAACAGGTTGTGGTCTTTCATTTTGAGAACACTACTGTCAAACTATATATCATTTGCACCTCAGCCGTCAAGAACAGGGCTGTGTTACCTGTGCAACTTTAGATCACGCATCGCTCGCAAATTCTATATATTCTAATATGAAGCGCTTCCTCGCTATATCAGGTCCAGATACTGCGCCATTTCAATCCAAGAAATTTACCTTATAATTTGGTTTGGCAAGATGTCAGCTGCCGGGTCATATTGAACAGCTACCTCTTCCTTCGGACGTAGTAATGTTTTGAGCTTCCCCTCAACCGTAACTTCACTTGTGCGCTTACCACACACACTTGGGAGGAGCGTGCAGTGCAAGGTGGTAGGTAAACTACACCCCCCCCTTTCTTCTAAGGTAAAGTAGGCTAAATGTCCTTCCTCGCCTATTGGGAACCGTTCCAGAAAGTAGGACATATTGTTCAAATAATGACCGATTCACAGATAGGATTAGTCACATTGCATATTGAATATTATTTTCAAGGTGTGTAAATGTAACCTTGTGTGTAACCCTTCACAATGATTTCAAACCAAATCAAATTTGATTGGTCACATACACGTGATTAGCAGATGTTATCGAGGTGTAGCGAAAGGCTTATGCATCTAGCTCCAGCAGTGCAGTAATATCTAACAAGTAATATCTAACAAATTACACAACATATACCTAATACACACACATCTAGGAAGGAATTAATTAAAACTATATACACATGGATGAGCGATGTCAAATCAGAACGGACTAGGATACAGTAGAATTGTATAGAATGCAATATATGCATATGAGATGAGTAATGCAAGATATGTAAACATTATTGACTAAGATACCGTAGAATAGTATAGAATACTGTATATATATGAGATGAGTAATGCCAGATATGTAAACATTATTATAGTGACTAGTGTTCCATTCCTTAAAGTGGCCAGTGATTTCTAGTCTATGCCTATAGGCAGCTGCAGCTGCCTCTAATGTGCTAGTGATGGCTGTTTAATAGTCTGATGGCCTTGAGATAGAAGCTGTTTTTCAGTCTCTCGGTCCCAGCTTTGATGCACCTGTACTGACCTCGCCTTCTGGATGACATCTGGGTGAACAGGCAGTGCCTCAGGTGGTGTCCTTGAAGATCTTTTTGGCCTTCCTGTGATATCGGGTGCTGTAGGTGTCCTGGAGGGCGGGTAGTTTGCCCCCGATAATGCCTTGTGGTTACGGGCATTGCAGTTGCCATACCAGGCGGTGACACAGCCCGACAGGATGCTTTCAGTGTATCTATAAAGGTTTGTGCATCTATAAAGGTTTGTGAGGGTTTTAGGTGACAAGCCAAATTGCTTTAGCCTCCTGAGGTTGAAAAGGCTCTGTTGCACCTTCTTCACCACACTGTCTGTGTGGGTGGTCCATTTCAGTTTGTCAGTGATGTGTACGCCAAGGAACTTGAAGCTTTCCATCTTCTGTACTGCGGTCCCATCTATGTAGATAGGGGGTGATCCCTCTGCTGTTTCCTGAAGTCCACAATCTCCTTTGCTTTGTTGACCTTGAGTGAGAGGTTGTTTTTAGGCACCACAGTCCCAGAGCCCTCACTTCCTTCCTGTAGGCTGTCTCGTCATCGTTGGTAATCAAGCCTACTACTGTTGTGTCGTCAGCAAACTTGATGATTGAGTTGGAGGCGTGCGTGGCCATGGGTGAACAGGGAGTACAGGAGGGGGCTGAGCATGCACCCATGTTGGGCCCCAGTGTTGAGGATCAGCGGAGTGGAGGTGATGTTTCCTACCTTCACCACCTGGTGGCGGCCCCATCAGGAAGTCCAGGACCCAGTTTCACAGGGCAAGGGTTCAGACCCAGGGCCTTGAGCTTAATGGTGAGCTTGGAGGGTACTATAGTGTTGAATGCTGAGCTGCAGTCAATAAACAGCATTCTCACATAGGTATTCCTCTTGTCCAGATGGGATAGGACTGTGTGCATAGTGATGGCAGTTGCATTGTCTGTGGACCTATTGGGGTGGTAAGCAAATTGAAGTGGGTCTAGGATGGCAGGTAAGGTAGAGGTGATATGATCCTTAACTTGTCTGGCACACTGTTAGCCACCCTGCCACTAGTGTATTCAGCTCAGCTATCCCCATTGGGACCGTGTCTGTGCCTCGATCTAGGTTGGGCAAATCTAAACATGGAGGTGTTTGTCTTAGCAATCTCACTGGAATAAAGACCTCCTCCATTCCTGTCATTATTGAAAGAGACAGTGATATCTCACATCTCAAAATAGGGCTACTTAATGTTAGATCCCTCACTTCCAAGGCAATTATAGTCAATGAACTAATCACTGATCATAATCTTGACATATGATGTGATTGGCCTGACTGAAACATGACTTTAGCCTGATGAATTTACTGTGTTAAATGAGGCCTCTCCTCCTGGTTACACTAGTGACCATATCCCCTGCCATTCCCGCAAAGGCGGAGGTGTTGCTAACATTTATGATAGCAAATATAAATTTACACCAAAAAAATTACTGCGTTTTCATCTTTTGAGCTTCTAGTCATGAAATCTATGCAGCCTACTCAATCACTTTTCATAGCTACTGTTTACAGGCCCCCTGGGCCATATACAGCGTTCTACACTGAGTTCCCTGAATTCCTATCGGACCTTGTAGTCATGGCAGATAATATTCCAATTTTTGGTGACTTTAATATTCACATGGAAAAGTCCACAGACCCACTTCAAAAGGCTGTTGGAGCCATCATTGATTCAGTGGGTTTTGTCCAACACGTCTCCGGACCTACTCACTGCCAGTCATACTCTGGACCTAGTTCTGTCCTGTGGAATAAATATTGTAGATCTTAATGTTTTTCCTCATAATCCTGGACTATAGGACCACCATTTTAGCAAGCTTACAAGCACGCTTACAGAAAATTGGAACGGAAATGGCGCTATACCAAACTGGAAGTCTTCCAACTAGCTTGGAAAGACACTACTGTGCAGTATCGAAGAGCCTTAACAGCTGCTCTGTAAATTACATTTGAATGGCGTCAGACCAAGGCACTGCATTTGTCCTCCTGCTCCTAGACCTTAGTGCTGCTTTTGATACCATCGATCACCACATTCTTTTGGAGTTGATGGAAACCCAAATTGGTATACACGGACAGTTCTGGCCTGGTTAAGATCTTATCTGTCGGAAAGATATCCATTTGTCTCTGTGGATGGTTTGACTTCTGACAAATCAACTGTAAATTTCGGTGTTCCTCAAGGTACCGTTTTAGGACCAATATTGTTTTCACTATATATTTTACCTCTTGGTGATGTCATTCGGAAACATAATGTTAACTTTCACTTTTATGCGGACGATACACAGCTGTAAATTTCGATGAAACATGATGAAGCCCCAAAATTGCCCTCCCTTGGAAGCCTGTGTTGCAGACATAAGGAAGTGGATGGCGGCAAATGTTTGACGTTTAAACTCGGACAAAACCGAGATGCTAAGTTCTAGGTCCCAAGAAAGAAAGAGATCTTCTGTTGGATCTGACAATGACTCTTGATGGTTGTGCAGTCATCTCAAATAAAACTGTGAAGGACCTCGGTGTTACTCCAGACCCTGATCTCTCTTTTGACGAGCATATCAAGAATATTTCAAGGACAGTTTTTCTATCTACGTAACATTGCAAAAATCTGAACATTTCTGTCCAAAAATTATGCACAAAAATGAATCCATCCTTTTGTCACTTCTAGATTAGACTACTGCAATAATGCTCTCCTTTCCGGCTACCCGGATAAAGCACAAAATAAACTTCAGTTAAGGCTAAACACAGCTGCTAGAATCTTATAAAATATCATATTACTCCAGTGCTAGCCTCTCGACACTGGCTTCCTGTTAAGGCTATGGCTGATTTCAAGGTTTTACTGCTAACCTACAAAGCATTACATGGGTTTGCTCCTACCTATCTTTCCGATTTGGTCCTGCCGTACATACCTACGCATACACTACGGTCACAAGATGCAGACCTCTTTACTGTCCCTATAATTTCTAAGCAACTAGCTGGAGGCAGGGCTTTCTCTCATTTTTATGGAATGGTCTGCCTATCCATGTGAGAGACGCAGACTCGGTCTCGACCATTAAGTCTTTATTGAAGACTCATCTCTTCAGTAGGTCCTATGATTGAGTGTAGTCTGGCTCAGGGGTGTGAAGGTGAACGGAAAGGCACTGGAGCGACGAACCGCCTTTGCTATCTCTGCCTGGCTGGTTCCCCTCTCTCCAATGGGATTCTCTGCCTCTAACCCTATTACGGGGGCTGAGTCACTGGCTTACTGGTGCTCTTCCATGCCGTCCCTAGGAGGGGTGCGTCACTTGAGTCACTGATGTGACTCAACCCGGACAGGAAGATTGGCCTTGTCTCAGGGTAGTAGGTTGGTGGTTGAAGATATCCCTCTAGTGGTGTGGGGGCTGTGGGTGGGGTTACTGTATATCCTGCCTGTTTGGCCCGACAGGGCCACAGTGCCTCTCGACCCCTCCTGTTTCAGCCTCCAGTATCTATGCTGCAATAGTTTATGTGACGGTCGGCTAGGGTCAGTCTGTTATATCTGGAGTATTTTACCTGTCTTATCCGGTGTCCTGTGGGAATTTAGGTATGCTCACTCTAATTATTTTTCTTCTTCTCTCTCTCCTTCTCTCACTCTTTCACTCTCTCTCTCTTTTTCTCTCTCTCTTCTCTCTGAGGACCTGGGCCCTAGGACCATGCCTCAGGACTACCTGGCCTGATGACTCCATGCTGTCCCCAGTCCACCTGGTCATGCTGTTGCTCAAGTTTCAACTGTTCTACCTGCGGCTATGGAACCCTGACCTATTCACTGGACATGCTACCTTGTCCCGGACCTGCTGTTTTAGACTCCCTCTCTACCGCACCGTACCTGTCTCTAACTCTGAATGATCGGCTGTGAAAAGCCAACTGACATTTACTCTTGAGGTGCTGACCTGTTGCACCCTCTACAGCCACTGTGATTATTATTATCTGACCCTGCTGGTCATCTATGAACAAACATTTGTTCTGTTGTAATCTCCACCCGTCACAGCCAGAAGAGGACTGGCCACCACTCAGAGCCTGGTTCCTCTCTAGGTTTCTTCCTAGGTTCCGGTCTTTCTATGGAGTTTTTCCTAGCCACCGTGCTTCTACATCTGCATTGCTTGCTGTTTGGGGTTTGCTGAGCTGCCTTTCAGGTCATGTTGATATAGGACTCGTTTCACTGTGGATATAAATACTTTTGAACCTGTTTCCTACAGCATCTTCACAAGGTCCTTTGCTGTTGTTCTGGGATTGATTTGCACTTTTCGCACCAAAGTACATTCATCTCTAGGAGACAGAACGTGTCTCCTTCCTGAGCGGTATGACAGCTCATGTTATTTTATACTTGCGTACTATTTTGTACAGATGAATGTGGTACCTTCAGGCGTTTGGAAATTGCTCCCAAGGATGAACCACTCTTATGGAGGTCTACAATTTGTTTCTGAGGCCTTGGCTGATTTCTTTTGATTTTCCCATGATGTCAAGCAGAGGCACTGAGTTTGAAGGTAGGCCTTGAAATACATCCACAAGTACACCTCCAATTGACTCAAATGATATCAGAAGCTTCTAAAGCCATGAACATTTTCTGGAATTTTCCAAGCTGTGTAAAGGCACAGTTAACTTAGTGTATGTAAACTTCTGACCCACTGGAATTGTGATACAGTGTATTATAAGTGAAATAATCTGTCTGTAAACAATTGTTGGAAAAATGACTTGTGTCATGCACAAAATAGATGTCCTAAATGACTTGACAAAAGTATAGTTTGTTAACCAGAAATTTGTGGAGTGGTTGAAAACAAATTTTAATGACTCCAACCTAAGTGTATGTAAACTTTCCGATTTCAACTGTATCATTGGTCCCATCTGTGACATGCACTTATGTCAAAAGCTTTAAAACGGGGAGCGAAGATGGTCAAAGTATTCCAACTGACAGAATAAAACAACAATTCACTTCAACTACAATAACATTCTCAGTAACGATTACATATATTTTTCTTCATGGATGCATTGACTAAGTCACTCTAGATAAGAGCATTTGCTGAGTGACCAACGTGTAAATGAAAAAATAAACACTTGAGCTCCGGCCCTGAACACGTACAAATTTGGTCGGAACGGATATGATCATAGACGTCTCGGCTGTTTCACTAGTTGAACATCACATTATAAATGGGTGGTTCAAGGCCTGAATGGTGATTGGCATGACAAATCATTTATTTGTACTGCTTAAATTACGTTGGTAACCAGTTTATAATAGCAATAAGGCACCTCTGGGGTTTGTGATATACACTGCTCAAAAAAATAAAGGGAACACTAAAATAACACATCCTAGATCTGAATGAATGAAATATTCTTATTAAATACTTTTTTTTTTTTACATAGTTGAATGTGCTGACAACAAAATCACACAAAAATTATCAATGGAAATCAAATATATCAACCCATGGAGGTCTGGATTTGGAGTCACACTCAAAATTAAAGTGGAAAACCACACTACAGGCTGATCCAACTTTGATGTAATGTCCTTAAAACAAGTCCAAATGAGGCTCAGTAGTGTGTGTGGCCTCCACGTGCCTGTATGACCTCCCTGCATGCTCCTGATGAGGTGGTGGATGGTCTCCTGAGGGATCTCCTCCCAGACCTGGACTAAAGCATCCGTCAACTCCTGGACAGTCTGTGGTGCAACGTGGCGTTGGTGGATGGAGCGAGACATGATGTCCCAGATGTGCTCAATTGGATTCAGGTCTTGGGAACGGGCGGGCCAGTCCATAGCATCAATGCCTTCCTCTTGCAGGAACTGCTGACACACTCCAGCCACATGAGGTCTAGCATTAGGAGGAACCCAGGGCCAACCGCACCAGCATATGGTCTCACAAGGTGTCTGAGGATCTCATCTCGGTACCTAATGGCACATTTACATTTACATTTAAGTCATTTAGCAGACGCTCTTATCCAGAGCGACTTACAAATTGGGTACCTAATGGCAGTCAGGCTACCTCTGGCGAGCACATGGAGGGCTGTGCGGCCCCCCAAAGAAATGCCACCCCACACCATGACTGACCCACTGCCAAACCGGTCATGCTGGAGGATGTTGCACGCAGCAGAACATTCTCCACGGCGTCTCCAGACTCTGTCACATGTGCTCAGTGTGAACCTGCTTTCATCTGTGAAGAGCACAGGGTGCCAGTGGCAAATTTGCCATTCTTGGTGTTCTCTGGCAAATGCCAAACGTCCTGCACCCCCACCTGTGGATGTCGGGCCCTCATACCACCCTCATGGAGTCTGTTTCTGACCGTTTGAGCAGACACATGCACATTTGTGGCCTGCTGGAGGTCATTTTGCAAGGCTCTGGCAGTGCTCCTCCTGCTCCTCCTTGCACAAAGACTGAGGTAGCGGTCCTGCTGCTGGGTTGTTGCCCTCCTACGGCCTCCTCCACGTCTCCTGATGTACTGGCCTGTCTCCTGGTAGCGCCTCCATGCTCTGGACACTACGCTGACAGACACAGCAAACCTTCTTGCCACAGCTCGCATTGATGTCATCCTGGATGAGCTGCACTACCTGAGCCACTTGTGTGGGTTGTAGACTCCGTCTCATGCTACCACTAGAGTGAAAGCACCGCCAGCATTCAAAAGTGACCAAAACATCAGTCAGGAAGCATAGGAACTGAGAAGTGGTCTGTGGTCACCACCTGCAGAACCACTCCTTTATTGGGGGTGTCTTGCTAATTGCCTATAATTTCCAACTGTTGTCTATTCCATTTGCACAACAGCGTGTGAAATGTATTGTCAATCAGTGTTGCTTCGTAAGTGGACAGTTTGATTTCACAGAAGTGTGATTGACTTGGAGTTACATTGTGTTGTTTAAGTGTTCCCTTTTGTTTTTTAGCAATGTCTGGCCAATATACCACAGCTAAGGGCCGTGTCCAGGCACTCTGCGTTGCGCATAAGAACAGCCTTTAGCCGTGGTTTATTGGCCATATACCACTCTGCCTCTGGGCTTATTGTTTATTATAGTGAGGCAGTTTACTACAGTAGAGAACAGTACAGTAGAGCTTTATTCAGTAAAGTACAGTAGTTTAAGTCAGTAAAGTAGGGTACAATAGCTTTACTGTACTCTACTGTATTGTACTATACTGCATTGTAATGTACTGTGCAAACTTGTGAAACACGTCTATGTTTGGGCCAAAAATGTCTATGGATGTTGAAATCAAGGCCGGTCTAAATCTGAACCAAACATAGACATCTATGATTGATTTGGATTTGATCCGGACCAAAAATCAACGTCCTTGTATGTTGAAATCAAGGCCGGTCCGGACTGCACCAAAAAAAGATACGTTGCAGTTGGTAAATGCTTTGTGGGATCTATAAATGTTTTCTTTAAAGCTAAATTCTACTCTTCCCACTGTCACACAAATCATCTCATTGTCAACACAAGATGTTCAGATCAAATCATATCATTTAATATGTTCAGGAAAACCCCACAGAAACAGTTGTAGGGGAAAACTTACAGATTTACAATCATTCTTAACAGAAGTGCCAGCCTAACCTCCAGTCACACAATTTAAGAGGGCGGTTATCCCCCCGGCCCATGCCCTCTGTAGTCATTCTTACAGCTCCTTGGAATGGAGGTACTGGTACCTGTTGGTCTTAATAACTCAAGTATGAAGCACAAAGTTGTTAAATGTAGCCAATGTTAGCACTCAGACCCTTGAGCTAGGCTTATTTTCTTCATTAGCCTAGCCCTAGCATATTTGGTGCTTTTCCTTCATCACATTGACAAAATTAGCGAGAAGCTAATAAGAATAATAATCTCTTGAACATTTCCAGGTAGAACACAAAATGTAGAGCGTTTACACCCTTGAGGGTTCACTACGTTTAATATACAAGATTTGTCATACTGCTCAATTGCATTTGGTTCAGCAGTTGAACAAACAGAAATGCTAGAACTAGAGACAAAGGATATGGAACATTTCAAGGAATAAAGTTTGAAGCTTCTGAATGTCAACAGTCGACCAGCCCAATGCAGCCTATGAAAACAACCATGTATTGAAATGCTCAGTTGAATAAATAGGTGACAAATTGAAAATGCAGGAACACATTTGCTTTAAATTCAGTCAATACATTGTCAAAATGTGTCAAGTTTTCACAATTCAAAAATGACCAAAAGGAAGTCATGTAACATTTACCGTTTTTAAATTCAGAACGAATTTTAACCTTAGAGGGAGAATATTTCCCTATGGTTGTTGGTTTGTGCTTCATGGTCTCTCCCTCTCTTGCTGGGAAAAGGGTAGTGTTCGCTAGAGAACCATTGCTAAGAGATGTTGGTAATATAATAATATAAAAAGAAAAGCATGGTTTTCCAAATGATGCAAAGAACGACCAAGAGTGGAAGGAGAACTTTTTGATTTGTTTCAACCTGATACAGGTCACGATGTTTATTTTTATCACAGGTAGGGGCTAGGTAAGGTTTCAAAACAAAACACGTTAAAATGCAAGGCCTATTATTCAGTCTCAACACTGGTGGGACAAATAAAGTTAAATATCTACCAAGGAGGGAGAGGAGAACCGTTTGCACTCTTGCTCTTTCTTTGCCTTGTAAAAACCATGCTTGGCATGGGGGAGAGGGGGTCGTGCAAGACAGAGTTGGCTTGGGTGAGATGTGGTGGGTTGGCACTTGAGGAGCCAGACCACCATTTCCACCGGAGGTGTGTTAAAGGCACGACAGGGTTACTCCCAATCCCAGCTAACAGACACAGAGACGCCTTCACACCCTCGACTGCAAACACACAGTACACACACACACACAAGCAGCACAGGCTAGAGCCCCAGGAGTAAGGATTGATACAGAAAAAGAGATGGAGGATGAGGTTTTTGGAGAAAGACTGTGGAGGGAGGCGTTCCGAGGGGCCAGGGGCTTGGAACCGGTGCTGCCATCTTGTCAGACAGAAAGAAGGGGAAAACAATGGTGGAATGGATCATTTCTGGTTCTTGAGCTGGTTGGAGAGCCAGTCGAGGCCCTCGTAGAGGCCGTCCCCACTAGTAGCACAGGTGGCTTGGATGTACCAGCTGCGCTGGCGGAGAGCGTGGAGCCCCAGCTTGTCTGTGATCTCCGCAGCATTCATTGCATTTGGAAGGTCCTGAGAAAGGGGGTTCAAATGATTTATCCTCTACCACACTTTGCAATTACGAGATCTTACTGAAGCCCAGTGATAGCGCAAAGGGTTGGCAATGAAAATAATGTTACGTGTGCATGATCAATGAGCACCGTCCACCCACATAATGTTTAGCAGGAGCAAAGAGCACTACAAGGAGGTAAGGCAGTCAGAATTCAGATATGAACACCCTCCTTCGCACAAAGTAAACAAGCTCACCTGTTTGTTTGCAAAAACGAGCAGCACGGCATCTCTCAGCTCGTCCTCTGCAAGCATTCTTTGCAACTCCTCCCTCGCCTCGTTCACTCGCTCCCTGTCGTTGCTGTCCACCACAAAGATAAGCCCTGCAAAGAGGCACACAGTTAGATATTGAGAATGTGACACGGGTTCTCCGACGAGCAAGCCTTGCTCTCGTAATGGTGGAGCCATCTAATGGACCACCGTTGCCAGCGCTCTTCAAAGCGCCATTGGATCTTACCTTGAGTGTTCTGGAAGTAGTGGCGCCATAACGGCCTGATTTTGTCTTGACCGCCAACGTCCCACACTGTGAAGCTGATGTTCTTGTATTCTACCGTTTCAACATTAAAACCTGGACAAAGAACACAGAATGTTACAGAGGAATTAGTGAGGCACATATTTCATACGTAGCCTAATCTGGCAGTGGAATTACTTTTGGTGATAGGCTAATGCATTCAAGGAAAATTGTCCTTACCAATTGTAGGAATGGTGGTGACAATCTCTCCTAGTTTGAGTTTGTACAGGATGGTTGTTTTTCCAGCCGCATCGAGTCCAACCATGAGAATCCTCATCTCCTTCTTGCCAAATAGGCCCTTGAACAGGCTTCCAAACATATTCCCCATGGTAACTTATGTGAGGAGAAAGAGGAATGCAAGGTGAACTGAGGTAATCAGTAATGGTACATGTTTACATTTCTAACGGAATGGTATTAGCTATGTAAATTCAAGGGGGCAGATAAGTCTGCAGAAATTAACTCCCAACCACCAACTTATTCCCCAAACATAACAGCCTGTTATGTAGCCTACAGCTTTAGTTAGCTGTATGACTGTGTATGCATTCTGTTCATTTAGCATGTCAGAGCTAATGCTGCTTTCACTGACTAGTCGAAACGTAGACATTTCCGATTTGGAAACTCATTGCAGAAAGAGGAGTTTCCCCCACCAGAATCGACCAATAGGAAGCTCAACGTAAATAAGGTTCAGAGCACTCGGTGGTCCCGTTCTGTGAGCTTGTGTGGCCTACCACTTTGCGGCTGAGCAGTTGTTGCTCCTAGAGGTTTCCACTTCACAACAGCACTTACAGTTGACCGTGGCAGCTCAAAGGTGGTATCCTATGATGGTGCCATGTTGAAAGTCACTGAGCTCTTCAGTAAGGTCATTCTACTGCCAATGTTTGTCTATGGAGATTGCATTGCGGTGTGCTCAATTTTATACACCTGTCAGCAACAGGTGTGGCTGAAATAGCCAAATCCATTCATTTTAAGGGGTGTCTACATACAGTACCAGTCAAAAGTTTGGACACACCTACTCATTAAAAGGGTTTTTCTTTATTTTACTATTTTCTACATTGTAGAATAAGAGTGAAGACATAATAAAATATAACACAAATGGAATCATGTAGTAACCTAAAAAAAAGTGTTAAATCAAAATATATTATACATTTGAGATTCTTCAAAGTAGCCACCCTTTGCCTTGATGACAGCTTTGCACACTCTTGGCATTCTCTTAACCAGCTTCACGAGGAAGGCTTTTCCAACAGTCTTGAAGGAGTTCCCACATATCCTGAGGACTTTTTGGCTGCGTTTCCTTCACTTTGCGGTCTGACTCATTCCAAACCATCTCAATTGTGTTGAGGTCGGGTGATTGTGGAGGCCAGGTTATCTGATGCAGCACTCCTTCGTGTTCAAATAGCCCTTACACAGCCTAGAGGTGTGTTTTGGGTCATTGTCCTGTTGAAAAACAAATGATAGTGGGACTAAGTGCAAACCAGATGGGATGGCGTATTGCTGCAGAATGCTGTGGTAGCCATGCTGGTTAAGTGTGCCTTGAATTCTAAATAAACCACTGAGTGTCACCAGCAAAGCACCCCCACACCTCTTCATGCTTCACGGTGGGAACCACACATGCGGAGATCATCCGTTCACCTACTCACTGCGGTTGGAACCAAAAATCTCAAATTTGGACAGATTTCCACCGGTCTAATGTCCAATGCTCACTTTTCTTGGCCCAAGTAAGTCTCTTCTTCTTATTGGTGTCATTTAGTAGTAGTTTCTTTGCAGCAATTCTACCATGAAGGCCTGAGTCGCTCAGTCTCCTCTGAATAGTTCATGTTGAGATGAGTCTGTTACTTGAAGTCTGAAGAATTTATGTGGGCTGCAATTTCTGAGGTGTAGTAAACTCTAATGATCTTATCGTCTGCAGTAGAGGTAACTCTGGGTCTTCCTTTCCTGTGGCGGTCCTCATGCGAGCCAGTTTCATCATAGTGCTTGATGGTTTTTGCAACTGCACTTGAAGAAACGTTCAAAGTTCTACACATGTTCCAGGTTGACTTACCTTCGTGTTCTAAAGTAATGATGGACTGTCATTTCTCTTTGCTTATTTGAGCTGTTCTTGCCATAATATAGACTTTGGTCTTTTACCAAATAGGGCTATCTTCTGTATACTACCCCTACCTTGTCACAACACAACTGATTAGCTGAAATACATTAAGGAAAGGAATTCCACAAATTAACTTTTAACAAGGCACACCTTTTAATTGAAATGTATTCCAGGTGACTACCTCAAATGATTATTTATTTTATGTAACTAGGCAAGTCAGTTTAGAACAAATTCTTATTGACAATGACGGCCTACCCTGGCCAAACCCGGATGCTGGTCCAATTGTGCACCGCCCTATGGGACTCCCAATCACGGCTGGATGTGACACAGCCTGGATTCGAACCAGAGACTGTAGTGAAACAGTGCCTTAGACTGCTGCACCACTCAGGAGCCCAATGAAGCTGGCCAAGAGTGTGCAAAGCTGTCATCAAGGCAAAGGGTGGCTACTTTGAAGAATATAAAAATCGGTTTTGATTTGTTTAACATTTTGCTGGTTACTACATGATTCCACATGTTTTATTTTAGGCTGAGTTTCTGTACAGCACTTTGTGACATCAGCTGATGTAAGAAGGGCTTTATAAATACATTTTATTGATTGATTTCATAGTTTTGATGTCTTCACTATTATTCTACAATGTAAAAAAACATTGTACAAATAAAGAAAAACCATGGAATGAGTACGTGTCCAAACTTGACTGGTATTGTACTTTTATGTATATATAAAAAATAAAAAAATGAAATTGGGGTTGGGGGGTAAAAAAAAAAAAAAAACTCCAGGCCACTCCTGAACTTCTAAACTAGACAAAGTACGTAGAAATGATAATGAACCTATACATTTTAAAATAACTGCACTTTATCAGCCCCGCAAATAGCTTTTGACTAACAAATCAGTCCAGAAAAAAAATCAGTGTGGCCCACGAAATTATTGCACCACTCACGTTAAGAGCACATGGCATAAACTACTGCCTTGTTTAACACAATTCGGAACCTACGAGATCCAATTTGCGTACGCTTTTATACGCTGAGCTTCCTATCGGCTGATTCTGATACTTTCCAACTGGAAAACTCCGACCTCTGGCTACAACGACTTTCCAAGTCGAAAATGTCCCGAGTTTCCTTCATCGCTGCAATACAACCTGCAGTAAAATTGATGTCAGCTGACACGCCACTGCAAGCTGCTTTGAGCCTATCAGGGGTATGAGCTCGAAAGCTGGAGTTCTGGGACAATAATCATCACCATAATGTAGTCATTATTTTGACAAGTTGTGATTGCTCCTCCGTCCTAGCTTCAATACTCTATGCAATTATGAATGCACCTACGTTAGCCATGCTATCCAAACAGAGCACGATTAGTACTGGCCGAGGAAGGCCTCCCGCTTAGCTAAGCCCGAATGCTTCCCATCAGATGTTGAAAGCAACATACAACTGTGATTCAAATATAAACATTTACTTCGCAACAGTCGTACCTGGTAGACAGTGAACTGGACGGCCGACATTATTATTCTAGCTAGATAAAGGTAAACGAAGAAGCTTAGCTAGTTAGCCAGCATGGGCGGATGCTAGTTAACAGACAACCATAACTCAACAAACTGAGGATCTCAGGTATTTCATACGTTTACCGAACGTGTCGTTTTACACACATTTGGTACTAATCGTATGCCAAAACTATGGTCAGCAAATGGCTTGAAGGACGAGGCAATGTTAGTTAACTTAGCAATAGCCTATGTGGCTAGCTATTGACGCGTCAGATGTAGAGGAAATGATGACGTCATTGGAGCAAGCGGAAACGGGACATTTTTGTCCGATTTTAGTTAACTCTAACATATACATTATTGTATGTTAACATAACGTCATGTACGTATGATATATTCACCTTAGAACACGGCTTCTCGATCTTTCGTCTCTTTCAGTCACTCCAAAATGGCGTTTTGCGCAACTCATGAGACACCGGTGTGTGGGCAATTCCTACTATTAATCTTATCCAATCATATCACCCATTGTATTTAAAGACCCCTCCTGTTATACCATGTTATCCAATCACGGGGCCGAAAGGATTTGTAGACAAGGAAGTGAAACCAGCTACACATTTTAGCCAACTACTTTTGATTCTCATTGTCAATGCAAGGTGTGCAGTGGCAGATAATAGATTCGGATCAATGCAGTAAGTAGTAGAATCTTCTGTCATTCAACTCATTGTGCACTGACTCTCCAGTGAGGTCATATATCAGGGTGTCTTCTTTCCCAAATCCACAGAGCTTGTTTTAAACACAAACTTTTCTGAAGTATTCCAAATCAAAATAACAGATGTTAGTGGACTCGTGATGAATTATTCCCAACATGATCGATTGTCTTCAAAACATGAGTGGTATGCACCATGCCTACATCACACAGGTACAAGGCAGAATTGTTGAGGTACACAGACCATCTATCGTTATGAGTAGCTATAGACTTATTATAGGCAAAACATCTGTCAGAGAAAAAGGTCTATGGAACTGTAACCAATGTGATCTTACTTCATTACACCTTTGCATTGTGTTTTTAAAGAAAGGAGGTAGATATGTATAGGGATAAGGTGACTAGGCATCAGTATATGATAAACAGAGTAGTAGCAGCGTATATGATGATTGTATGTGAGTGGGTGTGTGTATAGAGTTAGTATAAATGTATGTGCATATGTGTGTGTGAGTAAATTATGGAGTGGGTGTTTTGTGTGTTGGAGTGTCAGTGTATGTCAGTGTGTAAGGTCCTGTGAGTGTGCATCGAGACAGTGCAAAAATAAGAATAAAATATAAGGGTCAACTCAGATCGCTAACAAAATGGCTACATGTATAATGTAGTTTGTTATTTAGCAGTCTTATGGCATGGGGATAGAAGCTGTTAAGGAGCCTGTTGGTTTCAGACTTGATGGAGCGGCACCACTTGCCATGCGGAAGCAGAGAGAACTGTTTATGGCTTTGGTGGTTGGAGTCTTTAATGATTTTCTGGGCCTTCCTTTCACACCGTCTTATATAGAGCTCCTGGATGGCAGGCAGCTAGCTCGGTCCCAGTGATGTACAGTCGTGGCCAAAAGTTTTGAGAATGACACAAATATTAATTTCCACAAAGTTTGCAGCTTCAGTGTCTTTAGATATTTTTGTCAGAAGTTACTATGGAATACTGAAGTATAATTACAAGCATGTCATAAGTGTCAAAGGCTTTTATTGACAATTACATGAAGTTACATGAAGCAAAGAGTCAATATTTGCAGTGTTGACCCTTATTTTTTAAGACCTCTGCAATCCGCCCTGGCCTGCTGTCAATTAACTTCTGGGCCACATCCTGACTGATGGCAGCCCACTCTTGCATAATCAATGCTTGGAGTTTGTCAGAATTAGTGTTTTTTTGTTTGTCCACCCGCCTCTTGAAGATTGACCACACGTTCTCAATGGGATTAAGGTCTGGGGAGTTTCCTGGCCATGAACCCAAAATATCGATGTTTTGTTCCCTGAGTCACTTAGTTATCACTTTAAACTTATGGCAAGGTGCTCCATCATGCTGAAAAAAGCATTGTTCGTCACCAAACTGTTCCTGGATGGTTGGGAGAAGTTGCTCTCGGAGGATGTGTTGGTACCATTCTTTATTCATGGCTGTATTTTTCGGCAAAATTGTGAGTGAGCCCACTCCTTTGGCTGAGAAGCAACCCCACACATGAATGGTCTCAGGATGCTTTACTGTTGGCATGACACAGGACTGATGGTAGCACTCACATTGTCTTCTCCGGACAAGCTTTTTTCCGGATGCCCGAAACAATTGGAAAGGGGATTCATCAGAGAAAATGACTTTGCCCCAGTCCTCAGCAGTCCAATCCCTGTACCTTTTGCAGAATATCAGTCTGTCCCTGATGTTTTCCTGGAGAGAAGTGGCTTCTTTGCTGCCCTTCTTGACACCAGGCCATCCTCCAAAAGTCTTCACTTCACTATGCGTGCAGATGCACTCACACCTGCCTGCTGCCATGCCTGAGCAAGCTCTGTACTGGTGGTGCCCCGATCCCACAGCTGAATCAACTTTAGGAGACTGTCCCGACGCTTGCTGGACTTTCTTGGGCGCCCTGAAGCCTTCTTCACAACAATATTATTATTATATTAATTGAAACACTCTCCTTGAAGTTCTTGATGATCCGATAAATGGTTGATTTAGGTGCAATCTTACCGCCAGCAATATCCTTGCCTGTGAAGCCCTTTTTGTGCAAAGCAATGATGATGGCACGTGTTTTCTTGCAGGTAACCATCGTTGACAGAGGAAGAACAATGATTCCAAGCACCACCCTCCTTTTGAAGCTTTCAGTCTGTTATTCAAACTCAGTTGGTAGAGCATGGCGCTTGTAACGCCAGGGTAGTGGGTTCGATTCCCGGGACCACCCATACGTAGAATGTATGCACACATGACTGTAAGTCGCTTTGGATAAAAGCGTCTGCTAAATGGCATTTATTATTATTATTATATTATAATCAGCATGAAAGAGAAATCCCCAGCCATGAAATCTCCAGCCTTGTCAACCCTCACACCTGTGTTAACGAGAGAATCACTGACATGATGTCAGCTGGTCCTTTTGTGGCAGGGCTGAAATGCAGTGGAAATATTTTTGGGGGATTCAGTTAATTTGCATGGCAACGAGGGACTTTGCAATTAATTGCAATTCATCTGATCACTCTTCATAACATTCTGGAGTATATGCAAATTGCCATCATACAAACTGAGGCAGCAGACTTTGTGAAAATTAATATTTGTGTCATTCTCAACTTTTGGCTCACGACTGTACTGGGCTGTCTGCTAAACCTTTTCAACCTCCTGAGGGGGACTGTCACACCTTTACAACTGTGCACAATTATATGGACCATTTTTGTAGAACTTCTTAGTGATTTGGAGACAGGATGCCTGGGCAAAGCCTGGTGGTGGGGGGCATGATGCCGGGGCAAAGCCTGGTGGTGGGGGGCATGATGCCGGGGCAAAGCCTGGTGGTTGGGGGCATGATGCCTGGGAAAATCCTGGTGGTGGGGGGCAGGAAAGAAAGGCAAAGCCTGGTGGTGGGGGTGGGATAGAAGGGCAAAGCCTGGTGGTAGATTCATGATTCATCACTCGCATGTCAATATCAGATTGGGTATTTTGTCATCAAACATAACAATGACAAAAATAGTACAAAATACAATAAATGTAATTACCTGACGATACACACAAGGAAGAAAATTAGATGGGCAGGACAACAGTATGTTAAAGGCTGTAGATTCATGATTTGTCTGTTAGCATGGAAATAACTGTGAATGAGCAGGGAGCTAATGCGACCATTACAATTTAGCATGCTAGCTAACTCACAGCAATAACATACAAAAGCATATCCCAGGAAGCCCCCAATATATAACAGGTACCACACATATACAGTGGGGCAAAAAAGTATTAGTCAGCCACCATTTGTGCAAGTTCTCCCACTTAAAAAGATGAGGGAGGCCTGTCATTTTCATCATAGGTACACTTCAACTATGACAGACAAAATTAGCAAAAAAATCCAGAAAATCACATTGTAAGATTTTTTATTAATTTATTTGCAAATTGTGGTGGAAAATAAGTATTTGGTCAATAACAAAACTTTATCTCAATACTTTGTTATATACCATTTGTTGGCAAAGACAGAGGTCAAACGTTTTCTGTAAGTCTTCACAGGGTTTTCACACACTGTTGCTGGTATTTTGGCCCATTCCTCCATGCAGATCTCCTCTAGAGCAGTGATGTTTTGGGGCTGTTGCTGGGCAACACTGACTTTCAACTGCCTCCAAAGATTTTCTATGGGGTTGAGATCTGGAGACTGGCTAGGTCACTCCAGGACCTTGAAATGCTTCTTACGAAGCCACTCCTTCGTTGCCCGGGCGGTGTGTCATTGTCATGAGTTTTTACCAGAAAATTATATTTTGGTTTCATCTGACCATATGACATTCTCCCAATCATCTTCTTCTGGATCATCCACATGCTCTCTAGCAAACTTCACACGGGCCTGGACATGTACTGGCTTAAGCAGGGGGACATGTCTGGCACTGCAGGATTTTGAGTCCCTGGCGGCGTAGTGTGTTACTGATTGTAGGCTTTGTTACTTTGGTCCCAGATCTCTGCAGGTCACTCACTAGGTCCCCCCGTGTGGTTCTGGGATTTTTTGCTCACCGTTCTTGTGATCATTTTGACCCCACGGGGTGAGATCTTGCGTGGAGCCCCAGATCGAGGGAGATTATCAGTGGTCTTGTATGTCTTCCATTTCCTAATAATTGCTAGTTGATTTCTTCAAACCAAGCTGTTTACCTATTGCAGATTCAGTCTTCCCAGCCTGGTGCAGGTCTACAATTTTGTTTTTGGTGTCCTTTCACAGCTTTTTGGTCTTGGCCATAGTGGAGTTTGGAGTGTGACTGTTTGAGGATGTGGACAGGTGTCTTTTATACTGATAACAAGTTCAAACAGGTGCCATTAATACAGGTAATGAGTGGAGGACAGAGGAGCCTCTTAAAGAAGAAGCTACAGGTCTGTGAGAGCCAGAAATCTTGCTTGTTTGTAGGTGACCAAATACTTATTTTCCACCATAATTTGCAAATAAAATCATTAAAAATCCTACAATGTGATTTTCTGGATTTTTATCTCTCATTTTGTCTGTCGTAGTTGAAGTGTACCTATGATGTAAATTACAGGCCTCTCTCATCTTTTTAAGTGGGAGAACTTGCACAATTGGTGGCTGACTAAATACTTTTTTGCCCCACTGTACATGCATACATGCATACATACATGCATACACGCATACACACATACATACATACATACATACATACATACATACATACATACATACATACATACATACATACATGCATGCATACAGTACCAGTCAAAAGTTTGGACACCTACTCATTCAAGGGTTTTAATTTATTTTTGCTATTTTCTGCATTGTAGAATAGTAGTAAAGACTTATGGAATCATGTAGAAACTCCCCAAATAGTGTTAAACAAGTCAAAATATATTTTATATTTGAGATTCTTCAAAAAGCCACCCTTTGCCTTGATGACAGCTTTGCACACGCTTGGCATTCTCTCAACCAGATTCATGAGGTAGTCACCTGGAATGCATTTCAATTAACAGGTGTGCCTTGTTAAAAGTACATTTGTGGAATGCATTTTCTTAATGTGTTTGAGCCAGTCAGTTGTGTTGTGACAAGGTATGGATGGTATACAGAAGATGGCCCTACTTGGTAAAAGACCAAGTCCATATTATGGCAAGAACAGTTCAAATAAGCAAAGAGAAACGTCAGTCCCTCATTACTTGAAGACATGAAGGTCAGTCGACACGGAAAATTTCAGTCACAAGCGCTATGATGAAACTGGCTCTCACGAGGACCGCCACAGGAAAGGAAGACCCAGAGTTACCTCTGCTGCAGATGATAAGTTCATTAAAGTTACCAGCCTCAGAAATTGCACCCCAAATAAATGCTTCACAGACTTCAAGTAACAGACTCATCTCAACATGAACTGTTCGGTGGAGACTGTGAAACAGACCTTCATGGTCAAATTGCTGCAAAGAAACCACTACTAAAGGACACCAATAAGAAGAGACTTGCTTGGGCCAAGAAACACGAGCAATTAGCCCAGACCAGTTGAAATTTGTCATTTGGTCTGGAGTCCAAATTGGAGATGTTTAGTTCCAACCGCGATGTCTTTGTTTGACGTGATGTGGGTGAACGGATGATCTCCGCATGTGTATTTCCCACTGTGAAGCATGGAGGAGGAGGTGTTATGGTGTGGGGGTGCTTTGCTGGTGACACTGTCTGTGATTTTATTTAGAATTCAAGGCACACTTAACCAGCATGGCAACCACAGTATTCTGCAGCGATACGCCATCCCATCTGGTTTTTGGCTTAGTGGGACTATCATTTGTTTTTCAACAGGACAATGACCCAACACACCTACAGGCTGTTTAATGGCTATTTTACCAAGAATGAGAGCGGTGGAGTGGTGCATCAGATGACCTGGCCTCCAGAATCCCCCGAACTCAACAAAATTGAGATGGTTTGGTATGAGTCGGACCGCAGAGTGAAGGAAAAGCTGCTCAGCGTGTGTGGAAACTCCTTCAAGACTGTTGGAAATGCATTCCAGGTGAAGCTGGTCGAGAGAATGCCAAGAATGTGCAAAGCTGTCATCAAGGGTGGCTACTTTGAAGAATCTCAAATATAAAATATATTTTGATTTGTTTAACACTTATTTTGGTTACTACATGATGTGTTATTTCATAGTTTTGACCGGTGAAAGAAAATTCAGTAACACTTTACTTAACACCCAGTATCATAACACGTTATGACACGGTCATAGCATGTCATAACAGCTGACATAACCTTTTATAATATGGTCATAACACTGTCATGACACATTTAGACCTGTTGTGCTATATATTGCATTATTTTATGGCTGGTTATGACACCAACATAAGGGTGTAAAAACCTACCTCTGTAGTTATTTTATGGCTTGTTATGACCCCTTGTTATCTGCGTCTGTGTACTCTCATAACTGAAATGAACCACTTGAACTAACTTAACCACAGGTACCGTATCTAAACTATGTTTCATAGGTTTACGGGTTTCCAATGTGTCTTAGTTCGTCTGTTTTGGAAAACAAATAAACCCTATCCCAAAGTATAACTTTTAAAGTTCTCCATTTTCATATTTGTTCACCATTATGTGTGGCTCCAGTGCAAAGTTATAGGAATTTTCAGAAAGTAATCCTGATTCTTGTACATGCACCACTGTAAAGTTCCCATTCTGTGTAAAGTTAGGCATTCAGCTAAAACCCTCAACCTTCAAATCTAGAATCTTACAGTGTGAGAACCTTGACATCTCAGCCCTCTGTACACCTAAGGTAAAATAATGGCCCATCTACAATGTCCACTTCCTGTTATCTTCATTGTTGACCAACACACCCTCCCTCGCCCTAATAGAAATGAAACCTTTAACTGTCATTACATTTTGTCGGCCAGTGATTCTCAAGCAAGTAACTGCCGGTCTCACGGTAATTGACCATTTAATTAACAAACACATTTAGCATCTCCTGGCTTCCACGCACAGCCAGTCAATTAACTGATGCGGACCTTTTGGAACATCTACATAAAAAAACAAGTCTGGTCCTAAAGCACACCATTGCCTTGTTTTGTATCACATTCCAATGATAAAACTGGGGGGGACATGTCCCCCCGTCCCCAGTGAAAGTTGCGGCCCTGCTAATAACCATCAGCAGCAGCAGAGTTTGGAGATGCCTGTTTGTCTGTTGCCAGTTCGTCTTGTCTCGTCAAGCCTACCAGCGTGTTTTTCCGTACTCTTATTTTTCTAGTCCTCCCGGTTCCAACGTTTTCTGCCTTCCCTGACCTCGAGCCTGCCTGCCGTCCTGTAGCCATCTGACTCTGACCTGGTTTACAAATTTCTGCCTGTCCTCGACCTGCCCCTTGTCTATTAATGAATGTCAGAGACTCGAACCATCTGCCTCCCGTGTCTGCATTTGGGTCTCGTCTTGTGTCCGTTATAGGTTTTAATGACAATAAAAAAAAAATAGGTAGTAATCCAACCTACTGGAAAGACAAAACAGCCGCTCCTTTTCTGTGAGAAGTTCTCTTTTGTTTTTGTGGGTAATATTGCAGTTCCATTAATGTAATTATTATAGCTTCCATTAATGTAGTTGACTGCATAATTTCCAATCCCCCATATTTCTTTGGGTAAAATTCTATGAGAAGTTTTCTTTGTATTAGTAGAGACAGAGTACTTTGTCCAGTTGGACTTAGCGACTTGTGTCTGTCCTGTGAATGTTTGTGTGTGCTGTGTTCCAAGTGTAACCAACCAGCATTCTGCTGACAGGCCATATGTGAGAGTTATGAGAACTTCCGGCCCCGAACCCCAGAAACACACTACTGTTACTGTACTACTCTAGGCTCAGTACTGTCTTGAGTCTAGCAGTTTTACTGTTATAATAGTATTTTCTTCAATGTGTCTTTTGGCTAAGCAGGTAGTCTGTTTTTAATTTGGGGTTAAATACATAAACGCAAACATGCACCTCCCTATATCAAACTGGCCTCCCAATCTCGGTCCTCATTTCATTCTGTTGTACAATCACCTTCAAAGAGATGTTGTATTGACACCTATGAAATGAAATACGTAGGTATAACATGGATATAACATCAATAAATAAACAAAGAATCACAATGTAGTGTAACTCAATAAAGGTAGAATAGCAGTATTGAGACTAATTGATCAAAAAGTGCAATTTAGTCCACTAAAACGTTTAAGCGGAGTAAGTGAAGCTGGTAAAAGCTATGGTAGAGTGAAGATAAGCTTTTCATACAAATCGGGGAGTTGGCACCGGTTCATTAAAGCTTCCCATCCAACACATTCTGATCCTCAGAATTCCCACGGGAGTTACCAACATGCCAGAGGGGGTGTCATGAGAAAGCACAGACCACCCATGAGACATTTTCTCTGGCAACATCTGAACTGATACAAACCAATGAAGAGGCGCTCAGGAGGAGCACACATAAACAGGTCAACGAGTTTCATCCGTGTTCTGTTCGAGTGCCCTGGGATCTGTCTATGTAAAAGGCTTGCAAAAGGCTTTGTTTACACTTGGAAAAATGTCTGTTATCCGAAGTCCATCTCCGTGGCAGTCAAATTGAATTATGTTTCAAGCCATTCAGGATAAGGTTGTACAGTTGTACTTCTCTCATTAAGGTACAAAATGTATCAATCATATTTTTCACTTTAAAAATCATGAATTGAAATGGCTGGAAACCTTAGACTGTGGCTCTTTACAATGGTGCCATGTGGCAGAATACAACAGAGGGTTGTAAAAGCCAAAGGGCCCATGGGCCAGAGAATTACAGTGCTGACGTGCCTCATTGTTAAAACCCCTAGAGTCGATGTCTGCTCCCTGTGCCTTCAGAAAGTATTCAGACCCCTTTACTTTTCCCACATTGTTACATTACAGCTTTATTTTAAATGGATTAAATACAAAAATCCTTAGCAATCTACACACAATACCCCATAATCACAAAATGAAAACAGGTTTAGACATTTTTGCAAATGTTTAAAAATAGAAAAATACCTTAAGCATTCAGACCCTTTGCTATGAGACTCTAAATTGAGCTCAGGTGCATCCTGTTTCCATTGATCATCCTTGCGATGTTTCTACAACTTCAATTGAGTCCACCTGTGGTAAAGTCAATTGATTGGACATGATTTGGAAAGGCACACACCTGTCTATATAAGGTCCCACAGTTGACAGTGCATGTCAGAGCAAAACAAAGCCATGAGGTCGAAGGAATTGTCCATAGAGCTCCGAGACAGGATTGTGTTGAGGCCCAGATCTGGGGAAGGGTACCAACAAATGTCTGCAGTATTGAAGTTCCCCAAGAACATAGTACCCTCCATCACTCTTAAATGGAAGAAGTTTGGAACCACCAAGACTCTTCCTAGAGCTGGCTGCCCAGCCAAACTGAGCAATCGGGGGAGAAGGGCCTTGGTCAGGGAGGTGACCAAGAACCCGATGGTCACTCTGACAGAGCTCTAGAGTTCCTCTGTGGAGATGGGAGAACCTTCCAGAAAGACAACCATCTCTGCAGCACTCCACCAATCAGGCCTTTATGGTAGAGTGGCCAGACGGAAGCTACTGCTCAGTAAAATGGACATGAAAGCCCATTTTGGAGTTTGCCAAAAGGCACCTAAAGACTCTCAGACCATGAGAAACAAGATTCTCTGGTCTGATGAAACCAAGATTTAACTTTTTTGGGTGGTGGCAGCATCATGCTGTGGGGATGTTTTTCAGTGGCAGGGACTGGGAGACTCGTCAGCATTGAGGCAAAGATGAAAACCTGCTCCAGAGCGCTCAGGACCTCAGACTGGGGCGAAGCTTCACCTTCCAACAGGACAATGACCCTAAGCACACAGCCAAGACAATGCAGGAGTAGCTTCGGGACAAGTCTGAAAATCCTTGAGTGGCCCAGCCAGAACCCAGACTTGAACCTGATTGAACATCTCTGGAGAGACCTGAAAATAGCGGTGCAGCGACACTTCCCATCCAACCTGACAGAGCTCGAGAGGATCTGCAGAGAATGGGAGAAACTCTCCAAATACAGGTGTGCCAAGCTTGTAACGTCATACCCAAGACTCAAGGCTGTAATTGCTGCCAAAGGTACCACAACAAAGTACTGAGTAAAGGGTGTGAATACTTATGTAAATGTATTTATTTTGATAAATTAGCAAAAATAAACTGTTTTTGCTTTGTCATTACGGGGTATTATCTGTATATTGAGGAAAATAAAAAATGTACTCCATTTTAGAACAAGGCTGTAACCTAACAATGTGTAAAAAGTCAATGGGTTTGAATACTTTGAGGGCACTGTACATATCCCCACTAATATGGGGTGAACAGCTGCAGTGATTGCTCTCTATCCAATAGCATGGACTGATAGACCTGACCAGCAGCCTGTTTACATAAGACAAAACTTGTCACATTTTTCACTTGCGAAATAAAGCACCAAACCTGAGATTTAAAGATGCTATTATCAAAATAAACGCATGCCAATCGGCAGGTTCAGTGGCTCTTTAATAAGCTAGATGTTTTTTTGTTGTTGCATGGGCTACGTCTCAATCCACCGCACCCGCCGATTTCGGCCATCCTCATTTGCGGTGAAGGAGAGCAGAGCTAAAAGTGGTGTTTGGCAGACCAAAACACCCCCCCAAAAAAAAATCTGTTTTGCTCTACAACTCTCGGTACCACCGATCTGCCAACTTATCTCTTTAGCGTCCAAACAGTTTGGGATACACACTAATATTTTAACTAGGTAAGTCAGTTAAGAACAAATTCTTATTTACAATGACGGCCTACCCCGGCCAAACCCTAACTATGCTGGGCCAATTGTGAGCCGCCCTATGGGACTCCCAATCACGTCCGGTTGTGATACAGCCTGGAATCGGGGGGGGGGGGCAGAAGTGCATAGAAAGTTCAGCATCTACCCCTAGGGTATATCCAGAAACCATAGCCGCCCAGAGTCAGACAAAAACATGACTCATCCATTGTTTATTATTGTACTATAGTGCAGCTCAACACAAAATGCTTTCCCCTACCGAAGAACGAAAACTGAAATATTTGAAACAATTTTATTTCACCTCATTGACACACAACTCCCCTTCATAAGATAAAATATTTGATAAGGAAACTATAATTAACCAAGAAACATGTCCTTCATTTAACATGATATTCATGTAAAAAAAAAAAAAAAAATCAAACTATAGAGTACAGATACAAATTTGGGACGTTAGTCAGGAATGGGATGAGAGTTATGTGCTAACTAGTATTGTTTGCATTGACTTTCAAAGTATTACAACGGCTGGTAGAACAGAGTGCTTAGTATCAATTTTGATATCAACTAACATTGTACTAACCAATCTTACAATTCCTATGTACTGGATTCACTTCCCCATCACCTGTTCAAGCACCACAATTCCTATACTGAAAATCAAGATTATCAACAATGGGTATTATGACATCAAGAAAAAAAATGGCTTTGACTTAAGGGGTTTGAGTGACAGTATTTTTATTTTAATGACAGAAAACTGTCAGAGGCTGGACCATTTTGATGTTCACAGAAAGTGATGAACCCAGGCCAGAGGGCAAAACATACATAAAAAATCTAGCAAAAATGTCAATCAAAGTAACACTCAGTCGGCTGATCAATGGCTCTGTAGTGCTTCGAGAAAGAACGATATACTAATGCAAGGTTGTGCCTGCAGCAATGAAACATGATAATAAGCTTTCTTATACTATGTAGCTGTGTTCTTGAGTTTGTAATATACCACATTTTTGATACATCTTGAAGCAGGTTTATTCTGCAGAATGATAATTCTTGTTCCAAGAGACTATAATACATTCATGTTTCTCATTTGCATAGAGAAAATGGCATATGGGGCAGTAGTAACTAAGCGTAAAGACAGAGACAAACCTACCAAATTTTAAAAAACGTTGGGATGGCCATTGGGTGGAGATGCTGAATTCTCTACTTCACTTACAACAACAAAAAAAAAACATACAAAATAAATCCCCTGTCCCTTGTCCAGTTTCCATTAGGTTGTTTGTTCCTCTTATGGAATGTGCTGCAGGTTAGGTTGTGTGCTGGAGTGAGGAACATCAGATCAGTGCTGCATCCTGATTGGCTCAGAGTCCAAATCAGTGCTTCCCGATTTTAGCTCAAAGTCAAAACGGAACAAAGTCCCTCTTTTTGTCGTGGCTGTAGAACACGTCCCAGGTCAACTCAGCCTGCTGGGAGCAGCCTCCCCGCTCCAGGTCACATGTGTATCCCACGGGGCAGCAGTGCCTGGTGTCCGCGCAGCATATGGCCTGTGAAGAGAATGCGAGTTTAAAGGATTAGTTCAGGATTTTACAAATTGATGGATCAGTATAAAATAATCCATGGTTATGTTCTTTAAAACAGCCACCACAAACTTCAACGAACTTTAGCCACCCCAACCTAACAATCAATGGAAGTGATGGGGTCATTTGAATTAATATGAAAAAAAATACAGCATCACCAGACTCTGACGTCTCTTCCTGATGGCTAAACAACCTTCTGTGCATTTGCTACTTTATGCACAATTATTTTACATAGCTGCTGCTCCCTCTGCTGCCGCTTCCCTCTCCCTTCCTGTTCTCACTAACCCCGCGTGATGATTGGACGTCTTTGTCTTGTCTAAGCAATGACTGCATACATGAATGGATAAAGCCATCGATCAAGTGACATCAGCCATTCCTATGTGAAGATTCAATAGCGCATTAAAGCCAAATAAAGTTGGTTAAGATGATGTCTCATGGAAACCTAACATGCGCAGTTTGAGCTACTCCAGGAAGAGAAGTTGCAGGCTAGCTCAGTCCTGCCCCCTCATTGAGTAACTCAAGTTGAAGGCAGACTAGAGTACTGCAGGATGCCATGAGCAACTCCATTAAAGTCGGGGGAACTGCAGTGGGATCACCCAAAAAATACAAATGTTTTTTAAGCCAAAAATTTAGAGTACAGATTGTATGGTAAAAATGTTGTTTGAAAAAGAATAAGAAAAATATGTTAGAGGAAATGTATTTATTAGTTTATTTTCATTTGGATAAGAGATGTAATGAATTGAAGTATTTGTTGACGTAACAATAGAAATGTAATGATTTTAAGATTGTCATATTTGGTGTGGGGTGATGAAAAACAAATTGGGTTCCGAGCAATTCTGACAGGAAAGAAAGTATCCCTGCTGAAAAAGTTTGTATACCAAATGGTAGAACCTTTTCTGTGTGCGATTTTAAAATAATCCTCTTCATGCATCTGGTGGATATTTTTTATTCATACAATTGACCACGAAGATTGACGTTTTTCCATTCACTATAACGGGGATCCTTTTTTCTGCTAAAAATGTCTGCAGTACCGCAGTTGGCCTTGAACTTGTGGCGGGCGGGGGAGTGACTGCCCCTCTCATTGAAACCATGTTGTACAAACTTTGTCTGTTGTAACTATAAACCACCCACACACACACACACACACACATCTAATTTACTGCCTACACACACAATGTACTCTGTGCGGCAGACTGATCACTTAAATTGACGGGCATGTTGTCAAACTCCGCCTACTTGCGCGGAAAGGTTCACCCGAAGGCTAATCTGGTGAATTTCAAATGATGTGCTGACCATCAAATCGTGCAGTGTTGCATGGTCAATGAGAAGCGCAGTAAGTTGAATGTTAGTTATGGTTGAAATGCCGATAGCTTTGACTCAATGCAACGTGTAGACAGTGTAGGCTACACGTTACATGTAGACTACGTATGTTGACATATAGGCAGGAGTGTAGTGCAGCTGGAGCGTACGGAACGGAACGACGCCATGACACTTCTCCGAATGTTACTGGTTTCAATAAGTCGGAGCAAAGTTTCAATAAATTGGGAGCAAAGTTGAATCAATGTCTCACGAGATCACTTGATGACTAATTAATATCAAATACCAATATAACAGCATAGCATAACACTTATGTTAGACAGACATCAGGCAATTCCTTATGCGATTTTAGGAGGACTGTGCTCATGTGCCGATTTCTCTTTCATGCAGCCAAAACTCAGTGCACACCACTATGTGGTTTGATTGAAACAAAATACGGATTTGCTAGCTTATTCACACCATCGGCTCTAAGTCACTCACGAAATAGTACTTCTACATCATGAAGGGGGGGAGCAGCTGCTATGTTAAAAAAAAGAATAAAAAGTGGGTAAAGTAACAAATGTACAGAACGTTTTAAGGTTGTTTATATATGGGAAAGAGGTGTCCTGGGGGACAGGGCAGTTCGATCTGGTCGCGCATCCTTACAAAAAAAATAAAAGGCTACATTTCCTTTATGTACCAAATATGGAGTTGATTAACTTCTTGGATATAGGGGGCGCTATATTAATTTTTAGTTGAAAAACGTTCCCGTTTTAAACAAGATATTTTGTCACAAAAAGATGCTCGACTATGCATATAATTGACAACTTTGGAAAGAAAACACTCTGACGTTTCCAAAACTGCAAAGATATTGTCTGTGAGTGCCACGGAACTGATGTTACAGGCGAAACCCAGATAAAAATCCAATCAAGAAGTGCCGCATTTTTTAAAACCGCCTTATGCCAATGACTCCTTATATGGCTGTGAATGGGCCACGAATGAGCTTAGGCTTTCTGTCACTTCCCCAAGGTGTCGACAGCATTGTGACGTATTTGTAGGCATATCATTGGAAGATTGACCATAAGAGACTACATCTACCATGTGGTCGCTTGTCGTCCTCCGTTGCAATTATTGCGGAATCTCCAGCTGCAGTATTTTTCCGTTCGCTTCTGATGAGAAACCAACTGTCACAACTGATATTATCGAATAGATATGTGAAAAACACCTTGAGGATTGACTCTAAACAACGTTTGCCATGTTTCTGTCAATATTATGGAGCTAATTTGGAAAAAAGTTTGGCGTTGTAGTGACTGTATTTTCCAGTCTTTTTCTTACCCAAACGTGATGAACAAAACAGAGCTATTTCGCCAACACAAATCATCTTTTTGGAAAAAATGAACATTTGCTATCTAACAGAGTCTCGTCTCTGAAATCATTCGAAGTTCTTCAAAGGTAAATGCTTTTCTTGTTTTTGTGAAAATGTTGCCTGCTGAATGCTAGGCTTAATGCTATGCTAGGCTATCAATACTCTTACACAAATGCTTGTGTAGCTTTGGTTGAAAAGCATATTTTGAAAATCTGAGATGAGTGTTGTTAACAAAAGGCTAAGCTTGTGTTTCAATATTTATTTCATTTCATTTGCGATTTTCATGAATAGAAAAAGTTGCGTTGTGCTAATGCATTATAGTTTAAGTATTTTTCTGTTGATTTCTCAGCCAAGCAGGATGAACAAACAATGTTTTTCGACCTACAAAAATATTATTTTTGGAAAAAAGGAACATTTGCCATCTAACTGGGAGTCTCCTGAGTGAAAGCATCTGAAGTTCTTCAAAGGTAAATGATTTAATTTGGTTGCTTTTCTTATTTTTGTGAAAATGTTGCCTGCTGCCAGCACAGCCTAGCATAGCATTATGCCATGCTAAACTTACACAAATGCTTGTCTAGCGTTGGCTGTAATGCATATTTTGAAAATCTGAAATGACAGTGTTGTTAACAAAAGGCTAAGCTTATGTTTGAATATATTTATTTCATTTCATTTGTGATTTTCATGAATAGGAAACGTTGCGTTATGGTAATGCACTTGAGGCTATGATTACACTCCCGGATACGGGATTGCTCGTCGCTAGAGGTTAAAGAACATCTCAACTTGTCAAATGTACACACATTTCCCATCTACATAAAAAATCAAAGTTCATTATTTCAAGTTAGGATTTTCATTCCAAGTAGCCGTTTCACTACCTTTGGTGCAGGGCAGCAGGACCATTCCGTGGGTGAAGTCTTGCAGCAGGTTTCCAGTTTGGGACAGCTGTACTCTCCAGTGCTGTCACAAGTCACATCTATACTCATCTCTGCTGCCCTCTGCTGGGACTCTGCTGCCTTTGTCAGGGGCACCGTACGGAGGAGTATAGCCTCTACCAGTTTCTCACAGGTCCCAGTCTGCATGTTGCAGCTGTAGCCTTGGGGACAGCAGTGCTCATGGTCTGTACAGCAAACAGCCTGCAGATTGGGGACGATAAGGAGAGAGTCAACAAGATGTATCTGTGAGGCGAAACAGAGAAGTAGTCAGACCCCTTCCCCCTTTCCACATTTTGTTACATTACAGCCTTACTCCAAAATGGATTTCATATGATGACAGGTTTAGATTTTTTGGCAAAAATATATATTTTTTAAAACTGATAACTTATTTACGGTAAGTATTGCCTTTGCTATGAGACTCGAAATTGATCTCAGGTGCATCCGGTTTCCATTAACCATTCTTAAGATGTTTCTACAACTTCATTGGAGTCCATATGTGGTAAATTCAATTGATTGGACTGTTGTTGGGTATGTTTTTCAGCGGCAGGGACTGCAAGACTAGTCGGGATCGAGGCAAAGATGAACAGGGAGCAAAGTACAGAGAGATCCTTGATTAAAATCTGGTTCAGAGCGCTCAGGACCTCAGACTGGGGCGAAGGTTCACCTTCCAACAGGACAATGACCCGAGGCACACAGCCTAGACAACGCAGGAGTGGCTTCGGGACAAGTCTATGAATGTCCTTGAGTGGCCCAGCCAGAGCCTGGACTTGAACCGGATCTAACATCTCTGGAGAGACCTGAAAATAGCTGTGCAGCGACGCTCCCCATCCAACCTGACGGGGCTTGAAAGGATCTGCAAGGGGAAGAATGGGAGAAACTCCCCAAATACAGGTGTGACAAGCTTGTAGCATCACAACCAAAAAGACTCAAAGATTTAATCGCTGCTTCAACAAAGTACTGAGTAAAGGGTCTGGATACTTATGTAAATGTGATAAACATATTTTTTTATAAATTTGCTAAAAGTTTTTTTTTTTTTTAACCCAACCTTTTTGCTTTGTCACTAGACAATAATAATAATATTGTCTGTAGATTGAGAGGGGGGAAAACAATTGAATCCATTTTAGAATAAGGCTGTAACGTAACAATGTGGAAACTCAAGGGGTCCGAATACTGTACGAATGCACTGTATATAAATCCAATCCATTCTCAATGGAGACACACCTTGACCAGGGGACAGCAGCCCCATTCGCCTGTGGGCAGCTTGCAGCAGGTGGCCCCCGAGGCACAGCTGCTCTTGTCGTCACACTTTACATCTTTCAACATGGCTCCCTCAGTCAGGGCCTTCACTTTGCGGTACCAGGGAATGGTCAGGGGGCCCTTAGTGCAGGAGGTCTTGTGGCCATCACAGCTGTAGCCGCTGGGGCAGCAGTGGTCTCCGTTGGCACAGCACACCGCCTGGGGAGGAGCAGACCATCACTATAATTTCAGCTGCAAATTCTGTTACATTGCCACTGCTTTGTTCATCATCATCATAATAATAATAATAACATCTTGAAAAGTTGCCACGGCCAAAGTCCCCAGAGTAGCCTACTGACCTTTGGCAGGGGGCAGCATCCCCACTTGCCAGCTTTGTTCATGAAGCAGCAGGTGGTATATTTGGGACAGCTGGTGTGGGGGTCACACATGTTCTTGGCTAGGGGGAAGGAGGGGGCAATTGCCTGAGGAAGCACTCTGTGCAGGAGCAGGGCTGGCACCCTGGGGATCCAGGGCAAACTGAGAATCCCTGCTTTGTCACAGGTCTGCTCGGCCACGTTACACGTGTAGCCTTTAGGGCAGCAGTGCTCATGGTCGTCGCAGCAGACCGCCTAGGGGGCAACAATAACATGATTTCAAATCTTAACTTAAGAGTTAAGAGCCCTTGTTTTGCGGTCACCAAAAATCGAGGCTGGTATTCACAAAGAGGCGTGCTGAGCACACAGGAGGTTTGTGGCACCTTAATTGGGGAGGACGGGCTCGTGGTAATGGCTGGAGCGGAATGGAATGGTATCAAATACAGCAAACACATGGAAACCATGCGTTTGATGGCATTCCATTCACTCCGGCCATTATTAGGAGCCGTCCTCCAATCAGCAGCCTCCTGAGACAGTTTATGAATATGGGCCCTTATCTACAGTATATGGTGTCCTAAGTTGCAAAAACACAAGTTATGTTTCTGTAATACACACCCAGACCCAAGTCGTAAAACAAATGTTCCTTCAGAATTATACATAACTCTTCAATTAATCTCAGTCTACGAATGGAGTCATTAACCAGGTTTCCATCCAACCTTTGAGAGTAAAGCACATAAATGTCATGACAGGCCTGGTGGATAATGAATTTTTCAATAAACTTCACAAATGTCGACGTAACAAAATACGCTAGACAAGGTGGGATCTTTTTGTGTCTGTAAAATGAATTATGCGAGAAATAAAAAAAATCAGTGGAAAGGCTTTTGTGCAAATATTGATATAATAACCATCAGAGTAAACTTGGAGTCAGGAGATGACGTGTGGTCCTCCTACTACGACTCGTCGGGAAAGCATGCAGTTTATTAGGCTACAGATTAAGTTACGGTGAACTTCACAGGGTGGCAAAAGTGCAAGGTGATGAGCTTGATGTTCCTTTCCAATAAATATTGAGGGTGTTATTCTGGTAACATGATCATCGATGCTTGGCTGCCGTTTGGCAAACAAAAATGATTGCGCTCTTTCGTCCATAATAAATCTCATGTGGGCTATACGTGTATCTGTGCGCTGTTGACTGGAACGGACATGCCATTACCAGAGTGGGCACACTCGCTATATAAAACACTTTGTGAGAGAACCAAAATAGATAAATGCAATGGAAACACATACATACATACATACATACATACATACATACATACATACATACATACATACATACATACATACATACATACATACATACGGTGAAGTCTAAAGTTTACATTAACTTAGGTTGGAGTCATTAAAACTCATTTTCCAACCACTCCACAAATGTCTTGTTGACAAACTATAGTTTTGGCAAGTCGGTTAGGACATCTACTTAGTGCACGACAAGTCATTTTTGCAACAATTGTTTACAGACAGATTATTTCACTGTATCACAATTCCAGTGGGTCAGAAGTTTACATGCACTAAGTTGACTGTGCCTTTAAACACCCAGAAAATTCCAGAAAATGATGTCATGGCTTTAGAAGCTTGATGGGCTAATTGACATAATTTGAGTCAATTGGAGGTGTACCTGTGGATGTATTTCAAGGCCTACCTTCAAACTCAGGGACTCTTTGCTTGACATCATGGGAAAATCAAAAGAAATCAGCCAAGACCTCAGAAACAAATTGGAGACCTCCACAAGTCTGGTTCATCCTTGGGAGCAATTTCCAAACGCCTGAAGGTACCACGTTCATCTGTACAAACAATAGTACGCAAGTATAAACACCATGGGACCACGCAGCCGTCATACCGCTCAGGAAGGAGACGGGTTCTGTCTCCTAAAGATGAAGGTACTCAGGTGCGAAAAGTGCAGATCAATCCCAGAACAGCAAAAGACCTTGTGAAGATGCTGGAGGAAACAGGTGCAAAAATATCTATATCCAGAGTAAAACAAGTCCTATATTGACATAACCTGAAAGGCCGCTTAGCAAGGAAGAAGCCACTGCTCCAAAACCAACATAAAAAGCCAGACTACGGTTTGCAACTGCACATGGGGACAAAGATTGTACTTTTTAGAGAAATGTCCTCTGGTCTGATGAAACAAAAACAGAACCGTTTGGCCATAATGACCATTGTTATGTTTGGAGGAAAAATAGGGAGGCTTGCAAGCCAAAGAACACCCTCCCAACTGTGAAGCACGAGGTTGGCAGCATCATGTTGTGGGGGTGCTTTGATGCAAGAGGGACTGGTGAACTTCACAAAAGAGATGGCATCATGAGGTAGGAAAAATATGTGGATATATTGAAGCAACATCTCAAGACTTCAGTCAGGAAGATTAAAGCTTGGTCGCAAATGGGTCTTCCAAATGGACAACGACCCCAAGCATACTTCCAAAGTTGTGGCAAAATGGCTTAAGGACAACAAGGTCAAGGTATTAGAGTGGCCATCACAAAGCCCTGACCTCAACCTGTAGAACATTTGTGGGCAGAACTGAAAAAGTGTGTGCGAGCAAGGAGGCCTACAAACCTGACTCAGTTAAACCAGCTCTGTCAGGAGGAATGGGCCAAAATTCACCCAACTTATTGTGGGAAGCTGGTGGAAGGTTACCCAAAACATTTGACCCAAGTTAAACAATTTAAAGGCAATGCTACCAAATACAAATTGAGTGTGTGTAAACTTCTGTCCCACTGGGAATGTGATGAAAGAAATAAAGCTGAAATAAATCTCTATTATTCTGACATTTCACATTCTTAAAATAGTGGTGATCCTAACTGACCTAAGACAGGGAATCTTTACTAGGATTAAATGTCAGGAATTGTGAAAAACTGAGGTGTAAGGTGGCTAAGGTGTATGTAAAGTTCTGACTTCAACTGTACATACATACTTTTTGGGGGGGTACACCCCAAAGTGTATTTTATGCGTACTAAGCACCACACTCAGCCTTTTATCTGCAACAAGTTAATTTAATGGAAACATCTCTGGTGGAAAAATGCTCTTTGTTTTTATTCTAATTTGAGAATATTCGCATGAAAATCTGTCGCCAATTGAATGGTAAGATCGTTATTAAAACCACCAGATGGGGGGAAAAATTAACTCACATGAGGTAGAGGACAGCATGCCCACTGTCCTGAGTTCTGTCTGCAGCAGGTGGTGCCCCCGGGGCACATGGTCTTTTCGTCACACTTCTCAGTGGCCAGTTGTGCCTGCGTGGTGAGTGCTGCCACCTTCGTGACCCACGGCATGTTGAAGCCTGAGGGGTCATCGCAGGTACTGGCCTCCAGGTTACACACAGTGCCGTGGGGGCAGCAGTGAAGGTGGTCATCGCAACACACAGCCTGAGGGCCACAGAGAATGCATGGAGTTGTTATTACTGATACAACAGCTAGGCTACCTTTAGGCTATAAACGTGATGCTTATTTGCCTCGGATTTAATTAAAATGACTCGCCGAGATGATTGAAAACAAGGACTATTCATAAGTGTATCAAATTAGCACCACTTGGAGTGACTGTACCAGGGACAGTAGCGGTTTCCCAATTAGTCAATTCAAATCCAGTCACTTTAGGAATATAATTTAACATGGACGTCATTTAATCAAATACAACCGGAGGTAAAGCTACCTAAAGTGAACTAAAAGGTTAGACTCTTAACAAGGACTGGACTTGGCAAATAAGTCAGTGGGGGAGAGGGGGGTAAATGTGGAAATGTTCATACATTGGGCAGGGGGCAGCATGCCCAGTTTCCTGTGGTGGTCTTGCAGCACGTGGATTTGCCCGGGCACGACGTGGATTTGTCACATATGCTGTTGGGCAGCGGCTCCTCCTGCGACACATAGCTAAAGGCGGGCACCTTGTCCAGCATGGTTACCAGGGCAGAGCCCGAAGTGGGGTCATCACACGTACTCTCTGCCAGGTTACAGATGGTCCCGTGGGGGCAGCAGTGGAGGTGGTCATCACAACACACAGCCTAGAGGGAAGTCAAGGAATTAGTGAGGGCGGGGGGGCGCTCAGGAGGAGTCTACAGTGTTTCTGTTCTCATATCTGTAATGCTACAAGAGATGTAACACCACTGACCGTGAAAAAAAGAGCGGCACTCACTTTCAACATTGATAAATTAACCTAATAAATCAGGACAGGGTCTCAAGGGCTGAGCACTACTGTCAAGTGTGGCAGGAATTATGGCTGAACACACACACATTCACAAATTGTTTACAGTACCTTGGGTAAGGGGCAGCAGGCCCATTCTCCATTTAGTAATTTACAGCACGTGGTTCCATCAGCGCAGGCCACAGAGTCGTTGCAGGGCACAGCATTGACTGAAGGGCATAGAGCGCACACATTCACATGTTAAGTGTATGGACATTATACTTCTGTCGCTATGCAACTTTTCATCTTGAATATATCCCCACTGAGTCTGTTGCAAATCGATGTTAACGTCATGCGCCAATGTTTGATGTGTAACTTTGTCTCTGACCGGTGCTCTGTAGGGATGTCGTGGTCAATGTGGCGGGGAATTTGACAGCCATGGAGGTTTGGCCGTGTTTAGACACACAGGTGCTCTGTTCCAGGTCACAGGTGGTTCCCCCAGGACAGCAGTGGAGGTGGTCCGGACAACACACAGCCTGAGGAGAGAAAGAAGGGTCTTGATACAGTTGAATCCTGCAGGAGCTGATATTTCCTGGCAGCTGAATATCAATGTGTGGTGAGTTATTGGCTTGAGAGCAAGATGACTCACACTTGGCATAGGGCAGCAGCCATAGCTCCTATCCCCCAACAGGCAGCAAGTGGTCTCTTCAGGACACGATGACACCTTGTCTGGGCAAACCACTAAAAAGAGATGCACATTAAAAATAAATAAATATCAACAGAATTCTTATTCTTTTCTTAGAGGACTACAAGACTGCATAACCACTGATTCAGCTGGAAAATTATGGGTTTACACTACAAAATCCATTAGTAACATTCAGTAGCCAGGGAATTGGGCAAGAAGCAGTTGTTAAGTTCATGTTTTAAAATTATAAATTGTAATTATTTCACCTCCATGGCCTATTTATTGCCTTACCTCCCTACATTTGCACACACTGTACATAGATATTTCTATTGTGTTATTGACGGTACATTTGTTAATGTGTAACTGTTGTTTTTGTCACACTGCTTTGCGTTATCTTGGCCAGGTCACAGTTGTAAATGAGAACTTGTTCTCAACTGGCCTACCTGGTTAAATAAAAGGTGAAATATTTTTTTTTAAATTATCCATGTATTTATGTTATCCCGGTGCTACAATGTGGCACCTCGCTTCGACAAGAGGTCGTATGAAAGTGTATGAACAATGTCATTGGAATCTGGACACGGGTAACTAACCTGGACGACAAAAAGCGAGCACTTGCAGTGGTATTATCGCTCGAGGGAAGAGCGAGAGACACAGAACTGGAAATATCCCTGGAGGATTTGAACAAGGATGACGGTGTGTGAACTTTGATCAGAGCACTGGGCCTGTGTTTCTTACAGTGCCTGTACATAGTGAAAACTAACAGTAACAAGGCTCTTTATTACCCTTGTTTTTATTTCTTTACTAACCTATTGTTCACATAATACCTTTTTTTGCACTGTTGGTTAGAGCCTGTAAGTAATCATTTCACTGTAAGGTCTACACCGGTTGCATTCAGCGCACGTGACAAACTTTGAATTGATTTGATTTATTCAGCAAAGCTTCCCTCAAGAAGGCAGGGGCTGCACTAGACAAAAAAAAATGACAAGGAAGTGATGTTTAAACAACCAGTGACCCTTGAACTTACTACCTCAGGCTACTATTGTGTAAACATTTTAGACAAAGACATCACACAGAGTCCATGTAAAAATGAGATTCTGACAGACACAGAGCACATGGAGATTGACAGTCTCAGAGAACATGAACACACTGGAAAAACAAAGTATTAAAACTTCAAAACAGTTTTGACATGCTACAGTTGAGACTTCAGAAATGACTCAGCAGTTCTGGGAATAATGAGTGTATTTACATTCTACGGCAGATAGTTAAGTTGTGAGACATGTCAGAAATATACAGCAAACCTAAGCTGTTAGTTTGCCACTGGCTTCCAAATACAATGAAATGGTGGCTGTAGATCTATATGAGCTTGGACCAAGTGTGTGGCACCTTCACACTGTTGACCACTTCACACGCTTCAGCGTTGGAAGCATTGTGAATACAAAGAAACCCAGTGAAATCATCCAGAATTTCATTCATTCCTGGATAAGTGTGCCTGGCCCTTCCCATAAATTGTACAGTGACAATGGAGGAGAATTCAATAATAAGGAACTAAGAGAAAGGGCTGAGAAATTCAACATGGAAGTAAAGACAACTGCTGCATACAGTCTATGGAGCAATGGACTTCCGGAAAGAATCAAAACACTCACAGATATCATGTTGAAAGTGCATGGGTGGGACAGCACCTTTCAGTACCACATGCAACAAGAAACGCTTTCACTGAAGCAGAGTGTTCAGAGAGAATTCGCGAAGCTCTGCGTAAACAGCTTCGACCAACTGATGAGAAGTACGACACTGGAAACAAAGTGTACTACAAACGAGTTGACTGTCATGAGCATCGAGCTAAAGGCTAGAGCTGCCACTTTCAAAGAGCGGGACACTAATCCGGACACCTATAAAATAAAATAAAATCCTGCTATGCACTCAGACGAACCATTAACCTGTTGAGTGTAGGGGGCAGTATTTTGATGTTTGGATGAAAAACATACCCAAATGAAACTGCCTATTTCTCAGGCCCAGAATATGCATATAATTGTCAGATTAGGATATAAAACTCTAAAGTTCCCAAAACGGTCAAAATATTGTCTGTGAGTTTAACAGAACTGATATTGCAAGCGAAAACCTAAGGAAAATCCAACCCAGAAGTTATGTTTTTCCTGAAAGCTCTCTGTTCCATAGCCTGCCTTCGCGCCATTTAAAGGGATATCAACCAGATTCCTTTTCCTATGGCTTCCCCATGGTGTGAACAGTCAATAGACATAGTTTCAGGCTTTTATAATTTAATTTGAATTTGGCGCTCTGCAATTCAGTGGATGTTGACAAATGATCCTGGTAACGGGATGGGTGCATCAAGAAGTTAAACAAGCAAAGCGTCAATACAGGATTAAGATTGAATACTACTACACCGGCTCTGATGCTCGTCGGATGTGGCAAGGCTTGAAAACGGTTACGGACTACAAAGGGAAACCCAGACGCGAGCTGCCCAGTGACGCAAGCCTAACAGACGAGCTAAATACCTTTTATGCTCTCATCGAGGCAAGCAAAACTGAAGCATGCACGAGAACGCCAGCTGTTCTGGATGACTATGTGATTATGCTCTCGGTAGCCAATGTGAGCAAAACAGGTCAACATTCACAAAGCCGCGGGGCCAGATGGATTACCAGGACGTGTACTCAAAGCATACACGGACCAACTGGCAAGTGTCTTCACTGACATTTTCAACCTCTACCTGACTGAGTCTGTAATACCTACATGTTTCAAGCAGACCACCATAGTCCCTGTGCCCAAGAAAGCGAAGGTAACCTGCCTAAATTATTACCGCCCGTAGCACTCACTTCGGTAGCCATGAAGTGCTTTGAAAGGCTGGTCATGGCTCACATCAACAGCATCCTCCCGGATTACCTAGACCCACTCCAATTCGCATACCGCCCCAACAGATCCACAGATGACGCAATCACACTCCACACTGCCCTTTCCCACCTGGACAAAAGGAACACCTATGTGAGAATGCTGTTCATTGACTACAGCTCAGCGTTCAAAGCTCATCACTAAGCTAAGGACCCTGGGACTAAACACCTCCCTCTGCAACTGGATCCTGAACTTCCTGACGGGCCACCCCCAGGTGGTAAGGGTAGGCAACAACACATCTGCCACACTGATCCTCAACACTGGGGCCCCTCAGAGGTGTAGAATTAGTCCCCTCCTGTACTCCCTGTTCACCTACGACTGCGTGGCCAAACAACTCCAACACCATCATTAAGTTTGCTGACGACAACAGTGGTAGGCCTGATCACCGACAATGATGAGACAGCCTATAGGGAGGTCAGAGATCTGGCAGTGTAGTGCCAGGACAACAACCTCTCCCTCAATGTGAGCAAGACAAAGGAGCTGATCGTGGACAACAAGAAAGTGGGCCAAACAAGCCCCCCATTAACATCAACGGGGCTGTAAGTGAAGCGGGTCGAGAGTGATAGATCACCAACGATCTATCATGGTCCAAACACACCAAGACAGTTGTGAAGAGGGAACGACAAAACCTTTTCCCCCTCAGGAGACTGAAAAGATGTGGCATGGGTCAACATATCCTCAAAAAGTTACAGCTGCACCATCAAGAGCACCCTTACCGGTTGCATCACCGCCTGGTATGGCAACTACTCGGCATCTGACCGTAACTCGCTACAGAAGGTAGTGCTACAGCCCAGTACATCACTAAGGCCAAGCTTCCTGCCATCCAGGACCTATATAATAGGTGTCAGAGGAAAGCCCATAAAATGATCAGACTCCAGTCACCCAAGTAAGACTGTTTTCTCTGCTACCGCACGGCAAGTGGTACCGGAGCGCCAAGTCTAGGACCAAAAAGCTCCTTAACAGCTTCTACCCCTGAGCCATAAGACTGCTGAACAACTAAATCACATGGCCACCAGACTATTACATTGACCCCCCTCCATTTGTTTTGTACACTAATGCTACTCCCGGTTTGTTATCTATGCATAGTCACTTCACCCCTACCTACATGTACAAATTACCTCTAACCTGTACCCTCGCACACGGACTCAGTACCCCCTGTATAGAACCTCGTTATTGTGTTACTTTTTACTTGAGTTTATTTGGTAAATATTTCTTTAACTCTTTCTTGAACTGCACTGTTGGTTAAGGGCTTGTAAGTAAGCATTTCATGGTAAGGTCTACACTTGTTGTATTCGGCGCATGTGACAAATAGTTTGATTTGAGACATTGGCCAAAAATATGTCTCAGCAAAGCAGGTGTGTACTCTTAAAGAATCCTGAACTTGAATAGTGCCAAAAGCACATCTAGAGGTTGAGGAGCTGGCTGCTAAACAACTCCCAAAAGACTCACCAACATGCACCACAGAGTCACTCAGATTGCTGCTGACAGCAGGGAACATCGCTGTTAAGGGATATTCAGATCCGACCTCCGCCTGAAGCTAAGAGCGAAGGAACACAAACTAAAAAAAAAGTGTGTGTATGACCTGGCAGGTGCATCACTCTACTGATACAACAAAGTCAAGGCAACAATGCAACAGTACAGGTGGAAAAATGTCACAAGTGGATCCTGCAGTCTTCTATTGGCTTGATCAAGACTTACATGACTGGAGTGCTTGCCTGTCATGTTGATGACTTCACCTGGGGTGGCTCACAGACCTTTGCTTCAACTGAATCCACACCTCAAAGTTGTTTTTCAGGTCGGCTGTGAGGCGCATGATAGTTTTTGTTATGTTGGCATTGAGTTTATTATTGTTGATGGGAAAATACTGATGCAACAAAGTAGACCTGATTTAAAATGTTTGATGGCTACAACTTGGCATCCAACACAAAACACGCCACTGTACAAATCATTCATGAGGCAAACAAAGTAGTTTGTAAACTGATATCACAACAAGTGACTAAAGTTTCAGCATGACCCAAAACATGACTCTGAAATGAGTTGTCTTCTGTGATGCTTCACTAGGGAACCTTACAGATGGTGGCACACAAGGTGGACATCTAATGATGTTAATGCGTGAAGGAGGAAGATTCTCACCTTTCTGTTGGCAGTCAAAAAGGATCTGAAGGATTGTGAAGCAAACTTGCTGAAGAAACCTTGCGGATGTAATTGACAATGCCATCTTTCTGGCAACTCTGTTCTCAGTGCTTAACACTGGTGAGACAAAACAGCACATTCTACCTGTAGTTTGTGCCACTGACAACTACTCCTTGCTGACTGTCTGACTAAAAAGGGAGCATCTGGTATTGTGCTCCTAAAGGTACTCCGTAATGGAAAGTTGCAGCTTGAGTAATACAAAATGGTTAACCATCTGACAAAAATGTTGGTCAAAAATTGTCATCCGGTGACTGTCAAGCCAATAACTGTGTCTCACGGTAATTGACCGTTAATAAACGTCAACACATTTAGCATCTCCTGGCTTCCACACACAGCATACAAGCCACTGATGCATGACGCAACTAACGATGATTTGAAAAAGGTAGCTTTAAAAAGTCATGAGCTCTGCTTTTTTTTTGCGCAGGCTGTACACACTACAGCATTCACAATTCACGGTGGCATCCCTTTGTGTGGCTGTAATGCACCCCAAAAAAAGCCATGCCTTTTGCTGCCAGTGGCCATTGGGCTCGGAATCACTTCTCACTCACATGGCTCTCCAGCACGTGATCGGGTCTTTCTCACAAGCTACAAATCAAGAGACACGTCGGGGACTCTATGCGCGTCCTTATTACAGAAAACGTTTGACATCTGTCATTGCCAACAAAGGGTATATAACAAAGTATTGAGAAACTTTTGTTATTGACCAAATACTTATTTTCCACCATATTTTGCACATAAATAAATAAAAAATCATACAATGTGATTTTCTGGATTTATTTTTCTCATTTTGTCTGTCATAGTTGAAGTGTACCTATGATGGAAATTACAGGCCTCTCATCTTTTTAAGTGGGAGAACTTGCACAATTGGTGGCTGACTAAATACTTTTTTGCCCCACTGCATGTATTAGAGGTCGACTGATTTTTCAACGCCTATACCGATTATTGGAGGACCAAAGAAGCCGATACCGATTAAAATCGGCAGCTTTTTTATTTATTTGTAATAATGACAATTACAACAATACTGAATGAACACTTATTTTAACTTAATATAATACATCAATAAAATCAATTTGGCCTCAAATAAATAATCAAACATGTTCAATTTGGTTTAAATAATGCAAAAACAAAGTGTTGGAGAAGAAAGTAAAAGTGTAATATGTGCCATGTAAAAAAGCTAACGTTTAAGTTCCTTGCTCAGAACATGAGAACATATGAAAGCTGGTGGTTCCTTTTAACATGAGTCTTCAATATTCCCAGGTAAGAAGTCTTGGGTTGTAGTTATTATAGGAATTAGGACTATTTCTCTCTATACGATTTGTATTTCATATACCTTTGACTATTGCACTTTAGTATTGCCAGTGTAACAGTATAGCATTCCGTCCCTCTCCTCGCCCCTACCTGGGCTCGAACCAGGAACACATCGACAACAGCCACCCTCGAAGCAGCAGAACAGGGGAACAACTACTCCAAGTCTCAGAGCGAGTGACGTTTGAAACGCTATTAGCGCGCACCCCGCTAACTAGCTAGCCATTTCACATCGGTTACACCAGCCTAATCTCGGGAGTTGATAAGCTTGAAGTCATAAACAGCTCAATGAAAGACAGCAAAGAGCTGCTGGCAAAATGCACGAAAGTGCTGTTTGAATGAATGCTTACGAGCCTGCTGGTGCCTACCATCGCTCAGTCAGACTGCTCTATCAAATCATAGACTTAATTATAACATAATAACACAGAAATACGAGCCTTTCGTCACTAAAATGGTTGAATCCGGTAACTATCATTTCAAAAACAAAACATTTATCCTTTCAGTGAAATACGGAACCGTTCTGTTTTTTATCTAACGGATGGCATCCCTAAGTCTAAATATTGCTGTTACATTGTACAACCTTTATTGTTATGTCATAATTATGTACAATTCTGGCAAATTAACTACGGCCTTTGTTAGGATTAAATGGACTTCACACAGTTCGCAATGAGCCAGGTGGCCCAAACTGCTGCATATACTGCTTGCACGGAACGCAAGAGAAATGACACAATTTCCCTAGTTATAAAAAATTCATGTTTGCAGGCAATATTAACTAAATATGGAGGTTTAAAAATATATACTTGTGTATTGATTTTAAAGAAAGGCATTGATGTTTATGGTTAGGTACATTGGTGCAGTGCTTTTTTGCACTTGTTAAACCATCACCCGTTTGTCGAAGTAGGCTGTGATTCAATGAGAAATTAACAGGCACCGCATCAATTATATGCAACGCAGGACACGCTAGATAAACTAGTAATATCAACCATGTGTAGTTAACTAGTGATTATGTTAAGATCGATAGTTTTTTATAGGATAAGTTTAATGCTAGCTAGCAACTTACCTTGGCTTCTTGCTGCCCTCGCGCAACAGGTAGTCAGCCTGCCACGCAGGCTCCTCGTGGAGTGCAATGTAAGGCAGGTGGTTAGAGCGTTGGACTAGTAACAGGAAGGTTGCAAAAACGAATCTCCGAGCTGACAAGGTAAAAATCTGTCGTTTTGCCCCAGAACAAGGCAGTTAACCCACCGTTCCTAGGCTGTCAATGAAAATAAGAATGTGTACTTAACTGACTTGCATAGTTACATAAGGTGTAAAAAATATATTTAAAAAAATATTATAAAAATAAGAAATAAAAGTCGGTGTCCAAAAATACCGATTACCGATTATCATGAAAACGGCCCTAATTATTCGTCCATTCCAATTAATCGGTCGACCTCTAGTATGTATGCCAGTTAGGCTTTTACACCCCTTGTAAAGCCGATTTAATGCGCTTACATTTTAAGAAGTTATTTGGCCACTTTAGTTGTGATACAAACTAATCAAAACATAGGCCTACGGGCTAGGCAACACGAGGTGTGCGACTCGAAAAAATGCAGGAGAAAAAAAGTCTGTTTCTTATGCTGGGCATCATTCATTTAAGTAATGTTGTCACCAATCAGACTAGTCTTGATTTAAATCTTGTCCTTACATATACTAAATAATATGAGTGAAATTTTGTTGTGTAGGCAACAGCCATACACACAACCCATTTGTAATTGGTAACTTAAATAAAACTTGGGACATTATTTTGTTGATGTTTTACTTGTCTAAAGCCTCTTAAGGATCGGACCCTTTTTTTCAATTTTCGCCTAAAATGACATACCTGCCTGTAGCAACCATTTGAAAGGAAACACTTAAGTTTGTGGAAATGTGAAATGAATATAGGAGAATATAACACAGATCTGTTAAGATAAAACAAAAAAAGCATGCATTGTCAAAAAAAATAATAATATTTGAAATGCAAGATAAAGGCCATTATCATTTAGGAGTCTAGGCGCAATTTAGATCTGGGCCACTAGATGGCAGCAGTGTAGGTGCAAAGTTTTAGACTGATCCAATGTGGTCATAATGTTGCCCAAATTGGTCAATTGATACATTTTCAAGTACATAACTATAGCGAACATACAAAAAATGATATGGTAATAAAAATTTTTAGTTTACACACACACCCAGGAATGTCATACATGATGGCTAATTAGCGTCCCTACAGAAAATATACTAACATTCACACATCTAGATATGGGGGGGGTGGGTGTGGGGCCAGACACAGCAGGGGTTCAAACTATAGAACCCAGTTCCTACATTTTAATATAACAATGGATTTTTCAAACAAAACTATGCTACATGTTCTCTCTGGGTCCCTCAGGATGACAAATCAGAGCAATATTACTGAATGTAAATACATTATATAAAGCCAGTTGCCGCGATAAAAGTTGTTGTTGTGTTGTTGTGCACGCTCCAAACAATAGCATGGTATTTTTTTTCACTGTAATAGCTACTGTAAATTGGACAGTGCAGTTAAATTAACAGGAATTTAAGCCTTCTGTCCATATAAGACATGTCTATATCCTGGGAAAGGTTCTTGTTACTTACAATGTCATGCTAATCACATTAGCTCAACCGTCCCGGGGTGTGACACAGTGATTCCGTAGAAAAGTTGGGAGATTACGTTCATGTCATAAGTATCCCTATATTTCTGTTATTACAGTGCCATCACTCTGTTATTAATACCCATGTGCAGTAGTCTCACTAGATGGACCTGCCCTGTGTGCAATGGCAACTATGTACTGTGGAAATAGTGACGTAAACGTTGTTCAACTGGAACCTAGTTGCGTCATTTTGCATTAACAGTTGGTGCCTCACCATCGTTGGAGATGGCAGGGGTCTTCTTAGCCAGTGGGGTCTGTGTGTTGGGGGAAGTGCACATATCATGCTCTAGGTCACAGGTTGTATTGCCGGGGCAACAGTGGAGTTTGTCGGTACAGCATACAGCCTGTACAGAACACACATTGATTAAACATGTAGTTCATCAGTTTTGAAATGCTCAACCTCTGCATGTCCCCATCGCTCTTTAGCTACCCTTTCCTCATGTTGAAACACTCAGAATAAGAACTTTCCGTCACATGTATCTTACACAGACTGTGTGCAACACATATTGTGCAATTTGTTGTGTAGGAATAAAATGCTTGAGATTATGTGACCCAGGGTCCTCGGTACTGCTCCAGTTCCACTCACCTCCAGGTAGGGGCAGCAGCCATAGTCGCCACTGGTCAGCAGGCAACAGGTGGTTCCGTTTGGGCATCTGCTCGTACCACCTGGGCAGGTCACTGCTTGTCCAACCACCAGGAACAGAGACACATGGGGAAAATTCATATTAAAATGGATTAGGCCCAAAGAGAACGGTGTTGTGTTCATTAGGCACCAAACCGAAGGCAACAGACTGAAAAGGAATAAACTGGACTTATATATATATATATATATAAAAAAAAAAATGTTTTTTCATTTGTAGAATTTAATTATTTTTTATTCCCATTGTTTGCCCTAATGGAGACAAGCCTGGAACATAATTCAACAACAACTTCACAATGATCTTGTTGTTTATTTCTGTCTGTTCCTTCAGTACCCGTCTGCTTCTTCATTGCAGGCCCCTTTTCCCTCATGGCAAATGTCTCCAGGGTGGGAGACACACACTTGGAGTGGGCTAGGTCACACTTGGTGCCCTCTGGACAGCAGTGCATCTTGTCCTCACAGCACACTGCCTTGAGAGAGAGAGAGAGAACAGAAAACAAAAGTTTAGAATGCTTCAGAATAGGGTTATTAAAGAGCAAATCCAATTCTGCCATTAGTTTGTATTGTATTATGCAGAGATGGCAAAGATACATTTTAATGCATCTCATTACAAAATAAAGTCTTCAGAGCTTTGTGGCCAGCAATTACCCACCCCCCAAAAAATTGGGGGCAGAATTGGTGTTAGAAATGAGATCCTGTGTTACCATTACGTAATCAGAGGTGCGATGGAGGCGCAAAAATGTGCGTGAAAGAAAGTTCAGGTATAGGACTCACTTCCCGAGCTCACTTCCCCCTTTTGGAACAAATTCACTGAAATATCCTCGCTCTGGAAGCACATCCTCGTGCTTCAACTTTCTTTTCATGGTCTTTCACCAACACCTGTCATGTCTTCACACAATAGTGCCATAAGACTTCTAAGATCAGGGGTGGAAGTATTCATTTATTCCCAGTATGGTACCCCCCCTGTGTGTGCACCCTGCAGTACTAAACATAGATTTACATATAGAATCCCTCTTCATTTAATAGGATCTCTGTGCGACAAACAGTAAAAATGTGTTGTTAATGACCTTTTAATGTCACAATAACATTATAACTGGCTATGTTGTCATCTGATTGTCAAACAATCACTTCAGCAGGCTCCTCCTGTAAGCCTGGCTACCTGCACACGTTCGCACACTCTAAAATAATTATTGAATCCATACAGTGCACCCGACATTTGACGAATGAAAAGAGATGTCTGTAACAAGACACCAAGAAGGTGTGATAGCCATTCATTTGAAACCTAAATTGATGCGCCCACTGTCTGCGCACGTCTCTGTCACTCACCTCTGCCTTATTATTGTCAAAACACACCGCATTATGGATCGTATTTCACACGTTTTCAAGTCCATTTGGAAATGTTTCATGCAGGTGACATGCGGTAATGATAAAGAGTACAGTTCTTGGCATCTTTGTTTAATTGTCGTCATAGGCTCAACATAACGTTGATGATGTGGTTGTTACAAGGAGCACTTTGAGCTCTTTAAAAATCACCAGCCAGGATGCCTATTCGACTCAGCCATGCCTCATTGTCCAACATTTCCTCATCTCCCACCCCTTCTAATACGACTAGCCCCGATGCTCCTCCCTCTTTTCCCCCTGCCCAGCTACAAAGTTCCTCCTTGCAGGTAGTCACCGAGTCTCTAAAGGAGCTCTTTAAACTTGAACCCCTCAAAAAAACATCTGGGTCAGATGGTTTAGATCCTTTCTTCTTTAAGGTTGCTGACCCTATCCTCACCAAGCATATCTCCTCTCTGGGGAGGTTTCCATTGCTTGGAAGGCAGACACGGCTCGTCCTTTATTTAAAAGGGGAAGATCAAGCTGATCCTAACTGTTATAAGCCAATTTCTATTTTGCCCTGTTTATCAAGTGTGTTGGAAAAACTTGTCAGTAATCAACTGCCTGGCTTTCTTGACGTCTATAGTATTCTCTCTGGTATGCAATCTGGTTTCCGCTCACGTTTTGGATGTGTCACTGCAACCTTGATTCTAAGCAATGTTGTGCTGTTATTTTTATTGACTTGGCCAAAGCTTTTGATAGGGTAGACCATTCCATTCTTGTGGGCAAGCTAAAGAGTATTGGTGTCTCTGTGGGGGTCTTTGGCTTGGTTTACTAACTACCAATCAAAGAGTCAGCGTGCAGTGTATAGTCAGTACCCCAAGGCTCGATCCTAGGCCCCACGCTCTTCTCAATTTACATCAACATAGCTCAGGCATTAGGAAGCTTTCATCCATTTATACGCAGATGATACAGTCTTCTAATCAGCTGCCCCCTCCCCCAGATTGTGTGTTAAACACTAATTGCTATCTCTGAGGGTTTAGAGCTTGAGGTAGTCACCTCACACAAGTACTTGGGAGTATGGCTAGACAGTACTGTCCTTCTCTCAGCACATATCAAACCTGCAGGCTAAGGTTAAATCTAGACTTGGTTTCTTCTATAGTAACCGTTCTTCTTTCACTTCAGCTGCCAAACCAACCCTGATTCAGATGACCATCCTACCCATGCTAGATTACGGAGATGTAAATTTAACTGTAAACTGGTCATCTCTGTATACCTGTAGCAAGACCCACTGGTTGATGCTTATTTATAAAACCCTCTTAGGCCTCACTCCCCCTTATCTGATATACCTACTGCAGCCCTCATCCTCCGCATACAACACCCATTCTGCCAGTCACATTCTGTTAAAGGTCCCCAAAGTCTCTGCTTTTCTGTTCGCTGCAGCTAGCGACTGGAGCGAGCTGCAAAAAAAACTCTAATTGGACAGTTCTCTTCATTCAAAGACTCAATCATGGACACTTGCTGCGTGATGTATTGTTGTCTCTTGCCCTTTGTGCAGTTGTCTGTACCCCATAATGTTTGTTCCATGTTTTGCGCTGCTGCCATGTTGTGTTGCTACCATGCGGTGGTGTCACGTGTTTCTGCCATGCTGTGTTGTCGTCTTAGGTCTCGCTCCATGTAGTGTTGTGGTGTCTCTTGTCGTGATGCATGTTTTGTCCTATATTATTTTTTATTTTTTATCCCAGCCCCCATAGGTCTTTTGGTAGGCAGTCATTATAAGTAAGAATTTGTTCTTAATGGGCTTGCCTAGTAACATAAATAAAATAAACCGGTACGACGTACCACCACTATTACGTACCGGACAGTACCGGCTTACTTTCACCCCTCTTTCTGATACCAATGCAGAAAATGTGGGTGATATGGGACCACAAAATTGTGAATTGTTATAAAACTTAGAGTACTTAAAAAATACAAAGTACCATTCTCTGAAGTATCGTGTTACAAATTACATGGTGACTTATTCCAACGCCTTCAAATACAAATGTCCCCCAAAAAACTGAGGAATATTTACTCTATGCTTATGGTAAATCATATATTCATGCTCATGTTAATTCTTAATCTGAACAATAAATTAACTTTTGCTGAATAGTAAAATGCCTATGATCGGTAACTTAAGGGTAACCAGCTTTGCAGAACTACCAGAGGAACCAGGCGATAACGTGATGTAGGGAGGGTAATTGGCAGAAAGCCCAGAATATTGTGTGTTTGACTGAGAACAGGTGCTGTGGGAACACAAACAGTTTCTGCAAGAAATAGACACTCCCTATAACTGTAGAGCATGAACAAAGGTTTATGCAGTCCTACTTTAGATGTGTCTGGAGTGAGTCTCCCTTGCTGCAGCTTGTAATAAAGTAAATGAACAGCTCTCTGATATTTGCCACAACACTGTATATGCATACCCAAATCAACTACATTTGCCACCTGGAACAGGGTAAGCCGTTTCAAATGATTAATACCGTAATACAATACGTAACAATTTGCCCCCTGAAGTGTTAAGCATTACAATCACATATTTACAATAACAATTCTGAGACAGAGTGAGTAATACACGTAAGAGAGCCAGCCCACTTTTGCAAGTACTGTAGAAAAAGTCAAACTTATTCTACATTAACTGAATGTAGCCAACTCATTAACCCCTTGATTCCACTTAGTGAAAAACCCCTCCAGCAGCCACGGTGACTCACTTCATTAACTATGTTTAATCTGTTGCCTCGTAGTCAGGTCAGGTCACTTTCTACGCAAATGTACATTCTATTAATAGCTGAAGCCAAGCATAAGGGGGCATTGAAACTTAACATGTTATTTATGATGCTCAAGACTAGAGGGACTTGAATCAATTCTCTCAAAAGGGTCGCTGGCGTATTTTAGTGTGCATTGTCGACAGTTGCAGAATCATCTGAAAGATCTTTGCAACACATTACAGTGGTGGTTCCGGGTGAACATTGTACAACCATAGGCAATGGACCCGAGGCAACAGTTAAACGCAAAGATCCTCATTTTGACAGCGCTAAAATATGCAAACCTCTACTGTATTATTCACATCACCTACAGACATCTCTGCAATTTAAGACTGTCAAAATTGCATTCAAAGGACTTCCAGATAAGGAATAAGGGACAAGTGTGTAACGTACCTTGGCCAGCGGACAGCAGCCCCAGGAGCCTTCTGGGAGTTGACAGCAGGTGGTGTCGTCCGGACACTCCGACTCGCCGTCGGGACAAATGACTGCCCTCACTCCCTCCACCAGCTAAATGGAGTGACAGGCAATGCATACCAACGAGGGTTGGGTTGACACATACGTCCCATTCACACTAGTTAAATAACATTGTTGAAAAGGCTTAAAAATAATCATTAAGAAATATAATCTATATTAAACAAAACAGACACTATAGTTTATAATACACAGAGATAGAGAATAATGTTGCATTCTCTTTACCAGAGGGCTGATGATGTGTTGTGCGGAGACTCTTCTGACCCACGGCAGAGAGACTGTTTTATTGAGGCACTTGGAGTGGATTAAGTCACACACTGTCCCCTCATAGCAGCAATGCAGGTGGTCGGAACAGCACTCAGCCTGGAGATGGGTTTTAAGACAGTGTGATCTTTGAAAAAGTCATGAGTTGGCAGTAAAACAGTCCATTTTATAGCTATGTTACAACATTCAAATGAAATGAACCCCCACAGAATTAGCAATACCATCAAAACACTGTGTTGCTGATGATGCTGGGCTATGGCCATAAAATTAGCTTTGTTCTTTCACACTATGGTGCTGAATAAGCATTTTCACACTACCAGTTCAAAGCAGGGTCAGCTGGACCGAGATTGTCCTGCATACCTCATTTAACCAAGCAGTCACTCAGATACAAACTTTAGATGACTGGGGACTAATCACTTACATTTGGTAATGGACAGCAGCCATATCCACCACTGGGGGTCTTGCAGCAGGTGTTGCCGTCGTCACACATCCCACCATCGGGACAAATCAGGGCTGAGGTCAGGCCTAGGAGGGCCAAACACACCACCCCTATCTGCACAGTTTTGAGAAGAGGGGTTAAGAAAACCTAAGACCATGTGCTCGCGTTGTTGACGAAGTTGGCTATTACCCCGTGCACATAAAAAGTTTTCTTGAAGCAAGGTACAGTTTAACTCCAAAAATGTTTAATTTATTTAAATAAAAAAATACAAATGACGGGTTAAAAATCAGGCTTTGATCTAAAAGGCTAAAAACAGGGATAAGTTCAAAAAGTTAAGAGCATAAAATGTAGCAAACAAATGCTCTCCATCATTGCTGGCCCTATAACAAATAAACAAACACAATAAGAAATGTATGAGTCTTTAGGTGAGGATGTGCCATCATCCTCACACGGGTGTATATTTGACTTATTCTGCTACGTCAATAGGTGGTGGTGATGAATAACGTTGTGCACATGGTGAACAATTTTTTCAGCAGTAGGCCTATATACAGTAGACGAATTTGCCCAGTCTAGGAATGCAGAAATCTGTTCATAACTCCATACATTTGCTCTGCGGTTCATGTACTTTCAAAGCAAATATTTATACATACTGCATCACACTGAAAATTAAATCGCCAATCTAGGTCTTTATATATACATGGCACAAAACGTTCACATCTAGTTTGTTATCTGTGGATGTATTAACCTGAAATGGCCTACTTCACTCTGATTGAGTGTTTAATAGTCACATGTACAGTTGAAGTTGGAAGTTTACATACACCTTAGCCAAATACATTTAAACTGTTTCACAATTCCTGACATTTAATCCAAGTAAAAATTCCTCATCTTAGGTCAGTTAGGATCACCACTTTATTTTAAGAATGTGAAATGTCAGAATAATAGTAGAGAGAATGATTTGTTTCAGCTTTTATTTATTTCATCACATTCCCAGTGAGTCTTAAGTTTACATACACTCAATTAGTATTTGGTAGCATTGCCTTTAAATTGTTTAACTTGGGTCAAACGTTTTGGGTAGCCTTCCACAAGCTTCCCACAATAAGTTGGGTGAATTTTGGCCCATTCCTCCTGACAGAGCTGGTGTACCTGACTCAGGTTTGTGATGGCCACTCCAATATCTTGACTTTGTCCTTAAGCCAAAGTTGTGGCAAAATGGAAGTATGCTTGGGGTCATTGTCCATTTGGAAGACCCATTTGCAACCAAGCTTTAACTTCCTAACTGATGTCTTGAGATGTTGCTTGAATATATTCACATAATTTTCCTTCCTCATAAAGCCATCTCTTTTGTGAAGTGCACCTCTCCCTCCTGCAGCAAAGCACCCCCACAACATGATGCTGCCACCCCCGTGCTTCACGGTTGGGATGGTGTTCTTTGGCTTGCAAGCCTCCCCCTTTTCCCTCCAAACATAACGATGGACATTACGGCCAAACAGTTCTATTTTTGTTTCATCAGACCAGAGGACATTTCTAAACAAATTACAATCTTTGTCCCCATGTGCAGTTGCAAACCGTAGTCTGGCATTTTTTATGCCGGTTTTGGAGCAGTGGCTTCTTCCTTGCTGAGCGGCCTTTCAGGTTATGTCGATATAGGACTCGTTTTACTGTGGATATAGATACTTTTGTACCCGTTTCCTCCAGCATCTTCACAAGGTCCTTTGCTGTTGTTCTGGGATTGATTTGCACTTTTCTCACCAAATTACGCTCATCTCTAGGAGACAGAACCCATCTCCTTCCTGAGCGGTATGACAGCTGCGTGGTGCCATGGTGTTTATACTTGCGTACTATTGTTTGTACAGTTGAATGTGGTACCTTCAGGCGTTTGGTAATTGTTCCCAAGGATGAACCAGTCTTATGGAGGTCTCCAATTTTTTTTCTGAGCTCTTGGCTAATTTCTTTTGAATTTCCCATGATGTCAAGCAAAGAGGCACTGAGTTTGAAGGTAGGCCTTGAAATACATCCACAGGTACACCACCAATTGACTCAAATTATGTCAATTAGCCTATCAGAAGCTTCTAAAGCCATGGCATCATTTTCTGGAATTTTCCAAGCTGTTTTAAAGCACAGTCAACTTAGTGTATGTAAACTTCTGACCCACTGGAATTGTGATACAGTGAATTATAAGTGAAATAATCTGTAAACAATTGTTGGAAAAATTACTAGGCTTCGAGCTCCTACGTGCAGGACTACGGGAAACACAATGCAGGACTAAGGGAAACACAATGACAACAAAACAATATAAATAACACCATTGACATAACTGTGGCAATGGAGAATAAATAAATGGCTATTGGGAGGAGACAGAGTAAAGACTTCCGGGATGGGGGATCATAGGGGAGCAACTTGACCATTGAAGGGGTGTGGGGACCTACTATCACATACCAGAAAAAAATCTATAGCTTGAATGTTATCAGTGGATTTTCAGCACATTCCAAAGTAATGCAGCTAATTTAGTTAACTAGTAAGCTAGTTACAATTATTTTAATTGTCTAAACCAGACCAAAAATCTATTGAGCCAAAGAATCTCGTACCATTGTGTTCAGAGAATCTGAGAAGAGTAAGGGGGTAGATGAGGGAATATCGTCAGATGTGTTATTCAAGTTGGGAACTGCAATGCATAGTCTTCATATAGTCTAAAGATAGAGGCAAGAAAACAAGTTCATCATTATTAACTGATCAAAACAATGAATGACAGAGCTGACAGTTGTCGCTAGCTAATTTAGCTAGCTCGTTAGCTAGCTAGCATAGCAAGTTAATAAACATAAAATAAAATGGGTTAGGCGTAACGCCAGACAAAATTAATTACATGTGGTATTTACCTTCGTTAGTGTGCGATGTAAAAGCTCAAACTAGTTAAATTATCTTTCAGTCGAAGCGACGCTGGAGTATTTTGCAATCTGGAGTGATTTCAGATTGTTTTTCTCCCAACAACGGTTATCACATGATATTCGCACTTTATGACCAATGGCCTGTTCCAGGGTCGACTTTACATCAGGCGCGCTGCACATAATGATCAGCTCTCTCAACTCTCAGGAACAGGAACGTCAATAAAATAAATGATTGCTAAATATATGTCAATAGTGTAGCTCAGGGTTGCCCAAACTCGATCCTGGGCCCCTCCCTGAGTGCAACTTTTGGCTTTTGCCCTAGCAATGAACAGCTGATTCCACCCTGAACACGTTGGAGAAGATGTTTGACGTTTTACATGCTCCTAACCGATTGGGTTTTTATGTTAGTTTTTTTGTATTGTTCGTAATTTATTTTATACATAATGTTGCTGCTACCGTCTCTTATGACAGAGAAGAACTTCTGGACATCAGAACGGCGATTACTCGCCACGAACTGGCAGAAGCTTTTTTTTTCCTTTAACAATTCCAACGTCAACGACATACTGCTTTCCCGGGGACAGGCCCAAATCCCCGTCATTTGTTTGAAGAGATGACGGAGGAAAAAGAGGACAAAGGTCAGCTGTCTTCTGAGAATTCGCAGGAGATCAATTCTTCTAGCTAATATGCAATCATTGGAAAATAAAATTGACGACCTACGAGGAAGATTAAACTACCAGCGGGATATTAAAAACTGTAATATCTTATGGAGTCGTGGCTGAACGAAGACATTATCAACATACAGCTGGCTGGTTATCCACTGTATCTGGTAAGACAAGGGGTGGCAGACTATGCATATGTAAACAACAGCTGGTGCACGATATCTAAGGAAGTCAAGGTTTTTCTCACCTGAGGTAGAGTATCTCATGATAGGCTGTAGACCACACTATCTACCTAGAGTTTTCATCTGTATTTTTCGTAGCTGTCTGCATACCACCACAGACTGATGCTGGCACTAAGACTGTACTCAATTAGCTTTATTTCACCATAAGCAAACAGGAAATGCTAATCCAGAGGCGGTGCTCCTACTGGCCGGGGGACTGTAGGGAAACATATCTGTTTGACCAAATGTCTATCAGCATGTTAAATGTGCTACCAGAGGGGGAAAAAACTAAAGACCACCTTTACTCCACACACAGAGATGCATACATAGCTCTCCCTCGCCCTCCATTTGGCAAATCTGACCATAATTCTATCCTCCTGATTCTTGCTTACAAGCTCAAATTGAAGCTGGAAGCACCAATGCCTCGGTCAATAAAAAAGTGGTCAGATGAAGCAGATGCCAAGATACAGGACTGTTCTGCTAGCACAGACTGGAATATGTTCCGGGATTCTTCCTATGGCATTGAGGAGTAAGTACACCATTGGCTTCATCAATAAGTGGATCGAGGACGTCGTCCCCACAGGGATTGTACGTACACACCCCACCCAACCAGAAGCCATGGATTACAGGCAACGTCTGCACTGAGCTAAAGGCTAGAGCTGCCACATTCAAGGAGCGGGACTCTAACCCGGATGCTTATAAGAAATCCCGCTATGCCCTCCGACAAACCATCAAACAGGAAAAGTGTCAATACGGGACTAAGATCGAATCGCACTTCACTGGCTCCAACGCTCGTCGGATGTGGCAAGGCTTGTAAACCATTACAGACTATAAAGAGAAACACAGCCGAGAGCTGCCCAGTGACACGAGCCTACCAGATGAGCTAAACTACTGCTATGCTCGCTTTGAGGCGAAAAAAACAGTGAAACATGCATGAGCGCACCAGCTGTTCCAGATCACTGTGTGATCACGCTCTCCGCAGCCGATGTGAGTAAGACCTTTAAACAGGTCAGAATTCACAAGGCCGCAGGGCCAGACATTACCAGGACGCGCTGACCATTTGGCAAGTGTCTTCACTGACATTTTCAACCTCTCCCTGTCCGAGTCTATAATACCAACATGTTTTAAGCAGGTCACCATAGTCCCTGTGCCCAAGAACACAAAGGTAACCTGCATAAATGACTACCGATCTGTAGCACTCACGTCTGTAGCCATGAAGGGCTAGTCATGGCTGATATCAACACCATTATCCCAGAAACCTTAGACCCACTTCAATCTGCATACCGCCCTAACAGATCCACAGATGATCCAATCTCTATTGCACTCCACACTTCTCTTTCCCACCTGGACAAAATAAACACCTATGTGAGATTGCTGTTCGTTGACTACAGCTGAGCGTTCAACACCACAGTGCCCTCAAAGCTCATCACAAAGCAAAGGACCCTGGGACTAAACACCTCCTCTGCAACTGGATCCTGGACCTCCTGACAGGCTGCCCCCAGGTGGTAAGGGAAGGTAACAACACATCTGCACGCTGATCCTCAACATAGGGGCCCCTTAGGGGTGCATGCTCAGTCTCTTCCTGTACTTCCTGTTCACTCATGACTGCATGGTCAGGCACGACTCCAACACCATCATTAAGTTTGCTGATGACACAACAGTTGTTGGCTTGATCACCGACAATGACAAGACAGCCTATAGGGAGGAGGTCAGAGACCTGTCGCCGTGTGGTGCCAGGACAACAACATCTCCCTCAACGTTATTAAGACAAAGATGATGATTAAATACAGGAAAAGGAGGCCCAGGCACACCCCCATTCTCATCAATGGGACTGTAGTGGAGCAGGTTGAGAGCTTCAAGTTTCTTGATGTCCACATCACCAACAAACTAACATAGTCCAAGCACACCAAGACAGTTGTGAAGAGGGCATGACAAAACCTATTCCTCCTCAGGAGATTGAAAAGATTTTGCATGGGTCCTCAGATCCTCAAAAGGTTCTACATAAGACTCCTGAACATCTACCTTTGACCTTTTTCACCTGCTCCACGACGGAGGCCAGCCTGCCCAGCGCCAGGCCGCACTCGTCACCCCGGGTTACCACGGCGCTTCCCAGTTTGACCACAATCCTCTTGGCCTGGCGCAGCTCCTCACGATGAGCAAAAGAGATACCATTGGCACGTGCCAGGGACACTGAAAGAATACAAGTTACTACCCTGCCTTATGGTGGTGCCAATCTGAAGCACTGGTCGAGCACTTTATAAAATGTATACTTATGCCCCCCTTTACACCGCTGCTAATTCTACCTACATGTACATATTACCTCAATTACCTCGACCAGGGTACCCCTGTATATAGTCTCTTTATTGTTATTTTACTGTTGCTCTTTAACTACTTGTTACTTTGATTTCTTTTTTTTCTTTTTTAAACTGCATTGTTGGTTAGTGGCTTGTAAGTAAGATTTTCACTGTAAGGTCTTCTACACCTGTTGTATTCGGCTCATGTGACTAATACAATTTGATTGGATTCAAATAATCAAAGTTTGATGATGAGTTGATTCATTGAAACGGCTGTGTTGTGCTAGGGTAAAAAATTATAACGTGTGAGATGTAAGGGGGTGGTGGTTCAAATGAAGATAACCTGGAACGCGCCCAGTCTTTGCGTACAGCTGATTTCTGACCAATCACTGCGCTAGGTGTATGGCTCTGTAACTTCCGTTTACGCCAAGCTAGTCGTTCCCAATGCCCCCCTCAACTGTTATTGCTTCCCTCTCACCGGCCCGAAAGAGAAGAGAACCGAGAACACCCGTAATTTCCATCAACTAAATCACTGCGCGCGTACTGTAACGTGTGAGTGTGTTGTGACGGTTGAAGTTTAGCAAGCATTTGCAACGAATTCTGGTGGTGAGTGAGTGAATGCACACATAGCCACTTGACCTGTATAGTAAGTAACGTTAGCCAGCTAGCTAACGGTAACGTTAGCTGCTTATGCTGGAACAGCCATGTGGTGGTGCCAGAGCCTCTGCTGCCTGAGCATGATACAGATCAGTCTGTCTTGGGCCAGTCAGTGACACGTTGTTGACAATGGCAGCTTTGAGTGGGTGATATGTTTTGTTTTGAACTATCATCTGTCATTCTTGAGAAGACACCGACATGTGTTGCTCTGCCTTTTTTTCCCAATAAGGGGCACATAATAAGTGATCCTGCAAGGAGCAGGGATGGTTTCATCAGCAACATAAAAGCACATGAAAGGGAGGAGTTTCTGTGATTTAGACCGGATTCAGCTCTCCTATTGGTTGAGGGCAGGCCTTGTTTATACTGTATGGAATGTGGAATAGAAAGGTTGGAGAGTAGTCCTTTTTTTAAACGAGATGGGCTTGATAGACGTGGCTGCATAACAGACAAACAGGACTTGGAGATTAAGCAAGTATTTCTGTGAGTTTTTCTGTTCTTTATCCAAATGCAAAAAATACTGACCTTATGCCGTTTTTATATATATATATATATATATATATATATATATATATATATACGTGTAAAACTATATAACCTTTTATTTAATTATGCAAGTCAGTTAAGAAAAATGTCTTATTTACAATGACGGCCTACAAAAAATGTAATCCTTTTGTGACTTTTAAATGTTGAACTGTGATTTGAATTCTTCAAGTGCAAAAAATGAAAAAAAAAGAGAACTTGGAACATTGAAGATTTGATAGTGATTTAAATGATTCTCTCTCCTCTCTAGCTTTTGGAAGTGCGGGTCAGTTGACCATGCTGCTACAGAGGCTGTCTCTGTGTGCTGGGCTCCCCTTGGGCCCTAGGACTCGAAGCACCATCATCTGCCCTCGTCTTGCTAAACCACTGACACAAGGCAAGTGGGACTGGCAAACATGCATACATTCACATACCCACACACATGCATGCATACAATACAGTAGGCTACACCAGTCATTGAGGAGCGGTATAGATATCTATGTAGGATACATTTAGAAAATAGTAGGCTGTTATTCCAGTGATTTTCAATAGTTTCTGTAGCTTGAGATTTTAGTAATGGCACGATAACTGCATAGCATATGTAAGCCTTAATATGGGACCACAAGCCAGTGATGTATTTGTTTGGTTTCTTCCCTCAAGCAAGAAGGATAGCCTAGTTCCCTAAATGTATCAAGTCCTAATCGTTTAATGCTATCATCTTGCATACCTGTGCATACTTGTTTATCCTCCTGGTGCAGGATAAACCAGATTGATTGCATCAAGCTAATGGAGGCCTATCCCTTTCTGGCCATCCTCTCTCTTTGTTTCTGTTACCCCAGACTTTGACTCTCACACTCACTCATGCACACGGTTGACTGCACTTTTAGTGGAGAGATGTGTGCAGTCAGCGATGGCTTTGCCGGTTGCCGTGCTGATGTGGCAGTTTGCACCCTGCGTTTTTCATCTCTGTGGACACCAGGGAATTTAGGAGGGGGGTGAGGGGGTCCTGGCTGCTCTGTTTGTCTAACTTTATATAATCAATGATGGAACAAAACCGAACCCAGCTCACACCCACTTACCACATGATCATACTGGTAGGAGATGTACTGATGTGTGTGTGCGCTAATGCTGGTTAGGCACAGTGTTTATGAACATTGCCTCAAGTTAAACAAGGGAGGCCATAAGCATACATTTTATAAAGTGCTCGACCAGTGCTTCAGATTGACACCACCATAAGGCAGGGTAGTAACTTTTATTCTTTTAGTGTCCCTGGCGCGTGCCAACGGTAACTCCTTTGCTCATCGTGGGGAGCTGCGCCAGGCCAAGAGGATTGTGGTCAAACTGGGAAGCGCCGTGGTAACCCGGGGTGACGAGTGCGGCCTGGCGCTGGGCAGGCTGGCCTCCGTCGTGGAGCAGGTGAGGAAGGTCAAAGGTAAAAAGGCTTATGGGAGAACAGGACCTTCACTCAAGACATGGCTTAAAGCTTGTATTTTAACAGCTGTCTGCTTACTGTAGTTTATTAGTTGTTGCAAGGCTACTTGAGAGGCTTTAAATGCGGGTCACTGAGATAGTTTGTGTTTGGTTGCAGGTGGCCATGCTACAGAACCAGGGCAGAGAGATGATGATCGTCACCAGCGGGGCGGTGGCCTTCGGCAAGCAGAGACTGAGGCACGAGATCCTGCTGTCCCAGAGTGTCAGACAGGCCCTGCACTCTGGACAGAACCAGCTCAAAGACATGGTGAGACCAGGGCCCATTATCCACAAAGCCTCTGAATAGGAGTGCTGATCTAGGATCAGTTTTTGCCTTTTCGATCATAATGAATAAGCTTATATGGAAAGATTAGCACTCCTTTCTGAGACTCTGTGGATACGGGCCCAAGTCTTATACAAACTGCTCCAAAATATGGTGAAATCAACTTTATTATAAAACAAATCTATTCATATCATTCCTTTCTCTCTCAATCTATCTGTCGGTTTCAGTCAGTACCTGTTCTGGAGGCACGGGCCTGTGCGGCAGCCGGACAGAGTGGCCTAATGGCCTTGTATGAGGCCATGTTCACCCAGTACAGCACATGCACTGCACAGGTATGCACACTTTCTCTATGTATTTGAATTCGCACTGTTACCCAGGACAATTACCTCTCAATAAAGTTGTATTGAATCGAAAAACAGGATTTGCTCTGATTTAATCCCAGGTACTGGTCACAAACTTGGACTTTCACGATGACCAGAAGCGGCAGAACCTAAACAGCACATTACAGGAGCTGCTCCGCATGAACATTGTGCCAATCATCAACACCAACGACGCTGTGGTGCCCCCGCCCGAGCCCAACAGCGACCTCCAGGGGGTAAACGTGGGTACAGAGCACAGGGGTGGTCCGGAGAGGGCAGGACAGGGGCGAGGGGTGTGTATAGCGGTGTAGTGTTAGCAGCTAGCATACTACTATACAGCTGGTACTCTTCACCGGCTCGCTCTACCCGCCCGCTTACCCCCCAAAGGATGTGCGTGCAGGGAGGGCTGGGGAGATGAGAGAAGGTAATTCCCTTCTATATGTTAGCCGACTGGACCTAAAAGCGTGGCTGTCTGGTCTCACTCCTGGAGGTAGACACATTCTTCTTTTCTCCTTCCGCAAACTTAGGCGGAAACGAGCAAGTTCTTCCGGTGTAGAAAAACACACTAGTACTAAACAACTAAAGATTGTAGTGCCAGTAGCTTTGCTAACCCACACAGTAGGAAAGCCAATATCAACGTTAGCCAATCTAGTAGTGCTTCACTTTATAATAAAATGCTTGGATTCCAATCGCACCTTTTCTTTTACGCTGACCTCAATTTCGACTGACAACACTCTATTACTTTACCCCGATCTTTTCCGATGTCTTTCTGTGAGACTTAGTCAGTGTGTTTTCTTCCACGTTAGGTCATCAGTATAAAGGACAATGACAGTCTGGCTGCACGCCTGGCTGTGGAGATGAAGGCAGACCTGCTCATCGCTCTCTCTGACGTAGAAGGTAGATTGCTAACACAGCTACACATTAACACCCATTAGGTAACGCGCCATCTGCCTGCGCTCTGGCTCAAAACAATACACAGTAATTAAGGAGCATTACTGTAAGAGGGGGAACTACAGAGGGGTATACTGCAAAGTAGGATCAAGGAGTTAGCCAGCTAACTTGCCTAAGTATTATGAAATAACTTTACTTTTTTTTTTAAAGATACAGTAAGCTTGAAATGGGCGTGGTCTTATTGACTCAACTAAAAACACGTATCCAAGTTTAGCTTTCTTAATGAACCAGAAATCAGTAGTTATTTATGGTTGTTTATCCTACCTCATGTCCTTTTGGTTGTGTTCATTAGGCACTGAATGGAAGAAAACAGACAAACTGGCTGTGACTACCTGAACTTGTACAATAGGAAACACTCATTTTTGTTTTCTGTCAGAACTTTTTTTTAAATGTCTTCCATTAAGTACTCTAATAAACACGACCCTGGTTGTATTTGGAAATCACTGATGGATTGGGCAGGGAGGTAATCTTTGTGCATGTTAGGCTAGCACCACAGGAAACAATCATGTAACCATAGTTACCTCCCATCTCTTGTAGGACTGTACGACAGCCCTCCTGGATCGGATGACGCCAAACTCATTGACATCTTCTACCCTGGCGACCAGCAGTCGATCACCTATGGGACAAAATCCAGGGTGGGTTTAGGAGGCATGGAGGCAAAGGTAATTACAAAGACACGCGTAGATTAGAATAGAAAACTGTGTCGTTCACTACATGTGAGAGTTGAGGACTACATGTAAGAGTTGAGGACTACATGTAAGAGTTGAGGACTACATGTAAGAGTTGAGGACTACATGTAAGAGTTGAGGACTACATGTAAGAGTTGAGGGCTACATGTAAGAGTTGAGGGCTACATGTAAGAGTTGAGGGCTACATGTAAGAGTTGAGGGCTACATGTAAGAGTTGAGGGCTACATGTAAGAGTTGAGGGCTACATGTAAGAGTTGAGGACTACACATCTGTAATCGGGTTTTAAGAAAGTCTTTGTAATTAGTTACAGACTTTGGAACTCTGTGTGTCAGAGTGATATTGGACATCAACCCGCAGTGCAAGTCTTTCCATTTGGGGCCAAATCCTTACTCGAGAAACAAGTGGGGAATTCAAATAGCCTACGTGTATCCCACCTCTACCCTCAGGTAAAGGCTGCCCTGTGGGCCTTACAGGGGGGCACATCAGTAGTCATCGCCAACGGCACCCACCCCAAGGTGACGGGCCACGTGATCACTGACATCGTGGAGGGCAAGAAAGTGGGCACCTTCTTCTCCGAGGTCAAACCTGCCGGTGAGTTCTTCTGGGGTCATCTCTTTGGGACGGACACCGACGATGAAGGTTATTAGAATGATGATGATTATGACAATAATGAGCATAATGGTGATAATCATGGTGAGGATCATGATGATTGTAGTTCTTATGAAGACGATTAGGATTATGATCACGCATGCTCATGTCCAATAGTCCCTTTTGCTGTTTTGTATCTGTTGTCATCTCATCCGCGGTAATGTGTCCATCTCCAGGCCCCACCGTGGAGCAGCAGACTGAGATGGCCCGGAACTCTGGCAGAACCCTGGCAGCCCTGCACCCGGACCAGGTCAGACACTCATACACAGTTATATAGTATACGTGATCCCAGGTGTGTCTGTGGTTAGTTGAATCTTTAATGAATCGTTCCCACCCCAGAGAGGCGCGATCATCTGTCACCTGGCAGACCTGCTGGTTGAGAAGAAGGAGGTGATCCTTGCTGCCAACAAGACGGACATGGACCTAGCAGCCAATGCGGGTAACTATTCCCGTCACGTCCGTCTTCCCTCTGATTGAATCGATGGTGTTTGTCAAAACAGGTCCTACTCGTCAGGGATCGTTTTACTTACCAACATCCCGTTGTGTGACTGTGATAGGATGTTGATCATTTGAGGGTGCTGTTGCATTTGAAGGTGTATAAGAGCATCACTTGAGTAGTTGAAGGGATAGTCAGGGGTTTTCAACTACATTTAATTTCTATGTGTTCTCCATCCTCCTATCAGGCCAGTTGTCGTCAGCCCTGCTCAATCGTCTGAGCCTGTCCCCGGCCAAGCTAAATAGCCTGGCTATAGGGCTGAGACAGATAGCCGTGGCCTCTCAAGACAGCGTGGGCAGAGTCCTGCGCAGGACAAGAGTAGCCCACAACTTAGAACTGGAGCAGATCACTGTGCCTATAGGAGTACTGCTGGTCATCTTCGAGGCCCGCCCCGACTGCTTGCCGCAGGTAATGTGTTTGTGTGTGCGTTTGGACTCGTCTATGTGTGTGAGAGTTGTGCTTGTGCATCGTGGACCATCTTTTGGTAACATGGGGTGGTGTGCTGGTGGTTATGCAATTCTGTGGGTAAAAGGCTATTGTTCTAATTTGTGTGTAGGTATCAGCTCTAGCCATAGCCAGCGGTAATGCTCTGCTGGCGAAGGGGGGTAAGGAAGCAGCCAACACCAATCGCGTCTTACATGAGCTGACCCGGGAAGCACTGGACATCCACGGGGTCAAAGAGGCTGTACAGCTGGTAATCATAGCTGGAAAAAACATCCCATTTAAGAAAAACGTCATGGAAGATATTTAAATACAATAATTTATACTGAAATCATAGTATTTGAAATCGTAGAACACTAGGTATGAGTGAATTCTGTGTTACTCTGCCAGTAGTAAATATAGTCAGACACCATCCAAAAGAATCCTTTCATTCCTCCTTTCCTAAGGTGAGTGCTGTCCTGTACATACTCAGCGGAAATTTGAATACAACGTTGAAGTGTATTCTCCCTATAGAAAAAAGAAATCCCAGAATGCAGTAGGGTTTATTTTGCGTGCTCCAGGTGAGTACCCGTGAGGAGGTGGAGGACCTGTGTAGACTAGATAAGATGATAGACCTGATCATCCCGCGAGGCTCGTCTGAGCTGGTCAAGAACATCCAGAGAGCAGCCAAGAGCATCCCAGTGCTGGGCCACAGTGAGGGCATCTGCCACATCTACGTCGACTCGGAGGCTGCCATCGACAAGGTCATCAAGATCGGTCAGTGGGAAAATACGCGCAGACACATTTGAATTTACTACCAATGAAGGAGTGATTGATGTTTTCTCTCTCCAGTCAGAGACTCTAAATGTGACTACCCTGCGGCCTGCAATGCCATGGAAACACTGTTGGTGCACAGGGATATCCTCGGGACCACTCTGTTTGACCAGATCATAGACATGCTCCGCACCGAACGGGTAAGACCACACACACACACACTCAAATACACAGGTACAGACACATTGACATAAACAAGTGATATTATCCTCCTCTTCATCTCCTCTTAAATACAGGTTCAAATCACTTGGCTAAATAAGATACAGTAAGGACCGACTGGCTGCTTGTTTGGTGGAATGGTTGGTTACATTTGACTACAACTTCAAATCAAATATTTATTTTCTTTCACTGAGGTTGGATTGAGGTGGATGGGTTTAAACATGTTGATTTAAGTGCGTTTTTCATGTCTCATTGTTGATGGTTTATGCTTCTAAAACCCAATTCACAAAAATGAACATTAAGAATTTTACAATCCAATTGATGATAATCATAACAAAAAGACTTCCAAGTATCACTAAAACTTTTGTTGTGATTCGCTATGACAGATCTATCTATGGAAACTTTGGTAATTTATATTCTTAACTTTAAAAATAAAAAAATGATCTATTCATATAAAATATTCATTTTTTTCTTGATCTGTAAAACTGTGTTCATATTGCCTAGGAGTCTCTAGCAGATAGATCATATGGTTAAAGAGAAAATAGCCTGATTATTGAAAAAATAATCTCATCAACATTGACAGCATTTGCAATTATTTCTGCAACTCTTCCAACTACTGACTACACAACTGCCAACGGTTTGGCGTCTAAACATTTACAACAGACATATGGACATCGTAAAATAAATTAAAGCATGTTCAAATATAAAGGATATTCCATGCTGAAACCCTCATATTAAACACCGATGGTATTCACTAAATTGATGGGTTACATTTAGGATCATGTTTTACAGCTTTGTCATTCTATTTTTTAAATAATTTTTTAAAAGTCATCTTATTTTATTATCTTTGTCATGTTGTGAAAATTGTGTCTAGTTTACTGGTAAACTTAAAAGTTACCGGTAATATACCCTCACTTTCCAACCCTAGATGCACGCAAACTCCCCGATTTGATTGATTAATTCACCGATCGCCGTATGTAATGATGACCCCCTTCCCAATGTGACCCCTTTAGGTGAAGATCCATGCTGGCCCCAGGTTTGCCTCCTACCTGACATTTAGCCCATCTGAGGTCAAGTCTCTGAGGACAGAATACGGGGATCTGGAGTGCTGCATCGAGGTGGTGGACAGCATGCAGGAGGCTATAGACCATATCCACAGATATGGCAGCTCCCACACCGACGTCATTGTGACTGAAAACGGTAGCTATGACTGTCTGGCTATATAATAGTTGTGAGAAGTTTCTCTCTCTCACTTTTGTCTTCACTTTGATTCACCCAGGTTAGTCTGGGTGAGAGAGACCAAATCTCTCTCTTTCAGGAGAGACCTGTCTGTCTCTCTTTCAGGAGAGACCTGTCTGTCTCTCTTTCAGGAGAGACCTGTCTGTCTCTCTTTCAGGAGAGACCTGTCTGTCTCTCTTTCAGGAGAGACCTGTCTGTCTCTCTTTTGCACCCTTGTCCCTTTCTTCCTCTCTTTCTCTAATAAGTAATGACAGCGTTTTTTGACTTCGTGTAAAACCTCCCCATGAGACTACTTTGAAGAGGACAGAACTGATTTGAATGTAAAATAGGTTTTGCTAAGGGATCTTTGTTGTTAATTTATATGTAGTTATATGATTGATATTCTTCTTGAATGTTATTTTCCCCTCAAGTTTTATAATACATTTTGATGGAGTACTTTACTGACAATCTCTAAGATGGGTTGAATTATAGATAGATTTTTAGTTGGTTCCGTGCAGAGGACAGAGCATTTTCTGTCTTTGTTCTACCATCTAGTGGCCACAGATTGTATAATATGTTGATCTAAATTCAATTATCCATTGTGTGCATTAGAGGAAATATAGCTGAGAGATGATGACAGTGACAATGATGGTAGCTGTGATGATGATTCTTACAGAGGACACAGCGGAGCAGTTCCTGCAGCAGCTGGATAGTGCTTGTGTGTTTTGGAATGCCAGTTCACGTTTCGCAGATGGCTACCGCTTCGGACTGGGTATGCATCGTTTTAATTTTAAGTATTTTATCACTGACTTCCTGTTCAACTATTTCACTCACTCCCTGTCTCACTCCCTCTAGGTGCTGAGGTGGGCATCAGTACAGCTCGTATCCATGCCCGGGGCCCCGTGGGCATTGAGGGTCTCCTCACCACCAAGTGGGTTCTGAGAGGAGACGGTCACACCGCAGCAGACTTTTCTGAACACGGCACCTTGAAGTACCTCCACGAGAACCTGCCAGTCACACAGCCACAGCCCAGACAGATGACTGCCCAGCGTGAGGACTGACCGAGGACCTCCAAATAAGAGACACGCTCAACCATTTCCCCGAGAGCAAAGCTATCCCCTGGTACCAAAAAAACACTCCCATTGTCTTATTCATTCAGTCTGGATCAGAGTTGACATTTTTAATTCTAACTCGGCTCTCAAAAGTTTAATTGCGGTGCTTACCTCACTCAGTATTCCAGTCACTGCTTGTTCATGGGCCCTTCCTGTGACCAAGCAGTGAATACACTCATTATTGGTAGCATTGACCCTGTTGGACTGTAGAAGGTCTCACATCCTTGGTTCAGGCCTTAATTGGTCTAGAAGATATTATACGGGAATAGGGATGAGTTAGGTGCGTATACGTTCTCCATGACGCACACCTAATGGGAATTGTTGCTTAAGCTAGTTTACATCAGCGTTATTATCACTATCAAAAGGTTTCCCACTTGGTTTTAGTTCCTTTTGATTGGTCTGTCGTGCTGTACATTTATGAATGGCTGCTCAATCAGGTCAGACCCTTACCCTGAAAGTATTGATTTGGTCTCACACCAGAGACTAATGTGTACATTTACTCTAATTAGAAGTGATACAAGTGTATAACCAAACCAGTTTTTATGCTAGGTTTAAGGCTAAACCTAATTTGGGAAAGGTACTGATGTGTAATTTTATATAGTGCTTGATGTATAGGTCTCCATGGCCAAACATTGTATGAATTGCTGTTAACATTACTACTGCAATCCTTATTTATATGTGGTTAAATGACTAGTGATGAACCACTGGATAAACAATATTTAAGTCTTAAATGTATTTCGTCATAAAAATATGAGATTGATGAATAAGAAATTGACCCGATCTGATTCGTAAGCCTTCAAGTTAGATTTTATATGTAAGACTTTATGTTCTTCTTTTGAATGCAAATGATTTATTCTCCTGCTTTTGCTTTTTTTCATGCTGTCTATTAATGTGGAATTTACAGTGCCCAGAGCCTCTGTCAAACACAAGAGCAGTAATTGACAAGCTGCTTCCCATCTCATCCAAGGGACTACTGCCTTAAGATACAGTGCCGCTGTAACATTCCAGCCTACGAGCTTTTATATCTGATGTCAAGTAACGCACTCTACAGATCAGTTCAGGTTTTTTGTCATTCATAGACCGTATTGTAGAATAAAAGTTTTTGTTGAATATGAATTGGATTGATTTTGTATGGGATTTTACATGCATACCACCACTCTTTCTACTTCCACAAATAACAAATTAGCACCAAAGAAGTCATACTGATCTGAAAACAAACGTCTAAAAAGACTTTTTAATGGTTCTCATCTGGGAATAGGATTTTGCTGTAAGTGGGGCATGGAAGATTGAAGACAATACTATAGAGGTTTAATTATCCAGCTATCAGGAAAGAAAGCGGGAAAGAACTGAGACTAATAATGGAATCACAGAGTATATTCTTCTGTGGTTTTTCTACTCGCAGATAAAGAATTCATCCTCCAAAATGCACTACTTACCCTTCAATCAGCCTCCCATCACAAATACAAAGGGTTCATAGATGAAGAATAGACAGGGTCTACTCAGATCTCACTTTTTTTGTACTCTTTCTTTGGAAGGAGCTTGATATTTGTAATGTGAAGAATGACTTGCAGAGGTAAAGAGTCTGATACATGGATGTTGAGGAATATTTAGCTGGTCTAGAATGGCCAATTGAGGGATCATGCTGCTTTAGGCCTATTAGATGAGAGATCATGTAGCTTTTGGCCTTGTAGGTTCCTATATGTTTTTATCTCATTGCCATAAAGAGGTAAACATACTGGTAAACATACAGCACATAATGTACATGGCTGATACTAGATTGAGATCACTGTATCATGACCTCCAGCATGAACTTCCATTTACGACAGACGTCAAGCACCCGGTGAATCTCCTGTCATCTTTTCTCTGGCGTTTCTCCGTTTAGGCAGAGCCAAATCCCATGTTGCACCCTGTTGACACACTGACGACCGTGGGGATTGGAGTCCACATATATCAGAGGACGCAGGGCAAATGACTGGACTTTTACTGCAAAGTCGACAGTCCTTTAATTGAACATTACTCAAGGCCAAAACTCATATTTCTTATTTTGCTTGATCTTAAGAGACTCTCAAAAGTGTTCCCTGCTGAGCTTCACATTTTTTTGAATCAATAATTAACGGTCAAAGTTATTTATTCATGTGTATCTTTGCCAATTATGGGTGTCTAATTAACAATTTCAATAATTGATATTTATTTCTGAAAGGGTTTCGTATCTCTGGCTGATGAAAAATGCATGAGCAGGGATGCAAACGTGGTTTTGTTTTTTTGGTTCTGAGAGGGCTTGATGCTCGGGGCTAGTACCAGGACACTTTGACTCTTCCTCTTTGAGTTGACGCTATCCCTGTGATGTGGGTCTAATACAGGCTTCTTTCATGGACCCCAAGCGCCTGCTCTGTACCATGTGATCTCATAAAAACTCCTACAAGCCTATCCTCATATAGCCTTTTTTTTTGTTCTTTAATAACCGGCTTCAAAGAATAATATCCGTTTCCGTGATCATTTTGCTTTGTGTATGGGGGGGGAGAAAGATCTCATATCAGTCTGCAGAAACTGGTTGAGTTGGACCTTTTCCCTCTGTGGCTATCCAACTCCATGGCTAATGTTTGAAACTCCAAAGAATTACCGTTAACAAAAGTATGCATAAAAGTGTGTTCCTGTAACCTCTTTTTAAATTTTTGCCTAAATCTAACTGCCTGTAGCTCAGGACCTGAAGCAAGGATATGCATATTCTTGATACCATTTGAAAGGAAACACTTTGAAGTTTGTGGAAATGTGAAATGAATGTAGGAGAATATAACACATTAGATCTGGTAAAATATAATACAAACAAAAAACATGTTTTCTATATATTTGTTCCGTCATCTTTGAAATGCAAGAGAAAGGCCATACACTGAGATAGGATCTTAGGTGTAAAATAGATGTTGTCCACAATATGAGATCAGTGTGTGCAAAATTTCAGTGAATAATTACATTGCTACACAATATCTGCCAGGAGTTTGCCCAAATGTGCCAAAATGGGTATGGAGCCAGAGACAGCGGTGGGGTCAAACTGTTGAACCCAGTTCCTACATTTCAATATAAAAATAAAAACATTTCAAACAAAACTACACTACATTTTATCTCTGGGACCTTCAGGGGTGAATCTATCAAACCATTTGCATTATAAAAGTGTTTTGTTGTTGTGCACTATCCTCAAACAATAGCATGATCTTTTTTTGGCTGTAATAGCTACTGTAAAATGGACACTGCAGTTAGATGAACAAGAATGTAAGCTTTCTGCCCATATAAGACATGTCTATGTCCCGGAAAGATGCTGTTGTTTACAATGTTTTATCGTCACATTATTGCATATTGAGCAACAACTGCCCCGGTTTAGGGACACCGATGTCGTAGAGGTTAATAACAAAAAAAGGCCCTTTGGTTGACTTTGATCAAATTTTCATTTATTTTGCTTATGATAGGACAGGAGGTTGAGGACTGGCAAAGCACATCATTCTGCTCTGTAACAACAAAAGCCAGAGAGTCCATCACTGTTACCATACGAGCATCGCCTGAGCCCCGAGGTCTACTTTCCCAGTCTAAACAAAGCAGCAAAGACCCAACACCAACTGGTCCAAAAAACCCAATCACGCTAATGTGATTTCAGGGTCAGAAGACCACAGTAGATACACCACAGTAGATACACGACAGTCAAACAATGCTAGCAATAAAGGGTATGGGTACAGTACAGGATTTATAATAGGATTGCATTAGGAGAGGATGAGGGAGTCTCAGTTGACCTTCAGGGGATCTCGGTGACCCGTCTCAGGGAGCCGATGGTGGGGCTGGAGCTTCCCCACTCGCTGTGCCTCCTGTACTCGCCAGGACGAAGGAAGTACTGACGACCCCTGTAGTGGGGGTGCTCGTGGAGGATCCAGTAACCCTCTATGACGTTGGCGGAGGAGATGTCCCGGCTGTGGAAGCGCTCGTGAAGGTCGGGGCAGTCCTCCATCACCTCCATGTTCTGACCACCGAAGTCAGAGCGCTCATAGATATTCATCCTATAGTTTCCATGATACTGGGAAAGAAGAAGACAGACGAAATGGAGAATGGATATAGTTAATGATACTGTTGACTTGACAAACAATATATAGATGGTAATGTAAATGTTCCATAATGAGAATGAAACATAACTTCAACCATGAAATTTGTGAAGAAGAAATGCACCATGTGTTTTAAAACAAGGTGTTCAAAATAGGGTGGCATTTGTGAATCTATTTGTCATAGCCTCAGCCAAATGTCAGTAAGATTCTCGGCCAAAGCAATGATGAAGTAAATGCTAAGATAGAAAAAATCTGTAGACACTGCGGCCCTCAACTCAAGGGACTGAAAACTATGTAGGACTGAGGACACCTGATGTAGTACACTCACAGGGGGCACCATACGGCAGGAGCGGATGCAGTCGTTGAAGCCAGCCCATCGCTGGTAGTCAGGGTACTCGCCCTTGTTCAGCATGTATTGGTAGCCAGTGTAGTTGGGCTTCTCGTAGGCCACCCAACAGCCACTGTCCACCTTTATGGAGTTACAGCGGCTGAAGTGGTTGTGCATCTCAGCACAGTCGCTGCTGCACTCATAGTGCCGGCCCTGGAAGTTCTTGTCCTCGTAGAAGATTATCTAGAAGAGAGAGATGAAAACTTCAAATCAAAATGATACACACATATTGAGGAAATGTTTTACAACATATCACAGAATAAAAACAGAATTCCATTTTCATTCAAATGATTTTTTATCATTAACTCTATTCCAATATACACCATTTATGATGTATAATTGAAATAAAACAAGCTTATCATCATAATATATATTTTTAGTACAAGTGACTAAGAAGAGAGTGTTATTGGACCAATAATAAATGATCCACTTGTCATTTTCATATCCCAAAACCCACACATCCTTGATGCCCCAAGCCCTGCTCACAGGAGATGCTTCATTGTTGCGTGCACTTCACCTGTCACAGGTGGTGATGCTGCGCTTTACCACGTGACCTATTTGATGTTCATTGTTTTTGATAGGCTAGAAAGTATGCCAGCTATTTAGTAAATAATTTTTAAACGGCAACAGAAAGCAAGCAAAATAACCCGACAAGAGGAGCAAATTACTTCCGTCTTCTGGTTTCGTTATATATCTGGAACATGTTATTGCTGACAAGCAAAACATTTGGGGACTATGTCATCAATGGACTAACGGAACAAACAAAGTTTTCCCTAAAGTTTAACTGCAAGACTGAACAAGTGAAAAACGTTTGTAAAATGTAAAAAGATACGCTACTTACACAAGTAGGCGCCTAGCATTTATTGAAGTCCACATAGGTCTAAATGTGAATTAAATTAATCTGTTAATTTACAAAAAAATGTTAACATACCAAAAGTGTTGATTTTAAAATACAAGAATAATCTACCTAATGTGTTGCACAATGTAAATGTATTGTCGGGCCACAGTTAAACCATTCATAGATGCTAACTGCTAAAGCGCCTATTGAATATAGTATCTTCTGGTTGGAGGAGTTTTGTTAAGTTCCCCGTACGCTCATTCTGAACGTTAAAACGCGTCACTTGTGGTACGGTTTTGGAAACATATGGAATATATCTTTCATATCAGCGAGAAATAATGATACAAAAAATATTAAATTACTACACACCTTTAAAGGGGCCATTAGGGTTCATGTTTTTTTTCTCTCATTAGGGTTAATGTTCCCACACGGCCATATCTCCACGTTACATCACTTGTTTACGGGAGACCACCTATGCTAATTAGCTATCTAGCGAGCTCCGAACACCTGTGTGGAAGCGTAAGGGACACGCTCTTTTCACGCCACTTTGATACAAAGTAATTCCCCTAACCTTAACTTCAGTCTCCTAACCTGCTACGTTAATTCTCCCACGTTAACCTGTTATGAAAAAGTAACTTCAGTATCGGAACAAATATATATTTCACGTAAGTGTAACTTGGGAGGAATTGTAGTTTGTCAACTGGAGGCACACACAGTTTGTGGCTCTGTGCTAAACTGCTACAGTGAGTGTATCTTTATTATTAGAAAATTATATGAAAGATAAGGGGCATTGCAACATATATATTTCGAAAAAGGTTTGAAAGCGATGATTATTGACGTTTCTAAACACGAAAAAACGTCGGAATTGAAGTTGACATGGTGCTAACGGTGGGCGAATCTACTGACTGAGAAGAATGGTTTTCGAGAGCTAGGCCGCAGTGTGCAATTAGCAGAAACAGAAATCAGGTGTGCCAACTCACCCCAGTAACGTTATGATTCAACTAAGTAACCAACAGCAGCAAACAAACACTATTTTGCCCATATAGTTGATTATTATTAATAATAATAGGTGTATATAATAATGTTGTCCTGGCTAAAAATGCATTATGTAGGGATAGGGTGCCATTTGACATTGCTGCCTTTGAGGCATTTGTGTGGCCCTCCTCTGTCCAGTCCACTCATACTTGCACATGGGTTTTGAGCCTTTGACACATTCTATTCAACATCTCCTAACATCCCCATCCATTATCATTAATGGCCATTCATTTCTGCATTAATTGCAAGATAATTAGTTATTTATAATAGTATCCAGCAAATCTAAATATGAAACATGTATTCTGATGACGGGTTTATCATAGAAAATAGTTAATTGAGCCTCATTCCTGTATTTCCCTGTGTAACGCATAGTGTGTTCATGCTTACCTTTCCCATTGTGACTGTTTAGTTCGGACCGGACTAGGTAGCTAGCGTTACTGGACCTCTTTATAGACCCTGCAGGGATCAGGGCTTTGAAATTGTGGCACAAAGCTTTGTTGCGTCAGCACAGTGTGCTCTACAGTCTACAGAATACTATAGGACTGGCCCACAGCAGCAGCTCTTTGTCTCTGTCAAAAGCGCTCTCTCTATCTCTCTCTCTCTCTATGGAAAATACTATAACTGCACTTTCCCGAAGTCCCACAATAAGATTTGCCACATCTGCCTTTATTGGCATTGAGGTTAGCAATGTATAGACAGACAGTCAGAGGGAGAAAATGACTATGGCCTCCTAAACAGCTTTTGAATAGATTTGAATGTGTTGCAATGAGTTTCTGATTTGCAGTTAATTCAGTCAATGTTAGTTAATCAATAATATACTGAACAGTATATTTTGTATGTTGATTTGGTTGTGCTTATGACATGCTTGTTCACAACTGATTTGTCCAGAAAACCTTTAATGAGGGTGCAGACGACTTTTAGGGCATCTAATTTCCCTGTCTAATAACCATACAGTTTATCCAACACTTGCCAATTGCTGAAACTTAATTATTAACACACAAGGTAACTTTGTTATTGGTTTTTCCAATGATTTGAGATAAAAAGAAAATCACACAGAGAAGCCATGTTTAAAAACCAGCACGTTTAATCACTTTGTTACAGTCCATAGGTGAGAAGCTTACAGGCCACTCCTCATTCTCCTGAAGGAGCCCACCATGGGGTTGTGGCAGCCCCAATCGCTGCAAGCCCTGTACTCGCCGGGGCGGAGGAAATACTGACGACCCCTGTAGTTGGGGTGCTCATAGAACACCCAGTAGCCTTCCATGACATTGGAGGAGAAGATGTCACGGTGGCGGAAACGCTCGTACACGTTGGGGCAGTCGTCCATGAACTCCATCATGTGACCAGACATCTCGGGCCTGTTGTAGATCCTCATCCTGTAGGCTCCTCTGTACTGTTGGCGGAAGAGACAGAACGGCGGGCATAGAGAGAACAAGAAGGGATTTGGGGTAAAATTATCACAGCGGATCACAGTAGAGTTTTTTACACTGGGTGAATTAAGCAGAGGTAAACATACATACATTTCTACACATCGAATAATACCAGAGACTTGCTTCACTTAGAAACAGATTTTCAGTCAAACTGTTCAAAATAGCAGCATAATATATTTTTTCTTAACTGACAAAAACACTGAGCGATGATGAATAGAATGAAAATGAATAAAAGTATTTTGGGGGGGGGGGGGTAGCCCATTCCTTTAAAAAATGACTGGATCTCCTTGTGGACTTCGCCACGGAGACTTTCATGCTTTGACTCCTCTCCTTATCTATCAATGACATCAAGAGGCTGGTGATTGATGCTGATTTCTAAAGCACTGTTTGATGTGTGGCAGGGTTAACCCTATCAGTTTGATTGACTTACGGGGGAACATCTGGCAGGAACGGATGCAGTTGTTGAAGCCCATCCAGTGGTGGTGGTCAGGGTACTCGCCCTGGTTCAGGATGTACTGGTAGCCGTTGAAGTTGGACTTCTCGTAGGCCACCCAGTGACCGCCGGTCACCCTGATAGAGTTACAGGAGTTGAAGTGCCTGAAGGTGTCGGCACAATCGCTGTTGCACTCATAATGACGGCCCTGGAAGTTGTGGCCTTCGTAAAAGATAATCTATGAAGAACAGAAATGTAATTGTTTATATATAGAGTTATTTAGACTGAGTCAAGGATGAAAAGGCGAATGGCTTGACTGAAAGCAAGAACTCATGGATGTGGTTTTGATCGACCAATAGGGGACACATTTCACTGCACCTTTTATATATGCTGTAAACTATGTAAGTGACGCAGGCAACTTCACTTTTGAGAAAGTTAATGCAAGGCACAACAGTTCCGTTTAAATTAGAAACCAACATTACTATACTAGTACTAGTATGGTCTCCATAGGTTAGTGCCCCAAATCTGAGATTTGAGAGCAGTTTTTTCTCCATTAATATTTTAAGGATGCACAACTGTTTTTTTGTGTACAACATCATACAATTGTGTACTACGTCATTCATTTTGTGTAATATATTACGAAATGCTTTCTATGATATCATACAAATTTTACAAATCCAATTTGTGCAATATGTTACGAATTTGTTATGCTCCTGGAGTGCATCTAAGGATCTACGGGATTGGTGTCCCTATACCGGGACGGTTGTTAATGTGACAAGAATGACGTTGTAAGTAACAGCAAACTTTCCAGGACATAGATATGTCTTATATGGGCAGAAAGCTTTACATTCCTGTTAATCTAACTGCACTGTCCAATTTACAGTAGCTATTACAGTGACAAAATTGCCATGCAATCGTTTGAGGAGAGTGCACTACAACCAAAACATTCTATCACGGCAACTGGTTTGATACATTCACCTCTGATGGTAAATAATGTACTTACATTCAGTAATCTTTCTCTGATTTGTCATCCTGAAGGTCCCAGAGATAAAAGGTAGCATTGTTTTGTTTGATAAAATCAACTTTTATATTCAAATATAGGAACAGTTTGAAACCCTGCTGTCTCTGGCCCCACACCCACCTCGCCCGGCCATCTAGATGTGTGAAGGTTAGTGTTATTTTTCTGTAGGGAAGCTAACTAGCCATCATGTATGACATTCCTGGGAGTATGTAAACTTAAACTTTGTATTACCATATAATTTTTGTATGTTCTCTATACTTCAAAATGTATCAATTGACCAATTTAGCACATTTGGGCAAACTTGATAGAAAATATTGTGCAGTACTGCAATGCTTCACACGACCAGTCTGAAACTTTGCACACACACTGCTGCCATCTAATGGCCAAAATCGAAATTCCACCTAAACCCCTAACACAGAACCCAAACCAGCTGCGCGTGTGCGCCATCGTGCATACGTTTATTTTGTCCCCCCACACCAAATGCGATCACGACACGCAGGTTCAAATATCAAAACAAACTCTGAACCAATTACATTAATTTGAGGACAGGTCGAAAAGCATTAACTTTATGGCAATTTAGCTTGATAGCTTGCACTTGCTAGCTAATTTGTCCTATTTAGCTAGTTTGCTGTTGCTAGCTAATTTGTCTTGTGATATAAACATGGAGTTGTTATTTTACCTGGAATGTACAAGGTCCTCTACTCCGACAATTAATCCACACATAAAACGGTCAACTGAATCGTTTCTAGTCATCTCTCCTCCTAGGCTTTTTCTTCTCTTGACTTTATATTGCAATTGGCAACTTTCATAAATTAGGTGCATTACTGCTACCGACCTCGTTCGTCTTTCAGTCACCCACGTGGGTATAGCCAATGTGGAGATGGCACGTGGATACCTGCTTCTATAAACCAATGAGGAGATGGGAGAGGCAGGCCTTGCAGCGTGATCTGCGTCAGAAATAGAACTGACTTCTATTTTAGCCCTTGGCAACACAGACGCTTGTTGGCGTGTGCGAGCAGTGTGGGTGTGCAATAATTGAATAATATATATTTCTACATTTTTCAACGCGAGCGGTGTAGTCAGCCTGTAAGGGATATTATGGCCTTTCTCTTGCATTTCAAAGATGACGGAACAATTATTTTTCTGAAAACGCATTGTTTTTTTGTTTGTATTATCTTTTACTAGATCTAATGTGTTATATTATCCTAAATTAATTTCATATTTCCACAAACTTCAGTGTTTCCTTTCAAATGTTATCAATAATATGCATATCCTTGCTTCAGGTCCTAAACTACAGGCAGTTAGATTTGGGAATGTCATTATAGGTGAAAATTGAAAAAAAAGGATTTGATCCATATTAACTACCCTCATTATCAAAAGAGGTTCCCTGTTCCCTTTTTCCCGATCCTGAAGGTTAATTGACCTTTTCTTTGGATTCCTGTTTTATCCTATGGAGTATAGATGGGATTTTTTTTATATATATAATCCAAGTAATACAATTTTGTGGAAAAAAGTATCTCGCATCCTTCCATGTATTGGTATTAGTTCCACGACTGAAATCTTTGACAGCTTCATAAACTGTATGCGTAGCTTACTTGCCAAATCGCTTCACTTATACGCCTTAATAACATCTGGTGCTCTACATAATTTTATCAGCAGTCATCAAACAAGTGTGTTGGCTCATAGGTGTGTTGGCTCATACCTTTCCCATGGTTGGAGGACTTGATGGTGGCACCGTAGCCTCCAACAGGGTCATAGGGCCTTTTATACTCTTCTACTGACAAGAGTGCTCTGTTGCGTCGTAGTGACTAGATGTTACCTTTTTAAACGTCACTGACCATTCCCATTGTCTCTCAAACCATAGGCTAATCTTTTTCCCCCGCAAGTGCTAGTTTACCTATACAATATATAACATCCACCCCATATAGCTGCCCCATTCGATGTTTTCTGTACACAGACCCTTGTTCAGCCATGGCCTAGTGATGCACCCATTGAAACATCACACAAAAGGCCTTTAGGTATGTAGTGTGAACAACAGAACCATTAACGTTTACAGGAGGTGAGACGGTTCATGTACTCTCTAGTAAACAAAACAAAGCCATATCTTCTACAAATATTTGGGGTTGATGTGAAAAAGACTATTGAACGTTGGTAATAGAATGCTATGAAAATGCAAATGGTTTATCAGAGTTTATTTCGGTGTGGGTTCATGTTTTCCCTCTCCCTGATCGCAGGTCACGAAGTCTCGGTTGTGTTCTGTTCATAGACCTGTGTGTGTGTAAGTGATTCTGATGATATTGATTGAATCAAGCTCTTGTGTTGATGTAATCTAGAGTGATATGTTCTCTTTTTGCTTCCATAGCCTGCAGACCTACTCTGATGCCATGTACAGATAACAGTGTTCTGTGGTGTGTGTGTCTGTGTCAAAAGGAGGGCATAGTTGTGTGTCTGAGTCTATGTGAAAAGCAATAGTGCTTTGGACTTCTGTCTTTGGCTTGTAAAACATACCCCAGAGCGGAAGGGAAAAGGCCAGAAAGAGTTGCCCTTGTGTGTTCTGTTCCCAAAGCCCAGCTGATGCTAAAAAGGTCAGTCTCATCCTTTAACCTTTCATGAGGATAAAGAGCCCATGTCCTCTCTCTAAAATTGTATGCTTCAACTCTGCAGAAAGACAATGCTTTCTGAAACACAATAGCCGTTCGGTTCCCGGGCAAAAACCTGCTACTCTGGTAGTTTCTCTAACCAAATGTGACTCATGTTGATAAGCTTTTATTTTTTTAATCAATCATTGCCTTGAAATTCCCATAGGCTTCAATAGATTTAATGTTTCAAGTAGCTCTCTTTTTCCACAACTGAAGTAGCTCATTGATATCCTTTTATCACATTGTGCAGTGTAATTTATCTGATTTATCAGATGGTTTGGCTTCTTTGTGTTTTTTTAACGTTTTTGGGCAACAGAGTAGAAAATATGACCAAGTTGAGGTATTGGGTGTATAATATATATATATATATATGAGAGAGAGAGAGAGCCACTGCCCCAGAGAACCCAGTAGAACAGCCACCTCAGACCCGGACCACAGCCTCAACACCACAGTGGGACAGACAACACAGGACCCAGCAGATAGCCCCCAACACCCAATGAAGACACACAAAAGCCAGAGATTGTGCTTAGACTCTAATGGGAAATACATTGATGAAAATAAATTATTTCCCAAACACAAAGTGGATCAACTCTGGTGCCGAAACAGTTAACACCCCTACAAACAAACCCTGGCCACGCCCTATATAACCCCTTCAAATCAAATGTAATTTGACACATCCGCCGACTACAACAGCTGTAGACCTTACAGTGAAATGTTTACTTACGAGCCCTTAACCAACAATGCAGTTTTAAGAAAATACCTATAAAAAATAGTAAGAGATAAGAATAACAAATAATTAAAGAGCTGCATTAAATAACAATAGTGGGGCTATATAAAGGGGGTACCGGTACAGAGTCAATGTGTCACCGGTGTTGAGGTAATTATGTACATGTAGGTAGAGTTATTAAAGTGGCTATGCATCGATAATAACAGAGTAGCAGCAGCAGTGGGGAGGCAATGCAAATAGTCTGAGTAGCCATTTGATTAGCTGTTCAGGAGTCTTATGGCTTGGGGGTAGAAGCTGTTTAGAAGCCTCTTGGACCTAGACTTGACGCCCCAGTACCGCTTGCCGTGCGGTAGCAGAGAGAACAGTATATGACTAGAGTGGCTGGAGTCTATGACAATTGTTCAGGCCTTCTTCTGACACCGCCTAGTATTGATGTCCTGGATGGCAGGAAGATTGGCCCCGGTGATGTACTGGACCATACGCACTACCCTCTGTAGTGCCTTGCGTCCGGAGGCCGAGCAGTTGCCATACCAAATATTTTTGTCGTGCCCTCTTCATGACTGTCTTGGAGTGCTTTGACCATGTTAGTTTGTTGGTGATGTGGACGACAAGGAACTTGATGCTCTCAACCTGCTCCACTACAGCCCCGTCGATGAGAATGGAGAAGTGCTCGGTCCTCTTTTTCCTGTATTCCACAATCATCTCCTTTGTCTTGATCACATTGAGGGAGAGGTTATTGTCCTGGCACCACACAGTCAGGTCTCTGACCTCCTCCCTATCAGCCGTCTCATCGCTGTCGGTGATCAGGCCTACCACTGTTGTGTCATCAGCAAACTTAATGATGGTGTTGGAGTCGTGCCTGGCCGTGCAGTCATGAGTAAACAGGGAGCACACTGAGCACACACCCCTGAGGGGCCCCCGTGTTGAGGATCAGCGTGGCAGATGTGTTGTTTACTTACCCTTACCACCTAGGGGCGGCCCGTCAGGAAGTCCAAGATCCAGTTGCAGCTTAGTGATGAGCTTTGAGGGCACTATGGTGTTGAACGCTGAGCTGTAGTGGCTATGAATGAATAGCATGTTTTTTTGTCCAGGTGGGAAAGGGCAGTGTGGAGTGCAATATGAGATTGCGTCATCTGTGGATCTGTTGGGACCGTATGCAAATTGAGTGGGTCTAAGGTTTCTGGAATAATGGTGTTGATGTGAGCCATGACCAGCCTTTCAATGCATTTCATGGCTACAGACGTGAGTGCTAAGGGTCGGTAGTCATTCAGGCAGGTTACCTTAGTGTTCTTGGGCACAGGGACTATGCTTGTCTGCTTGAAACATGTTGGTATTACAGACTCAGGGAGAGGGAGAGGTTGAAAATGTCAGTGAAGACACTTGCCAGATGATCAGTGCATGCTCGGAGGACACGTCCTGGTAATTCGTCTGGCCCAGTAGCCTTGTGAAAGTTGACCTGTTGAAAGGTCTTACTCACATTGGCTGCGGAGAGCGTGATCACACAGTCGCCCGGAACAGCTGGTGCTCTTATAAATGTTTCAGTGTTACTTGCCTCAAAGCGAGCATAGAAGTGATTTAGCTCGTCTGGTAGGCTCGTGTCAGTGGGCAGCTCTCAGCTGTGCTTCCCTTTGTAGTCTTTAATAGTTTGCAAGCCCTGCCACATCCGACGAGAGTCGGAGCCCGTGTAGTACGATTCGATCTTAGTCCAGTATTGACGCCTTGCCTGTTTGATGGTTCTTCGGAGTGCAAAGCGGAATTCTTTTTCTTAAGCTTCCAGGTTAGAGTCCCGCTCCTTGAAAGTGGCAGCTCTACCCTTTAGCTCAGTGTGAATGTTGCCTGCAATCCATGGCTTCTGGTTGGGGTATGTATGTACAGTCACTGAGGTGACGACGTCCTCGATGCACTTATTGATAAAGCCAGTGACTGATGTGGTGCACTCCTCAATGCCATTGGAAGAATCACAGAACATATTCCAGTCTGTGCTAGCAAAACAGTCCTGTAGTTTAGCTTCTGCTTCATCTGACCACTTCTTTATCGACCGAGTCACTGGTGCTTCCTGCTTTAATTTTTTATTGTAAGCAGGAATCAGGAGGACAGAGTTATGGTCAGATTTGCCAAATGGAGGGCGAGGAAGAGCTATGTACGCGTCTCTGTGTGTGGAGTAAAGGTGGTCTCAATTTTTTTCCCCTCTGGTTGCACATTTAACATGTTGATAGAAATGAGGTAAAACTGATTTAAGTTTCCCTGCACTAAAGTCCCCGGTCAATAGGAGTGCCACCTCTGGATGAGCATTTTCCTGTTTGCTTATGGCGGAATACAGCTCATTGAGTGTGGTTTTAATGCCAGCCTCGGTCTGTGGTGGTATGCAGACAGCTACGAAAAATACAGATGATAAACTCTCTTGGTAGATAGTGGTCTACAGCTTATCATAAAATACTCTACCTCAGGTGAGCAAAACCTTGAGACTCCCTTAGATACCGTGCACTACCTATTGTTTACAAATATGCATAGGCCCCCGCCCCGTGTCTTACCAGAGGCTGCTGTTCTGTCCTGCCGATAGAGGCATGTATCAGATGCTCAGCATGCTCTGCTCAAACCTAATCCTCCGAACCTAAACCACAGAAACAGCAACACTGGACACTATGGAACGCAAAGCTTTTACTAAGCTGGAATATACAAGGTCTGAGGTCATCTGCCTTTGGCCTAAAGAGCAGGAGCCCAGACTTCACCAAAGGAATCAGAAATACAGATATTGTCATCCTACAAGAAACATGGAAAGGAAGAAATGGGCTCAAAGGTTTTGCCCTCTAGGTTACAGAGAACTGCATCCACCAAACTACTAGGTGAGAAATCAAGGAAGAGAATCGGTGGTATGTTAACTTGTTATAGAGCAGACCTAATTTACTTTTAAATAAATCAAAACAGGAGCATTTTGCATCTGGTTAGAAATAGGGGGGGGTTACGATTCTCTTCTCATCACTCATCTTGAAAAAACGTATAATAAAAACGTGGAAATCAATCAGCCATCATTATCACAATGGAAAACTTTAATGATTTATTATAGAAAAATTGAAATAGCATGGGCGACAGAGAAAAAAAATGGATCAAATGTAAGGCCAAGTGGCTAACAATAATGCAGGCGCTAGGGATGGGGGTGTGAGCATGCCGGTCTGGGTAGATGAGATGTATAAGTTTGTATATGGAGTAAAAAAAGAAATATATATATATATACAGTACCAGTCAAAAGTTTGGACACGCCTACTCATTCAAGGGTTATTATTTATTTCTATTAATTTATACATTGTAGAACAATAGTGAAGACATCAAAACTATGAAATAACACCTATGGAATCATGTAGTAACCAAAAAAGTTTAACAAATCAAAATGTATTTTAGAGTATTCAAAGTAGCCACCTTTTGCCTAGATGACAGCTTTACACACTCATGGCATTCTCTCAAACAGCTTCATGAGGAATGCTTTTCCAACAGTCTTGTTGGCTGATTTTCCTTCACTCTGCAGTCCGACTCATCCCAAACCTTCTCAATTGGGTTGAGGTCGGGTGATTGTGGAGGCCAGGTCATCTGATGCAGCACTCCATCACTCTCCTTCTTTGTCAAATAGTCCTTACACAGCCTGGAGGTGTGTTGGATCATTGTCCTGTTCAAAAACAAATGAGAGTACCACTAAGTGCAAACACACAGTGCAAAATTGGGAGGATATCCGCTATCTAGAAAAGAGCTGTTAAATTCTACAACCAGCGATTACCAAACCTTCCATAAAGCCATAACCTATAGAGAGATATACCTAGAGAAGGGTCCTCTCAGCAAGATGGTTCTGGGAATCTGTTCACAAACAGAACCCACAGAGCCCCAGGACAGTCCTAAACAAAGAGACACCGTGTCAAAATACCTGACCAAAATATTTGACCGTATTAGAGACACGTTTCCCTCCGATTACACAGTTCCACAAAGAATTAAAAAACAAATCAAATGTTCATAAATTCCCTTATCTATTAGGTTAAAGACATCCTACAGGGAGTAGGTGAGGGCCCTGGAAGTGCGGTGCTCAACGTCAACAAAACAAAGGAGCTGATTGTGGACTTCAGGAAACAGCAGAGGTAGCACCCCCCTATCCACATTGACAGGACCGCAGGTGGAAAGCTTCAAGTTCCTCGGCGTACACAACACTGACAAAATGAAATGGTCCACCCACACAGACAGTGTGGTGAAGAAGGTGTGACAGCACCTCTTCATCCTCAGGAGGCTGAAGAAATGTGGCTTGGAACCTAAAACCCACAAACTTTTCCGATGCACAATTGAGAGCATCCTGTCGATGACCACCTGGTACGGCAACTGCACCGCCCGCAACCGCAGGGCTCTCCAGAGGGTGGTACGGTCTGCCCAACGCATCAATGGGGGTAAACTACCTACACTCCAGGACACCAACATGCACCCGATGTCACTGGCAGGCCAAAAAGATCATCAAGGACAACAACCACCTGAACCAATGCCTGTTCACCCTGCTGTCATCCCGAAGGCGAGGTCAGTGCATCAAAGCTGGGACTGAGAGACGGAAAAACAGCTTCTATCTCAAGGCCATCAGACTGTTACATAGCCATCACTAGCACATTAGAGACTGCTGCCCTATATACATAGACTTGAAATCACTCGCCACTTTAATAATAGAACACTAGTCACTTTAATAATGTTTACATATTTTGCATTACTCATGTCATATGTACAGTATATACTGTATTCTAAACTATTCTACTGTATCTTAGTCTATGCTGCTCATCCAAATATGAATTCCGTTCATTTAATTGGATTTGGGTGTATTTTGTGTATTGTTGTGAAATTTGTGGATGTTTTTGTTAGATATTACTGCACTGTTGGAGCTAGAAACACAAGCATTTCGCTACACCTACAATAACATCTGCTAAACACGTGTATGTTATCAATAAAATGTTATTTCATTTGATTTAAAATACCAGTGTGCCATCACAGCAGCAATATGTGTTACCTGTTGCCACAAGAAAAGGGCAACCAGTAAAGCACAAACACCATTGTATATGCAATCTTTATCTGTTTATTTATTTTCCCTTTTGTAGTTCAACTATCTGCACATTGTTACAACACTGTGCATAGCCAATAATATAACATTTGAAAGTTCTCCATTGAGGAAAGGGGGGAAGGGTTGATCTGCATCTCCATCTTATCCAAGGATCACATATATATTTATTATTTAACCTTTATTTAACTAGGCAAGTCAGTTAAGAACAAATTCTTATTTACCCTACTGATGTTATATTTGCAAAACTCTTGGTTAACATAGAGATTCTGGGAACATCAGAAGGTGCGGTGGAAATTAACTATATTCTGGTAATCCGACCAATGGAACATATGGTACTTAATGAATATGATGTCAGTTCGGTTGTCATCTGAGACATTCTCAACAATGATAAGATGACATAAACTCTACAGTGGAAAGTCTACACATCAGAGTTATCGGATTCACATGGAATTGTTGTTCAATTTAAATGTTTGAATATGAAATTATTCGTGATGGGATGAAATGTGATTTTAGCTCCTAAAATGTGAGATTTGGGTTTTCATAAGATCCATAAGGGCTCTGCTCAATCAGTGGCCCGCCACTGTGAAGGGACATGGGCTATACAACTTTTCAAACACACCCTCCTCTCCCTTCCTATATAAGCCCTTGACGACAATGTAACCTCCTGTTACGAGGACGTGAGGACGATGGTCCGATGTCAGAATGGTTCAGATAATAACTACAGAACGAAGCCAACATCAGCGTGAGCTTTGGTTGCGAATGGTATGAACTTTGAACTTTTATTCACTACAGAAGTGATACCACCTAGCCGTTGAGTTAGCAACAGCCACTGCAAATGAGTTACTACAACGTATTCAATTTACCAGCAGAGACATTCTTCAAAAGAACAAAGGGCTCGTTTGGGAAACACGGCCTTCCATCTACCACCAACCTACCGAAGCGCAACTCAGAGTAAATATTTATTGCATTTTCCTTTTCCAAATGGGCGGTAATTTAGAATGCATAAGATACTGTAATTACGATAGCACAGCTTCGCCCTTTGTTCCTCAGTCTTCCTGCTCTTTCACTCAAACCCAGCCCTTTTTCTTTTGTGTAACAAGCTGTCATATCTGTTCTGCCCGCTAGGGATGGTTTCCTTTATGACGTAATATGTAATCAAGTTATGATTTAATTATGTGTATGTGTAATTCTGTGTGATTAGTTAGGTATTTAGTAAATAAATAATTAAACCCAATTTTGTATTGCTGGTTCAACTTGTTAGCCAGGGTTCGTGCAGATAACCAAGAATTTACAATTTTCAGATGAGACTGAATTAAGATGACGATTAATATTGACTGCTATTGATGTAAAATATTACTAGGTCTTTAAGAGTTTATTCGGAAGATAACAGCTCTATAAATATTATTTTGTGGTGCCCGACTCTCTAGTTAATTACATTTACATGATTAGCTCAATCAGGTAATATTAATTACGGAGAAATTATTTTATAGAATAGCATGTCATATCACTTAATCCGGCATAGCCAAAGACACGACATATGGGACTCCCAATCACAGCCGGTTGTGATACAGGCATCTGAAGACCACTGCACCACTCGGGAGGCCCATACATATAGTGCAATATGTTTAATCACATAGGAGATGACAACATTATTAGCCTAGTGACAGTCAGAAAGGGGCCTTGGTGATTGATTTGCACCCTGCAGTTCTGAGAAATCAAAATGTTGACAGACGTCAGCCCAATGCTGGTTAACTATTTATTTATTTTTTATCTTACAGGCTTGGAAAGAAAGAGCTATACCACATAGTTGATACCTAATTAAAGTGAGCCTATAACATCCTGCAAAACAGATTAGTAAAAACAAAGAGACATTGAATTGCACACAAAAAAATGAATTTGGCTTCAAATTACAAATCATGATGTATTTAACTCCCTGTCAAAAATCATCACAATAGCCTAACCACAAAATATTGCAGGCAGAGATAGGACCACTTAAGTAGGCCTCCAATGTGGCCCTTTCTAAGCAGTAATTTTAAAAAACGCTACCGTGCTGACTCTGCTGAGGTGTAAACAAGGGGTCTGTATGCATTTGATGGAGTCTTCTCTTCAGAATTCGCTAATCTGGTGTTGAAAACGCAGCGTGATCAGACAGTGCTAGCCAAAGCCGCCCACGTCGGGAAAGAGAGCGAAGACCTGTTTTGCTGAGAGATCATCCTCCCCATTCTTCCGTTAAAAAATCTCCAGGCGGATTCTCTCTCTCTCTCTGTCACTGCCAGCGCGCGCTCTCTATCGGAATTGCCAGACGCGGACGCAGGAACTGCTATGAGCTCGTGCCAGAGCCGGGATTTACCGATGCGTCTGATGTGCTCCATCTTTTTGCTTGGGGATAATTAAAAGAGGAAATGGTACTGGAAGAACAGAACAGAGGAGGAGATGGAGAGGGGGCTGAGCAAATGTATGCAGCTGTCATTTATTTTAAGTAGTTCACATGTTTTTCCCTCAGTGTGACTTTGTTTAAAACTTTTCTCACCTGAGGATTTTGTCCAAAACAACATATAAGTGGACATTTTAGCGGGTTTTTTTTTTGGGGGGGGCGGGGGGGGGGGCTTAGGCCTACGCTTTATTATAGGCTTACAATGCAATTTTCCTGAAATAACCATGTAATTACATGACTACTTGGAAAGGCCTAGTCTACAATCCAAACACATAGCTTGAACCTGCTACCATGAACTAGGCTAACTGAATAGTAAACCTACTTCTTCCTATCCAAACATTCACATCAGTTTCACCTGAAGGAATAGATCCTAAATGGATCCTGGTCTCTGAAAGTGTTTCCCCATCTTTAAACTCTATAGTTTTGATGTGACATGTCTTCCATGCCCCAAAGCTGACAGTAGCCTATAATGAACAATGTGTCTACGTTTGATCCATGCACCGTTTTTTAGGCGTAGCCTAAGACATGACCAAAAAGTTGAAATTCTCTTTATATCTCCTCTTACAATACACCTCACACATCTCTAACTTTCACCAATCCTTAAATGTATAATCACATGTTATTATAACTTCCCCAAAAAGCAAATGTGTTCTGACAACAGTTAGTGACAAGTGCGTCAACGGAGAGGCGGGAAATCACCGTTGGCCTTGCTATCAAGTATTGATCGCGTCGCCCCTGACCAGCCAGCAGACTTCTTGTGATAATGAAATACATGAATAAAAAAATACAAAATTGACAAAGGTCAGCCCCATTGTTGTGTGAAGGCTTATGAGTTTGATTGACTGCCTGCACATTTTCCTAATTCGATAGTGCGGCAGAACAAAGGAGGGCCCTTCTTATTGCCCAAGGCCACTTGCAATTTATTTAGAGGGGCTGTGCCGCTGTCCCAGCAGGTAACAATACTGAACCAAGCCACTCAGGATAATCATAGCTTTGAGGTGTCCGCCCACCCACCCCCACCCCCATAGGCCACACAAACACACACACGTGCACGATTAAGGCTGATTAGATTCAATTGGTACACAAGGGTGTATTTTGCACTCACATTCTGAATAGCCTCAAAGGAATACCCACCTTACCTAGGCCAAGTTTTTGTTTTATATCATTTATTTATAGTTCATTTCGGACCCATGTTCTGATTTCCAATAGGCCCATGTCTGCTGAAGATACCACATGTCAATTCTACCCCCTAATTAAATAAAAATGATAATTCCTTGTTTACTTTGAATACAGTAGCCCTGGCCTGATAAATTATCGGCTGCCCGATACTAAGCAGTTGAATAGCATAACCTGCAGTTAGAAAAGAAGGACAAAACGTTCAGTGTCACAAGAAAAAAAGATGATTGGATATTAGAAATGAAAGGAAAATGCTTTCTATTGAAAAAAAAGTTATTCACAACGGAATTCTTGGAATAGGTTACATCATTTAATGGGGGTAAACATATTTGAGCAGGTGCGAGACATATCTGGGAGTGGAAAATAAGTTCCATTTTCGCAGGGGCATAGTGTTTTCTTTGTAGTAGGCTACATCTGCATGGCACCTTGATACGTTATTTTAGAAAGTGTGTTTGAAAACCCGTCCTGTGTACCGCATTAATAATACACGACAGATAGCATATTTAAAGGTGCTCATATTCTGCATCCGGATGCACTCCAGTGCTTTACGAGCATGTGGCAAACACAATAGGGGTCTCAGATCTCTTCCCCATAGGAACCCGTCAAAAAACAAAAGGATGAAATACCCCACCAGTTTTACTCGCCTGGCGTATCTTTTTATCTCTCAATTTCCAAATTACAGTTAGGCAATTATTTCAGAACTGTTTTTTAATAACCAGAACCCAAGAGAGACGAATATTTGAACATTTTTGCAAGCACTGCTTTGAGTTCAGGTAGCATGGATACACTATTGTATTGCATTTTGTTGTATTGTGTTATATGTAATATTAGTATTGTAAATGTAGTCTGCCTACATTATAAGCATAGCCTAATTGGCTGCGTTGAAACAGGCAGCTCAATTTTGATATTTTTTTCCCCCACTAATCTGTATTTTCACCAATCGCATCAGATCTTTTCAAAACAGATCTTTTTCAGAGCTGATCTGATAGGTCAAAAGACCGATTAGTGAGAGAAAAAAATATCATAATTGGGCTGCCTGTCTAAGCCATAGTGGTCAAAATTATAGCTCTAGGCTTACTAGGTGTCATGGTTTGAGAAGAGGAACAAACTTAACAACATTTTAAAGTCTTCCTTTTTGCTTGCATGGTAAAACATCTGTTTTTTATTCACTTTTTATCATTTTATGCAAATAAGCTAATTTACTATCATTTATTGGGTAATATGTTTCATAGGACAGGAGATTTAGGATTCAGTAATGTAGCCTAATATTGACTGATTGCACAGGTTGTGACACATGTTTAGCTATTAAATAGGTATATTTGGGTCAAGACTTTTATTATTAAAGAACCGTAAAAATATAGAATGTTTTTTTGTCTCATACTAAGAGGAAGATGGAATATGTAGGCTAGGTGAATTTCAGAATCATGGTTATCTTACCTTGCTGCTGTCCTCCCATAACTGTGAGCTATTCAATCTCTTTGTTTTAGAGAATGAATAGTCTCCGATTAATTCATTCAAAGTCTATGTGATGTGGGATCACTTTCCTCTCACTGTTTTTGTTTTTTTTGTCCTCTCATTTGTCGAGCAGAAACACTTGATGTGGAGGGGTGAATAATATAATAATATTGCTTTTTTGGTGAAAATGACAGATGAGCCAGACCGTGTGTTTCACTCAGTACTCAGCGCTCAGTAAAACACTACCTACTGCATCTGTATGGAACCTCCTCTTTTATGAGATGAACATTTTTTTTAAAGTACATTGGTCAATGTTTTATTGCTCATTGTAGAATTCAATGATATAATCCATTTGGGATCTATGTGTCATTAAGACTCCAATGCTGTGTTGCAAGTTTATGTTTCCAACTTGTTAGAACGAGCATTCTTAACCATTAGAGGGCACTAGAACCCAAAACATAGACCTTTCTCAGATAATCTGCCTCCTGCCTTTATACCTGAGGCAGTTTATGGAGAGAGAGTGAGACTTTGGGCACTCAGTCACAGATGTATATTTGCTGAGTTAGACATGGAGTACATATATGTGTGTCCTCCAGGGTAGATGTAGGGACCACACAGCACAGATCTGTGTTTACTTGCTCTGTGGTCCTTCTCTTTGCACAAAATCCTATCAATGTGTGCAGACACGGTTTTGCTCAGTGGAGGTGGCACCAGATCGTTTTAACCAGCCACTGAGAGAGGTGACCTGTCACAAGGAATATAACAAGAAAACTTTTGCTGTCACACTGGCTGCCACAAGACTGTTTATCTATGGTACAGTATATGCTCACAAGACCTGGGTTCGAATGCTATTTCAATTACTTTAAATACATTTGGAAGTAAGTATTTAGATATTGTTTATAAAACAATTGTTGGATATTGGAATGTATTTGGAAATATACTTGGAAAATACTGAAATATCCTGTCTCAAATACACTCCCATACATTTACCCTAGGTAAAAGTATTTCAAAATACTTTCAAAATAGTTGGCTATATATCAGAAATTATTAGAAAATACTTCCAATAGAGCCACATTATTTGAACATTTTAAAATACACAGAAAACAAGTATTTAATAACAAATACCCTTGTATTTGCAACCAGGTCTGACTCTCACCTGATGTATACAGTCACCTCCAAAATTATTGGCACCCTTGATAAAGATTAGCAAAAAAAGACAGTATAAAATAAATAATACAAATACTGAGCTATATTGTATGCTCAAAAATGTTGTAAAATGTTATTATTTTATACTAATTCAAATGCACAGATAAAGAGATTTTGTTTAAAAATAAATAAAAAAGGGTCAATATTTTTGGCAACCCTAAAGAGTCTTATCAATCAAATCTGACAAAATGTAATCTGCATTAAGTTAAAACTCGACTTTGTTAAGTTTATTTCAGTTTAAAGAACTGTATTGAGGCCTTCCATTGCTTCCTGTTTCACTGGGGTATACAAATGAGGTAACACGTGTAAAATCTATTTGTCATCCATCAACATGGGGAAAGGCAAAGACCTCACAACTGAAAATAGACAAATGGTGGCATTGGCAATGGGTTCAAAAAATAGCTAGACTAAAAAATAAATATACCACTTATCACCATTAGGGGAACAATTAAGAAGTTGAAAACCACTGTGGTAAACTTGTCTGTTAGAGGAAGCAAGTGTATCTTGTCCCCGCGTTCAATGAGGAAGATCGTTCTGGAGGCAAAGAAAAATCCAGGGGACACAGTTGGAGAATTACAAATCTTGGTCGCATCTTGGGGTCACCAAGTCTCTAAATCTACAATTAGATGCCACCTCCATGTCAATAGGCTCTTAGGAAGGTTTGCCAGAAAAAACATGCCTTTAGTGAGAGCAACCAACAAATGTAAACGCCTGGAGTTTGCTAAACTGCATTGGCACTTTGATTGAACCCGAGCTCTATGGTCAGATGAGACGAAAATAGAGGTCTTTGTCCACGCAAACTAGCAGTGGGTTTGGCATTGAAAGGATGCATATGCAGAAAAGAATGCCATACCTACTGTAATATATGGTGGTGGTTCTTTAATGTTGTGGGGCTGTTTTGCATGTTAAAGGTCCGATGCAGTGGTTTTTATCTCAATATTTAAATTATTTCTGGGTAACAATTAAGCACCATACTGTGATTGAAATTATGAAAATGGTTAAAAAATAAATAAATAGCTTCTTGGCAAAGAGGAATTTCTCAAGCAAGAAATTTGCTAGGACTGTCTGGGAGTGGTCTGAGTAGGGAGGAGAAAACTGAAAACTAGCTGTTATTGGCATCAGTCTAGTAACTAATTTAACGCCTGGTGATGTCGTCCCACTAAAACAGGCTGACAATTCAGGGGGCCTTTTCAAACAGCTCTTACAATAAAAGGGCATTATCATGATTTTCACAATTTCCCAGTATTATTCCAACCTCAAAGTATGGATATATACAGTTGAAGTCGGAAGTTTACATACACCTTAGCCAAATATATTTAAACTCAGTTTTTTCCTAGTAAAAAATCCCTGTCTTAGGTCAGTTAGGATCACAACTTTATTTTAAGAATGTGAAACGTCAGAATAATAGTAGAAAGTATGATTTATTTCAGCTTTTATTTCTTTCATCACATTCTCAGTGGGTCAGAAGATTACATACACTCAAGTTAGTATTTGGTAGCATTGCCTTTAAATTGTTTAATTTGGGTCAAACGTTTTGGGTAGCCTTCCACAAGCTTCCCACAATAAGTTGGGTGAATTTTGACCCATTCCTCCTGACAGAGCTGGATTAACTGAGTCGGGTTTGTAGGCCTCCTTGCTCACACACGCTTTTTCAGTTCTGCTCACCCATTTTCAATGGGATTGAGGTCAGGGCTTTGTGATGGCCACTCCAATACCTTGACTTTGTTGTCCTTAAGCCATTTTGCCACAACTTTGGAAGTATGCTTGGGGTCATTGTCCATTTGAAAGACCCATTTGCGACCAAGCTTTAACTTCTTGACTGATGTCTTGAGATGTTGCTTCAATATATCCACATCATTTTCTTACCTCATGCAGCTATCTATTTTGTGAAGTGCACTAGTCCCTCTTGCAGCAAAGCACCCCCACGACATGATGCTGCCACCCCGGTTGGGATGGTATTCTTCGGCTTGCAAGCCTCCCCCTTTTTCCTCCAAACATAACGATGGTAATTTAGTCCAAACAGTTATATTTTTGTTTCATCAGACCAGAGAACATTTCTCCAAAAAGTACGATCTTTGTCCCCATGTGCAGTTGCAAACCGTAGTCTGGCTTTTTTTATGGTGGTTTTGGAGCAGTGGCTTCTTCCTTGCTGAGCGGCCTTTCAGGTTATGTCGATGTTGGGCTCGTTTTACTGTGGATATAGATACTTTTGTACCTGTTTCCTCCAGCATCTTCACAAGGTCCTTTGCTGTTGTTCTGGGATTGATTTGCACTTTTCGCACTAAAGTACGTTCATCTCTAGGAGACAGAATTCGCCTCCTTCCTGAGCGGTATGACGGCTGCGTGGTCCCATGGTGTTTATACTTGCGTACTATTGTTTGTACAGATGAACGTGGTACCTTCAGGCGTTTGGAAATTGCTGCCACGGATGAACCAGTCTTGTGAAGGTCTTCAATGTCTTGGCTGATTTCTTTTGGTTTTCCCATGATGTCAAGCAAAGAGGCACTGAGTTTGAAGGTAGGCCTTGAAATACATCCACAGGTACACCTCCAATTGACTCAAATTATGTCAATTAGCCTATCAGAAGCTTCTAAAGCCATGACATCCTTTTCTGGAATTTTCCAAGCTGTTTAAAGGCACAGTCAACTTAGTGTATGTAAACTTCTGACCCACTGGAATTGTGATACAGTGAGTTACAAGTGAAATAATCTGTCTGTAAACAATTGTTGGAAAAATTACTTGTGTCATGCACAAAGTAGATGTCCTGACTGACTTGCCAAAACTATAGTTTGTTAACAAGAAATTTGTGGCGTGGTTAAAAAGCGAGTTTTAATGACTCCAATCTAAGTGTATGTAAACTTCCGACCTAAACTGTATATAAAACACAGGAAACCACGTTTTGACTGCACTGGGCCTTTAAGGTCAACAACATCATTCACCTTTATTGTTTGTTGAGTCATTGCGTTCTAGGAATATGGGACAAATACTAAACTTTTGATTACTTTAATACACATACAGTGCATTCGGAAAATATTCAGATGCCTTGAATTTTTCCACATTTTGTTACGTTACAGCCTTATTCTAAAATGTATTAAATATGTTTTTCTCTCTCATCCATCTACACACAATACCCCATATTGACAAAGCAAAAACAGTTGTTGTTTTTTGGTGCAAATTGATAAAAAATAAAACATTTACATAAGTATTCAGACCCTTTACTCATTATTTTGTTGAAGCACGTTTGGCAACGATTACAGCCTTGAGTCTTCTTAGGTATGATGCTAAAAGCTTGGCACATCTGCATTTGGGGACTTTCTTCCATTCTTCTCTGCTAATCCTTTCAAGCTCTGTCAAGTTGGATGGGGACTGTCGCTGCACAGCTATTTTCAGGTCTCTCCAGAGATGTTTGATCAGGTTCAAGTCCGGACTCTGGCTAGGCCACTCAAGGACATTCAGAGACTTGTCCCAAAGCCATTCCTGCATTGCCTTGGCTGTGTGCTTAGGGTCGTTGTCCTGTTGGAAGGTAAAACCTTTGTCCCAGTCTGAGGTCCTAAGCACTCTGGATCAGGTTTTTATTAAGGATCTCTCTGTATTTTGCATCGTTCATCTTGCCCTCGATCCTGACTAGTCTCCCAGTCCCTGCCGCTGAAAAACATCCCCACAGCATGATGCTGCAACCACCACGCTTCACCGTAGGGATGGTATTGGCCAAGTGATGAGTGGTGCCTGGTTTCCTCCAAACATGACGCTTGGCATTTAGACCAAATAGTTCAATATTGTTTCATCAGACCAGATAACCTTGTTTCTCATGGTCTGAGAGTCCTTTAGGTGCCTTTTGGCAAACTCCAAGTGGGCTGTCATGTGCCTTTTACTGAGGAGGGTTTTCTGTCTGGCCACTCTACCATAAAGGCATGGTTGGTGGAGTGCTGCAGAGATGGTTGTCCTTCTGGATGGTTCTCTCATCTCCAAAGAGGAACTCTGGAGCTCTGTCTTAATTTTGCCGGGCGGCCAGCTCTAGGAAGAGTCTTGGTGGCTCCAAACTTCTTCCATTTAAGAGGCCGCTGTGTTCTTGTGGACCTTCAATGCTACACTACTTTTTTTGGTACCCTTCCTCAGATCTGTGCCTCGACACAATCCTATCTCTGAGCTCTACGGACAATTCACTCAACCTCCTGGCACTGTCAACTGTGGGACCTTATATAGACAGGTGTGTGCCTTTCCAAATCATGTCCAATCAATTGAATTTACCACAGGTGGACTCCATTCATGTTGTATAAACATCTCAAGGATGGGCAATGGAAACAGGATGCAATTTAGAGTCTCATAGCAAAGGGTCTGAATACTTATGTAAATAAGGTATTTCTGGTTTTTATTTTTTATAAATTTGCTAGCATAAAAAAAAAACGTTTTTACTTTGTCATTAGGGGGTATTGTGTGTAGATTGATGAATAAAAACATGTATTTAATCCATTTTAGAAGAAGGCTGTAATGTAACACAAAAAGGGAAGGGGTCTGAATACTTTTCCAATGCACTGTATAAGTGAATTTGTCCCAATACTTTTGTTCTCCTAAAATGAAGGAACTATGTAAAAAAGTGCGATAATTTCTAAACTGTTCACCCAATATGAATAAAAAATACCATCAAACTAAAGCTGAAATCCAAAGTGATGGAGTAGAGAGATAAAACGACGAAACATTTGTCACTGTCCCAATACTTTTGGAGCTCACCGTAGCTCAGTATTTGTGTCATTTATTTTATACAGTATTTTGTTTCTTGTCTTTATTAAGGGTGCCAATAAATTTGGAGGAGACACACACACACGCAAACACACAGTCAACCCTACAACAATGGGTGGTTGGCTTTGTACCAGTATGCAGCTCAGTGTGTTTTTGAACTGTGAATGTGGATGCTGATTGAGAGATCTGTGGAAAACCTGCAGGACTGCAGAGATGGCAGTTCTCCCATGGAGAGGGGCTCTGTCCAGGCCTTTGTGCCGCTGACCGTTTACTCCATTCATTTTGCTTCGTTTTCTCACATGTGCAAAAGCACCAGTATGGCCAATTCATCATTCAAAAGTATGTCCTCTAGCCAGTTTATCTGTGCTCATAGCACGCCATATGTGTACTGTGTGCCATATGCGTTCAGTCAAAATTCTGGACATGGAATAGCTGGCTAGCAAGAATACTCTTGTCGTACATCATTGAGGACCACGTGATGTATCTGAATTAAGTCATCCATGTTCCCTCAGGATGCTCCCTGCATTGTTGGAAAAGGACCCGTAAGTAAGCATTTGCACTGTTTACACCTGTTGTCTACAAAGCATGTGGCAAATAAAATTTGATTTGATTAATTGCAAACTCACATCCTCTCTTGTATAGTCTTTTCTGTAACAAAAAGGCACATTGAATTGGTTGTTGTATGTGTTTGCCGGTGGGAATCAATTGTCGGCTCGTGCCTTAAGATGGTAAGATGGGGTAAAGCAATTGTCATTACATTAGTGTGTGCAGTTGTTTTGTGTCTGTGGATATGGTAATGAGATGCACAGGATGCCTGACTACATGCGAGAGAGAGGTCTCAGAGGAATTAAGAGCAGCGCTCCCCATCCCTGGACTAAAGCTGATAGAGGTCCTCAACACAATCCCTGGAAAACACACTGCTCCACTCACTCACTAGGGACTTTCAAACAAATTAAGAAAGCAATGGGACGACGAGGGAGAATCCAATGCCTATTCCCACCATCAAGACCCACATTCCTCTTCTTGTGCTTTTAACTTTTGTTTTCTCTCACTATCTCTCTCTCTCTCTCCCTTTATCTCTTTTTCCCTCCACAGTGTTGTTTCCTTAGTTTGCTTTCCACTCGTACTCCTCTGGCAGTCGCAGAGCGCTGCAGCCACTTTCAAAGGCTCGGCTGTCACGCACCGGCTTTGAGTCGCGTTTGAATTTTTAACGTACATGTTGTCAGTGTGCCGTCAGGAGTGATTGACAGGTTCGTCCCAGAGCAGCACCGGGCTTGGCAGGCTGGCTGTCTTTTGTCAGAAGCAGCTGAGGAAAAGCAACAAAGGAAGGAGCATAGGAGGGAAAACACACATAGGCCTGAATAAAACACTGCTCTTACCCATTTCTCAATAAAGACCAAATTAGATTAAACTTAAGGCAGGCAGTCGTCAGGCAGACTTGATATTTTCCGCCCGTTGCTCTTGTAGTATTGTTTTGATGATATGCCTACTGCTCAATAGCTCTCTCAACGGGACACAAATGGAGCTCAGAAAGAGTTGCTTATAGGAATGGATGATGTTTACACTGTTCGTTATAAGGAATGTGCTATATTGATTTACTTGACTGATTTCTGACTCACCTCGTTTTGTAGATATGAGCTATAGCCTCAGAATGGCCTTGTTCTGAATAAGAGACTGCTTAATACTTTGATACGGGATGTAAAGCTGTTACTAGGAAACAGAAATATAAGACTAGTTCCTAGGAACATGATGGCACCCGCTTTACCCATAGGCCTACAAAGAAATAATCAATGGTAAAAGAGTTTATTGAATCGAGGGCCACAACAGAAAGCATAACATGATTGCTCAATAGCCTATATACTTGGCATCAATAAGATGGAGAAAGTCATCCAAAGACAGCCAGCCATGCATTGTAAAGTTGTCAGGGCCAGAGATTCAACAGGAGGCAGAAGGTTCAGGTGCATACGTGTCCATATTTATTTACAATGCTCAAGTACAGTAGGTGATAAAGACGATGAGAAATACACCTAGACAAAATACTTACTTGCCTTCATTACAAAACAACAAAACTAGCTGAGCCTCAAGCAGGTGAACCCCGTAGCTTCGTAGGTAGGTATTATAGGTATTACAGGTTGGATGTGTACCTGGCTCGATCCCCACTTGAATTCAAAACCAGAACTGAATTGTCACCTAAAACAGGCTCATGCCCGAGGACACTCCCTGGAAGATACCAACAGGCACGGCAACATGTAACACCAAAACTGGCAAATTATACAAATGCAACTGGCATTCTCATAATAAGCACATGACATAATATTGCATCTCAGGAGAAACACGTTCTCTGGAGTGATGAATCACGCTTTGTCATCTGGATACCAGTAAGACGCTACCTGCCCCAATGCATAGGTGGTGGAGGAGGAATAATGGTCTGGGGCTGGTTATCATGGTTCGGGCTAGGCCCCTTAGTTCCGTGAAAGGAAATCTTAACGCTACAGCATACAATGACATTCTAGAGGACTCTGTGCTTCCATCTTTGTGGCAACAGTTTGGGGAAGGCCCTTTCTTGTTTCAGCATCACAATGCCCTCATGCACAAAGCTAGGTCCATGCAGAAATGGTTTGTCGAGATCGGTGTGGAAGATCATTAATACAGGTAACGAGTGGAGGACAGAGGAGCCTCTTAAAGAAGAAGTTACACGTCTGTGAGAGCCAGAAATCTTGCCTGTTTGTAGGTGACCAAATACTTATTTTCCACCATAATTTGCAAAAAGAATTCATAAAAAATCCTACAATGTGATTTTCTATTATTATTTTTCTCATTTTGTCTGTACCTATGATGAAAATTACAGGCCTCTCTCATCTTTTTAAGTGGGAGAACTTGCACAATTGGTGGCTGACTAAATACTTTTTTGCCCCACTGTAACTATACTCCTTATAGTGTGCTCTAAATTATGGAGTATGTCTAGATTCTGAAATGCATATTTTCCAATGAATTTATTCAACATTAAACATATTGATATGAATATCTCAAAAGTACCCTTTTTGATATAGCAATTTTTTTTTTCATATATCGTTTGTATTCAATATACTCTTCAAAAATGTCAAATTTCCAGAGTGGGCTCTATGGTACATTTATTAACCAATCACAGCTCTCCTTTAGGATTGCATATTCAGCATATAACCAGCAGAGGGAGTTCCCTTTTTAAATATTTTTTTTCATTGGTAGTTTAAGTTATCACCATTCAATCTACTCATAACATTAGGAATAGTAGGCTTGCATTTGTCTGCAAATGCGATGATAGAGGCATGCATACATTTGGTATAAAGGTTCCTTTTTATGATGAAAAATAGCTTCCCCAAAACTTGAAACTCATGTGACACATGCTAGTTGCTAGACTACAAGCTATCTAGATAGCAAATGTTGGCTAGCTTAGTGTTGTTGTTAACACATGGTTAGCGTAACAGCTAAACTAGACTTGAAATTGATCTGACTTGACTTACCCGTGATGAAATGATCCAGGCAGACCCGTTACTGACAGCTGTCTGGGTTCAAGTCTTGACGGGTTAAAAGGTTTCTTTGCTTTTCTGACAGTTATTGAGTCTTATCTTGGTGTCACCAATGGTGATTGGTGTTTGAGGAGAATCTTTAAACATCTTTTTCCCCGTTGTATTTCCTGCAGCCAAATGCTCTACAGAAAATGACCATGGTGATGAAGTGGCCACCCTTTGCCTTGATGACAGCTTTGCACACTTGGCATTATCTCAACCAGCTTCATGAGGTAGTCACCTGGAATGCATTTCATTTAAGAGTTGTGCCTTGTTAAAAGTTCATTTGTAGAATTTATTGCAAGATAAATAATAAATAATAAGCAAAAAGAAACAACAGTCCATCATTACTTTAAGACATGAAGGTCAGTGTAAGGACTGATTCCGGACAGGAGAAGCAGGTACGGGGAGTCAAACATTTATTCAGGAACAGACATAGAACATGACAGGAACAGCGTCAGCACACAGGAAAACAAGGACATATGACAAACAATCCCGAAGCAGGGAACAGAGTTAGGAAACAGACAGATATAGGGAAGGAAATTACACAAGTAATTGATTCCACGTGAGTCCAATGAGAGCTGATGCGCGTGACGGGGAAAGGCAGGTGTGCATACTGAAGGTGGCTTGAGTGCGTAATGTAGGGGAATCTGGCGCCCTCGAGCGCCAGAGGAAGGAAGAGCGGGAGCAGGAATGACAGTCAGTCAATCCACCTAATTTCTACCTTCAAATGTCAAAGTTTCTTCAATTGCAATTGTAAAAACGATCATTCCCTATGAAGAAACTGGCTCTCACGAGGGCCCGCCACAGGAAGGGAGAATCCAGAGTTACCTCTGCTGCAGAGGATAAGTTCAGTTAACTGCACCTTAAATTGCAGCCCAAATAAATGCTTCACGGAGTTCAAGTAACAGACACATCTCAACATCAACTGTTCAGAGACTACGTGAATCAGGCCTTCATGGTTGCATTGCTGCAAAGAAACCACTACTAAAGGACACCAATAAGAAGAAGAGACTTGCTTGGGCTAAGAAACATGAGCAATGGACATTAGACCAGTGGAAATCTGTCCTTTGGTCTGATGAGTCCAAATTTGAGAGTTTTGGTTCCAACCGCTGTGTCTTTATGAGAAGCAGAAAGCGGTGAACGGATGATCTCTGCATGTGTGGTTCCCACCGTGAAGCCTGGCGGAGGAGCTTTGATGGTGTGGGGGTGCCTTGCTGGTGACACCGTCAGTGACTGAGTTAGAATTCACATTTAACCAACATGGCCACCACAGCATTCTGCAGCGATACGCCATCCCATCTGGTTTGCGCTTAGTGGGACAATCACTTGTTTTTCAACAGAACAATGACATAAAACACAACTCCAGGTTGTGTAAGGGATATTTGACCAAGAAGGAAAGTAATGGAGTGCTGCATCAGATGACCTGGACTCCACGATCACCTGACCTCAGCATATGTGGGAACTCCTTAAAGACTGTTGGAAAATCATTCCAGGTGAAGCTGGTTGAGAGAATGCCAAGAGTGTGCAAAGCTGTCATCAAGGAAAAGGGTGGCATCTTTGAAGAGTCTACTATATAAAATATATTTGATTTGTTTAACACTTTTTTTGTTACTACTTGATTCCATATGTGTTATTTCATAGTTTAGATGTCTTCACTATTATTCTACAAAGTAGAAAATAGTAAAAAATTGGTTGGTGTGTCCTACCTTTTGACTGATACATTATTGATACATTTTACATACACATAGACTGCTGTTGTAACATTAAGAAAAGTCTGAGAACATACTCTGTAATTACTTACTCTTACTTGGCAATTTAAGTAAAATGTCTGGTGTGTCCCTTCTATTGCAAAATGCATGCGTTTCTTTCTTTTGTGCTGAAAGTCTTTTTTTTTTGTGGCCAGGCAGTTAATCCAACCAGTCAAGTGTCTTTATAATTTGGAAGCATTCCATGGTGTGGATTTTTGTCCAAATGGATTTAATCATCTCAAGCGAATCATCTCAACAGTCTATGTCAACAGCCGTAGATTTCAATTAGCTGTGAAAGTGTACGCCTGGTAAAAAGGACGTGTTTTTTTCTTATCTATTCTAGAGGGCCGCACATGATGGAGAAAGAGTGACTTCCACTCCCCCACTGAAAGGTTATGCTTTTCGTTCTCCCGGCATCTTTCTAAAAGAACACATTTCTGCCCGTTTGATAACTCCTTGACATTTGACAGTCTTTTCAGACCAATCAGTCAGCGCTGACAGTTTTTTTCCAATGCTACCCGTCTCGAGGAGTAGTACTTGGGGAAAAACCGTCCTGCCACTTTTCTCAAGCCTATCAAAGGCAGCCCTTCGCCACGACGATCAACATCTGATACCACCACCACTGCCATCAATGTTTTTGGACTTCTTTCATTTTTATTTATTTCATTTTTTCTCTTAAACCAGTCTTCTGAGGCTTCATCACGAACATCAGAGCTGAACCCTGATGGAATGAAGTGCCCCACTTTCCAGTGTCAAATGGTGGCAGATTATTCTCGCCTCCCTAACCTTCTCCCAGTGTTGCCAGAACATTACAGTGACGTAGTTTTCACCAGAGGCCTCACGACTCAACTAAACTCTTCCATATTGGCACTTACTGCTTTTATTCTCAGAGGATCATTTTCCCCATACATTTTCTATATAGTCATACAATTAGACCTACTGTGCATTATCTACTGTATAGCCTATTATCCCGGAGGAGAGCGAGGGCTATGGGAACGCAACAAAGCTGTCAGTCTCTGGTTACATAATTCATATCAGCCATATTCAAACAAAATGTAACATTGTCATTCATCTAGGCAGGCGTGTGTGTGAAAGCACAGATAACTCCAAAGTAATAAATTAATAACGCTCTACCATGGGAGCATGTGAATGAGCATGTTTAGTCATTCTGTTTGACAACAAAAGGAAACGGCCTATTGCGGGGAGTGGAAATCAAATTCACACTGATATTGTTGCCTCCTCCAAATGAGTCTGAGCCTGTACTGGCAGTAAAATGGCTCAAATTAACTGTATGGGAGCAATTTTTGTTTGCCCAGAAAGAGAGGAAGATATTCAAGGAAAACAGTGTGGAGTCAGAGTGTCCTTGTTCTTAGAAAGCATTGTTTGTTGAAGAAAACATGAGTTTATGATTGCTTATAAAACTTGATAAAGGATTGGGAACCTTGAATCTGGAGGTAGCAGGAAGTGCATGTTTATTTGTTGATGCCTAGCATTGTAAACAACCAGCTCAATTATTTGAGAAAAGTTGCTCTGATACACTCAGGTGCGACCTTAGTATGAGCAATTTTCGGTGGTAGAAATACAGTGGAAGTCGGATCTTTACATTCACCTAAGCCAAATACATTTAAACGCAGTTTTTCACAATTCCTGACATTATATACCAGTAAAAAGTCCCCGTCTTAGGTCAGTTAGGATCACCACCTTATTTTAAGAATGTGAAATGTCAGAATAATAGTAGAGAGAATAATTTATTTCAGCTTTTATTTCTTTCATCACATTCCCAGTGGGTCAGAAGTGTACATACACTTAATTAGTATTTGGTAGCATTGCCTTTAAATTGTTTAACTTGGGTCAAATGTTTTGGGTAGCCTTCCACATGCTTCCCACAATAAGTTGGGTGAATTTTGTCCCATTCCTCCTGACAGGGCTGGTGTCACGGAGTCAGGTTTGTAGGCCTCCTTGCTCTCACACGCTTTTTCAGTTCTGCCCACAAATTATCTATGTGATTGAAGTCAGCGCTTTGTGATGGACACTCCAATACCTTGACTTTGTTGTCCTTAAGCCATTTTGTCACAACTTTGGAAGTATGCTTGGGGTCATTGTCCATTTGGAAGACCCATTTGCGACCAAGCTTTAACTTCCTGACTGATGTCTTGAGAAGTTGCTTCAACATATCCACATAATTTTCCTACCTCATAATGCCATCTATTTTGTGAAGTTCACCAGTCCCTCTTGCCGCAAAGCACCCCCTCAACATGATACTGCCATCCCCGTGCTTCACGGCTGGGATAGTGTTCTTCGGCTTTCAAGCCTCCCCATTCTTCCTCCAAACATAACGATGGACATTATGGCCAAACAGTTCTATTTTTGTTTCATCAGACCAGAGGAGATTTCTCCAAATAGTACAATCTTTGTCCCCATGTGCAGTTGCAAATCGTAGTCTGGCTTTTTTTATGGTGGTTTTGGAGCAGTGGCTTCGTCCTTGCTGAGCAGCCTTTCAGGTTATGTCGATATAGGACTCATTTTACTATGGCTATAGATACTTTTGTACCTGCTTCCTCCAGCATCTTCACAAGGTCCTTTGCTGTTGTTCTGGGATTGATTTGCATTTTTCGCACCAAAGTCCGTTAATCTCTAGGAGACAGAACGTGTCTCCTTCCTGAGCGGTATGACGGCTGCGTGGTCCCATGGTGTTTATACTTGCGTACTATAGGATGAACCAGTCTTGAGGAGGTCTACAATTTTCTTTGGATTTTCCCATGATGTCAAGCAAAGAGGCACTGAGTTTGAAGGTAGGCCTTGAAATACATCCACAGGTACACCTCCAATTGACTCAAATGATGTCAATTAGCCTATCAGAAGCTTCTAAAGCCATGACATAATTTTCTGTAATTTTCCAAGCTGTTAAAGGCACAGTCAACTTAGTGTATGTAAACTTCTGACCCACTGGAATTGTGATACAGTGAATTGTAAGTGAAATAATCTGTCTGTAAACAATTGTTGGAAAAATGACTTGTGTCATGCACAAAGTAGATGTCCTTGCCAAAACTACAGTTTGTTAACAAGAAATGTGTGGAGTGGTTGAAAAACGAGTTTTAATGACTCCAACCTAAGTATATGTAAACTTCCGACTTCAACTGTATGTACTTACAAATGTGGCTTAAAAAAAACAGTATCTTAACCTAATTGAAGTGAACTGAATCAACTGTTTATTGGCACAGTAAATTCTTACGGAAACCATATGATGCCACACGTTTTTTCCCTAAACTTTCCCTGGCTGACACTACCATTGCTCAACTAAAAATGTTATCTGTCTCACCTAAAATAGTTTAGGTCACTCTAACAAAACTATTCTGAGGTATGTTGATAAAACATTTCTTCATTTTGAACAAGTTATATAGATAATCTAATTAAGTCAGATCTATTAACTTTTAATAGACCTACTATAAGGGGAGCCTAAGGATACATAGATCCATAATCCACTTGTTAAGAGATATAAATTGTAATCAGTACTTGGGATACTTGGGAAAAACACCCCTTTTCTAAAAACAACATTTAATTAAATAACTAAAAAAGTGTCAACTGTAGACACTTATTTCCCTACTTGGTTCGTTCACCTGAACATGACCATCATCCACATACCAATTTTTACTGAACTTTGCTTTTTTTGTGTGGCTAAATGGACATTGTTCTTCGGGGGGTTACTCCACCCTATACAAAAACTTTTACTCTATACACACACACACACACACACACACACACACACACACACACACACACACACACACACACACACACACACACACACACACACACACACACACACACACACACACACACACACACACACACACACACACACACACACACACACACACACACACACACACACACACACACACACACACACACACACACACACACACACACACACACACACACACACACACACACACACACACACACACACACACACACACACACACACACACACACACACACACACACACACACACACACACACACACACACACACACACACACACACACACACACACACACACACACACACACACACACACACACACACACACACACACACACACTCCAGACCTGGGTTCAAACACTATTTCAGATATTTCAATTACTTTTTAATACATTTCAAAACAAGTATTCAGATAACCTTTATTTGAAGAAAAAATTAGTTTAATATTGGAATGTATTTGTAAATACACTTGGAAGGTATTTGAAAATACTCAAATACACTGACTCAAATGCACTCTCATACATTTAACACAGGTATTTGAAAATAGTATAATACATTCAAATACAATTTGGTTGACTATTTGGTTTCTACAAATAACTATTCAAATACTCAAATAAAAGTACTTGTTTTTGGCTGTGTATTTGAAAATATTCAAATACACAGAAAAAAAGTATTTAAATAACAAATACTCAAATAGTCAGATGCAGACACAGACACAGACACAGACACAGACACTGACACTGACACTGACACTGACACTGACACTGACACTGACACTGACACTGACACTGACAGAATTTGAATTTGTCTGAATGCTGGTTTGCACTTCATGTGAGGTGTGACTGAAGATTTGATTAAAAAAAGACCGCGAGGGAGACATGCCGACTTCCACTTATCATAGACTCTGAAGTCAGCCAGGTGGCAAATGTTTCTGAGAAGTCATATGCGATCCTTGTGAGAGACAGAGTGAGAGGGAGTGGAAAAGGGAGACTGAGCTAGTGAAAGACTCTCATCCCTCCCGGACAGAACGGTTATGAGTAAGAACAATGAGCTACAGATAAACAAACCTTGCCATCTCAAACGGGAAGTCTCAAATGTGTACTGTACATTTGATATTTTAGCATCAGCAGTGTTTTTGCTCTTATCGGCATGAAAGGCATCTTTCAGTGCGCTCCCCTACCATAGACAGCCTACCACCACATGTTCTTACATACTTCACATGGTCTTGTTTGGATGAGTGCACTGGATAATGGAGCGATGGCCTCTTTCTAAACGGAAGAAACTCTTCCTCTCCTTTTCTTTCTTTCCCTTTTGTCTGAGGCTGCTCTGACCCGTCTTGCACCAGGTGTAGATTTCCTTGATCCCTCTCTTACCTCTCCTGATCCCCAGCCCACCACCCGCAATGAATGATTCACTTGGAAGACCCCCCCCCCCCCCCCCCCCCCGCTTCTATCACAACCAACCACACACTACAGCCAAGCTTCTGCCTCTCTGATCTCATTGTGTTGTGTAACACTTGAAAAACCTTTGCGTTCCTCACACTCTCTCTCTCTCTCTCGCGCGCCGCGCTCTCACGCTCACTCTGAGTTACATTCAGTATTGACTGTTTATGCTTTTTAATGTTGTGGAGAGGGCCCCGGGCCTGCGGATGGGGGGGAAAGCGTTCTTCTTGACACACTTACGCCCCCGTACTGAACTCTAGCTGCCAGCGCTCTCGCAAGTGCACAGACCCTCTCTCTCTCTCTCTCTCTCTCTTTCTCTCTTTCTCCAACTGGGAGTTCTTCTCAACATCGACACCCAGCGTTCCTCCTCTCCAAAGATCACCCAACGGAAGATTAAGACGCACAAACACTAGCGCAGAATATTCACACAATAACCCCTTTTTGCTTCAAAGCGGAGGCAGTTGGGTTTTGCTGAGTTTTCTCAGGGGGGCTTGTAAAGGCTTGTAGTGTAGAGTCACCCAAGAAAAGGCCAGGCCTCGGTCAAACCTGACTGGGAACAACAAAGGTGGTCCTTCTTCTTCTTCTTCTTCTTCCTCTTCTCCTTTTCTATCCGTCTGTCCGTCCATCTTTGTGTCAGTCTTTGAGGCATTTTCTCTTACTCTCCATACTTCATCTTATCGATCCGCTGTGGTATCTTTGGACCAAGTCTTGTGAGAAATACACCAGACCTAGGATTAGACATTTTAACCCACACACAATATTGAAATGTGTATTAGGCTATTTGCAAACACAATTTCATTTTTTTTTTGGGTCCGTCAACATGCATCATGCTGCATTAGAGAAAGCATCAACTTGCGTGGGTTTCCTAAGAGAATCTGAGTGTGGCCAAATGAAATGTGTAAAGATGACTTTGTTAACTTCCAGTAAAGTATGACCGAGCCATACATACAGCACTGTGGGCTGCTTGACTCTGGTTCTCGAGACTACACATTTATAATAGCACATTCATCCTAATTTGACCCCCAACTGTTATCATATTCCTCAGCGTAATATGCACAGACAGATGGTAACTCGCTTAACGCACAGCGTTTGCTCTTGGTGTCGAATCAGTCCACCATGGCCAACATGAAAGGCAGTCTGAATACACAGCCCATGGTTGTTGTATCATTGGGTTGTCTTGTACTGTACCCGGGCGCTTTGATATCCAGTGATTGGCTCCTAACTGGCATTTCAGAAAGAAAACACTTTTCAAGCCCCTGCACATATGCATAAAAAAAAGCATTTGATAGTAAGAACTGGTGTGCGTCCTCTACGGCAGAACAGAGGACAGCCTCTAATGGAGTCGGTTTGAAGGCTACTTGGTGTGTGTCTTAATGAACGCTGGTACACAGTCAGATCCATCAGTGTGGCACTTTGCGGTGACAAGGAGATGCTATAATGTCACTGTTCAGAGATTATGCTACAAATTAAACAAGCGCTTCTGTCCTGTCATGCCCACAAGGGAATATATGTTACAGCCCAACAACAACAAAAAACATCTCCATCTATTATAGGACCAGATAGATTCAGTATGTTCGAACTAAATGGGATTCTAATGTGAAAATAGCCAGGGTCTGTTTTGCTCCTTCATTATCGAGTGTGATGACAGACGAAAGACGATGCTTTCACAGACAGACAAAGGAAAGAGGGGTCCTGTTCTGTGGTGGCCAGTGGGGTGCCACCAATGCTTCCCCAAGGCCACCCCCTCTTAAATCAAAGGAAGACATCATTATGAGTCAATGACATGAGGCAGTTCATGCTCCTCCCTGCCTCCACCCCCAGGACTCCTTGCCCTCCCAGCCCTTGTTACTGCTGGCCACCGGCCTTCTAAGCCCAGGCCTAGACTGCGACTCAAAGGGATGGCCACTCACGCGTTATCGATCTGCCGCTCGATAAAAAGGTCACGGGAGCCCTCCTCTGCTGTGGGGTCCAGCTCTGGGAGTAAGCCCTCTCTCTATACGCTCCTCCACACACACACACACACACACACACACACACACACACACACACACACACACACACACACACACACACACACACACACACACACACACACACACACACACACACACACACACACACACACACACACACACACACACACACACACCGTTGTCCCCCCTAGTCCCTGCCTCTGCCTCAGCCACCTGGGGGATAAGCAACCAAGCTAATCATCTTTCTCTCCACACAAACACACACACACACACCTCATGACTAGCTGACAAATGTCAGGGTGACTTGTATGGGATTTTATTGAAAATTATTTATTAATTGAACTGGTTAATTAGGTCCCTGAGGCCTGCACGCTAATTGCGAGCCACAGAGTGGGCAAGCTAAGAAAGCCCAAACAAAAGAGGATGGCTCAAACAGACAAGCGCTCAAGAGTTAACACACACACACAAACACACACACACACGCATAAACACATTCATCCACACATAAATTAGCACACAAATAAACACACACAACTTTTCATTTTCTACTCTTCTAGGGCTTCCCCTTCTCCTCGCATAATACTGTGACCTGCCAAATGTTCTCGCCTTCTTGATGTGCCGAGGAAGGAGAGAGACACGCAGCCACTGAAATCTGCCACATTGCACAAAGCATCTGTCTCCACACAACACCCTGCATTCATTAAGTTTGTACCAATTAGCGGCAATAACTTTGCACAAACATCAATTTGTGCTTCCCACTTTGAAAACCCTCCTAAAGTGAGAGTGTCCCTCAATGTTTCCCTTATGTCACCCAACTTTATCTTCCACAAAGTCACTTTTTAGCGCATAATTAGAGGAGAAATCTATTTCTTCTCCCATCTTCTCGCTGGCTCTGTCTTTGTCCTTTTTTATGTAGAGCACAGGAGTGCACCTTGAGAAGCAGCGTGCTTTGTCAAAAAATCACACCAAGGTTGTCTGAAAGACTTGTGAGAAGGAGACAGAGGCGGAGGTTGATTTTAGGGACCAGAACACAGACCTGTTTCAACAATTATCCCACACTCTGATAAGGAGCTGAACTCCTTGGATCAGTGTTTGGTTGAGTTAACAGAAAAGTTTGAGTCTTTTTTTGTTTTTCTCAACTTTCACACCTCAGTAGTACAACAGTAGCTGAAGGGGTGTTGATATTGTCAGAAAAGGGCCTCCCGAGTGGCGCAGTTGTCTAAGGCACTGCATCTCATTGCTAGAGGCTTCACTACAGACCTGGTTTCAATCCTGGTCTGTATCACACTCGGCCGTGATTGGGAATCCCATAGGGCGGTGCACAATTGGCCCAGCGTCATCCAGGTTTGGCCGGGGTAGGCCGTCTATGTAAATAAGAATTTGTACTTAACTGACTTGCCTAGTTAAATAAAGGTTAAATAAATAACTCCTTTGTTTGTTATCCTTTTAGTCACTTGGTAAGGAATATATAGAGCTATCGGTCTTAGAGTAGACAAGACGTGGAATAGTGTAAACTCACTCGGTGAACTGCTGTTGCAGTTCTATGTGTCCCTTTCTGATTATGAGCAGCACCTTCCCCAGTATCTGTGCTTTAGAGATGTTGACGATGAGGATGACGTGTCTCCACTCTAACGCCGAGGAAGCTCAGATTCAAACTCCCATTAGACAGCTCTGCGAGCGTTATAATGTCAATAAGTTAATTACTCAACAAATATGAGGTTTCACTGAGAAACTATCGTCATTTAATCCCGTTACGGCTGGGACGTACCTCCAAAAACATCTTAATAAAAATGTACAAGCAACTGAAAAAAATTCCTCTTCGGCACCTCCAATGTGTTGAGCTGGGTCCAGCAGGTAGCCTAGTGGTTAGAGCATTGGGCCAGTAACCGAAAGGTGGCTGTATTGAATTATTGAAGGTGGCTGGATTGAATCTCTGAGCTGACAAGGTACAAATCTGTTGTTCTGCTCCTTAACAAGGCAGTGAATCCACTGTTCCCATGTAGGCTGTCATTGTAAACAAGAATTTGTATTTAACTAGGCAAGTCAGTTAAGAAAAGGTCATTTAAAAAAAAAAAGTAAAATTAAAAGCTGTTGAAGACACCACTGCGTGGCAGTAAGATTAGTGCTATCTGGGATCCTTGGGACGTGAGTTATTGGAGGTGCCAAATAGGCATTTTTTCGGTATCTTGTACATTCTTATTTAGACCTGTCTTAGAAGTACATACCGGCTGTAACGGGAGTATATGTACACTGTACAGTCGTGACCAAATGTTTTGAGAATGACACAAATATTAATTTTCACAAAGTCTGCTGCCTCAGTTTGTATGATGGCAATTTGCATATACTCCAGAATGTTATGAAGAGTGATCAGATGAATTGCATTTTTTTTTAAATTCCCTCTTTGCCATGCAATTGAACTGAATCCCCCCCAAAACATTTCCAATGCATTTTAGCACTGCCACAAAAGGACCAGCTGACATCATGTCAGTGATTCTCTCGTTAACACAGGTGTGAGTGTTGACGAGGACAGGGCTGGAGATCATTCTGTCATGCTGATTGAGTTTGAATAACAGACTGGAAGCTTCAAAAGTAGGGTGATGCTTAGAATCTTTGTTCTTCCTCTGTCAATCATGGTTAACTGCAAAGAAACTCGCGCCGTCATCATTGCTTTGCACAAAAAGGGCTTCATAGGCAAGGATATTGCTGCCGGTAAGATTGCACCTAAATCAACCATTTATCGGATCATCAAGAACTTCAAGGAGAGTGTTTCAATTGTTGTGAAGAAGGCTTCAGGGTGCCCAAGAAAGTCCAGCAAGCGCCAGGACCGTCTCCTAAAGTTAATTCAGCTGCGGGATCGGGGCACCACCAGTATAGAGCTTGCTCAGGAATGACAGCAGGCAGGTGTGAATGCATCTGCACGCACAGTGAGTCAAAGACTTTTGGAGGAAGGCCTGGTGTCAAGAAGGGCAGCAAAGAAGCCACTTCTCTACTGGAAAAACATCAGGGACAGACTGATATTCTGCAAAAGGTACAGGGATTGGAATGCTGAGGACTGGAGTAAAGTCATTTTCTTTGATGAATCCCCTTTCCGATTGTTTGAGGCATCCGGAAAATAGCTTGTGAGAAGACAAGGTGAGCGCTACCATCTGTCCATTGTCATGCCAACAGTAAAGCATCCTGAGACCATTAATGTGTGGGGTTGCTTCTCAGCCAAGGGAGTGGGCTCACTCACAATTTTGCCTACGAACACAGCCATGAATAAAGAATGGTACCAACACATCCTCAGAAAGCAACTTCTCCCAACCATCCAGGAACAGTTTGGTGACGAACAATGCCTTTTCCAGCATGATGGAGCAACTTGCCATAAGGCAAAAGTGATAACTAAGTGGCTCAGGGAACCAAACATTGATGGTCCTTCTGTAGCTCAGTTGGTAGAGCATGGCGCTTGTAACGCCAGGGTAGTGGGTTCGATTCCCGGGACCACCCATACGTAGAATGTATGCACACATGACTGTAAGTCGCTTTGGATAAAAGCGTCTGCTAAATGGCATATATTATATTATTATATATTATTGATATTTTGGGTCCATGGCCAAGAAACTCCCCAGACCTTAATCCCATTGAGAACCCTCAAGAGGCGGGTGGACAAACAAAAACACACATATTCTGACAAACTCCAAGCATTGATTATGCAGGAATGGGCTGCCATCAGTCAGGATGTGGCCCAGAAGTTAATTGACACCATGCCAGGGCGGATTGCAGAGGTCTTGAAAAAGAAGACCTGCAACACTGCAAATATTGACTCTTTGCATCAACTTCATGTAATTGTCAATAAAAGCCTTTGACATGTATGAAATGCTTGTAATTATACTTCAGTATTCCATAGTAACATCTGACAAAAATATCTAAAGACACTGAAGCAGCAAACTTTGTGGAAATTAATATTTGTGTCATTCTCAAAACTTTTGGCCACGACTGTATGTATGGTGATTTAGTCTTCTTGTTCAAAAGTAAGTGAATATGTAGAGTAAATACATTGGTAGAACACTGGTAAACACTGGTTAATTAACATTGGTAGAACACTGGTTAACACTGGTCAACATTGGTAGAACACTGGTTAAAAATGTCAAGCAGCACTCAACGCAGATAATGGTAATCTCCTGAATATGATCCAGTACCACAACAAGGTCAATGTTTGATTTCAGGGGTAATTTTGGAGCCCTTTGTAACAACCCTCCTTTAACATTCATAAGCATGCATGATCCCAGAAACAAGCGCTATCACAGTGTGATAGCCTGGTGAACACTTCTGCGTTGTTCAAGTCGCCCCCCCAGCATTTCCACGGTGCCCTCTGCAAACTCTGTCTCTGACCCACAATCCTTTACTCTTGAGGGAGCGGCCATGCTCTATTTCTGCAAGAAGAGAAGGCTGATGGAGCAAGGGTCATGTGCCAGAGAGCCGGAGAGAGAATTTTCAAATAAACGGATGAATAAATAAATAGAAAAATTAACAGCTAAACAGAAGTCATCAGGGAAAACCAGAGATTGTATTGTAGTAAAGGAAAAGGGAATAAATTACACATTTAAATGTGATGTGTAAAATTTCTCTTCCGGTGTTTTCATGAAATTTTGAGATACTTTGATTCTCATAGTAACATGCCCCAGGCACAAGAAACACATGTTTTTTTAAGTTGAGGATGAGAAAGCACAGAGAGAACCTGCGCTTAATTTCTTCTCAGTGCCTGTTTCTGTTCATCACTCTTGGGAAAGGGCCTAGCAAGAACTTTTCTCTGAAAATAATGACACATAATCTTGAAGCAATAAAAAGCTAAAAGAAACTGCCGATGGTATGTGATTGACATTTCAGTGGCGTAGTCCATCTGCAAAGCCCAGTTAATGATGTGATTTGGCTTTGAATGCGTGGCGCCTCAGAATCCTCATACAAAAAAATACAAAAAAAACTACACAAGTCCCGCTGTTCCAATCCCCCTCAGACTAGCGCATATCGATCAGGTTGTTATTGACATGACACCTGCCGAGCCAGGCTTTAGCTAATGATAATCAATGCTATTTCTGCTGCAGATCAAAAACGGCATGGCGGCTTTCATGTTTGTAAACAGTATTGATTTGCATAATGACCTCAAAAATTAGTAGCCCAGATTAGGCAAGGACAAACCTGTTTCAGCGTTTTGTTATGATGTATGCTCACAAGACTGTGATTGACAGGTCAGAGCATCGCAGTCGGCACCTTTTGGAATGCCACTGTTAATAAAAAACATTTTCAAAATGAAATAATGAAGTGACAGCGTAAAACCAAAAAATAACCCCCAGATCTTGGAAGGCAAAAAAGCGTCCCTTTTAACACCGATGCAAATTATCGCCGTGTGTCACAATCGTGTATTCATGAGAGGACTGCCTTCCTCTATGGTGGGTTCACCTGTATGCACGGCATTTGCTTTCTCCTTCTCTCCCATCACGCTGCTGTGAAAGAGATGTCAGCCTCCAGAAGTGATGAAGAGACCGAGTCACTAAAGAAATGGCACAGCGCCTTTCTCCGTCCACGAGACTGGTCCAGTTAAAACCACTGAATTATGCATCCTCTGCCTGTCAAGAGTCACAACATTACACGTATCACTGCATATCTCCATTTTCTGTCCTAATAAACACATGACCTCGCTGGGCTCCTGTCACGGCATAGTATGAAGTAGGCAGCTTGGGTATTGTGTCAGTGCCTCACAGTAGACACCATGGTGTCTGTGCAGCATGATCACTTTATTTGAAGGAATATCAACCGGGGTCTACTGTAATGTTAGTTTTCTTTTGGCATGAATTAAACGTGGATGAATTAAGACAATTACTCTAGTCACCTGTGATTGGAGGGAAATCCTCTGGTTAATTTCAGTTTATCGTAATGCCTTTTGGACTCCATCTAGGCACCGCAACAAAAAAAGCATCACATGAAAGATGCTTCAACAAGGGTGAGATGAAGGCATATTTCGCACCAAGTCCCAGTTGTGGACCGTTATTTTATTATACACCTCAGCATTTCAGAGTGAAGAATTCCCCAACGCAAGATACTAAATAAAAACCCTAGGTTTATGGAAAAATAGAGGGCTTGTGGTATCTGACAAGCTCTTAAATCTAGGACAGCCATCCCAAAGAGGGGTGCACTATACTCATTGCAGAAACATAAAAGCCCTTTTTAGTATGTTAGAGAGGGAGATGATGCACTATCAGTTGTCTGAGGTTCTTAACCACTAAAGCCTTCTTGTGCTCCCTGACACTTGTAAAGTGTAGCTCAGATGGATAGTGTTGACTTTATAGGCAAGTGAACCATACATGTTTATTCATTGTTAACATGTCATGTGACAGAAAAGCATTTGGAGGGATGGGGCTGCATTTCACATCTGGGTAAATTCAGAACAACTGTATGACAGTATATATGAGCGAGTGGGGTAAGTTGAACCAAACGGGTTAGTCCTCTCTAGGAAACCATACACAAAATGAATCATGTGACCAAATATTTAGGAAGAGGTCATCATTTCATGGAGTCTGTGAAGGAAGAAACCACATGGAAAAAGTGGTAAGCAAGTTATTACCACAAAGTGAAATGAATGTATTGTGTTATAGTATTAATGATGCTTGTATCTAAACCAAAGCAGAACGTTTTAAGATTGTTTTATACATCAGTTGGGGTCTCTGTACACTACAATATGAGACCCTAAACCTAGTATGAAAGTGCATCCTTGTAGCTGTATGGGCTAATATATTCATAATGTTTGCCTTGGGGTAAGTTGAGCCAATGGCCACCATATCCCATACAAAGTATTATTACATTTGGTTTGTTTTATGCATAATATGCATAGTCTTTTTGCAATGTGTCATGCATATGAACTCAATATTTTGTATTATTACATTATCATACCCTGTGAATACAAACATAAAACAAGCAGAGGTCTAGGTTCTTGAGAGAGCAGCCTGAGAAGTCCATTCAAACAGCAGCGAGGGTTGAAGAAATAGACTGAATGACACTGAAGGGGTACGTTGACAAACCTGTGCGAAAGAGAGGCTATGATAGAGTAGCAGAGGCACACAGGGTTTAATCTGATGACATGGAGCCTGAGCTTGCTAAACAAGAATGTCAAGATACCACTTTCATGGGCTTAGTAGCCTCAAATGCAGAGAACTTGCCCCCGAATTGGCAAATCGAAGCAACATCCCCTTTCCCAGACAACTGGTCAAGAAATGGAAGGGTAAGTGATATTGAACAGAGAGAGCTATATCTGAATGTAGGCATACATTTAAGATACTGTATGCTATATAACATACCCCCAGTCCATGAATTAAACGTTGATTTACCAGCACCATCATCCACTGTCACAGAACACCCACTTACCCTAAAGGCGTCTCAAGACCACTTTTGTTTTTTTGACAAGCTTTGTTTTCAAAACTTTTTATGTTTACATTCATTCAGGTTTATTCCCAGGGATACGCAACGTCATGAAATATATGTAGATATCTTTGTTAGAAAGAATACACTATCTCCCTTGACGTAGTGATGCTGAATGTAAAAAAATGTCTCAACTTACCCCACTCACCCTCTATGTCAAACCGTACCAGTATCTAATCAGGTCATATTATTGTTTTGATTGACCCCACCAGGCTCGTCTTCACCATAATGCTAGCGGTTTTGTAGCCAAGGGTAGCCAGTTAGCAATGGTAAAAAAAACTGTGCCTGGAAGCATGCACCCCCCAAAAAAAACAAAAAATGTGAAGGAAAATAATGTGGAGAAAAGGGGTACGATACTGAGGGCCAGACACAGGGCCAGATGCTTGAAGGAGGGCAGAGGCCTGGAATTGGGAAGCCTGAAGAGTCAATATGAAGACATGAGGGAGACAAGAGGAGATGGGGAGACTGGAGGGAGAGACAGCAAGTGATTAAGGCTGGGGAGTGGGAGGAAAGAGTTGGCGAGGTTAGAGAGGGAGGCAGAACAAGGGAGACAGAGTGTCGTAACGTCACTCAAAAAGACCATGTGTCGATACAGCAGATTGCCACAGCGAAATGGCTCTCCCAGACCTGCCTTGAGAAAACAATACCATATGTGCCTGCTTATTTACGAAGTGCTGACACGAGGGCCTGAAAGAATTAGTATTCTGTTAGGTAAATGTTTTCCTCTGGGTTCCCCTCTCTGCAACAGCTTACAGATGTTTCAGCCATGCAGAGAGTGTGAGCCTTTCCCCACTACACTATGACTGAAAAAGCATGTAGAAAGTTCTCCCCTGGCCAAATTCTGACTGTGATCTATGACTTATAGCTGCATACACTTCTCTGTACTACCCCCAGCATCAGCATCAGAGTTTTGTCTGTCAGATACAATATTTAGTGCAGCTTCTACAGACCCCATTGCATATTTTTTTTATGCCACAAAGTTTTCAAGTATTATGTTTAGCTGGCATCTGTCCAACAGCAGATGTGTTGGCAGCGATGCAACAGAGGGAGAAAGAGCTGACACCCCACGGCCCTGTAAACAGAATCCTGCTAGCGCAGGTGACAGTGGCGTTTTGAACTGTGTATGCAACGTAAAATGCTAGGAATGCACCCACCGTCCTGCAGGCTTAGATGGATCTGAAGACGTCAGTAACTGGCAACATGGCTGCTAAACTCTGTTGAGGGCCAAGGGGAATTATGGAGACATAAAGCACTTTGACTATTTTTGTGTTTACACACAAAGGAATTTAGCTGATTGGTAATATTTGGCTTTTTTGTCTGTGACATTGGAGATGGAAGGTACTTTGTAAGTATAACAGACACAGGCGCACGCTCACAAACACACACACACACACACACACACACACACACACACACACACACACACACACACACACACACACACACACACACACACACACACACACACACACACACACACACACACACACACACACACACACACACACACACACACACACACACACACACACACACACACACAACACAGAGGAAACGTAAAAGCCAACAACCCAATCTTGTTTATGAGAGTAGCGTTGGTCTTGCCAGACTGCCGGTGAAGAGGCTCGACTCCCATTATTAATAATAACTGAGGGAGTCAGGCAGGGAAAACATTCTTATCAGCAGGCCAGATAAAACCCCTCCAGAGGTACCAGGGATAGAGAGCAAGTCTGCCGCTGGCCAAATACAAAGATAATATCTCTTTGCACTGAGCTGAGCCAGTCGGCCAATCAGACCAGCAACACAAAAACGTTCTACCAGGGAGATATATAGAAAGGGAGGCAGAGCCAGCTGACCTAGTCTGGTTTGGAATGGTTTTGGAGGGAAAGTGGATCTTGTCTGGCCTTTTGGACACTGTCGAGTGGGGCTAGACCAGGTCTGGTTTTAAGACGATATGGAGAGCACATAAACCGGACCTTGCTTTGAGAAGGTTCTAGAGGTGATAGTACTGAAGACCAAGTCTGGCTAAAGAGGTCTTCAAAGAGCATAATGTGGATTGAGTAGTGTTAGCAGATGGAAGGTATTGATTTAAAGGGGATATACATAGTAAATAGATGTTGATAGAGCAGTTAGAAGCCACCGGGCTATAGCCGGTATGGATTGGCTGTAGCCGGTATGGATTGGCTGTAGCCGATATGGATTGGCTGTAGCCGTTTAGTGAGGAGCCACCACAGAGCAAAATCATAAGCATATTGAAATGAGAATAGGCTGTTCAGCCTACAGCATGTAACATAGGGTACACGCTTAGAAAAAAGGGTTCCAGAAGGGTTCTTCAGCTGTCCTCATAGGATAACCCTTTTTGGTTCCAGGTAGAACCCTTTTTGGTTTCAGGTAGAACCCCTTTGGAAAGGGTTTCCCATGGAACCCAAAATGTTTTTTTTTTACCTGGAACCAAAAAGGGTTCTCTTACAGAGACAGCCGAAGAACCCTTGTCTTATAGGACAAGATGTGGCTTTCAATTTAAGCACCAACACAACCGATCCAGTCCATGCCTTTGGGTAGCTTGCTTGCACCATAAGTCTCACCGTATTCTGCTGCTCCAGTAGTACTTTTCAAGGAGGACTTTTTGCTTCTTGGTTTTTGATAGAATTTGTAAAACGCATAAGGCTTGAATCGTACAACCGTCAAATGTGTGATTCTCTCTCTCTCTTTCCCTCTCCTCTCTCTCTCTCTCTCTCTCTCTCTTCTCTCTCTCTCTCTCTCTCTCTCTCTCTCTCTCTCTCTCTCTCTCTCTCTCTCTGTAATTGTAATTCCCATATTTCTTTTGGTTGAAGGAATTTTTTACAATTTATTTTTCATTTCTGGGAAATTACTTTTTCGGATGTTCGAGTAGTCCCAGATATTTTTTTTAATTGACCTTGTCTTTTTCAAGGTCCATGCTGTAATTCGGCACCAGGACTTGACGAAGTGTGATGAGTCAAATGCACACTGTACGGGATGGAGATATATATATAAAAAATCCAATCTCTCCTCCTCTCAGGGTTCCTGTTGTGTTGTCTAAGTCTATCGCGGTCTGTGCTATTCCTCTTTCTACTTTCCCTCTCCAGGTTATTGTGGTTTGGTTATTTCCACTGCGCTCCCACCTGTCTTTGAGGGTTTGCCAGAGATGAGGGAGGCAAGATGTTCTCTCCCTCCTCATGAAACAATGGGCTTAGTCCTCAGGGTATACCAAGGGAGAGTCAACTGAACAACAGAAAAGACCATTCCACTGCATAGATATCTATGTGTCTGCCTATGTCTCCAACATGCACCGCACAGCGTGATTCATGGTGGTGGTGAGGGGCCAAAAGCCCTCTGACAGACAGGATGCAGGTTTATACGCTGATTTGAGCGATGTGGGGTGAAGAGGCTACACCTGTCATCACTAATCACAATGGCCAGGATTAAAGAGCAGGAAATGTGGAGGCTGAGCAGTACACATGATGGAAACACACAGTCACACGAACACCTGCGAGTACAACACGAATACGTACACGCACGCAAATAACGCACACGGGCGCACGCACAGAGGGCATTCATTGCCTGTGACAGATGTTGTCAGGAAGAAAGCACTTTCATTTCTTTCCATTCTTTTATTTTGAAATGTCTACAGCCATACACACTGTGGCCATGTCCCTGTCTCTTCCTCCTTTTACCTCCTGATGTTTAAAAAAATACAAATAAATATTTAAAAAATGTGGAATTGAAATGGAATAATTTGTGCCAACCAAGATTAGAAGGGAACCGGGAAAACGGGGGGACATTAGTAAAGATGTTTTTTTTTTCCCAGTAATGAGCTTATTCTGTGTATAGCGCAGGCGAGAGAGGGGGGTCTAATGATAATGTTAGTACAGAGAGAAGAATGGACTCTCAGGAGTCCACAGCCAGAAAAAAACACAGCTTTAGTGATCAGCGTCACTCTGTTGCTCTATTTAATTATGCAGATTATCCCATTGGGCTCCCATCGCCTTCACTTTAATGATGACGTGGTGCGTAGACAGACATGCCGTTATTTTTCTTTAGGATTCTTTCTTTCTCTCTCATATAGCCTTATTTCCTACTTGTGAGAAAGTTAATTATCTTAGTCGTTAAAAAGAGGTTTCACTGTCATGCAACTGACTAAAGGAGAAAGGGAGACTGAGGAGGATATGAAGACACAAACAAGGAGAAAGGTTTATTTTTTGCCTTCTGGGCTGAATCTCTAAAATGCAATCATCACATTTGATGAAGGATAAGAACTCAACTTGCCAAACTCTCATGTGTGCTGTGCAACATGATATCATTGAAAAGCGTCAATCTGGTATGTTTGCCAAAAAAACTTACTTTAAAGGAACATGACGCTTATGTGGATACATTGCATTCATTGGGGGGAATATTAGTATCACAATGTTGATGCCTAGAGATAAGCATCAGAGACATGATGCCGAAGTGAATACATTGCATTCAAAGAGATTTACACATAGACATTCATAAAGTCGTTGATACATAAGTCAATTGCATTCTTGTCTGTCGGTTTTCTCTCTCGCACTCACTCTCCATTCTCTAATCCCCTCTCTCTCTTCTCTCTCTCCCTCTGTCTCTCTCTTAACCTCCTCTTTCTCCCCTCTCCTTATCTTCTCTCCCCCGCCCCTTCTTTCACCCCTCCACCCTCTATTCCCGCTCTCTCTTCTTAACGTAACTTCTTGAAACTCAGGACATTGTTAAGGAGTGTCCCCAGGAGGCGGTACATTGTGATTACAGGAAGTGACTTAATTAAAGGGTTGAAAAAGTTAAATCTTCCCAAATAAATTATGACCCTACATAAAAATGTAAAGTAAATCGGCCCAAAATTATTTTTTATTTTTTTAACAGTAAATCTGTCTCTGTCCATCTTTCTGTCTGTCTGTAAATGTATCTATGTCTGTGAGTCTGCCTGTCTGTCTGTCTGTCTGAGTATTTTTCCAATTGACCCATTTCCACTTTATCACCAACTTTCTTGGCCTCGAATGCAATGTATTGGCATAAGCGTCCAATCAATTGATGCATATATTTTTGCATTGAAAGCAATCTATGGACTTCTATGCATAAATATCCAGTCTGTGGAGGTGGGAGAAAAGAGGAAGAGAGAAAAGATACAGAAAGAGACAGAGTCGAGGGGATAAGGAAAGAGAAAAAGAGCAAGGGTATTAATAGGAGAGGGGGAGAGAGGGGGGAATGGCTGAAAGAATTGGGAGGGTGAGAGAAGAAAAAGAAGGGGGGTAAAAGAGGATGTAGAGAGAGAGAGAGAGAAAATAAACTGACAGACATAAATGCAACTGACTTGTGTCAACTACTTGATGCACATCTATCTATGGGTCAATCTAATTGAATGCAATGTAGTCACTTAGGCATCATGTCTCTGATCCTTATCTCTAGGCATCAATATTGTGACACTAATCTTGCCCCCATTGAATGGAATGTATTTACATTAGTAACATATTCCATGAGGTAGAAAACCTACCGGATTGACGCTTTTATGCTGATACCAGGCTATGCAACAACAGACTTGAGCTATTCGGAGAATACGCGGTTTCTCCCGTGTGACCACCGGGTGGCGGTAGAGTACAAGGAACACGCACGCTTTGAAACAGAATCAGCACCAGCGCTCCATCACAAGAGACAATTTATTACTTTGTTTGCCTGGATCTAAGGCATTTACAAAAACTATGCCCGACAGGCACGGCGATTCATTGTTAACTTTTGAACGTAGGCTATAGTAATCTGATGTGATTTAAGAGAACATGTTTATGGCGGTAGGTAGTACATTGCAAAGTAGGTCTGCACATTATTAGGCTATTGACCCTTTTGACAAGGACAGGAGCATATTTGGTTTTATAGGTTTATAATGGCATGTTTTTTTAATATGCTGGCTAACAGTAATACATATTATAGGTCATATATTCCACCTTCATTCAGCTTCTTGCCCTAGAGTAAAGTTTATTAAGATGATTTATTAAGGGTGCATTTGCAAATCATTGCAAAACATGCATCAGAAAATGGGTTCCTATACTACGGACCGTTTATAGCCTATAGGTCTATATGTTATAGTATACAAATATGTTAGAGTTTAGAGAGGATATTGGTTTGAGGACGATTGTGCCTTGTAGTCTATTTAGTGGGCACTGCATGGACGTTATGACTTTGGTCTGTTAAATCAAATCATTCAAAATCAAATAAAAATGACAGCTTCTCATACCGAAGGTTTCCATTTCATAACTAACACAATTTAATTCGTATTGATGTCATATAACAAGTCAATATTATAATTGTAAATATTATTGTTATGGGCTTATTATTAGGCTATTGTGGTTTTCGGTCAACTATATTGGTTTTATTATTTCATTTTATTTCAATCTTGAGTGAATTTTGAGAGCATATAAATAGAGTAGGGTGTATTTGTCACGGAATTTACCTAATCCTGACACTTCTGAAATAGCTGTCTGTAGGCCTAATTTCCGAACTGAATAGTTATTATAGTGTTTTAGCTCTGTGTGATATAGAGTATTTTGTGTTGTAACTATTAACATTATTCAGAGAATACACTTTGTTGTGTGCCTTTTGTGCCTCTTCATGGTTCTTCTCCCTATATAATATTATGTTGCGCTCTTGTTGATGCTCGCTATTGGTGAAATAACCCAGCTCTTATTTAGGATTCAAATATGGAAGTGTAGGCCGATGTTTGCATTAAAGGCAATAAGCACAGATCAGTAGCAGCGAGATGACTGCGTCACAGCCTAATTATTTAACTTAATGACGGAGAGAGAATTTAGGCACATTTAATTCAATGCAATGCATTAGTACCGGGGTGTGCCCATGACAGAGCATTGCAAAAATGATTAATATAGGCCTAAATAATTGCCCAGATCTTGTTTTGGCATCATGCATTATCTCAAAGGGCATAATAACTTCCCTCCATAGCCTAATAATTGTAATTATTTGTGTAGGCTAATTGTCTGTTGATGAATATAATGCAGGTAGGGCCTAACACTGTAGTAAGGCTATGCGGGTTTTAAGTTTAATCTTAAAGTTGAAAACCATTCCAAATTGGCCTATAACATTGAAACATTCTAAAGTTGGCTTATTTCCATTGTATTTCAGTGTATGCTACATCAAATCTGCTTATTTCTGACATGCTGGGGAAATGCGGCTATTTCATCCTTTGGTTGTGGGATTTGTTCCAAATCCAATGCTGTCCTTCAAGTACCTTTTTACATAATGTTTATTCAGAATTGTTACAATGTTGGCATTGTCCCTTACTGTGTCCGGTTTCCTAGACCATTAAAGCAAAATATCATCCGTCAGTTTCCGCAACCCTTCGTTTCCCCATGTGCTGCACGCGATGCCGGACATTGTCTCCATGGAGACCGTAGGACCTACTACAACCAGGCCTACTCATGTTAACGAAAAAATGACCCCAAGTTGCCAACATTAAGGTGAAGATAGAGGCGTGCTGTCATGTGCGTGTCATCTCGTCCAACGATAGGTCAGGTGTCCAGTAAAGTTGCGAGAGGACGCCCTCCTTCCCTCCCTTTCTCAACGTTACTGTACACCTGACCTATCGTTGGATGAGATTCTTACTCCCTTGCGTTGACAGTGTGTTGATCGCGATCCATCCCTGAAGTGACAGGGGCCATAGCTCATTCGTTCCGCGCAGCTCGGTGTGCGCAGCGGGAGACGTGCTCTCCTTTCTCTCACTCCTTACGCAATCGCTCGCGGTCTCTGCGGAGGTGGTGTGCTAATAATTTAAACAGCTAAATCAAAGGAAATAATGTTTCACACGAGGAGTAACAACAACAAAAAAGCAGAGGAAAGTGGTTATTAGTGTTTGTGAGCCGCAGCGAGAGTGATTGAGTTGAAGGGGACTTTGATTTCGGTCTTTCTGTTTTTACGATGCCAAATGGTTCAGCTGCTAGTCTTCAGGAATCTATGGGTAGCTGCAGTCATGCAATTGGGAAGTTTTTTTTTTTTTTTTTTACCCACATCAAAAATCTCTTTCAGTCGTGGAGGCCTCCGTACCTGTTCAGTTCTTGAGTGGGCACGAAATTGGCTTTTTCAAACATGAGGCTTTGATGTGCGTGGTATTTTTTATTTAGGAATATCATTGTCTTTATCTTCTGTAGTCTCTAGTTTTAGAAAAAGGAGAAAGAGCATTTTAATACAATGTTTAATACACATTCAGGTACGGGAGAAAAGTCAATGGGAAAATATCACATCTAAGGAGCGCCGAGTTAAAAATAGCGAGGCCTTATTCACTTCAGTTTTGTTCTTAGACTACATAAAAACACGATCTGAAACCCACATGAGCACACACTCAAACACAGCACTGAAGATGAATCACCTTGGCTCTTGGAGAGGTTAGTTAATAGACACAGTTTATGTCATGTGGCCCCACTTGTGTTGAAAGGGATTTGTTAGTGTGTTGGTATCACCTCCTGTGCATAAAGCCCCACTTTAAACAATAAACAGCAGAGAGCATATCCAAGCAGCCACAGTTTAACTGTTCCCTTTGATACCTGATACCTATTACTGTGGGGTTTATCTAATGGACTGGCTTCCCACACTATATTCTAGTTCCTTTTTAAAGCACAGACCATTATATGACTATGTTAATGTGATCAGTGCAATAACTAATAAAGACAGTTGAATGACAGCAATCAAATAGTGAGTTGTGACCTTTGACCTTTTGAGTGATGCCCATTGGGCCTTACTGTTTTTCCTATGGCTGTAGGGCTGGGATTGGGCCGTGTAAATATAGCCATTGTAACTTCTAAATAGATTTCAAGTGGTTTCATTTTTTGGAGTACAAACCCAAAAATGTCGGCGTAAAAAAAAAGCGGTCCTTTTACACCGCCTGGTATAGAGGTCCTGGATGGCAGGGAGCTCGGTCCCAGTGATGTACTGGGCTGTCCGCACCACACTCTGTAGAGTCATGTGATTGAGGGGTGCAGTTGCCATACCAAATAGTGACACAGCCAGTCAAGATGCTCTCACTGTAGTAAAAATTCTAGTTGTTTCAACTAATTATTATTAAGTAACTGGTTCCACAGCCTTTTTAAGTTTACTCAACTTTTCAGTCAACGTGTAACGTGAACATAACATTTTTAGTTTGTCTAAACTTAGCTCCAACTTTGGAAAACATATGCAAAAAATTCAGTCATATGTTCATTCAACTACACTGAATAAAAATATAAAAGCAACATGTAAAATGTTGTCAATATGTCTCATGAGCTGCAATAAAAGATCCCAGAAATGTTCCATACAGTCAAAAAGAAAAAGCGAATTTCTCTCAAATGTTGTGCACAAATGTTGGTTAAATCCCTGTTAGTGATCATTTCTCCTTTGCTATAAGATAATCCATCCACCTGACATGTGTGGCATATCAAGAAGCTGATTAAACAGCATGATCATTACACAGGTGCACCTTGTGCTGGGGACAATAAATGCCCACTCTAAAATGTGCAGTTTTGTCACGCAACACAATGCCACAGATGTCTCAAGTTTTGATGGAGCCGTCAATTGGCATTCTGACCACAGGAATGTCCACCAGAGCTTTTGCCAGAGAATTGAATGTTAATTTCTCTACCATAAGCCACGTCCAACGTCGTTTTACAGAATTTGGCAGTACGTCCAACCGGCCTCACAACCGCAGACCATGTGTAACCATGCCAGCCAAGGACCTTCCCATCCGGCTTCAGGTAATACTTTGATTTAAAAGTTGAGTAAAATAAATAAGAACCGTTACTTAATAATAATTAGTTAAAACAACTAGAATGTTTTACAGTGTAGAACTTTTTGAGGATATGAAGTCCCATGCCAAATCATTTCATCCTCCTGAGGGGAATGAGGCGTTGTCACACTTTCTTCACAACTGTGTGTGGGTGGACCATTTGAATACTTTGTTATTTGGACACAAATATGTTTTTGTTGAGGTGGCAACAATGCTCTATTGAGCTCTGCTGAATTCCCTGATCACAGAGCACTCCTCTCTTTCTCCCTTCTCTTGTTCCCTCTGTTCTAAAACAGGAGTGGGACAAAACCTAACACACCAAGTTTAGCACCACTCAGTACCGTTGGTCAGCCTAGACTCTACGTTTTGAAGTGCCCGATAAAATAAGAAGGGAAAATTGTTAGTTGGGTTGACAGATTGTGTATTTATTTCGGCATTTCCGCCCTTTTTAAAACAGGGCCCAACCAAAATAGCTATGCCATTCAGGTCTGTAGAATGTCTCCATGCTACTGAAATTATATGTAATACAGTATGTCTGAGTCGATGCGTTTGTATGTTTATAATGATATTTTTAGGAGATATATCATTAGTACATATGGTAATAGCTATAATATACATGTACGGTGCCTTCAGAAAGTATTCATACCCCTTGACTTATTCCACATGTTGTGTTACAGCCTGAATTCAAAATGGATGACATAGACTCTCCATAATACACCATAACGGCAAAGAAATAATATAACAGAAATATCTCATTTACATAAACATTCACACCCCTTTGCTATTACACTCCAAATTGAGCTCACTGTGCACCCAATGCTCTTTGATCCTCCTTGAGATGTCACTACAACTTGATAGGAGTCCACCTGTGGCTAATTCAATTAAATACTGTCAGAGCAGAAACTATACCATCAAGTCCAAGGAACTGTCCATAGATCTCAGAGAGAAAATTGTGATATAGGCATATATCTGGGGAAGGGTATAAAACATTTTAGAGTGTTGAAAGTTTCCAAGAGCACAGTGGTCAGAAAGACCACAGAATAAAATGGAATAACACCGACTGGCCATCCGACCAAACTAAGCAACCGGGCAAGACTTGGTCAGGGAGGTGACCAAGAACCCAATGACCACTCTGACGGAACTACAGAGTTCCTTGGCAGGGATGGGAGAACCTGCCAGAAGAACAACTGTCTCTACAGCACTTAACCAATCTGGGATTAATGGGAGAGTGGCCAGACAGAAGCCACTCCTGAGAAAAAGGCACATGACAGCACGCCTGGAGTTTGTAAAAAGGCATGTGTGAAAGACTCTGCCATCATAAAGCCAAAGATTCTCTGGTCTGATGCGACAAACATTTAACTCTTATGGCCTGGATGGAAACGCCATGTCTGGAAAAAAACAGGCACAGCTCATCACCCGTCTAACACCATCTCTACCGTGAAGCATGGTGGTGGCAGCATCATGTTATGGGGATGCTTCTCAGCGGCAGTGATTGGGAGACTGGTAAGGACAGAGGGAACAATGAATCGAGCCAGATACAGGCAAATCCATTCTGTGAATCTGCTTCAGAGTGCAACAACCTTAGATTGGGGTGAACATTTTCGTTCCAAAAGGACAATGACACCAAACATACAGCCAAAGCAACGCTGGAATGGCAGAACAAGAATGGGAAAGTCCTTGAGTGGTCCAGCCAAAGCCCAGACTTGAATCCCATTGGAAATCTGTGGAGATAATTGAAGATTGCTGTTCATTGGGCTTGAGAAAATCTGCAAGGAAGAATGGGAGAAAATCACCAAATCCAGATGTGCAAAGTTGATACAGATATACCCAAGACGACTCAAAGCTGGAATTACCGCCAAAGATGCTTCTACAAAGTATTGACTCAGGATTGTGAATCCGTATGTACATTTGATATTATGGGGTATTGTGTGTAGATGGGTGAGAAAAAAACATGTATTTAATCCATGTGGAATTCAGGCTGTAACACAACAAAATGTGGAAAAAGTCAAGGGGTATGAACTACTTTCCGAAGGCACTGTAAGCGTGAATGGATGTAAGCTGAGCGAGTGTGTTTACAGTGTGTTTGTGCTCGTATGCCCTCCAGAACTGTAGCAGCGGGCAGCAGAATCCTCAGACGGCACAAACCAAATAGCTCCTGAAGGGCTCGGTTGGACTACAGCTGTTTGTTTATTTAACTCCAACTTGTAATTATGGCTCTGACAGACTGCACCATGGAGAAAGCCCATATCTGTCTCGAGTTTGAACAGGTAGGCATATAACAAAAATGTCTAGCAACCCGAAGGTTGCGTGTTTGAATCTCATCACAGACAACTTTAGCATTTTCTTGCAACTACTTACTACTTTTTAGCTACTTTGCAACTACCTACCATGTGAGCTAACCCTAACCGTAATCCTACCTAGCTAACTTCTAACCTTAACCCTTCTAGTTAACTTCTAACCTTAACCCCTAACCCTAACTCCTAGAGCTAACGTCGCAAGCTAGCCACCTAGCTAACGTTCGTCACAACAAATTGAAAGTCGTAACATATCATACATTTTGCAAATTCGTAACATATTATATGTTTGGCACATTCATAATATAATGTACAAATTACAATTCGTAACATATCATATTAATTGTAATTCATAACATATAATGCGAAATGGATGATTGACATCCACAAATGAACACATACCATATGAAACGTAACTTATCACACTAAATGTCTATGGCAGATTTACGTACAAAATAATACAAAATGCTCTGAGACCACCTTGGTTTGAAACCAATCCTCAGAGGCTGTGGTCAATTGCTCTTGATTGCACTTCATTGTTGAACCCATGCCTGCCTTGTAAACAGGTTCAAGTTGTGTGTTTAACCCATCCCTGCCATGTAACAGGGTCAAGTTGTGTGTTTAACCCATCCCTGCCATGTAACAGGGTCAAGTTGTGCTTTTAACCCATTCCTTCCATGTAACAGGGTCAAGTTGTGTTTTTACCCCATCCCTGCCATGTAACAGGGTCAAGTTGTGCTTTTAACCCATTCCTTCCATGTAACAGGGTCAAGTTGTGTTTTTAACCCATGCCTGCCATGTAACAGGGTGAAGTTGTGCTTTTAACCCATCCCTTCCATGTAACAGGGTCAAGTTGTGTTTTTAACCCATCCCTGCCATGTAACAGGGTCAAGTTGTGTTTTTAACCCATCCCCGCCATTTAACAGGGTCAAGTTGTGTTTTTAACCCATCCCTGCCATGTAACAGGGTCAAGTTGTGTTTTTAACCCATCCCTGCCATGTAACAGGGTCAAGTTGTGTTTTTAACCCATCCCTGCCATGTAACAGGGTCAAGTTGTGTTTTTAACCCATCCCTGCCATGTAACAGGGTCAAGTTGTGTTTTTAACCCATTCCTTCCATGTAACAGGGTCAAGTTGTGTTTTTAACCCATCCCTGCCATGTAACAGGGTCAAGTTGTGCTTTTAACCCATCCCTGCCATGTAGCAGGGTCAAGTTGTGCTTTTAACCCATCCCTGCCATGTAACAGGGTCAAGTTGTGTTTTTAACCCATCCCTGCCATGTAGCAGGGTCAAGTTGTGTTTTTAACCCATTCCTTCCATGTAACAGGGTCAAGTTGTGTTTTTAACCCATCCCTGCCATGTAACAGGGTCAAGTTGTGTTTTTAACCCATCCCTGCCATGTAACAGGGTCAAGTTGTGTTTTTAACCCATCCCTGCCATGTAACAGGGTCAAGTTGTGTTTTTAACCCATCCCCGCCATTTAACAGGGTCAAGCATTGACTGTAGTGGTGTAAAGCTCTCCATCAAAAGACTCTGGAGCAGTGGTAACGATTTTTCTGGAGTGATGAATCATGCTTCACCATCTGGCAGTCAGACGAGCGAATCTGGGTTTGGTGGATGCCAGGAGACCGCTACCTGCTCCAATGCATGGTGCCAACTGTAAAGTTTCGTGGATGAGGAATAATAGTCTGGGGCTGTTTTTCATGGTGAAGGGAAATCTTAATGCTACAGCACATTCAGCACATTCTAGATGATTCTGTGCTTCCAACTTTGTGGCAACAGTTTGAGAAAGACCCTTTCCTGTTTCAGCATGATAATGCCCACATCCACAAAGTGAGGTCAATACAGAAATGGTTTGTCGAGATCGGTGTGAAAGAACTCGACTGGCCTGTACAGAGCCCTGACTTCAACCCCATCAAACACATTTGGGATGAATTGGGGCGCCAACCTCGAGCCAGGCCTAATCGCCCCCATGTTCGACGAGCAGGTTTCTACATAATTTTGTTCACGTAGTGTAGAATGTCTAAACTTTCAGTGTTATGAGATAGTATAATTGTATTGTGTTAAAGTTTAAATGAGAGAGAGAGAGAGTAATGTTTTATACATCATTATGCAATCAATCCATACTCCATAGATGAAGGTCGATCAGGATTTTGCTTATTAGACAAACTGTGTGTAAATACCAGCTTCAACTGCTGCCGTACACATTTCCCTCATTTTCGTGAGTTGTCCTGATGATGAGTTGGCCAATCTGTTTTGCTTTCATTATTAGGCCTATCCATAAGGTGGAGTTGAGACGGAGACGTGTAGTCGACGAAACCACAGACCTCAAAAGGAGCAGGAAGAGAGGGACTATTCTTCACAGCAACGACACAAACCCAACCCAATCGCTCTCTCCTTCCTCACTTTCCCTTTCTTCTCTCTCCTTTTTCCACTGGTTAAAAGTTGTCCTGGCTTTTATTTTCAGAAACATTAATTTGGTTGAGAGTGCGCCGCATCAGAACACACCAAGAAGAAGAAAAGAGATGGAGATGGAGAGCAGGGAAAACGGGGGGGCGGCTGTGTGTCTCTCTCTTGACGTTTTGCTGAAGTTTGTACGCCACTTGAGCCCGCTGTTTCCCTCGCTAATGATACCAGCGGAGCCTCTCTGGGGAATGGCGTCCGTCGCGCACCTGGCTTTCACATTTCCAACACTGGATATTTCGGGAGGTACGAGCGAGGCCTATGAGGTGCATCATTCCAAGAGCTCATCTCGCTCTTTCTCTCTCTCTCTCTCTCTCTCTCTCTCTCTCTCTCTCTCTCTCTCTCTCTCTCTCTCTCTCTCTCTCTCTCTCTCCCCTCCCCCTCTCCCTCCCCTCTCTCCCTCTCTCTCCCCTCTCCTCCCCTCTCCCTCCCCCTCTCCCTCTCTCTCCCTCTCTCTCCCTCTCCCTCTCCCTCTCCCTCTCCCTCCAATTCATTCCCCTCCTCTCCTTCTCTATTTGGTCGTTGTTGTTGTTGTACTTCTGAACACACATACATTCTCTTCTCACTCTCTGTAGGTTTGTCCCCCTATTGCCCTCTCTCAATTTTTTTGTTGATTTTCCGATTGATGAGAATATATAGAGAAGAGGCATAAAAATATGTGCATGGTAAAAAGCCGTATTCATTGTACATAAAATCAATAGTTTTCTTCCTCTCTCCCTGCTCTCTTCTTGGTTAAGGCAAATGAATGTTTAAAGAGGTAATTTACTAGGCCCTGGCAGGATCCACATTGTGCATCATACAAACACACGGGAAACAAATGGAAAATCTAATCTAGACAGTAACACAACGGCACAGAGGATTCTCTGCAGGGGGCCAGATGAATTATACAACAATCTGTGTTCTCCCACATTTCATTTAAAGGTCTGTTTTCAAGGCTATTGCCGGTTCAACAGCAGAGAGGAGGGTTCGCCCGTTGAGGTCAAGCCCATATTGACAAATATGAAGAGGCAAAAAGAGCGGCCAAAACGAAGTTATGAATAAGTAAACGCAAAGATAAGCATAAAGTAACTATGAAGAGGACGCTGACACACACACACACACACACACACCATGTTTGTTGGCCATGAAAATGGGCTTGGGTTTGTATGGATATTGAAAGAAAAGAGATGAAAACAGTGTAAGGTCATTTCTCTTCATAAATAAAAATAAGTGTTTGACTGTATTGCTTAGCTGTGATGGTTCTGTGCTTTTACCTGTGCCTGTACCTACAAGTAGAATTTACCATTTAGGAATTGGAATTTGATAATATGTACAATCAGAATTGAAAATTGATGATCCATAGCTACATTTGAAGTCGGAAGTTTACATTAACTTAGGTTGGAGTCATCAAAACTCATTTTCAACCACTCCACAAACTATAGTTTTGGAAAGTCAGTTCGGACATCTAGTTTGTGCATGACACAAGTAATTTTTCCAAAAATGGTTTACAGACAGATTATTTCACTTATAATTCACTGTATCACAATTCCAGTGGGTCAGAAGTTTACATACACTAAGATGACTGTGCCTTTAAACAGCTTGGAAAATTACAGAAAATGATGTCATGGCTTTAGAAGTTTCTGATAGGCTAATTGACATCATTTGAGTCAATTGGAGGTGTACCTGTGGATGTATTTCAAGACCTACCTTCAATCTCAGTGTCTCTTTGCTTGACATCATGGGAAAATCAAAAGAAATCAGCCAAGACCTCAGATAAAGAATTGTCGACCTCCACAAGTCTGGTTCATCCTTGGGAGCAATTTCCAAATGCCTGAACACCACGTTCATCTGTACAAACAATAGTACGCAAGTATAAACACCATGATACCACGCAGCCGTCATACCGTTCAGGAAGGAGACGGGTTCTGTCTCCTAGAGATGAGCCTAATTTGGTGCGAAAAGTGCAAATCAATTCCAGAACAACAGCAAAGGACCTTGTGAAGATGCCGGAAGAAACAGGTACAAAAGTATCTATATTCACAGTAAAACTAGTCCTATATCGACATAACCTGAAAGGCCACTCAGCAAGGAAGAAGCCACTTTTCCAAAACCACCATAAAAAAGTCAGACTACGGTTTGCAACTGCACATGAGGACAAAGATTGTACTTTTTGGAGAAATGTCCTCTGGTCTGATGAAACAAAAATAGAACTGTTTGGCCATAATGACCATAGTTATGTTTGGAGGAAAAATGTGGAGGTTTGCAAGCCGAAGAACACCATCCCAACCGTGAAGCTCGGGGGTATCACCATTATGTTGTGTGGGTGCTTTGATGCAAGAGGGACTGGTGCACTTCACAAAATACATGGCAACATGAGGAATGAAAATGATGTGGATATATTGAAGCAACATCTCAAGACATCAGTCAGGAAGATTAAAGCTTGGTCGCAAATGGGTCTTCCAAATGGACAATGACCCCAAGCATACTTCCAAAGTTGTGGCAAAACAAAGTCAAGGTATTAGACTGGCCATCACAAAGCCCTGACCTCAATCATATAGAAAATGTGTGGGCAGAACTGAACAAGTGTGTGCGAGCAAGGAGGCCCAAAAACCTAACTCCAGCGCTGTCGGGAGGAATGGGCCAAAATTCACCCAACTTATTGTGGGAAGCTTGTGGAAGGCTACCCGAAATGTTTGACCCAAGTTAAACAATTTAAAGGCAACGCTATCAAATACTAAGTGAGTGTATGTAAACTTCTGCCCCACTGGGAATGTGATGAAATAAATAAAAGCTGAAATAAATTATTCTCTCTGCTATTATTCTGACATTTCACATTCTTAAAATAAGGTGGTGATCCTAACTGACCTAAGACAGGGAATTCTTACTTGGATTAAATGTCAGGAATTGTGAAAAACTGAGTTTAAATGGCTAAGGTGTATGTAAACTTCCGACTTCAACTGTGTGTGATACACTGTCATTAAGAGGATTAGGATGGAACAATATCATAGACCTATGTGTAAAACATTTTATATTGATATATCATGAAAGGTTCCATGAAGGTGTCCAGATATAATTCTCAAGGCCAAGAAGTCCTCAGATGAAGTCATAATTCCACAAACACGTGTATAAACACACAACGGTAGGAAATCACAAACATTCTCTGCGTCTTGAATCATTGGATAGAGTGAGAAACTCTTTTTGGCCACACGCCTCTCAGCTATTCACTTTCTCATCCTCCCACCACCTTGCTCTATTGTCTGGTACCTCTACTTCCACTATCTGTCAGGTTGTCAGCTGGCGACAGAATTACACCCCGAGTCGCCGCTGATTTCCCTCATAGCTCAATGGAGCCGTGCTCCCGAGCGTCACACTCCATCAAACCATGGTGAATCAACAGGTCTCGCCCCCTGACCACACCCCGCTGCTCGCCGCCTGTGTCATCTTGACAGGATGAGTTTGACCTCTGACCTCCCGGAGCAGACAGCTCAATTGGCTCTTTTTGTGCCACTGGGAGGCTGTGGCAGAGAGCTTAAGCAGGGTTTCATCACCGCGTCGGCTCTTTGACAGGAGAGAAGTCTATGTGCCTCTTCTTTTTTCCCTTGCTGTTTTGTATGCCTCTTTTACACTGTTGACGATCCTTTGACCTTTGGAAAGGATGTGTATGTTGAAATACTTACTCACAATTAGAAATACTTAGAAAGGATGGATATCACTTTGACATATATTCAAAGTAAATTATTATACGTTATTTCCTTCCATTGGAAAACTCGGGGCAGATGTTTGCTTGTTAACTACTTTCATAAGTCCTAACCCTTGCCAATATCATGTACTTGCCTTTGGAAAAAAGCTACATTTGCCCCAAACCTACAGCCGTGCAGCATGCTGGAGCTAAGTTGGTTGCTTATATTCAGAGTTGTACTGTACCACTGATTTAACCTCCTGGGAGAGGAGCGATCATCACACACAGAGGAAGTTTAAGGCCTCTCTCTCCAGAGGACGGCGCCTCTCTTCCCTCTTCTCGATCTGTCAAAAAAGGAAGGTAAAGATAAAAAGCACAGTGTGTGTGGGCTTCACACAAGTCTAAAACTGCATCATCAGCACAAAGATTTAACTGCGTTTCTGTGTGTGAGTCATGTTGGGGGAAGGTGGCTGCCCCGGAGCTAGATTATGAGCAGGAAAGCAGATGGGAGATTTAACGCAGACCCAATGGGGTATTACTGTGGTAGAACTGGCATACAGAACTGTCTCAGAACCGTTCCCAGCCCGAATGGATGCCAGCACTGAGGTTGAATGACAGCGTGTGTGTGTGAGTGTGTGTGTGTGCGTGCGTGTGTGCGTACGTGTGTGCGTGTGTGTGTACGTGCCTCTCATTGCTCCCTTCACCCTTTATTTCGCTCTTCTTTTTGTGTTTCACATGCTTCCCTTATCACACTCTCTAATCCTCCCATCCTGTTTGACTCCCTTCACTTCTGCTATCTCGTTCGGCCGTTTTTATTCTTCATAAATGTCAAATACACTCTGTGTGAAAGGGAGTCAGGCAAGCTCACCGGTAAAAAAAAACACAAAAAAAAACAAGTACATTTATCCAAATCTAACTGTAATGTGTCCAAATTTAGCCCCTCAAATACTGTCAAAAGAAGCATTATGAGAAATGTAGTACACTTAAAAGCAGCTCTGTATGACTGTCCTTTAACATTACATTACATTTGTGTGTATTTGTTGTATGAAGATGATTGACGCGGAAATGCTCAGTGGAACATCTTTGGAGAAGACAAGTGAGTTGTTTGTCAACCCACAACCCCCTGAAATCCTGATAAAATATACAGACAAATCATACTTATGTGTATGCACACCCACTCAGCCTAGACAAGTATGAATGGTTTAACATCAACCACTATGCAAACAGACAAATGCACAGCACACAGAGTATAAAATGAGTATAGCCTGTACTTAGTTGCTCTATACAGTAATAAAAAAATGTGACAGTACGACCTGGAAAAACCACGTGCTAATGTGAAAGATCATGTATACTTTGCAACAACAACAAAAAAGATATGTAAACACAGTGGCACTGACTGCACTGAGTTTGCTGATAGCTGCTTTATCGAGGGGAAAATGTACTTGCTACAACTGCGATATGTCTCAACGAGCTATCTTAAGACGAATGCGCTAATGGCAAGTCATTCTGGATAAGTGTCTGCTAAATGACTTTTTAAAAATGTTTTATTTAATAAATCATTCGACAACCAAACACAAATATTCCAAATATGTACCCAAACACTCATTAATCTACAGTACCAACGCTGAGTCGTAGTTCAGACTCTTCATCCAAATCACTGGGGGCCAATATCTGAGTTCAGTAAATCAAAATCTGCATCTCCCTGTTCTAAAACAGTTGGGGGTTTGAAGAAGCTCGCAGTGAATGAGAAGCACATGTTGCTGCTGGATGGGTGAGGCTGGTGGAGGAGAGGAGGGGAGGAGAGGGTTAATAATGAGGTGAGGCAGAGCTTCTCCAATCCTGACCTGATTTACTTTCCCCCTGTTTCTCACATTATCAGAGCAATGTTAAGGTCAGGACTGATGACGGAGAGAGTGGGGGTTTGTTTTGTCAGTAGCAGTACAGCTGGTATGTATAGTAGAGTACATAGCATCCTTCAGAGAGCTATAGGCCTTGTAAGTGAGGCTGCTGGGTACCAAACTGACCCATAAGCCCAGGGTATACAGGCCTCCTTTCTAGCTGAGCGCATTGCTGCACTTTGTTGCTGAGGCCACCCTAATGTTCAGAAGTCTGGAGATTGCTGGTGTCTCTCCGTCCATCTCTGTCTCTCTCCCGTTCCCTCTCACACACACACACACCCCTCCTCTCCATACAAACCCTCAAGTATGATTGATGAGGAAATAGCGGGCAAATTGCAGTGTCCATTCTGATGGATGACATCATTTGGCCAATGTGCTGATCACGTATGACAAACAGACCCTGGCTCTCTTCCCTCCCTCCCTACCTCCCTCTTTTTTTTTTGCTTACAATTGATCAGTTGGAGTTTGTTTTTGTGTGCACCCGTCTCCTTTGAAGTAAATGCATGAGGAAGACCACACGGAAGGGCTCTCTTTCTGCCCATCTCTGGCTATCAGCCGCGGTCCGCACTATCCATCCTTATCTGGGTGGGCGCTGGCCGTGACAGACAAACAGTGGCAGGCCGTTAGTTTGCTTACAGTCACTGTTAGACACAAGAATTGCGGCGTCTGTTAAATTGGTATTCTACTCTGTTTTGGGTTGATTTTGGTTTGTGGTATAGTTTACTAAGAGAGCTGATTTAATACAGAAGCACAGATAAACAAAGTGCTTATAAGTGGTGGTTGATGTCCCTAGACATTTATTTGGAAATTTCTCTCAAGTAGCAGAGGTTCTCAAACTTTTCTTCACACAGACATTTTTTTACAAGGACACACACTACAAATGGAGCAGATGCCTTCGAACCTGAGAAAAAAAAACGTGTTCACAAAAACCTCCTTAAATACATCTCACTTCCTGATAGAAACATATGCTGTGGTATCAGCATGCTATAGAAATTGCGTGTCACTCTGAATAAGAGTTCTAGTTAAATGTTATAGTTATATACACTGAGTACACCAAACATTAGGAACACCTTCCTAAAATATTGAGATGCCATCAGAACAGCCTCAATTCGATGGGGTGTCGAAAGTGTCCCACAGGGATGCTGGGCCCATGTTGACTCCAATGCTTCCCACAGTTATGTCAAGGTAGCTGGATGTCCGTTGGGTGGTGGACCATATTCTTGACACGCACGGGAAACTGTTGAGTGTGAAAAACCCAGCAGCGTTGCCGTTCTTGACACAAACCGCTGCGCCTGGCACCTACTACCATATCCCATTCAAAGGCACTTAAATATTTTGTCTTGTCCATTCACCCTCTGAATGACACACAATCCATCTCTCAATTGTCTCAAGGCTTAAAAATCCTTCTTTAACCTGTCGCCTCCCCTACATCTACACTGATTGAAATGGATTTAACAAGTGACATCAAAAAGGGATCATAGCTTTCACCCATGTTCACCTGGTCACTCTATGTCATGGAAGGAGCAGGTGTCCTTAATGTTTTGTATTCTCAGTGTATGTTTCCACACTATGACGTTGGAATAATACTGTGAAATTGTGAAAATTATGATGATGTCCTTTTAAACCCCCTCAAACGTCTAAGCCGTTTTGCATTATGTTAAGGTGCTTCAATCTACTCTTAAGGATTAAAGAGCGGGAAGAGCTGTTGGAAAAGACTGGCTGAAATGTCAGTCTTTTTTTGGTGGGATGGAGTTTTGGCCTTCCGTGGTGACATCACCATGTGGTAAGTTAGGCAATAGACCAATAAGAAAGAGTTCCAAACCTTTCTGCCAATAACAGCACATTTTCAGTTTTCCCCTCCCCGCTCAGACCACTCCCGGAGTCCTAGCTAAATTCTTGCTTGAGATATTGCTCTTAGCTAACAAGCAATTTTTCTTTATCTTTGACCATTTTATTTGAAAAAAAATAGTAGTAAGTAGTAAGGTGAGGGAGAGCTGTTACCCAGAAATGATTTGATATTGAGATCAAAATGGTTGCATTGGCCCTTTAAGGTGAGAGAAAAAGCTGTCCCATACTTTGAGGGAAGAGGTATGCATACAATATTCCTCAATCAAAATTACAGCCCCTAACACATGTAACTGGTTTGCAAGACCTCATTCTCCCTCCGGCTTATTTGCAGAAGCCATCCAAGCGCCACCTTATTTTCAGATGGGTTGACAGATGAGGAGGGCGGACACGAGTTGATTGATGGGCCGTGCTGTGCGGGTTTATGAGGCAGAGAAAATCTAAATATTGAGAGAGCGTCCGTCGAGTCACATTGCCATATTAATAATTATTTGACAATGCATTATCTTGGAGATATGTCACACAAAAAGATGAGCGAGGCATCCCCTGTGGCTGAGATGATGGTTTGTGGTGTAGTGAGTAACACCCCTTTTCCAACCTCCCCCATTTCCAATCCTCTGTGGACTATTCCGACACGAGTCCCACTGGTCGGCCACCCCCACTTTCTCAGAATTAGCAACTACCAAAAAGGACATTTTATCATGTCTTTCAATATATATATGCATGTATTCCAATATATATATATTTTTTAAAGGTGAGAAAATCGCTGTGCGAAAATCGCTTTCCTGGCTGTTAAAATTCTAATAGTTTGCATAATTTCAGTTTATCTGACAAAACAAGCAATGTATAGTGTAGGGCACATATGTCAGAGTCAAGGCCCGCGGGCCACATCCGGCCCGCGAGAAGGTTTTTTACGGCCCCTGGGATGATCTTGATTTATTATTAGAACCGGCCCGCAGACCGCAGCAAGCCGGCAGCCCGCAGATCTTTTACACGCACCAATACTACATTTCCCACAATGCAACGGTGACGCACCGAGCAGTAGGCTGCTTCATTTCAATATTTATTGGCACAGCAGTTGTCAGCATCACAGTAAAATTAACTTTCAGATACCCATCAAAAATGGCAAAACGGAAGGTGGACACTGAGAACCGGGGTTTCAAACAAGGTGGGAGTCGGAGTATTTGTTCACGGAGGTAGCTGGAAAACCTGTGTGTCTTCTGTGTGGAGAAAGTGTGGCGGTACTGAAAGAGTATAATCTGAGACGACATTATGAAACGAAACACGCGGACAAAAACAAGAATATGGACATGGAACAAAGGCTACAAAAGGCAGAGGAATTAAAACGAGGCCTCAAATCTCGACAGGCTCTGTTCAAAAAGCCAAATCACAAGGCCAGGCTGCTGTCAAGGCCAGTTTTATTTTGGCAGAAGAGATCGCTAAATCAGCCCGGCCATTTACGGAGGGGATTTCATCAAAAACTGCATGATTAAAGTTTGTGACGAAGTTTGCCCAGAAAAAAGGCAACTCTTTTTAAATGTGAGTCTGAGCAGAAACACCATTGCCGAGAGAGTAGACCAGTTGTCCATCAATCTAAAAGAGCAGCTTGTGAAAAAGGGAAAAGATTTCATTGCATATTCCTTGGCTGTGGATGAGAGCACCGACATTTCTGACATTGCCCAGTTGTCAATTTTCATCCGCGGAGTGGACTCCAGCCTAAGCGTGACAGAGGAGTTTTTGGCTTTACGTCCTATGCATGGCACAACTACGGGGCATGATTTGTATGAAGAGAGGTGTCAAGATGTGTAAATGAGATGGAGCTGCCTTGGGAAAAACTCGTGGGTTTGACAACCGACGGAGCACCTGCGATGTGTGGACACAGGAGCGGACTGGTGGCGAAGATACGGGAAAAGATGCAAGAGGAAAACGCGACAGGTGAGCTGACAGCTTATCATTGTATCATACACCAGGAAGCGTTGTGCGGTAAAGCCTTGAAAATGGAGCATGTAATGAGCATCATCACGCGCACAGTTAACTTTATCAGAGCCAAAGTTTGAATCACCACCAGTTCAAGGCATTTCTGACGGAGTTAGAAACGGAGCATGGTGATTTGCCTTATCACACAGAGGTGCGATGGCTAAGCCAGGGAAAGGTGCTTCAAAGATGTTTCGAGCTTCGTGAGGAGATTTGTCTGTTCTTGGACAGCAAAGGGAAAGACACAACACAACTCCGAGACGAAATGTTTCTGTGTGAAATGGCTTTTCTGTGTGACATTACGAGTCATCTGAATGCAATGAACTTGCAGCTGCAGGGTCGGGATCGTGTCATCTCTGATATGTACAGTACAGTGAAGGCATTTAAAACCAAACTGACTCTGTGGGAGACGCAGATGCGGAAAGAAAATTTGAGCCACTTTCCCAGCTGCCAGACCATGAAAGAGAAGCTCTCTACCAGTGCGTTCCCGAGCGCACAGTTGGCTGATAAAATAGGTATGCTTGCCGCTGACTTTCGACGCCGATTTGCTGACTTTGAAGCACAAAAAGCAGGTTGGAACTGCTCGGTAACCCATTTGCTGTTGACGTGGAAAGCTCACCACCAAACCTCCAAATGGAGTTGATTGACCTCCAATGCAATGATGCACTGAGGGCAAAATATGCGGCAGTGGGTGCTGCGGAGTTCGCCCGTTTCCTCCCCGACACAATGCCCCAGCTGCGCATCCAGGCTGCTCAAACGTTGTCTATGTTTGGCAGCACATACCTGTGTGAACAACTGTTTTCTTTGATGAACTTGAACAAAACATCACACAGAAGTCGACTTACTGCTGAACACCTCCACTCAATTCTGAGGATTTCCTCAGCTCAGAGCCTTACCCCGAACATTGATGAACTTGTGGAAAAGATGGGACACCACCAAGTATCACCCTCAACCTCAAACAAGTGAACATTACTGTGCAATCACATATTTAGAGTTTTTACTCAGTTCAAGTTTAAAAGTTAAAGTTTAATATTTGTTTTCACTGCATGTTACTTCTCCTTAAACAAAGTGTTGTTTTTGATTAATAGATTTTTGCACTTTATTTTATTGTATTTCAATCCAATTATATTTTAAAAATATTTCAGTTGAGTGGATGATAGAAAATTGCTATTATTGTTTTTTTCTTTGAAGTAAATTTAGCCCACTTTTGCTAAAATAGAAAATATAGGCTACTGATGGTGCCTTGAATACCGGTTTCTTTCATTTAATGTTCATGTTATGGGGATTTTTATATAAAGGAAATTTGTCTTTTGTGTCTGTTGAAAATTAAAGATTACTGACAGAGCCATAAGAAAATATTGCTTTATTTATCTGATCATATTGGAATATATTTGTTAGGTTTTCAGTAGGTTCAATTAGGTTCACTAGACTATATGCGTCATTTAAAAATTTTTCAATGAACATTCGAACAGTCCGGCCCTCGGCTTGTAGCTAAATTTTTTATTTGGCCCTCCGTCCATTTGACTTTGACACCCCTGGTGTAGGGAATCATTGTACCATCTAAACTGTTGTGAAATATATTTTCAATAACCAAAAATATTTTATTTTCACCTGTTAGAAGCTGGTGTACAAAACCGGAAGTAAAAAACGCAAAAATGTAACTTGGGAATGAAATAACAGATTCTTCGATTTGTATTCAACGGGATCGACAGATCTATAAATAAGTCACATTTCCAAAAAGTTACATATTGCAGCTTTAAACCACCGCAGAGGTTTGTTTTAGGATATGAGGCAGCTTATTAGCTCTCATTAAAGAGATTGAACGGGATCTTAAGCACTTGCAAATTCGTAACATATTGTACAAATTGGAATTTGTAACATGTTTTTTTTTGCAGGATTTAACATATCATATGAAATGGATGATATTGTACACAATTGTGCACAAGTTTTGAGCGTTACTTTCAAAACTGCTGGCTGAAATTATACAATGTATTTTATAACGCATTTTTAATGAGAATGAACTGAAATGTCCCCCAATTAGCACAGAGGTACAATACAGATCCACTCACATTGCGCTGGAAATGTCAAATGTATCTGAAATGTAATTGTAAAAAATGACTTTATGTGAGAGGGGAAAAAAGCGAGTTAAATACAGAAAATGATGCAATAAAATGTATTTTAAAACTAGATAATAAGGGTTGAATCATAGATGTGACAAAGTTGAATCTTACATCATCCTGTGCAATATAACATTTGCAAGTGCATAATGCTATGAATAATATACAGTGTCTTCAGAAAGTATTCTAAATGGATTAAATCTACACACAATATCCCATAATGACAAAGTGAAAAGATGTTTTTTGTATTTTTTGCAAATGTATTGAAAATGAAATACAGAAATATCTAATTTACATAAGTATTCACACCCCTCAGTCACCTTGGCAAGCGATTACATTCTCCCCCGATTGCTCAGCTTTATGAAGAGTCTTGGTGATTCCAAACTTCTTCCATTGAAGAATGATGGAGGCCACTGTGTTCTTGGAGACCTTCAATGCTGCAGACATTTTGGGGTACCCTTCCCCAGATCTGTGCCTCGACACAATCCTGTCTCGGAGCTCTACAGACAATGCCTTCGACCTCATGGCTTGGTTTTTGCGCTGACATGCACTGTCAACTGTGGGATCTTATGTAGACAGGTCTGTGCCTTTCCAAATAATTTCCAATCAATGGATTTTACCACAGGTTGTCTCCAATCAAGTTGTAGAAACATCTCAAGGATGATCAATGGAAACAGGATGTACCTGAAAAAAAACCCAGGATGCACCTAATAAATAAATAAATGTACGTTTTAAAAATTTTAAAATTGCAAACATTTCTAAAAAACAAACAGTTTTTGCTTCGTCATTATGCGGTATTGTGTTTAGATTGCTGAGGATTTTTTATTTTATTTAATCCATTTTAGAATAAGGCTGTAACGTAACAAAATGTGGAAAAAGTCAAGGGGTCTGAATACTTTCCTGAAGGCACTGTGTTGCTATGTAAAACAGTTTTGTTATATTTCAGTCTTCAGTGATGTATATAAAGTGTAATATTGGGATGCAAACTCAAAATTGAATACATTTCAACTCTTTATCTAACACGGTACACGTGTCTTCTTTTTTCTAAGCCCATAACCATGTGTGTGAGGTGTAGTATACTTCTGTTTCAAAATATATATATTTTTAAGACAACCAAAAATCACTTTGTGTGACCCTGATTTAGCACACTGCAGTGAAAGGTTAAACAAATGAACAAGCTAGCTAATACATTATCTTGTTAAACTGTTAAATTAGTAGCTAGAAAGCAACAAGTTATTCCAAATAACACACACATGATGTCTTCTTCAGTGGCACTTGGTTGCGACCAAAATTCAGGGATGATTTTCTCTACACAGATGATCAGTGATACCTCTGTTGTAACTAGCTCTGCTGCAATCAATTGTGAGAGTTGATACCCAAACTTGATATTGTTACAAGGGCTATGTAGAGTTAAAAATGTATGTCACTAATAATGATGACGGCGCAAGTCAAAAATCCCTACAAAAAGTTACATATAGATAGATACCATTACACATTTGTAATAAACCAGTTATTCTCATGTTCATCCAACATTGACGCGGTAATTGCAAAGTAGAAATGCATTTAAGCCCACCTTTACTTGTTAATTAAGACATTTTCTATCCTCATGGTGCATTTTGTCCATGTTGCTAGCTAGCTAGGCACAGATTGACGTAGGCACAGATTGACGTAGGCACAGATTGACGATGCAAACTCTGGCGACTCCTAAGCTTTTGATGAAGTTTTAGCAAATTTGGATATTTTGAGCACATAAAACACCAGAATCATTGCAAAAAAACAATTGAGAAAATAATGGAAAATACAGTGCCTTGCGAAAGTATTCGGCCCCCTTGAACTTTGCGACCTTTTGCCACATTTCAGGCTTCAAACATAAAGATATAAAACTGTATTTTTTTTGTGAAGAATCAACAACAAGTGGGACACAATCATGAAGTGGAACGACATTTATTGGATATTTCAAACTTTCTTAACAAATCAAAAACTGAAAAATTGGGCGTGCAAAATTATTCAGTCCCTTTACTTTCAGTGCAGCAAACTCTCTCCAGAAGATCAGTGAGGATCTCTGAATGATCCAATGTTGACCTAAATGACTAATGGATGATAAATACAATCCACCTGTGTGTAATCAAGTCTCCGTATCAATGCACCTGCACTGTGATAGTCTCAGAGGTCCGTTAAAAGCGCAGAGAGCATCATGAAGAACAAGGAACACACCAGGCAGGTCCGAGATACTGTTGTGAAGAAGTTTAAAGCTGGATTTGGATACAGAAAGATTTCCCAAGCTTTAAACATCCCAAGGAGCACTGTGCAAGCGATAATACTGAAATGGAAGGAGTATCAGACCACTGCAAATCTACCAAGACCTGGCCGTCCTTCTAAACTTTCAGCTCATACAAGGAGAAGACTGATCAGAGATGCAGCCAAGAGGCCCATGATTACTCTGGATGAACTGCAGAGATCTACAGCTGAGGTGGGACACTCTGTCCATAGGACAACAATCAGTCGTATATTGCACAAATCTGGCCTTTATGGAAGAGTGGCAAGAAGAAAGCCATTTCTTAAAGATATCCATAAAAAGTGTTGTTTAAAGTTTGCCACAAGCCACCTGGGAGACACACCAAACATGTGGAAGAAGGTGCTCTGGTCAGATGAAACCAAAATTGAACTTGGCAACAATGCAAAACGTTATGTTTGGCGTAAAAGCAACACAGCTCATCACTCTGAACACACCATCCCCACTGTCAAACATGGTGGTGGCAGCATCATGGTTTGGGCCTGCTTTTCTTCAGCAGGGACAGGTAAGATGTTTAAAATTGATTTGGAAGATGGATGGAGCCAAATACAGGACCATTCTGGAAGAAAACCTGATGGAGTCTGCAAAAGACCTGAGACTGGGACGGAGATTTGTCTTCCAACAAGACAATGATCCAAAACATAAAGCAAAATCTACAATGGAATGGTTCAAAAATAAACATATCCAGGTGTTAGAATGGCCAAGTCAATGTCCAGACCTGAATCCAATTGAGAATCTGTGGAAAGAACTGAAAACTGCTGTTCACAAATGCTCTCCATCCAACCTCACTGAGCTCGAGCTGTTTTGCAAGGAGGAATGGGAAAAAATTTCAGTCTTTCGATGTGCAAAACTGATAGAGACATACCCCAAGCGACTTACAGCTGTAATCGCAGCAAAAGGTGGCGCCACAAAGTATTAACTTAAGGGGGCTGAATAATTTTGCACGCCCAATTTTTCAGTTTTTGATTTGTTAAAAAAGTTTGAAATATCCAATAAATGTCGTTCCACTTCATGATTGTGTCCCACTTGTTGTTGATTCTTCACAAAAAAATACAGTTTTCTATCTTTATGTTTGAAGCCTGAAATGTTGCAAAAGGTTGCAAAGTTCAAGGGGGCCGAATACTTTCGCAAGGCACTGTATATAGAGAATTTTACTTTGTATTTGGCTTTTCATAACAGCTATTTTAATATGATTATCACAGGTTAAGCACTAGTGCCACAGTCATTGTAATACAGTATACATAAAAAAAATATAGTTTCCAGGCTCGACATGATTTAAAAGCCCTCACTCTGCATCTTGTGGTTTCTGCAGAAAGGTCGGTACACTGAGACTGTCACAGACCAAATAAGGTCATGGTGTTACGTAATGGGAACCAGAAGGACCTATGACGCTGCTCTCCCCCAGCCCCTCTCAGATGATTAGTCACACATGGGCACGGCTGTTGGGGTCGACTGGGGTGAGATGTGGGGATATTATCATATAGCAAGCTCATCTGTTTGTGTCGTGTCAGCACTTTGGTGATGATTAGCTCAGGAGCTGGGTGGGCCTAGCCTGGGTGATATGATCAGTGCACAGCCATCGTCTTTGATTAGGACTTACTTGTGTATGTGTGTGTCTCTGTGTCTCTCTCTGCGTGTGTGTGTGGGTGGGTGATCTTGGGGGTACCAGGAACAGAGATGGACAAAGCCAGAAGTCAAACGCTTTCAAGCTGCTGAAAGGAAAGATTTGTAGCTACTAGTGCACAATTTAGAGATGCCAACTATCAAAAAATGAGCCTTCTTGTTTTTCTTCAACGTACCATCTCAAGTACCAGAAAGGGTTTTCTGTGTTGATGTGACTCTTTACCACCACCAGGAGCATATATTGATAGTGGAATCTATCAAGTCTCCTGCACAGAAAACAATATGCTTCGGAAAGGTATTGGCGCCACTCGAACGGGTTGGGGTATACAGCGTTTCCCATATTTTGTTGGTGCGAGCGGTGGAGATTTATGGTTAAGTTAAGACGCAGGAGGAGAGGTGAGAGGGACTTCCACAGAGAGATTGAGGCTCAACCCCCCCACTTCAAAGCTTTGCCCACTGGCGGTGTCTTGTGATATTTATTTATTGAGATGATTTTGCCAGAAACCCACTGCCCTCCCCATGCCCTTCCACTCTTTGATATGCTGCTTCATTCTTAGCTCAGTGTCCTCCGAGAAAGAGGGGTCAGGGGTCGCCAAAGAGACCTCCTGAGTAAAACATGGCTCACACACTTGCACACAGAGATACACACACACACACACACCTCAGATGATGCACCGGGAGAGAGCAGGACAATGGGAAATTAGGAATTGATTGTTGTTAAAAGGCCAATCGTCTGTTTCCTCCACCATGTAGAGGCCTGCACCTCACATCTTAATAAACACCAGATTAGCACCTTGAAATCATTACCATGCAACCTCTATTACATCAGCACAGAGTGTCATACTTGAACTAGCTTAATGCTGCAACCCATCGCCACTGGATGAAACTCAGTAGTGAAACTCAGTTTAACTTTATGTGGTTAGGGGTACAAAACACCCCGAGGCCTGATTCCACTCATTTAAAACCTCCATAAAACAGATTGACACCAAAGTAATAAAGTGTCATGACACACTGAAGCTGTATATAGGCACACACACACACACACACACACACACACACACACACACACACACACACACACACACACACACACACACACACACACACACACACACACACACACACACACACACACACACACACACACACACACACACACACACACACACACACACACACACACACACACACACACACACTCAAACAGGTTTGGTAGTGTATTGAAATCTAGGAACAATGTCACAGAATGAATTCCCCTGACTGATACCAACAATACCACACATATCATCTTCGATATGCAGTAAACCCCTCCCTCTCTGCACTCTCAGACCAGTAGCCTTGATTATGTGAAAGTGGTGCAAAGCAAAATTCTTCATCATGCATATGTGGTCTCTCCTCCAAGAGAATCCAGTTGCGCAACACAATGTATGCATGTTTCGTTTCCAAGGCTACGCTACATAAACAAATGTCGATTTATGCCCCGTATACTTTATCCACATAAATCTGACTAATTTTATAATGATCCAGGCAATTAAATCTGTAATCTGCTATGAGAGTTAACAATATTGTTAGGGGAGCACCATCGGGGAACAGTTTTGTTTTTACTTTGGAAAATAATTGCCAGTGAAACACTGAGGAATTTAGTTTCTTCAAGGGAATTTTGTGGCTATTGCTGGCTGTTGCCTCACTCTGTCACAAGGAAGCAACTGTGTGTTTGTTGGTGACCCTGGGGGGATATGGAATGTATTTTTCAAGTGGAAGTACAATCACGCTGGAAAATGGATTTTTGCTGAGACTGATTTGTAATGGATGATAATGGTAGTGGTGGCTTACTGTGTAACAGTGCCTCTTAGAGCAGAACATTTATTTTATACAGGGTATAGTAGTTAGAGTATAGTAGCTAGCATATACCTAATGGTGTGATGAGTATTGTGTAGTCTTACATGAATTAACATACAGGTATTGATTACATATCAGGAGGCTGATTAAACAGCATGATCATTACACAGGTGCACCTTGTGCTGGGGACAATAGAAAGGCCAGAGCTGTTGCCAGATAATTTAATGTTAATTTCTCTACCATAAGCCACGTCCAACTCTGTTTTAGAGAATTTGGCAGTACGTCCAACCAGCCTCACAACCGCAGACCTTCATGTAACCACACCAGCCCAGGACCTCCACAATCCGGCTTCTTCACATGCGGGATCATCTCGGACCAGCAACCTGAACGAACAGCTGATGAAACTGAGGAGTATTTCTGTCTGTAATAAATCTCTTTTGTGGGGAAGAACTCATTCTGATTGGTTGGGCCTGGATCCCCAGTGGGGGAGCCTTTGCCCTCCCAGGCCCACCCGTGGCTGCACCCCTGCCCAGTCATATGAAATCCATAGATTAGGGCCTAATGCATTTATTTCAATGAACTGATTTCCTTATATGAGCTGTAACTCAGTAAAACTGTTGAAATTGTTGCATGTTGTGTTTATATTTCTGTTCAGTATATATACTGTAAGTCTATGGCCAGAATGCAACCAGCTGTAAGCCTATATTTGTGCGCATGCAGGCCAAACTGCGGATTTCCCGACTGTAGGCATACCAGTAACTGCCAAAATAAAGGAAACACTTTGGTAAACAAGGGATACCAAGTATATGTTATGGTGTGTGGTGCATTTTCCTGGCATAGTTTAGGTCCACTTGTAGAATCTATGCCAAGGCACATTGAAAGTGTCCTGGCAGCTCACGGTGGGGTTACACCCTTGACACTTTATGTTGTTGTTTCCTTCATTTTGGCAGATACTGTACCTTATTTGTTATAAACTATTTATCCTCTGTGGCTAAATTGTGCTCTCTGGTGTACTTAAATATATATATATATATTTGTTTGCCTTTTAGGTCCAGTCCCTGACTCACACAATTGACCAGTCGCATTCATTTATTATGCAGTTTATTTTAATCAGTTACTCAATCAAGGCAGGGCCACCCAGTTACCCACAAGGGCCCCATACCTCCTCTTCTTCCCCAAACTGATGATGAGCAGAGCGGCAGCAGGCAGCATCAGGTTGTCTACACTCATTGAGAGCGGGCTCCTGAGTCTTCCTGTGGTTGGCGGTTGCAGTGAAAGAATATAAAATATATACTACATGCAGTACCAGTCCTAAGTTTTGACACACCTACTCATTCCAGGGTTTTTCTTCATTGTAACAGTTGAGAGAATGCCAAGAGTGTGCAAAGCTGTCAAGGCAAAGGGTGGCTACTTTGAAGAATCTTTGAAGAATATGAAATGTCTTTTTTGGTTAGCACATGATTCCATATGTGTTATTTCATAGTTTTGATGTCTTCACTATAATTCTACAATGTAGAAAATAGTAAAAAATAAAGAAAAACCCTTGAATGAGTACGTGTGTCCAAAAATTTGACTGGCACTGTATATAATATATAATTGATATATAAAATATACAGTACATATACTTCCTTAATATTTTTCATTCATTTAATTAGAGCACAGTACAGTAAAGAAAAGTAGAGTCGAGTATAGGTCAGTACTGTTCTGTACAGTAGAGTAGAGTTTAGTACAGTACAGTAGAGCATACTCGAGTGGAGTACAGTAGAGTAGAGTTTAGTACAGTAAAGTAGAGCATACTTGAGTGGAGTACAGTAGAGTAGAGTTTAGTACAGTACAGTAGAGCATACTCGAGTGGAGTACAGTAGAGTAGAGTTTAGTACAGTACAGTAGAGCATACTCGAGTGGAGTACAGTAGAGTAGAGTTTAGTACAGTACAGTAGAGCATACTCGAGTGGAGTACAGTAGAGTAGAGTTTAGTACAGTACAGTAGAGTAGAGTTTAGTACAGTAGAGTAGAGTTTAGTACAGTAGAGTAGAGTTTAGTACAGTACAGTAGAGCATACTCGAGTGGAGTACAGTAGAGTAGAGTTTAGTACAGTACAGTAGAGCATACTCGAGTGGAGTACAGTAGAGTAGAGTTTAGTACAGTACAGTAGAGCATACTCGAGTGGAGTACAATAGAGTAGAGTTTAGTACAGTACAGTACAGCATACTCGAGTGGAGTACAGTAGAGTAGAGTTTAGTACAGTACAGTACAGCATACTCGAGTGGAGTACAGTAGAGTAGAGTTTAGTACAGTACAGTAGAGTAGAGTTTAGTACAGTACAGTAGAGCATACTCAAGTGGAGTACAGTAGAGTAGAGTTTAGTACAGTACAGTAGAGTAGAGTTTAGTACAGTACAGTACAGCATACTTGAGTGGAGTACAGTATAATTTACTGTATTGTACTGTATGTATTAGAATAGTAACCAATATGAAGAGTAATACCCAAACAATTAAAAGAGGATATTTCATTTTCCTTTGTGTACCGATTCAGGATAAATCACCATGAAGAGAATGACATTCATAATTATGCATTTCTGTATGGTACAGATCAGGGACCCATGATGTCATTCTGTTACCACCACTCTGTTACCGTTAGTTAATCCACTTCACTTACTGTAGTTCAATAACCAAAATATATATATATTTCTCAATCTCAAGGTGTCATTGCTGACACCCCATTCATTCTGCAGACATCTTTTGAAATCTTAGTTCAGAGTAGATATTTAACAGAGTTTTGGGGAAAACATTGACATGTAAAAAAAAACGGGAGATTTGACCATCCTTCTATTACCAAACTTTATATCTGCACTGTTCTTGGAGTCCATTTTTTGTTGTTGTAAAATGTTCAATAGAAATGGTTAAGAGGTAGTCCATATATAGTTGTATGGTTTGTTTAACTCTGCAATCAGTGGTTTAAAGTGGAAAAAGCTGAGTCTCAGCACCATTCTGTTACCGTGGAGTTGGCCATAACTGCTGTTCTTGTGATTCTATGAAGCACAAAAATGGCCAGTCCCAGTGTCTATCTACAGTCATAGAAACAGCAAAGAATGGCATATCATTATATTTTTCCCTCCTAACTCAGGTACTGATGAACATGACCGCAGATATGACATGATATATGATTTGAAACCCGTTACAAGCCAGTACTAAGCAAGCATCAGCCCTACAGTACATGCGAATGATTTCAAATCAAATTTTATTTATATAGCCCTTCGTACATCAGCTGATATCTCAAAGTGCTGTACAGAAACCCAGCCTAAAACCCCAAACAGCAAGCAATGCAGGTGTAGAAGCATGGTGGCTAGGAAAAACTCCCTAGAAATGCCAAAACCTAGGAAGAAACCTAGAGAGGAACCAGGCTATGTGGGGTGGCCAGTCCTCTTCTGGCTGTGCCAGGTGGAGATTATAACAGAACATGGCCAAGATGTTCAAATGTTCATAAATGACCAGCATGGTCGAATAATAACAAGGCAGAACAGTTGAAACTGGAGCAGCAGCACTGTCAGGTGGACTGGGGACAGCAAGGAGTCATCATGTCAGGTCGTCCTGGGGCACGGTCCTTGGGCTCAGGTCCTCCGAGAGAGAGAAAGAAAGAGAGAATTAGAGAGAGCATATGTGGGGTGGCCAGTCCTCTTCTGGCTGTGCCGGGTGGAGATTATAACAGAACATGGCCAAGATGTTCAAATGTTCATAAATGACCAGCATGGTCAAATAATAGTAAGGCAGAACAGTTGAAACTGGAGCAGCAGCATGGCCAGGTGGACTGGAGACAGCAAGGAGTCATCATGTCAGGTAGTCCTGGGGCATGGTCCTAGGGCTCAGGTCCTCCGAGAGAGAGAAAGAAAGAAGGAGAGAATTAGAGAACGCACACTTAGATTCACACAGGACACCGAATAGGACAGGAGAAGTACTCCAGATATAACAAACTGACCCTAGCCCCCCGACACAAACTACTGCAGCATAAATACTGGAGGCTGAGACAGGAGGGGTCAGGGAAAGGGAAGGTCGGTTTTTAACCAACAGACTGTTATTTTCCTTTCAGCAACAATAAGCTCCCTTCTCCTATCCCTGTAATGTCACTGTCAGACTGTAAGGTTATCAAGCCGTCCTTTCTCATTTAAACACGGCCCCATTCACCGCACCATCACAACACCGCGGACACAAAAAAAAAGGAGGAGGAATAGCCCGGAGGGTGGGGGACATTAAACTCTGTAAGTAGTCAATAACGCTTAGTCCGTCACTAGCTGAGTAGCGGTGGGGGAGTGCAGGCTTTGACATGACTTGAGGAGCGCAGTGGAAAACCGCAGGCCCCCAGGGAATATGTTATTGACTGTTGAACAGCCCAAATTAATTTTCAACAGCACTCTACAGTTTGACAATAGCGCTGGATTATGGTTGTAAAGCGCCCTCGTATTGTTAACCCCAGGCCCTCCTCTGTAGATAGCGCTTTCACGTCTCTGTGTGCTTTTTCCGTGAATGGAAACGGTTCTCTGTAGCGATAGCTCTCACATTTGGGGTGGTGATATTTTGTATTACTTACACAACTGACTTACTGGGCTGTTGTTGACAGGAAATGTCGTAAATTGCTTTTTGTTTTCACTCAGCTACATCCTTATTCAGAGGACACTAATTGCATTAGATTTATTCTACGCATGATACAGATATGAATGCGTCTGTTTAGATTGTGTAATGCAGAGGCACCGGGAGGAAGTCAGGAAGCAGGAAGCAGAGTTGAACAAGCTGCATTGTTCATTTGAGCATCCTGGCTTATTAGTTCGGGGTTTGATCTGTTTCAAGTGGTTGGGTGTCATCGCAGCTCTTGTTCCCTCTCCCACTTTGAGTCGTACAAGTGACAAAGCCCCCCCCACACACACACACACGGTGGAGTCGGTGTGATCGCTCGCACAAAGAGACACGGGAAATGTCAGCACTAATCTCCTTTAAAATGGCTCTCTTGTCTGCTCCAACACTCACCGTAGCGTGAACGCTGACTCTCTCTAATTATCTCCTCTCTGGTATACTTTCTGTTGCCATCATAGATTCATGCTACGCCTCAGTGAAATTACAGCAAATCTACCGCTCTCAACTAAAGAGGAGAGCAACAAAGTGAGAGAGAAAAACCCTGTGGTTTGTAAGTAACGATAATACGTATCAGATTATGGTTAAGAATAAAAGATATGGCTCTTGGTTAAAGTGACCTGAGTGGAGTTAAAGTGGAACTAGTAATATGACTGATATCGGTAGATGACGGAATAACAGGGTAATAACGGTGTAATAACAGCAGAAATGATGTAATAACAGATTCACACTGCCTCTGCTTGTTTAATGACACTTATGTGAAGTATTGGTTTTGATGTGAACCAAAACTATGCAACCAGCCCAGATATAAACAAACTCCTTGAGTAAAACCAGAATCAAACAACTTCTGATGTCTGTCATCATTATTTCCCTGTTTGATCCGGAATAAATGTGATTTTTAATCATCTCCTTTCAGCATATATGACTTTTTGTTGTTGTTGCTTTGTCACATTCTCAGGCCCTTGCTCTATTGTACAATGTACTGTACGGTGCATTTTAAAGCCAGAACAGATGTTCCGAGGTGACAGTGACATTCATTTGTTACAACAACAGATAGGTCAACGTCGGTGGAGTAGTACAACCTCCTGTCTGACAGAGTAAGGGGGTTGGTGAGGGTAGACAACTCCACCAGTGTCTTCTAAGATTAGAAGAACTCTGGTAGTGGAAAACCCTTGTGAATGTCTACTCACAATCCCTAAATGGGGAACTTGTGTTGCGTCGTTCCCAGAGCAGTTGTGACAGATAGGAGAGGAGCCATGTCTGAGGTTTCCCAAGCTCACAGATCAGATGATGAGGAGAGGTACTGGCTCAGTACATCTGGACACTATTATATCACATTGGAATGTGTTCCTCTGTCTCCCCTACTATCTTTTTTTGGGGGGGCAGACCGGCCGTGTCCAGATACCCGTACTTGCGTCCTCAATAGTAGGCCATTTGGGTATGTGAAAATAGAATGTTTTATAATATGTGACATTTCCAAAATGTAGTATGGTTGAAATGAAGCCTGACGACTAAATTCTTAGTCGGAGACTGCCATCATCGAAGTCGTTTGTGGTGATGAGGGGCACAAGAGGCGTTGTACAAAACAAAGCAATGTGATTGGATCGTCTCGAAAACATCAACGCCAATGCCGAATTTTCAAACCGCTGCTTTACACACGTGTTCTGGCTCTGGCCCAACACAACAGTTTCTGGCCCAATCAGACGGCCCTGAATGTGTTCGCATTCGGGGAAGTGTTGGAAAGGTACTCAGATCCACGTAACCCCCAATACCCCCCCTTTACCCCACGCCCCTACCATCTTCCCCATATTCCCTCATCCACCCCCCCCCGCCTCACTCGTCTTCAATTTTGCAGATGAAATCAAATAGACTACATTTCGCCTGTACGACTGAAGCTGTGCACTCGACCGTGTGGCTAAGGGGGAAATCAATGTGTCCAAAAGTACAAGATCAAACTTGTACGTTTGGATTGGGCGACAGCGTCTTCATTACAACCAAATAAATCTGTATGTATTTGAGTTGTTCAAGATTTATTTGCGCAGGTTTGTCTGAGATGTATCTCGACTACAACTTACAATAACAAGAAGCTATCTCTATTCCTTCCAGTCTACATTGTGTTCTAGGACTCGTGGCACATTTTTGGGTGGTTGGCTGAGGTGATTATAGTTTGCAACACCTGATATTACATAATGGCTCACCGTGTCATAATTGCATCATCCACATCTGCAGGACATCGCTAGAAGTGATGGTGTCATGTGATTATAATAACCTCCATTGACCCCAGCCTTATACATTTGTCATTGTGTCCTTAGACGACTTACCACATTTAGTACAAATCAAAGAGGGGTCATTGGTGAAGTGTAAATGAAACATGTGCATGTAACGTATACAAAAAAATTGAATACATTTTTGGGGAGTGATTCGAGGTGTTATATCTGGACCTTTTATAGAGATGCCCAATTTATTTATTTGTTAAAGTTGGATTTACCCTGAGAATTCTGAAGGTGACAAACAACATATCCATTTTTTTTTTGTACATTTTGCGAGACGGCCATTCAAAACCACCGCGCCAAGGATTGTATTATACTGTCTCAGAATGTCACAGAGTTCCAACACCTGCTTAATGAGGTAGTGTGGCAAACTTTCAGGCAGCTATGAATTATTTGTCATTGAGAGTGTGTATGTGTTCCTGTCTTTTGAGTGGGCCGGTGTAACACAGGATGAAGGAAGGCCTTGACGGAGAGATGTGGCACTAGCCTGGGGGCTCGCTCCACTGTGAGGGTAGTTAGCTCACTATAGGCTACACACCGCCATCATTAGGGACTGTGGCGGGGAGAGGAAGGTGACACGCACACACATACACAGTCGCATGCGCACACACACACCGGCACCAATACGACGCACAAGCGCAAGCGCACACATTTTGTTTGTGTATATGTTGTGTCTGTGTGTGTGCGTGTTTGTGTGTCTGTTTGTCAGTCGAATACTTATCAAATAACACTTTATTGTTGTGCGTATTAACATGTCCTTGTAAAAGACAGACTGTGCAAGCATTGTGTACTATATTGTTCCAAATCTCCTATTGTCTTGGGCGGTCAGTATTTTCTAGATTGAAAAAGAGTTTTTCAAAATGTAAAAACTTTCTACCATATTCATCTTTTGTGTGCCGCGTGTTTCCCAAAGTTGTAAGATAGTTGCCTCCTTACAAAATACCATAGACTGATTTCTCTTGTCTGAATAGAAGTATCTTTGTTGAGAGAGAAATCTTCAGAAAACATTCAGACACCTCCCCACATCACCGTAACAAGAACCAGAACAGTGTAGATACATGAACGAAAACAGATTAAATTCACACCTAATCTAACATAAGAGAAGACAAAACAGTCCAGTAACCTTCTAAATTCAAATAACTGTTCCAATGATGCTCTTCAATTACAGTTGCTCTCAAATGTTTTGGCACCCTTGCACTTTACAATGGAGTAGAATGTTGTTTTCACTTTTCAAGTCTGTTTGAAAAGCTATTTTGACCTTGTAAAGCACCTGCAATTTACCACAGGTCAGATCAATTACACAGTAAACAAGAATCACCTGCCTCCAACCAAATTAATTTGAATTCTTCTGAATTCTAAATATTTTAATCCAGGATTTTTAAAGTGAGAGGGGAAAAAAGTGTGGTACTGTGCAGTTGTAAATCAAATGATTTTTTTGAAGAAGAAGAATAAATAGTGAATTATAAAAAATACAAATGTTCAAAGGTGGCAACAGACGGTATGTGAGTGCAGATGTAAAGGCCAAGCAAAAGAAAAGTTGTGAGAGAATTTCACATGTTAAAATCTCTAGATATTATTATAGATTAGATTAAATATATGGAATTAAGATGGGACAGGCACTTCTAACGTTTGTACATTCTAAAGCCCTCACTACCAAACATTCACCCCACCATACACACCGCACACACTCTACTAGCTGTCACACGATTCCTCAATGGCACAGCAGTTGTCTCCAATCAAAGTCAAGCCGTCTAGGACTCTTGGGCTACCAGCGAAGGCATTGCTCAAATCATTAGAAAGCTACACAGCGTCTCCATGGGATTTCTACCTTGTCTCGTCCTCTCTCTCTTCCATCCTCTTGAGATTCATATTCTCTCTCTCTCTCTCTCTCTCTCTCTCTCTCTCTCTCTCTCTCTCTCTCTCTCTCTCTCTCTCTCTCACACACACACACACACACACACACACACACACACACACACACACACACACACACACACACACACAAAGTAGGATGCAGCCATGATCATACTGTACCATCTGCCTTTCCCTTCACCTTCGTTTCTCATCTTCTTCATTTCTGTTCCCTCTTCATGATCCAGTTGTCATTGATATGGACTAAGGTGCCACCTGTCTACCAGGAAAGCTAAGTGGGTGCAGACTAGGTGAGAAAGTTCACTTTCTCTTTACAACGGCCACAGAAACACACCACTGTCTCTTCCAAGAGTCAGTCAACCTCGATTCTACTGTAACTTTGGAATTCATTAACGATTGTAGCAATGTCACAATATGCCACACACAACAAGCAACCACATTTTTTGTTGTTGAAAATATTCTGCATTGTCAGGGGGTCCAATTAGTTAGCATGAATATCAATATTTGAGACAATCTGTGGTTATATGTGATCCATTTCTCACTTTTGCAGCCATAGAAACACGCACAGCTAGCTACAAGCTTTGCCGTCCCACTTGAATAGGGGTCACACAAGACCCGATTCAGCTCATTTTAATAACTCAGGACAGACAACAATACATTTCTCAGTCCCTGTAGGTCAGGGGATATACTTTCGTTAGATTTAAGCAAGCTCTATGCTATTTGTATATTTGCCTGCAGCATGGACCTACCCTACAATGTCAGCCAGTTCTCTCCACACCAGCTTACTTTAAAAGACACCATTTTCTTTACTCGGGTACACCAAGCTTTTTATCCTGTAAATCTAAGTAAACGTCTACACAGATGTGTTACGTAACTCATTTCAACAAAAAAAACATAATTCTGTCCTGTGGTTGTTTGTCGTTAACTATTATGTGGGCACCTGCAATTTACCACAGGCAAAATCAAAATGTATTTGATAATTCATTTAATCCAGGCCATTTGACTTTGAAGTGAAACATTTTAATTTCAGTTTAAAAAAATATATATATATTGGCCCTGTGCAATTGTAAATCAAACAAATACATATGTGAACACACACATTTTTCTTCTTTAATGTATTTTAAAACACGCAAGGATGCCGGCATATTTGAACACAACTGTAATCATCTTGATCCACTGAAGTTAGACTGATATTCATATACCAAAGCAGGACAAAAGCATGAAAATAAAAAGCAGTTTTTTTTACAATATCAACACCAAGAACTGCAATAGTTCAAATAAGGAAAAAAAACATTGAAATAGCAATGAAAGGAATTGGATAAAATAATAAGAATGAAATCATAGGTCGAATCAATGGTCCCCTCAAGGTCAAGAGTGAGTTTCAGTCAAGGGAAATTCTGAATGGAATGTGAATAATATACACTGAGTGTACAAAACATTAGGAACACCTGCTCTTTCCATGACATGGACTGACCAGGTAAATCCAGGTGAAAGCTACGATCCCTTATCGATGTTACCGGTTAAATCCACTTCAATCAGGGTAGATGAAGGCGAGGAGACAGTTTATAGAAGGATTTTTAAGCCTTGAGACAATTGAGATATGGATTGTGTGTGTGCTGTTCAGAAGGTGAATGGGAAAAAAAATATTTAAGTGCCTTTGAATGGGGTATGGTAGTAGGTGCCAGGCGCACAGGTTTGAGCGTGTCAAGAACTGCAACACTGCTGGGTTTTTCAAGCTCAACAGTTTCCCGTGTGTATCAAGAATGGTCCACTACCCTAAGGACATCCAGCCGACGGCAGGCCAGTGGTCGAAAATTGATTATTAATGAAAGAGGACAAAGGAGGCTGACACAAATTCGGCAGAGCAACAGACGGGCTACAGATAGTCAACTGACAGTCCAGTACAACATTCGTGCCCAATGACCATCAAATAGTGCACAACACGACAGCAGACAGCCTTACAGAGAGTTCCACTTCTTTCAGCAAAAAACAAGAAACTACGGTTGCAGTGGGCTAAGGAATAAAAACACTGGACACTGGAGAATTGGAAAAACATAGCCTGGTCTGATGAATCCCGGTTCACACTGTTTCACGGTGATGGGAGGACAAGGGTATGGAGAGAACCACAGGAGTACATGTACCCATTGTGCCGCGTGTCACGGTGAGGCTTGTGTTCTCATGGCACACGTTGGGCCATCATTGCCAATCAGGTGCATCCCTTCATGGCAGCAGTGCATCCATCTGCGAATGGTGTGTGTGTGTGTGTGTGTGTGTGTGTGTGTGTGTGTGTGTGTGTGTGTGTGTGTGTGTGTGTGTGTGTGTGTGTGTGTGTGTGTGTGTGTGTGTGTGTGTGTGTGCGTGCGTGCGTGCGTGCGTGCGTGCGTGCGTGCGTGCGTGCGTGCGTGCGTGCGTGTGTGTGTGTGTGTGTGTGTGTGTGTGTCTAAAGATACAGTAGTATAATGGCTAGCTAAATTCAGGACATTGTAAATCATTTCAAGGGACAGACAGACTGACAACATACACACAACTCATTAGGTTCTTTCACTTAACCCCCCCCCCCTCCGCCGCCTCCGCCCTCCATCCCATGCAGCCTTGAAATAGGAACGTTTATTGCAATGACAGAAGGACTGTGACTATGTTAAGTGAGCATGGATGAAGGGGCTTTGTTAACCGGCAAACAGACCACACTCTGAGCCTTTACTTACTGATGAGATACACTCCCCTACGTATGTATTTGGACAGTGAAGCTAAAACTTAACTTGGCTCTATACTCCAGCATTTTGGATTTAAGATGAAATATTTCATATCAGGCGACAGAACAGAATGTCACCTTTTATTTGAGGGTATTTTCGTACCTTATCTTTTTTATCGTTTAGAAATTAAAAGCACTTCATGTATCTAGTCCCCACATTTGAAGGTGTCAGAAGTATTTGGACAAATTCACTTATACAGTGCATTCAGAAAGTATTCAGACCCCTTCACTTCCTCCACATTTTGTTACGTTACAGCCTTATTCTAATATGGATTAAATAAAAAAGATATTGAATCATGTCAACAAATCTCCTGGCAAATCCTTTACAGTCCTTGTCATATGAAGAGAACTCACAGATTAAACTTAGCGGTGCTCATCGCCCATTGAACATAAACATTACACAACATGTTGGAAATTGCAAATTCAACAATGAGTGGTTTGGAAGGAATCAGTGGCAAACCATAAATCCAGAGAATGACAGTCTTTGATGACAAAGTTTAATGACAAAATTTGCCCACAAGAAGGAACGTCACACTACCTTTCTGTCCAAAAATGTCTTGTATGCTGCTGCATGAATGATGTAACATGCCAGAGAGATATGTATACTGTAGCTAAGAAAGTAATACTAAGTGTAAATTGTGTAGTGAGCTGTTAGTAGCCCATGTGCCTCACCCTCTTTTCCCCCTTCATAACTTAGCCTACTGTTCTGACTTGGTGGTGCACATGTAGCCTATACTAGCCTGTTTTAATGTCATCATCAAATATTGTAAGCACTGTCATTGTCAGTGACTCAGACCTCTGCACCACTTGGGAGATTGTAGGCCTACACGTAACTAAGTGTTACAAGTGGTTCTGGTACTGAAAGGAAGTGGAAGGTATAGAGGAAGAGTTGAATGAGAATGTACTTCAGGCGAAAGAAATAAACAAGAGAAACATAACAATATACACCGCTCTTCCTGACATGGTGTGATGTATAATTATTACTGGTACATGGTTTGGGATAGTGTTGTATATGGGTGCCTAACAAATAAGTACATATACAAAAATGGACCGTTGGACAAACAGTTAAAACTTGGCTTTGTGCACGTCTTTTTAGCTATCACTGAATAAAGCCACTTCCCGAGACTTGGAGGAGAGAATACTGTCTCCGGTGAAAATGTTCTTTGATCCAACTGCGCTAATTCTTTCTTGTCATTTCAAACTGAGCTCAAGGAGTTATCGCCCTTGACCCAAGGTGTCATGGTAAGGGAAGGCAGGCATTGTGACATTTGAGGTGGTTTCATCCAATTCACAATCCATCTGTGTCTCTTTAAGATGCCTTGATGTATTTAATTGTGTCTTTCAAAACATTTCCTCACTGATATATTCTTAAAAGCATTATAAATATTTATGATGGCCTGTCGTTTCTCTTTGCTTATTTCAGCTGTTCCTGCCATAATATGGACTTGGTCTTTTACCAAATATGCCTATCGTCTGTATACCACCCCAAACAAGTCACAACACAACTGATTGGCTCAAGTGCATTAAGAAGAAAATAAATTCCACCAATTAACTTTTAACAAGGCACACCTGTTAATTGAAATGCTGATTGAGAGAATGCCAAGAGTGTGCAAAGCTGTCAATGAAGGCCAAGGGTGGCAACTTTGAAGAATCTCAAATATAAAATATATTTTGATTTGTTTTACACTTTTTTGCTTACTGCATGATTCCACATGTGCTACTTCATAGCTTGATGTCTTCACTATTATTCTCCAATGAAGAAAATAGTAAAAATAAAGAAAAACCATGGAATTAGTAGGTGTGTCCAAACTTTCAACAGGTACTGTGTATCTTTATATATAAATAAACGTCCCTTTTTCAGGACCCTGTCTTTCATAATTAGTAAAAATCCAAATAACTTCACAGATCTTCATTGTAAAAGGGTTTAAACACTGTTTCCCATGCTTGTTCAATGAACCATAAACAATTAATGAACTTGCACCTGTGGAACAGTCTTTAAGACACCAACAGCTTACAGACGGTAGGCAATTATATTTGCACTGAGTTAAAGGGAAGAGCAGCTGCTTTCAAGTTGCGGGACTCTAACCCGGAAGCTTACAAGAAATCCCGCTATGCCCTGCCACAAACCATCAAACAAGCAAAGCGTCAATATAGGGCTAAGATTGAATCATACTACACCGGCTACGACGCTCGTCGGATGTGGCAGGGCTTGCAAACTATTGCAGACTACAAAATGAAGCACAGCCGCGAGCTGCCCAGTGACACGAGCCTACCAGACGAGCTATATCACTTCTATGCTTGCTTCGAGGCAAGCAACACTGAGGCATGCATGAGAGCATCAGCTGTTACGGACAACTGTGTGATCACGCAACCCCTCTTTTTACGGTCCTGCTACTCTCTGTTTATCATATATGCATAGTCACTTTAACAATACCTACATGTACATACTACCTCAATAAGCCTGACTAACAGGTGTCTGTATATAGCCTTGCTATTCTTTTTTTCAAATGTCTTTTTACTGTTGCTTTATTTCTTTACTTACCTACACACACACACACATACCTTTTTTTCCCGCACCATTGGTTAGAGCCTGTAAGTAAGCATTTCACTGTAAGGTGTAACCTGTTGTATTCGGCGCACGTGACAAATAAACTTTGATTTGATTTGATCTCAATCCCATTGAGCACTTCTGGGACCTGTTGGATCGGAGGGTGAGGGCTAGGGCCATTCCCACCAGAAATGTCTGGGAACTTCCCTTGGTGGAAGAGTGGGGTAACATCTCACAGCAAGAACTGGCAAATCTGGTGCAGTCCATGAGGAGTAGATGCACTGCAGTACTTAATGCAGCTGGTGGCCACACCAGATACTGACTGTTACTTTTGATTTTGACCCCCCCCTTTGTTCAGGGAAACATTATTCCATTTCTGTTAGTCACATGGCTGTGGAACTTGTTCAGTTTATGTCTCACTTGTTGAATCTTGTTATGTTCATACAATTATTTACACAAGTTAAGTTTGCTGAAAATTAACGCAGTTGACAGTACACACTATACACACTACCATTCATAAGTCTGGGGTCACTTTGAAATGTCCTTGTTTTTTAAAGAAATGCCAATTTTTTGTCCATTAAATAACATCAAATTGATCGGAAATACAGTGTACACACACATTGTTAATGTTGTAAATGATTAATGTAGCTGGAAACGGCTGATTTTTTTATGGAATATCTACATAGGCGAATAGAGGCCTATTATCAGCAACCATCACTCCTGTGTTCCAATGGCACGTTGTGTTAGTATAAAAGTTGCCATTGGAACACAGGAGTGATGGTAACATAGCACACTATGTTACAACTCTAGGCAGATTTCCTCTGTCCAGTGTCTGTGTTCTTTTGCCCATCTTAATCTTTTCTTTTTATTGGTCAGTCTGTGATATGGCTTTTTCTTTGCAACTCTGCCTAGGAGGCCAGCATCCTAGAGTTGCTTCTTCACTGTTGACGTTGAGACTGGTGTTTTGCGGGTACTATTTAATGAAGCTGCCAGTTGAGGACTTGTGAGGTGTCTGTTTCTCAAACTTGACACTCTAATGTACTGCGGTTGTGAGGCCAGTTGGACGTACTACCAAATTCTCTAAAACAACGTTGGAGGTAGAGAAATGAAAATTAAATTCTCTGGCAAAAGCTCTGGTAGATATTCCTGCATGCTCCCTCAACACTTGAGACATCTGTGGCATTGTGTTGTGACACAACTGCACATTTTAGAGTAGCCTTTTATTGTCCCCAGCGCAAGGTGCACCTGTGTAATTATCATGCTGTTTAATCAGCTTCTTGATATGCCACACCTGTCAGGTGGATGGATATCTTGGCAAAGGAGAAATGCTCACTAACAGGGATGTAAACAAATATGTGCACAACATTTGAGAGAAATTAACTTTTTGTGCTCATGGAAAACGTATGTCATTTTTTTGCAACCAACACCACATGTTGAGTTTATATTTTTTATTCAGTGTAGTTTGGGGGTGGGGGTGCAGCAACTTTTTTGCCGACACTGGGATGCAGACAAAAATGTTGCCCGTGCTGACGACATCTATATAGGTCCGTTTATATAGGACTAGCACACTTTGGCATTGAATGAGTAGGTTTGTCCAAACCTTTGACTGGTACTGTATGTTTTCCAGTTTCTTGAAATACTTTGCAAATGCAACTTATTTCAATGTACAACTGAAATGGTCTATTCATTCCTTTTCCATTTTAGTAGACGCTCTTATCCAGAGCAATTTACAGTAGTGAGTGCATACATTTTCATACTGGTCACCATGTGGTTATCAAACCCACAACCCTAGCATTGCAAGCGCCATGCTTTACCAACTGAGCTACATCATCACAAACCACTTGATGTCTCAAAGTACCTTTCATGGTGATGGAAAGTCTACAGGTACAAACCTAGATGGCCAGCCTATGTACAAAACACTACACTAATGTACTTTGACATTAAGTGGTTTGTAAGGATGGCAAATTAAAACTGCACAAAAAGTGGTTGTTTTCCATGTTTTTTGATCAAGAAAAATATTTAATTTGATGTGGATGTTTTGTGTGTTTGCCCATAACTTTGCACCTTTTGATGTAAATGTTTGAGGACAGGGTTTTGTTTGTTCTGGATTCCATTAAAATGACCATTGCAGAGAAAGGGACAGGGCAACAACACCTACAATTCCAACTATTGAATCCTGCAAGTTACTGTACTTAATTATACTACCTTTTTTTTGCCATAACGGACATGCAAAACAATAAAAAATGGCCCACGCTACAGACGTCTATATTGGTCCACTAATATTAGTAAAGGCCCAGTGCACAAAAAAAAGGTACATTTCTTTATAGATTTTTTTATTATGATTTTTTTAGGGGGTGCTGCTGCATCCACAGCACCCCTAATTCCCCGCGGCTATGCCTTTACACTACTGCGATCTCTCATTTTGTTGCTGCACTCACATATTCTATCACAAAAGTTAGACACAGATGTATCTGCACATACTAAGTCGCTTTTATTAATACAGAACTGCATGCTACAGAGACTGTACAGCATAAACATTTATTCATTACAAAAACATGGTTTTGGAACCATTTAAAATAACAGGGAAAAAAACAAAAAATTAAACAAAAGATAAGAGCATAAAATAGAACAGGAACATCACAGCCGTTAAGGAAACATTCAAACTATTCATCATTAGCATCTTAATAAACCAGAGAAGAAATCGACAGGTTACAGTCGCGTCATGTCAACTACAATGGTACCGAGTGGATGATTCTCTTGTAGCTTTTTTTACAGCCTCTTGCAACATCAACATGCCTATTTTTTCTATCTACCTATATGTAGCTGTGTACTTAAAAGTGGCAGTTTGTGTATTTTTTTGTAGTTATTTCATAGTTTTTTATGAACCTCCTAATATACATAATTTGGCCCTTGTGGGTTTATACAGTATGATGTCCGTCTTTTTAATCAGTTTAAATTGTAATATTTGACAATCTGCTACCAAACACATTTGTTATAGCAACATTTATACTACATACATAGCAATCTATGTAACGTCACAGCAAAGTATGGTTTTAAAAAACAAAAAACTATCAACAACAGAAAAACCCTACAGCGTGGTTAGAGGGGGGAGAGAAAATTATCACAAAATTTGGCACGGAAAATCTGTACACAAATCTACAGTCTGGTAGAGATGAGACTGTGCAATAAAAAAGAAGGGCTTTGACACTTTCCCAAACTACTGAAGACACGGTACCCACTGTCCCTTGTTGTTTCAAGTTTCTTTTCTTCTTTTGTAAAATGGCTTATAGACGCATTTCTTGAAATGAAGTTGTGCATACCTCTGTTCGTGAAATCTACACAGTACATTGGGTGGAATCCAGGTTGTCAACAACAACAAAAAGATTTACCTTTAAAACCTCCTTGTAAAAATGGATCATTTCATATATAAGTTGCTTACGTTAAGAAAAAATATTTATACAATGTATTAAGAAAAGAAAATATTTAAAAAGGGACAACATACAAGATACAACAAGCAATCTCTAAAGCAATAAATACTACTGGTCCTAGCGTTGTGACATTTTGTATTGAATAGCGCAACCCCCCCACCCACCTCAATAGCCCTCCCCTGTCTCCCCTCCAAGTCCAACCACCCCACCTGACTCCACCCCCAAAGGTAAACAACAACAAAAAAGACAACGTAATGGAACAATGCACATTAAAACAATACCCCCCCCACACACACCAATATTTCTGTACATTTAAAGAAGAACAAGTAACATCACAATTAAAGTTGTTCCTCAGTAAGAGAGGTGTCTCCACGATCCTCATGCCCTCCAGGGTTTGTACGGGTGTCAAATGATTGGTTCGCAAGCTCGTATTTAATACAAATAATGAAGGAGAACCAACTCTTTCAGGAAAAGGGCTCATTGAATAATCATCTAACCTACCTTTTTATATCTGTCATTTAAACATGTTTAAGTGGAACTACATAACAATTTTCTGTTGCACTGTTTAACACTACAAAATAAAAAATAATAAAAAATAAAAAGTTAAGAAAATGTTGGCAAATTCCCAAAGCTATACTCTACAGCTCTTTGTATTATTCATTCATTATAATAATTATATATATTTTTTGATAATGATGGGTCAAATATTGACCAATGAACTTTGATAAAACAATAACTAATTTTCAAAGCCTTATGGCACAGAAATAGACAAAAAGATAGAAAAGAAAGAGGGCCCGAATAGAGGTGTGCAGAGCTAGAAAAATAGGAAGGAAGGACAGGAGTGAATAAGGAGGGAGGCTACTCTATAGACTTGGTCACGAGCGACAGAGGCTGAGGGGCCGTGGAGTTGGGGTGTAGCGAGTGGGAATGACACAGCAATGCTGCCAAGGGCCTGGCCAGGGAGGCGCCTGAGGAGCCCGGTTGCCGCGAGGACGAGACATTGCCGTGGTCATGGGCTCCATTGTGGGCTGCGCCAGGCATTTTACCCGCTGCAGCAGCAGAGTTTTCCAGCAGAACCAAAGATGGCGGAGGAGGTTGCCCAGCCAGGAGGTGCGGGTGGTGGAGAGGCTGGTGGGCCGGTTTCATAGTCAGTGAGAGAGGTTGCATTTGTTCAGTCTGAGGTTTGGACTCTTTCGAGGAGGGGGAGGGGGCCACCGAGGAGGGGGAGGATGGGGGGGAGTCTAGTAAGCTTCCGTCCGAAGAGGGAGGACTGGCACAGCTGCCTTCACCTTGGATGTAGCGAATGCACTTTTTTTTTCTCCTGGAGATGGGGGACAGAGAAAGACACTTTTTAGCATGACATCCCAGAACTGACAGCAATCTGCTGGGCAATAGCTGAGCGTTAGCAGTCAACTTAAATGCACCATCTTGTTTAATTTGCATAATATCAGTGTCTTAAAGATTCAATCTAAAACCTATTTCTGGACCTTAAATTATTGTTGTTTTCTGGTGCATTTAAGTGGTTGCCACCACTACAGCCTAGCTGAGGATTAAGGCTACAAGTGGCCTTCTCAGATTCCCAGGACATATACAGTACAACACAGTACACCAAACAGACAGACAGGATAATGAAACAGGAGAAGCAGCAGGATGATGAAAATTATGGATGAGAAATGGATTAAGAATAAAGAAGGATGAAGAATGGTTTTCATGGCAAATCTATAACAGCTCACTTTTCTTTCTTCTATTTTAAAAAGTATTTTAATCTCACAAAAGCTCTGACGAAGGCCTTAAGGCAGATAGGCTTATTAAAGAGCAGAGATACTATCAAGAGCAGTGTGCAGGTTTCTTCTTTTTTCTCAAACGTTTCCTCACAGACTTCTGATCTTAACTGAAACAAAGAGCTGGCCCTGGTGAAGAGCTACCGCCAGGGATCACCCTGCTCTTCTGAAATACTAGTCCTCCCTCCCTCTCTCCTCCCTTCCCTTCACTATTCTGACCTCTCTCTCTCTCCTTTCCTCAGAGGGGAGACTTTGGATGCAGAGGTAAGAGTTCAGGGGCATGAGCACTACGCTGCACCTGCCCCTAAGACATATGTGTGAGTATGAAGGGTAACGGCGTCATGTTTGCATTTCTGCTCGGGTTTGGACCCTCCCCTGTCTGGCGTGCCTGCAGCGTGTGTGTGTGTGTGTGTGTTTGTAACTGAGATGGCTGTGTGTGTGCTATGTTCAATTGGGGTGGAGGAAGGCTGGGAGGGAGGGGAGCCTCTGCCCACCTCATCTTACCCTGACCTCTACAACAACTCCTTATCACAAGGACTGTGCTTGCCTGAAGGGCAAATACACTGTGGTTCAGACTGTGTTGCTAGCTCACAGGGACAATGAGCAAGGAGAAAGAACAGAATTCGTAGGTGTGGAGGGAGGGAAGGAGAAGGGCAGAAGTGACTGAAAGAAATGATGCTTTGGTTCAGCTAGCCTTTGAGAAATGTCAGCATCTCTGTTCTATTGTTCAATCAAGGTATGGCCTGTTTGTCAAGTCATACCCTGTTTGTACAAACAGTATGCGAGAGAAAGAGATGGAAAAAAGAGAGGGAGATCGATCAGTGAAAACTGATAAAACAGAGGAATGAAGAAAAAGGGAGAATGGGGAAAGAAAAGCAGACATTTGGACAGCCACATATACCTTACACTGATAGCATGCTGAACAAAAAAGGCAAGCACTTCTGTGACTGAACAATTACACAAAGAGGACAGGCACACAACATGGACACACAAGAAAGAGTGAACCACGGGAAATGTCAACTGAAAAGCAAGGAAAGGGAGTTGGGTTGAGTTGTCTGCTTGGCTGTCAAAGACCCTGTATGAGTATTGTGTGGTATTGACTGTTCGCTACCATCGTAAAATGCTATTATTCTGCCAGTGCTAGGCTGTCTCTTCCTCTGTCAAGGCTAAACTGATAACTGCCTGTCAAACCGCTACAAATGAGCTAATATCCATTTTTTAACAGACATATCGATTGATAGTATGTGCCTGTGTAACATATTGATTTCTCAGTCTCCAGGGGAATTACGCCAGATGCATCTTTCAGGAAATGGATCCCAGTGAGGTCTGTTAACCTCTCGGCTCCTTAAACGAAGCAGGAATTATCCCTGGCTATTCCCAAGCCTGGCCCTCTGGCACCCCGTTGCTGCCTCGCTCATCATTTACCCGTTACGTTCATGGACTAGATCAGGAAATACTGTGAGAATATCATCCCTTTCTCAATGTGATCAACCGTGTACATCTTAATTAAAATCTACAGTAAAAGTGCTTGTAACTGTTAAAACTGAGTGTGGAGCATTTCTAAAAGAGTTCAGCTGTATTTGTCTTTGTGGATTACTTTAATTGAATGCCATGTGAATTCAACGTTTATAACCACTCATAAAATGTGAGGGGAAAAGTGACTCGGTAAGACCACTCAATATCCTGTTTTCTTTGAGGCAATGACAAAATGGCAGAAATCTTTCCGGAGTAATAACTCCAGATCAATATTGAAAACAAAATAAGAAAAATGAAATGCGTTGATAGGTCACATGCCTTGGGTTGACCAGTGATACACAGTACCAAACGGCATGTCACAATGGTCAGTGTAGAGGTGGGGACACAGTGCAAGCCAGACACAGAGAGGGGTATTACTTAGCAGAAACAAATACCTACCATGAAAATATTCCCAATTCAAAGACTGCTTGTGTCAGAACAGAAAGACAACATGTAGGGACTAAGTACGGGTTATCAGAGAGGAGTTTGGAGGAAGAAGAAGAGGAGGAGGAGGAAGAGGGCATAGAAGAAAGTCACTCTGGTGCCCTCTGAGAAGCAGGGCCAAGTCTTAGCATGACAAGGTTATCAAGAGGGCCAATTCAGACAGACACTTAAGACAGTTAGAATGTCAGGCACTTACATACAGCCTGGATAGAAAATGGATTTCAACCTTTCAACTTGACACAAGAATGGTATCAGAAACCATAAATGTGTTTTAAAAAATTACATTACAACAAAAATACCCAAAGGTCTCCTAAATTTGATTGTTTACAATGTTGCAACCGGGACCTTTCTTTACAATGTTATTGTTATCGCCGAGGTAGTGTACAAATAACAATGCTAGCAAATCCATTTTCTGCCACTGGGCTTCTAGTTTTCAAAGAAAATAAGTAAAACGACTTGCTTAGAGAAGCTATAGCAAAAAATTCCACAATCAGGAAAAGGAACAGATAAAGGAAGGCCATCAATTAACACATTGAAGAAAACATAATACATATATTTTTGAGGGATGTCTTGAGAAGACGTAAGAGAAGGAAGTGGTTGTCTATACGGTTGTCCTCCCATAGATACTACAGGGGTATACCTGCATGGTTTGCACCATAAACTCAGCTGGTCAAGCCCGAACAAGGCACGACACTTCTTTGGGGTATTTGCATCTGTTAGCCAAAAAGGTAGACACACAAACAATACAAAAACACAGAAAATGGACACGTCATTGGACAGACAACACATGTAGGCAGGGCTTAGGTTTGAGCTGTCAACACTGGGACTTCCTCCACACAGACCAGGCCATCACGTCTCCAACTCCTCTCAGACCCAGTCTACCATCTGATGAGTCCTGACCCTCATTGTGGCTAATTCCTAAAGAGAATACCCCCTATTGGACCCGCCCAATCCCACATCTATATGTAGAGAATCTAGAGTTATATACAAACACCACTCAAACAAACACACGCACACACATTGACGCATACCCTGTTAACCCTGTTCCCAAACACCAATAAAACTAGTGGATAGAGGCAGGCCAAACTGGCAGGGCTGGGTTGGAGGAAGAATTGTGAGGTGGCGAAAGCCTGGCGAAGGAAGGAGAGAGGGAGTCGGGGAGGGAAGGAGGAAGTCCCAGCTCAGAGAACAGCCGTCACCTGGCCCTGGCGTTCATGCCACACACACCATACACACCTGCACGGGCCACACCAGTTATTCTGCTGATCGAGCCCAAAGCGAGCTCGACACTTCTTAGGAGCGCTCAGGTCTGATGCCACAACAGGGAGGGAAGCCAGCAGAGAGGAGGAAGAAAAACCAAAAAGGAGGGAAGAGAAAGAGGAGAAAAATAAAGGAGAAAAATCGTAAACCAGTGAGGCTGCGAGTCTCAAAATCGCGGCATATTTAGCTTATTTCCCCCCCCTAATTAAAAAGATGCAAGTAATTGTGCAGTATGCCTTTATAGAAAAGGACTGTCAGAAGACACGGTTAGTGTTTCAGACATTAGTCAAATCAAACCACAAGCAAAAAGTAAACAAATGGATAAATGTGCAAGGATTAAGTATAAAAAAGCGAATAAAAAGATAATAGGTATTTGTTTAAGGTAGAGAATATGATGGGGGAAATAATGCAGACATGATTACATTTCTGCAAAGTGTCATTCATAGTTATCTTTTTATCAGCATATTTGAAAAGGAGAGGGTATAGGTGGTAGGTGAAAGACGCAGCAGTATCAAGACTGTTAAAATAAGGGAAGGTTTGGGTTAGTCCCTGCCAGCGAAAGCATTAAAGGGTTGAACCCTACTGAATGCAGCAAGGGCACTTCTACTTTGACCTGAATTCAACCACCTGACACAAAGTTTTCCTTTACCTTGACCTGTCAACAAACAATTTGTTGTGTAATCTTCTAGAACTCTACCATGGGCTCTATACAGCCAGCCCAATTCAGACCCCCCCCCCCCCTTCGAATTTTGACCAATCAGATCAGCACTGAATATGTGAAAAAGTCTGATGTGGTCAAAAGACCAATTAGTGGGAAAAAAATATCAGAATTTGGCTACCTGTGTAAATGCAGCCATAATGGCTTAATAATCATATGTAGAGCAAAGTTTACACTTGGGTCAAAGGAGGAATCCTGTGGTGAGTTGTTTGAATCCACGCCCTAGTTTGATCAGAGACAGCATAGAAGGGGAATAGGCCCAACTCATGCTGGCCCAGGGAAAGGAACAGGTGCAGCTACTGAAGCAAATAGATTAAGGAGGTTTACCCTGACTGACATCAAATCTCTGGGTCATAACTCAACATTAAGATTCTGTAACTTTTACAGTCACTGCTAGAAATATATACTACATATTGATTTGGCCAAATGGGGAAGATTGTTCTGGAAATAATTACTTTAACATAGAAGCATCATTAAATAAATGTGTAAGTATATAAAATGAAACATACTTTTGCTAGTATAATAAATAATGTGGTCAAATAAATAAACATAATCAACATTTTAAGAAATAAAGCAGCAAACAAAGTCAATAACATCCTTCAAAATATTGTATTTAGCTTAGTAAAACTACTTTTAAATAGAATATAATACACACACATAGATAAATAAATACATGATAAACATTTAAACATATAAACCAAAAAGAGAAAAAAACAAGTTAGTAATTTAAGACTCAAAATGACATTAGCACCTGTAATCGGAGGGAGTGAAAGGCAAGGGTTTGGAAAATATTCTCTGTGTTCTGAAAAAAAGAACAGATAGAGAGGCCTTCAAGAGGGGATCCTTCACGTAAACGAGCGTAAAATACAGTTTAATATGCCGCATTTCTCCTTCTCAACTCACAATATGGATGATCAGAAGAATATGAATAATAAGAATATAAAATGAAGAAATAATAGAATTAGCAAACCTCCTTAATTTCAAGAAGTGGGTGATTTTTGTTTGTTTGTGTGCATGCATGCAGACAAGCAGGGGCAGCCCATGTTACACACACACACACACACACACACACACACACACACACACACACACACACACACACACACACACACACACACACACACACACACACACACACACACACACACACACACACACACACACACACACACACACACACACCCACACACACGCACAGACAGACACACACACAAGCACAGTCTATCTGCAGGGCACAGGCATTATAACACACAGACACACACAACACTGGCAAAGTTAATGGCTCTCACAACGCTTAAATTTCACATTCTCAAAACACACATCACAGTATCATAAATGCTGGGGGGCAAAGTGGAGAGGGGTGATGTTGGCGGGGGTGAGGAGGAGGGATGAGGCTGGTGGGGGGGGGGGTCATGCATATTCAATGTTATTAGCTGGGGAAGGCGAAGGGAGGGGATGGGGAATGGAAGGAGGGGGCGAACAAGCAAGTCTACCATTTAAATATTGCATTGGGTAGCATAACTATGTACAAAAAAACGAGCCAGGCACAACAACACAAAAAGAAGAGAAAAAAAACGGGCTAGACTTTTATCTTGTGAGATGTCACACAGTCCTGACACATGATGGGGCTCCTCTAATAGGAGGTAATTGGAGCTCACTTACCATTGCCCTCTCCTGGCTGCTTATCCCTTTTTCTCTTCTTCTTTTTGCCCTGTTGGTTACCCGCCAAAAGAAGAGAAATAGACAGGAACCTTAGTTATTATATTGCAGAAGACCCGAGACATGAAATAAAAACGGGGCCCATATTTCTGTTTATTTATTCATTCATTCTCTCGCTCTCTCTGCCCGCTGGTTTTAACTGCCACTGCAGGCCATAACAGAATTTTCCCTTCTCACTTTTTGTACTTTTTCCCCCTTCTTTTATTTTGCTGCATTTTATATAGAGGCTTTGTTGGTTTGTAGTGAGGGAGTCAGATTTGTGCACAATGCTTTGGGTAGGCTGAGAGGAGTCAGAGTTTCACTGGTCAATCTGTACTGCTGGACACACCAATGCTGGGAGAGAAACTTCCTTCAGCATCAGCATTTCAGGGCTTTTAGGCCCTGTTTAAATAGCCCAACATGTCTACTGTAAAGTATATGGGAGATTCCATCGACTAAGGTGTTTAGGGAAACAGACAGCAGGCATTGCTAAGGAGGTGAGCTCTCAGCTCAGACAGAACAGCAAGAGCATTCATCCCAGGGACATGTTCTTGTGAGGGGAGAAATACAGGATGTACATGTTGAAAACTTAAAAACTTACATAGTTATCTCGTGCTGACCAGCCTGGGTAGAGCTGCATGTGAAGCTGTCGCTCTTTCCGGGCCAGCTCGTAGTATTTTGCCTGCTCCTCTCGTGTTAGAGCATGCCACTATAGACAGACACACAGAAAAAGAGAGAGGGAGGGGAAGAGAGAGGGACAGGACATTATACAAAGAGGTGAGTGCAAGGCGAGAAGACTATAATTGTCAACAGTAAACATGACCATGTTCAGTCAAGAGCCGTGAGAGGTAGAGACAAAATAAAATATAGTGAGTGAGCCTCTGTATAGTGGTGTTGTCTCTCTCTCACCCTTCGTCCCAGGATCTGGTTGATGGCGGCGCTCTCTTTCAACGTGCACTCGGCCACCACCTTGGCCCTCATCTCCTTCATGTAGAGCATGAAGGCGTTCAGCGGCTTCTTTATGTGGGGCTGCTTCTTCTTCTCGTCCTCCTTTTTCGAGTCCTGGTGTTTCCTGTGGAGTGTGTACAGTATAGTACTGTATGGTTGGCAAATACCCAGAATTGGTATTAAACAGATTATTGTAATGGTAGAATTTAGAACAACAAGACCAGTGCCAATTTTGACTACACTGCTGTTTAGTTTACAATGGTGAAAACAACCAGGTATGTGTACTCACGAGCTGTTGAGGCCTATGTCGCTGTGGGAGGACTCCTGCTTGACGTTGGGCGTGACGATGGCAGGGTGGGGGATGCCGGTCTGGTGCAAACTGTGGTGAGGGGGGACCATGTGGTGAGGGAACCTGGAGGACAGAAAACTGTGTAAATCGTCAGAGTGGACACGTGTGAAATGGAAGATGGACACATATTAGACACAAACAGAGACAGAATATGCTCACTCAACATTAATACTGATGTGCATATATACAGGGCCGAATCCTACCTTGAAGTCCGATTTTCACGCAAATCTCTCATTGACGTCCAATGCATGACGTAACACAAAAGCTTGAGTTTCGCACAGGTATATCAAGAAAGGATTCGGCCCATAAGTATCACAAAATTTAGATCTCACAATCACATCGAAACTGTTACACAGCAAACACACGCTACACATCATAATGAGTCATATTTCATACAGTATATTCATTTTAAAAAGAGAGTCCGTTTGTGTTGGAGTGGGAAGAGTGTTAAATAGAAAGACAGGGCAGCCATTGCACTGAAGGTTTATCTTTGACAAGCCAAAATGGTCCATACAGACACTTCAACTACACATGTCCTTGTAATGGATTCTATAAAATCCTCACTTGCTTCCATAACCGAGACAAAATAGTGACTTGACTCCCCTTTTCTCCAAGGTGAATTCAGTGTTTAGTGCTGCCACCCCTCTCTCCGGACTGTGGATGACAAATACAGGTCCCAGGATGTCTTGCCCTACTTTACAATGTGACAAACTACAGGTCAATGGAGTCTTGTGCCAAACCGCTGTGTGAGCTGATGTCAAATCCCAGTCCCAGTGCACCACTTTATCTTTAACCATTGGCAAGGCACCCTTTTCTGTGCATCACTGCGTTAGACCTATTCTATCTGTCCTCATGCTTGATCCGAATTATTAATGGTGTTACCATTCTTTATCTCCCCCCTCTACATTTTCATAATACTGGTGGAATCATTTCATCATCTCCCACAGCTACAGTGATTGAGGGCAATAACCAGCATCTATTGAGCAGTGTGTGTGTGTGTGTGTGTGTGTGTGTGTGTGTGTGTGTGTGTGTGTGTGTGTGTGTGTGTGTGAGAGAGAGAGAAAATGTGTGTGTGTGCAAGATTATTTGTATGAGTGTGTCTGTGTGTGCACAGTATATATCTCAGCTATGCATGACCGTTCACAAATCATAGAAAAAGAGTGGAGGATTAAGAAGGGCAAAAAAAGGAGGAATATTATATATATTTTTTAAACAGCTCATTATCTGGCTATGTCTGGCTGCATGGCTCGGAGCCAGAATATAATGATGAGCATAAACTCGCCAGGAACAACTCGTTTCTGTTGCAGGCGATCTCTGGGGAGTGTTCCCTCTCTCCCTCCTCCCTCTCTCTTGCTCTCTCCTCTCCTCCACTGCTCTTCTCTCTTCCCTTTATCATTGACACGTTTGTGTTTGCGCCATGTCATCTGCTGAGGCGACCGTGGCAGTGGCTGCGGATCACTCATCATTAGCCCGCCACACTTCCTCTACTCTCTCTCTTCCTCTTTCTCTCTCTTTTTCATTCCTTCTCGCCTTCTTTCTCTCTCTCTTGGTGCTCTTGTTAAGTTTCCTCTGTTCCAGCATCCAATTTTTTTCTCTTCTTCCTTCTCTACACTCCTCCTCCTCCTGCTCCCTGTCCCCTTACCACATCCACATTCCCCCTCCCTCGCCCCAGCTGCCACCGCGCGGCCCAGGTTATGGTTTAAACATGACGGCCATCCCTTTGATGTGCGGGGGCATCATCATCTTGCCTCATCAGCACAGAACAGAACAGCGCCTTGGACCAATTTAGCCAACCCCCAGGCTCCTATGTCTCAATCTGAAAGGCAAGGATGGGGGGTGGGTCATTGGCTGCAACGCAGGCCCAGTGTCAGCCAGTGCCATTTAATTGCCAATGTGAGGAAGTACCCCTGTGCCTGGTTAATGTACAGGATAACGAACTCGGCCGGCGCGCTTTCCCTTCCGCAGGAAAAAAGAGGGGTAGGGAGAGATGAGGGGGGGACATATCAAAGCGCAGGCGTTGGGCAGGGGGGCGAGGGGTTTACACTTCTCCCCACCTGTCACATACAGGGCCAGCCAGAGATAATGGACCTGTACGGTTCCAATCCCATTATCAAAATAATGTCTCTCATTTGCTCCGTTCGGCTGACTCTGCTCTCTCTTGCCTGCCTTTTTTCCCCCTTCCAGAGAATGTATTTTTTAAACAGGACCAAGGTGTAAGGTGCTCATTGAGTGGGTGCAAGGTACGAGAGCAAGACTTGCTCTCTGCATTCTAATTGGGCCGGTATGTGGCACTAGGGGCTAGTACTGAAGCACTAGTTCTCTTCTTAAGATCTGGCTAGCCAGTAAAATACAGGATCAGGACATCTCAATGTAATTATTAGACACAGACTGGATGTCCGTGTCTAACTACTGGATGTCTTGTGCCATATTTAAGCAAGAAAAGCCCTTTTAAAGACGAGACAATTTTTTGCTTCCGAAACCCTGTCATATACACGATTATCCAAACCTTCCCACTCTATGCCATTTCTCTACGCCGTTGACAACCCAATCGGACGTCTTTTATTTTTTTGTCAATTCCCCAGTGGAAGTTATAACAAGGACATGCTAAAGCCCCTTTCTCCAGAGAGATGGAGACCTCCACCTATTCAGCTATGCTAATTCAATTAGGGCTCATCAGAACGCATTAGCTCTCCCCAGCCCCACAGCCCAGCCAATCCCCCATCCAGTAGATTCAATTTGCCTTGCTGGAAATAAGATGATCACAATGTAGAGGCCGTCATTAGGGGTGAATTAGCTGTCACTTAAAACACAGGTCCACTAGATGCTGCCAGGTCCTGCTTAGTCTGGCTGCCTGTGCTCTACCAGACACCAGACGCACCCTGCCTGTACCTGAGAGCAAGGCAACCAGGGCTAGGTTTGGGAGAGGGGGTAGGGCAAGGTCTGCTTAATGGGGGTTGCTAGGGGTGGAAGAGGGACACAATAGGGATAGAGAGGAGAAATTAGCGCCATCTTAACCCTGCTACATAGATGACACCCACATATGGAAAACAAGACTGTGCTACAGTGAACTGTGAAGATGGTTGGGTCTGTTCCTAAAGCCACAAGGGAGTCTGGGTCAAGGGGTGGCCAACAATGATATAAACTATCAACCAAAGTATATAGGTAATGTGTATTAATGAAGAATACACGTGAAGGTATATAGTTTCAATGTAAGGCTAACCAAGAAAAAGGACAAACGAAGAGCTATTGGCTCACCTAGCCTCTCTTTTTAACAGAGAGTGTGAAGTCAATCTGCTTTTCTGCTTTTAATTAAAAGAAGTGTACCAAGAGGCCATGTCAGAGTGTGTGTGCGTGTATGTGTGTGTGTGAGGGAGAGAGAGAGAGAGAGGGTGGGGATAAGGAACCCGAGTACACACGTGTTCAATGTCAAAGTTCTGAGGGTGTCAGGTACTATTTCACAACATTAACCTTTCCATATCCCATTCGAGGCCTCCCTCTCTCTTCTTCCCTTCTTTTGCATTCTCTCTCCTTTCCTCCCTCGCTCACACTTATCCATCAATGTCACAGAGGTCTGAACAGTCGACTCTCAGGAGCTGCTTTTCCAATCAGCACGTAATTAAACTGAAGTTTGGCCTGTTCCCCATACTCCCTAGGCCTCTGCCTCTCCCCTCCACCCCTCAAAACTATAAACCATCCCCGTTCCAAACTCTCCAGCTGCCTGCAATGAAATGCCTGTGAATACTGTTCTGGGCTCAGGGAGAGGGACAGGGGAAAAGGGAAAGGGAGGGGCGGCCATATGGAATTGTTTGTTTTTGTTGTTGTCGTTTTTCGAAAAGACTCTGAACCTACAAATCATAGGGTACTTGTCATCCACAGTTAACTCTTCCCTCTTCCCACACAATGCAGAGAATTAGAGCACAGCCCCCAGGGGAGCCATGCCCAGTTAAAGACACATAATACAACAACAACAAACATATGTGCCCCCCTGGGTCCACTTGAGTCCAGAGCTCTCCTCTTGAGCTGGACCCTAATGGACCCAACAAAGCATTAGTCAAGTGTCAAGCCCGAGTCTACATCATTCTCTCCTTTTAAGTGTCTATATGTTTATTTATCAATGTGTCTGGTGGCTAAAAACTAGGACATGCCCCGTCCATTACAGATGTGGCTGACATGCAGCTAGGGTAAATGTTCTTCAGGGGCCTCATTAGAAAGTGATAAATATAATTAATATTTCAACACATAGTGGGGACACTGGAGGATTGGCCTTTTGAGCACGGAGACGAGAGTGTGCACTTTCCCTAAGGGATAAGTTTACGCAAACTGTGTGTGACGCCTGTGTGTGCACCCGCGTCATGGCCTCCTCCTGTGTGTGTGTATGCCTGTTTATCTTCCAAGGCTCAACTCACCTTTGCATGGATGCATTGACAGTGAGTGCAGTCGGGTAGGGGTGTCTAAAACCCCCCGTTGTGATTGGGTAAACAGGTTGACCTTGCCTAGGAGAAGGAAAAAGAACAAAAGGAAGAGAGCGAGGTAAAGAAACAGGGTTGATGGAAGGAGAGGAGGTAAAGCCCTCTCCCTCTCTCCCCGATCGCAGGTCTCTTTATTCTCATTTGATCAGGACTAAAATCTAGGGGATTGCAGAGTGCGGATCAAAGGAGAGGCAAACTCCGAACAATTTGAATACCACAAATTTGATAGGAATGGCTAATTAAATTTCATAACCCTTCGCTCGGTGTCGACGGAGAGGGAGCCCCTTCCTCCCCGAGCTGGAACTAGGTGTTTTGTTGTGATAATTAAAGACGAAGCGCGGGACTCTTTAATGGAGCCATCACGCTAATTGAGGTCTACACATCCAAAGACAACCAATAATGAATGTAAATTTATACCAAAATAAAGTGCAGCAAATCAAAGGGTGCCGTGGCTGCGCTCGGGGCCTCTTCCGGTATTTACATCGCGGTGAGAAAACATTAAATTAACAGAGCTTAATTTGTAGCCTTTTGTCATATTAACAAGTGTTGACAAGAGTTACCAGGGGAGAGCCCCCGTGTGGAATTCTGGGTAAAATACGGGCAATCACGGTTCATTAATCTAATTGGACAATACAGAGAAATGCAAAAATGCATTTGCCACAAAGAAGCAAGTTGGGGCTGGAGCAAAGGGGGGGGGGGGGTTAGGAAACCGCAGTGTGCTTCTAAGGCCCAGTAGTTGGTCCATTGCCAGAATGTATAAACTGGAGACAGTGGTCAGCCAGGAGTCAAATCAGTGCTTGATCAAAACTGAGAGGGCCCAGTTTGAGATAAGTGGATACCGAGCTTTCCCTATGTGCTCTGCTTATGATGTTACCAGTCAGGAAAATACAGAAACCAAGCTCTTAGAAAACCCAACAAAACCGGAAGACATTGCCTCTGACGGAGAACCATTTGACATTATAAACTGGATGGTTCTATCCCTGAATGCTGATTGGCTGATAGCCGTGGTATATATACCACGGGTATGACAAAACATTTATTTTGAATACTCTAATTACGTTGGTAGCCAGTTTATAATAGCAATAAGGTACCTCAGGGGTTTGTGATATATGGCCAATATACCACGGCTAAGGGCTGTATCCAGGCACTCGGCGTTGCGTTGTGAATAAGAACAGCTGTTAGCCTCCTCGGGCCGTTACTGCTAAATTACATCATCTACATTCGGGATGCTGATTTTATACCTTAACGATATACTTCATGATCCAAACCGCTAAATAGATCTACACCTAGACATAGTTATAAACATTGTAGCCAGCACATGCGTGGAGCAATAAAAAACATGCTTGATGACAGTGGAGAAAGAGGATAGTAAAATGCTGCTTACTGTGGTACTAACCAGCCTAGCGGATGGGGGAGCTGCCCTACAGAGCCAGGCGATAGAGGGTAATACGGAGATATGTCTGGGTGTTGTGGAGGCCTTGGAATTCCTGGAGAGAAAGAGAGAGAAAGGGTAGAGAGAGCAAGGGTAGAGGGACAAATAAAGAGGGAGAGAGAGAGATGGACCCCAAAACATCAGTCAGTGTTAAATTCCTCCTTTGTGTGTTTCATAATGAACAGAGTCGACATCACAGGAAGCTGGGTGGGTGGAGAGGAGGAGGAGGAGGAAGAGCAGTTGCGCTCACATGTACACAGTGCTAAATCACACGTCCTGATCAAAGCTGTTTGAGTCTGGCGGTACGGTGTCATAACGTGCTGAGAGAAAGGGGGGGATAAACAGGGTTCGACTTCATATAAACCTATTAAGTTCTCTTACTGTCATAAGCATGAATGAAGGGATGTTATAAACCGTCTCTGCAAGTTATTAATGGCCAGCTTGTTTCATAGCTAATATACTGGATGACACTACAGTGTTGTATTTGCCTAGCAGTCTTTATCTGACATAGGCTCTTAAAAGCATTTCGCTACACCCACAATAACATCTGCTAAATATGTGTATGTGACCAATACAATGTGATTTGATTTATGACTTTCGATAACATCTATGACATGCTTATGACATTGTAAAGTAGGCCTTATAAATAGGGGTCCATGGGTTTCCAGGTTCTTTTAACCAGAATTAGTTCATCCTATTCCTCCTAACGTTTTTAACAGAGACAGAAATAATGTAGTTTTCTCATCTGATACAGTGACAGAGATGTCCTACAGAGGACACTGCGAAACAATCACACATTTACCAATGTCGCAATCACTTGCTGTGGCAGTTGACAGGCAAATAAAACATGCAGACAAGCCACCCAAAACATTAGGCCTCCAAAGGTCTGTCGTAAAAAAAGGAGGAATGGCGAAAGCGAGGAAATGATGTATTTTCCATTTTTCTGGTTTTGAGCGTTAAAACATGACAAGGAAGTGTTTGAGTTCCACTGGCAGCCAGCACAGCGGAGGGACTTTTATTTGCTCTGGTGCATTATTTTACAGTGGTCCTGCCTGGCCTGCATATCAGTGCAGCTGTGGAGCAGTTTTTGTTTGGCTGGTGCCAATATGGCCACAGTGGACCCAGGTGAAGAGTACTGCAGAACTAACCCTGGCCCCATGAATCCGTCCACAGCCGGTGTGTTGCTGGTGTGTGTCATACCCAAAGCCACAGGGCCAAGCCAGGTATTTGAAAATCGGCCCCATGGGAAGGTTTCCATAGACATTGTTCAGTGACAGGTGCCTAAGGAACATTTTGTGCATCCAAGAAGTAGACACACCCTCACTGAGGTTTGTCTCTCAAAACTGATGCCGAACTAATTGAGAACAATTTTTATAAAAAGTTATAGATCGTTAAGGGTTCCAGAGTGGCGCAGCTTTCTAAGGCATTGCATCCAAGTGCTAGAGGTGTCACTACAGACCCTGGTTTGTTTTCAGGCTGTATCACAACCGGCCGTGATTGGGAGTCCCAATTGGCACATCGTCAATAGGGTTTGGTCAGGGTAAGCTGTCATTGTAAAGAAGAATTTGTTCTTAACTGACTTGCCTCATTAAATACTTTTTTTTATTTTTTAAATTCCACATTTGTAGTTGAGGGTTTCAAAAATGTTGTATGCCCTAGTTCTATAGACATAGCGGCACTGACTGACGCACTCCTCAGAGGCAAGAGTTCCTAACGTTGCTCTCCATTGCCATCCAGTGCTGAAGTCTTAATATAACTTGTTAATTCATTCAACAACACTAAGCTCAATTAAGCAGACCATTAACTGGCACATTAAACAGCAGCTGGGTCATTATCACCCTTTTGTGAGGAAAATCATAATAAGAGACCATTACCTCAAATCCCTAACAAAACAACCAGAGACCCTTCAAAGCTATTCAACACTAACTCAATATTATGAACAACATATTGAAAGTGAGTTGACCTGCTAGGTCAAAATGTTTATTGCTGGTGGACATTTAACATGAAGGAATGCTACATTTAAATTCAGTTAGATGGATGGGGAACATGCTGTGGTGTGTGTGTGTGTGTGTGTGTGTGTGTGTGTGTGTGTGTGTGTGTGTGTGTGTGTGTGTGTGTGTGTGTGTGTGTGTGTGTGTGTGCCTGTGGGAGAGGAGCATTCAGGCATGTGAAGTTACACACACACACACCCACCTCCTCCTGTAGTGTCAGAGGAGAGAGGAAATAGTGACCCTCCCCTCCCTGACAGAGCCAAATCAACAGGCTTACTTCTGCAGGACCAGAGACACAATAGCACAGCCATAAGCAGAGAGCAGCTTTCTGTCTGAGTAGCCCTGACTGTTGTCTGCCCTCAAATACCTCACACCTGGTCAGAGAAAGCAGGCCCTGCAATGCTTTGCTTTGTAAGGGCTATATCTTCCATAAATAAAACTACATTTGATCAGCCGTGATCGTGTGTGTGTGTGTGTGTGTGTGTGTGTGTGTGTGTGTGTGTGTGTGTGTGTGTGTGTGTGTGTGTGTGTGTGTGTGTGTGTGTGTGTGTGTGTGTGTGTGTGTGTGTGTGTGTTTGTGGTGGTTGCATAGGCAGCAGTGGTAGCCTTTGTATGTGGACAACAATAAGAATTCTTCTGTGTTCTGTTGAGGAATTCAAAATAAACATTTTTTTTTCTCTTTTGTTGACCTTGGGAGAAGATCTCGTGGCTATTGTATGTAAGTCGCTGGAATATCACTCTTTGGATTTGAGGACTGTGTGTCTTTGGAACATTGGCTGGAGTGTTAACCATTTCCCAACCATTTTTACCATTCCCCAACGGGGCATCAATGTAGTGTAGTGTAGTGTAGTGTAGTGTAGTGTAGTGTAGTGTAGTGTGTGTATGTTCTCTGTCTTACCTGTTTTGGGGTCCACGTCTCCCTGTAGGTGCGGAGGGGGGTTGCCCGGTGTGAAGTGCTCATTGCTGTAGGTGATCAGAGGCGTGAGCGGGTGCACGTGGTGCGGGTGCTGTACCACTGGGACTTTATTAGACTATAAAGAGAGAAAAGAAGAGAGAGGAGGAGGGGAAAGGGGGAGAAAATAAAACAAAAGAAGAGTGTATTAATATTTGGGTCAGGGGGAGAGATGGCAGGCGTCTGCAGAAGAGTTACAACATGGCTCAGAAAGCTCTAGAAAATTGAGAGCCATCAAATGATCAACCCTCTTGGAGCGCCAAACCGCCAGAGCAGAGTGAAAATAGTGTGCTTGGTAATTAAGAACACTTTTGCGGCGACACTCCGCGACTCAGTAATGCTATCTCAGATGCAGGGCTGTCATTTTAGTTTTGGACTGGGGCTGCATGACAAGGTGGCCTCTTACTGGGGGTAGATCGATCATGTGCAGACCACCAAATGTGTAAAATCCACACCCATTATAACAACAGTCAGCAATCCTCTACCATCCAACCCCTCACTTAGTGCTTCACCCTACTGATTCCCTCTCCTCCGTCTGCTATACACCCCTCTACCCCTCCCCTCGCTGTCCCCCCAGGGTCTGGTTTTGGAGGGGGGTAGAGGAGGAGGGGAGGTAAAGAGGACAGGGGGGCATTGTAATAATAGAGGGGAGAAAATCCATTTCTACATGTTTGCCAAATTAGTTTTAGCTATGTAATCTGCTCTTTGTGCTCCTAAGTGGCCCAGGCCCCTTTTTCAATTACTCAAAGATTACAGTTAAGCTGAGGGGTGCTCCGCCATGGGCCATGTTAACCAGAGCTCAGCCCTCTTCTCCAGGCGCACACACACACACACACACACACACACACACACACACACACACACACACACACACACACACACACACACACACACACACACACACACACACACACACACACACACACACACACACACACACACACACACACACACACACACAGTAACCAGATTAGTGTTCTGGTTTAAACCACTGGCGGTGAGCTGGTCTTGCTCTTCAACTCATATTCTGTCCCTCGGCAGTCAAAGAGGCATCACTAATCAGGCTTGTGGTAACATGGCTGATGTATGCTGGGGAAAAGGAGAGTGAGCTAGCTGGTGTGTGTCTCTGTGTGTGTAGAGAGAGGGAGGGAGGGAGTAGGAGCAATGGGGGTGTGGGTAATGTTCCCTTCACAAGTTCAATTTGCACTCTTGCAGTCCAAACACACTCATTTGCAGCCCTAACCATGGCGAGGCACCAACCCAAAACCTGGCTGTGGCAATTTTCCAATAGACTTTGAAATGCATTAAAGTAGGAGAGGGAGGGAGGGATAATGTATGGACTCTATGCTCATTTAACTATACAAATGCAAAGCTGAGGGCCTTAGGCAAGACACGTGTGCAGAGCTTAATGCTGAAAATCCATCATCTCCATAGGCTGAACCAACTGTGAGCAATTTATGAGATACATTTCTGTGTAACTGACAACCAGATTGGTCTGAACTGAACTGTACCAGGCCGGAGTGGGTAAAGTTCCCTTCCAGTGGAGCTGTGAGAGGGGTAGAGAGGAGAGGGGAGGGGGAAGGGTAGCGCCAGGCGAGAGAGGGAGGGGGGAGGGGTGGCATTCCACACCGCATGGTCCCAATGAAAGATTAATGAACCCAGTAGAACTACTGGGAAACATGGAGAGACTCTGGGGACTCATTCACAGCCCTGAGCTCAAAAGACTGGAGAGTGAGAGGAGAGAGGGAGGAAAGAGAGTGAGAGAAGAAGAGGGGAGGGTGTTGGTTGTGGTACACGACTCGTTAAAATGAATACAAGACACAAATCAACATGTTTCTTCCCCACAGTCCCCATATCTAATCTAAAAATCTTGAACAGAGGGATAAAAAAAGATGCGGAGATGACAGCTGCCAAACACAGCTGACGAGGTAGCCATTGAGCAAAACGCACTGGCTGCCCCAAACGGCCTTCTTTCTCTCCTCTACCCCCTTCAGTAATGATGTGAAAGAATGTTGTCAATTCTCCCTCTGCTGAAAGGCTTTAGAGGCCATTTAAATGAGTTATTTTGTCTCCATTGAGAGACTGTTTAAAATGCCCATCCACCAAGTATGCATTAAGAGCGAGAGACAGCGAGAGAGACAGCAAGAGATGACAGAGAGAGAAGGACAGAGAGCAAAATGGGGAGAGAGAGAGAGAGAGAGACTGTTTGAGCATGATAGAGAGAGCGAAGCTGTAAGAGAGAAACTGTGTGTGTGTGAGAGAGAGAGAGCGAAAGAGAGAGAAAGAAAGAGAGAGAGATTGAAAGAGATATAGAGGGATTTACATGGGGCTAACAGGCCTCCATTTCAGAAGCCCCGAGCAGAGCCAGGCAAATAATAGACAACGCAAGTGCTCCAGTTTATATGGCTTCTGGGCAATGCGGACAATACTGCTGTTTGGCTACTGTAGCGGCCAGCCTCTCTCTGTGTGACTGAGGAGAGGATTAGAACCACCCCATGAAGGGGGGAGGAAAGAGGGAGGTGTAATGTCACCCATAGAGAGAAACATTCATCAGCAATGGAGGTTTGCTGCCTTACAGAGAAGGCTAGTCTGTATCAAGACGAAAGAATAAATGCATTCTGAAGTATTTTTCAGTGCAGTTATTTTAAAACAACTCTGGAGAATGCCTCAATTCTATGCTCACATGCAGCAAGAGGGGTGTGAGAGTGAAACATTCTGTGCAGCTTCCATTTGGGTCAAGTTGACTCACACACACACCTCTACATGCCCTAGAGTCCAGACGTCACTGACAAGTCCATGAGTTAAGCTTTTGCACTTTCACAGAGAGAACAGGTGAGTCATACCAGATTCCAACACCTACAGTGCAGAGCCCATATGGACTGTAACACACGCACAGAACTTAAGTAGAACAGCCATGGAGAGAGGCGGGATGATTTTTTGTTTTACTGATATGAGCCCAATCACACCTGAAGTTCAGGCCTTTGCAGAAAACACAGACTAGATTCACACCATATCAACAATACAGTTTAGTCCCCCCCCCCCAAAATAAGATATAGCCTACACTGTGTGCACACACACAAACACATATACACACACACACACACACACACACACACACACACACACACACACACACACACACACACACACACACACACACACACACACACACACACACACACACACACACACACACACACACACACACACACACACACACACACACACACTCCGTCCATTAAAATGAAGCCTCGCACCTGCTTTTTTCCCCCATTAAAATGAAAGTAGGCCTAGGTGCAGCACCTGCTTTTAACACCCTCGGACAACAGGCGCTGACGGAATCACACCGCAGCTACTCAAACAAGTGGCGCATTATACAAAGCACACATGCTAAACAAAGGAACTACGTGGGAGTATTTTCTGTTTCTCTACAAAGGAAGGAGCAAAGCCGACTTCCTGGCCCTGTTGCCATCACTCCCACCACTTTCAGTATTACTATAGACAGAAATATACCAGGAGACTAATCACGAGAGAGCTGTTCAAGAAAGTGCACACACGCTCAAATGGGCACACACGCTCAAACGGGTACACAATCAACACACAATTGTATGAATTTGTATACACTACTGTTCCTTGACCTTGATTAACCATTTCAAAGAAAGTGTCCCGCAGAAATTCCAACTGCTGAATGGCTAAACCCTTTACAGAAGCTCTGTAGTACTACGGCATGTGCATACACCTCTGCACACACACTGTAGCGCACTTTATAAATATATATACATAAAAAGACTCACACTGCCAAGAAAGACAACTGCTTTTTCTCGAGAGAGTGTGTGTGAGAGCGTACATGTTCACATGAGTGTATGCGTGCGTACGCTGAACCCCCTTGGTGCGAGTGACAGTCGCAGTATCAGGGTCTTGACCCCTGGTGGTGATCTCACTAGTGTCTGGGCTGTGTGGATGGAGAGAGGGCCTGTGTGTTTGTGTGCAGGCCCTCTGGTTGCCACGGAGAGGCCGTGTCACACTCACTCAGCATCATTGTCCGACCCCTGACCCCTAGGCATTCCCATCAGCCACTCATGCAATGGGGCTGATGTAGGGTGGACACGAGTTGGTTAGGTATCCTCTTTCTTTATGGTTCAACTGACCATGGTTTTGGATCTGAAAATAAAGCGTGACCTTTATCAAGTGGTATTTCACGTTCCAATGGTACATAACTTGGTTTTTACAATATTGTTTATCATTTAGTCTACGAAACAAATCAAACTTTGTCAAATCACTTTTTGAGCTGCTTCACCACAGGCATGTGGTATTGACAGTTACAAGAGGATACCCTGTGAGAGACAGAAACAAATAGGAGGGGGACAGACAGAGAGGGAAAAGCAGGACAGGGAAAAGCTGTTGGCCTTGCATTTCCGCCTGGTGGCACCTTGCAGGGCAATTTCAAGACTAAATGTGAAGGTGGCGACCTTGTGGCCCCTGGGGGGCCCTACACGTCTCTCCATGCTTTATCTCATGATATGATGAGTTGTCACAACGCCTTGCAGGCTCTAATGAGCTGTAGTGGGGTTGAGTGAGGGGGGCAGGGGGACCAGGGGGGCTGACAGCGTATTGATGGATAGGGGTCCTCGCAGGCCCACAAATTCCAGAGCAAGCATAAAAAGCTGCCAGGGCACTGATCCCCTCCCAAAACGTGCCTGTGGCCCGCATCCAAGCACACACACGGAGACACCATGCAGAAAACACACACTGTGCAAGAGGAGTGGGAGGGAGGGAGGGAGAGAAAGAAAGAAAGAGAAAAAGAGAGAGGGAGGGAATGATTGGAGCTTGTGTTTGTGTGTAGACTTTTACATTATCTGATAAGTGCAAAAACAAAACACATGGCAACATCAAAATTATTGTCCACGATCACAATAGGTTTTATTGGCGTGATAGGATTTATTTTCATAAAACATTCAAGTTTACCTCTAAGGCGTTAAGAGTGCCCGCTCCAGGCAAAATATTATTGTCTCCAAGCGACACCCATATCACATCTCTGTTGCCAGTAACTACATTTTCCCTCTCACTGTAGCAGTGATGGAGATCAAAGTGAACATTCAAAGATACAGATCGCAGGCTACACATAAAATCCTAGTAACGATGCCATATTTTCATTAATGCAACACCTTGGGGCCAAACGGGCAGAGAAACACATTACATACCATTTTGTGTTGGTTTCTTTACCAATACAATATCTCAAAGCGTAATCTTCTATGAACATGCTGTATATACACTCTTAGAAAAAAGTGTTCCAAAGGGGTTATTTGGCTGTACCCATAGGAGAAACCTTTTTGTTTCCAGGTAGAACCTTTTTTGGTTTCAGGTGGAACAAAAAAGGGTTCTTCAAAGGGTTATCCTGTGGGGACAACCGAAGAACCCTTTTAGGTTCTAGATAGCACCTTTATTTTCTAAGAGTGTACAGTGTCAGAATAAAAATACACACAGTAACTTAGATCACCATATTTGAGTTAAAACTGGACAATTTCTGCAGCATTAAATACATCAATATTTTCCATATTTAGATGTGGAAACAACCCTCACTGTTGTGTTTGCACTAAAATACTATCTCAGTAATATCTCAATGCTGTGTTGGAAAAAAATGAAAGAATTTAGGAAAGTGCCAGGCGATCAGTATTGCTATTCCAGACAGGGAGAAAAAAATCAGCCCACTCCAAGGGCATCTTGCTCTAGAGACCGAGTCAGTATATTTAAAAGTTAATCTATTCACTTTGCTTCTGTGACATGCTTGCTGCTGATCACAGGACCTAACAAAAAATGTATCTGGGCCAAAGCCTTTGCTCTCACTCCATCTCTCTTCATTCATTCATACATATTGAAGTCTGTCATTTGTCAAATTTACATTTTGCAATATATCTTCCATATAACTTTGTCAATGTGATTTTAATAAATAATTGTCTAAAATGTATTTCATATTGAGTTTTATACAAGAGCAATGTGCTATGTGTGTTTACACTTCCCCATTAGAATGTAATCATCTCTTGAGCTTTCTTACCCGAGTTGAAGTGGTGTCTAGAAGCAGTGATACTACAGTGCAGGAGCTACACTGAGTTCTGTCATCAGCTTTTGAAATGCAATCAGCGTTTTACATTTTCAGTTGAAAGAGGAGGCAATTATAATTTTGAATTAGACGGCAAAATTAAGAGAGGAATATGTTAATTTGTGGGTTATTTCAATTATATTTTCCATTTCATGGTTAGACGCAAGCATGATCAAATAATGCTTTGTCTAGAATTACTATTCGGTTGGATAATAAGGTATGATCTTTTGATAAATAATACAAAGTAATACTGAACTAACTATTTTCATTTTAATTCATCAGTAAATAACTGTTTATAGATTTGAATAGCAATTTAAAACAAAATGGCAAATGCTGCTTTCTGTCTTTGGCCTGTTTCTGTAAATGTACACTGCTCATTAGCATATCCCCACACACACCTCCCAAACACACGCCAAGATCAAGAACACCCCCCCGCACATAAACATACACAGCCACCTAAAAAATAAATAGAAGCAGAAAGGAATATTTGAAAGGAAAAAGCTTTAAAGCAGATGTCCACCAGCCTGCACTTACAGGAGAGGGAATACCCACTTGTCTGGGTCCCCCTTAATCACAACAACCATCATCTGAACCTCAAAGTTCAACGGTAACATAATCAAAAAGTAATGGCGAACAATAATTGAGAGAAAGGGAGATGAAGAGAGACAGAGAAAGGAGATAGGGGAGTGTGGTTTACTCACCCAGCCACTGAGATTCAGATGCCAGCAGCCGATCTGCTGGAGGAGGGGGAGCCCGGAGGCAAGGACTCCTCCTTTGGCTCCCCTCTCCTCCGGCCCCGCTAAAACGCCCTCACTCAGGTACATGACCCCCCGCTTACTTTTCACCTGCCCCCCACTTCTCCTCCCTCACTACAGAGTTCAAAACCACTGGCCTTCCCTTTCTTCTTCACACTTTTTTCCCTCCTCCACTTCTTCTTCTTTGTCTTTTCTTAGCCCTCACTTCTTCTTCTCCCAAAGTGCTGAAGTGTGTGCGGCTGGGCATGTGTGTGTCCCTCAAACCGAGGCATCCTCATTGCGACACGAGTGGCCCATTGTTCCCAGGATTTTATGATTGGAGTATCCACAGACATTTGTGTCTGAGGATCCACAGATGTGGTTCAGGGTCTGGGGCCTAGCCTGCCCCCCTACCTCCCCCAAAACAGCATGAGGATCCCCCAGCTTCCTCCACCACTCTCAGCACCTTCTCACAGCTTCCTCTCTCAGGAAAGTTTGTGCCGTCACAAGAAATGAAAGCGAAAAAACGTACCGAGAAAAAAAATATAAAGTGCTGCTTCTCAGTGCAGAGAAATCTTCCCACAAGCAACAAACGAGAAAAAAATACACAACAATATAGACAACAAAAATATTGTTATTACAAAACTCCCAGATTGCACACTTGTATATGTGTGTGTATGTGTGTGTGGGCTCTGCAGTCCCTCCAGGATGCCCAGAGTCGAACTGGCAGCTTGAAAAGCTTTGGCTACAACAAGGTAAAGTGAGCAAGGAAAGAGACAAAGAGAGAGGGGGAGAAAAAAGAACAAGACACAACATCCACAAAGGGAGGGCAGGCTCAGCAAAGTGTAGCGAACAGTCACTTATCCATGTGATACTGACAGTCCCCTCTCAAACCCAACTTTCCAGGGGGGGAAGGAGGAAACGAGAAAGAAATGTATTTGTCTTCATTTTGACATGGACGTGACATCTATCTTCTTTCTGTTTTTCCTTTTCTGTTATTTTTCTGACCAATAATACTGAAGAGGGAGGGTGGAGGATTCCACTGTTAAATCCTCCTGACCTCTCTGTGTGAGAAGATCAACTACGCAAGGCCTAAAGCCTCCATACCCCCGACTGCTCTCTCTGTCCTCCGCCTCTGAAACATTATTATCTTGAGATCATATCCTCTGAATATTCGGGCCCCACAACCATGCTCCTGTCCCTAGCGCTTTCCAGGCTCTTACCACTCCCAGGGCCTTAGAGCAGGGCAAGCAAATGCAGGACATGTGCCTTTCACCAATTAACAAGTAGGGTTATTAACTAATTGCACAAGAACTTGCTTCACCAAGGTTTAATTTGATATTTTGAATGTAAAAGGAAATATACAATTGTGGTTTTTAATAAATCTATCATTTCAATATGATTTAGTGACAAAAAAAAGTAGGTAGAGTTGACCGATGGTATATTCCAAACACATTGTCACCTAATTTTACCTGGTGACAATGAATCAAAAATATATTTGCAAAAAAGGGTTGGCAGGTAGCCTAGTGGTTAGAGCGTTGGGCCAGTAACTGAAGGGTTGCTGGATCGAATCCCCGAGCTGACAAGGTAAAAATGTGTCGTTCTGCCCCTGAATAAGGCAGTTAACCCACTGTTTGACGGTAGGCCGTCATTGTAAATAAGAATTTGTTTTTAACTGACTTGCCTAATTAAATACAAAAATATATTAAAAAAATGGGCAACTGAAAAGGCGGAGAAGCATATTTTAATATCTGAGCAACAATACGTTGTAGAAAAATGACAACAACGGAAGCAACAAAAACCTAACGCATGGCTTTTTCCTCAATATTTTATTTCAATCTTCTTTTTTATGCCCTGCTCTTCTCTGGCATTCGCCAGAGGCCCTTAATGCCAAAACAAAGCCCTGGGAATGTCCTTTACATGGCTCCCACAAAAGCAACGAGGCTCCGGCTTGACAAGTAAAAGAGCCCCAACAACGTGGCGGCTAATTGCCTTCCCTCCCACCATTCAGCTCGGCCGCCACACTCCCGCGACCTCCTTTGTCCCACGTGCACTTTCTTAAGTAAACTGCCAGTTCGCCCGCAAATGATGGACAGCTCCCAATCAGCCGGCCACAATGGCAACAGTGCGACCAACAGGAGAGACGACCCCTCTGAAAAAAGAGAGAAATAAAAGACCCTCTATCCCACTCCACTGTCTCCGGTGTACACACTAGACCAAAAAGTGTGCAAGAAAAGAAACGAAAGAGAGGAAACCGGAATGGACAACAATGGATGGCGACCGTTACAAATCCTGCTCTTTTGGACTTAACTTTGAGGAATACAAGACTGGACACAAAATGTAAATGATTGGCATACACTCAAAGAGATGCCCCTAATCCAGGCACATTGTTTTGTGATAACATACCATGATAATTGATTTAATAGAATATTTACAGATAATACAAATTGAGTTTCATGATTTAAAATTCAATTTAAAAAAAACTATTTCAAAATAACAACAATTAAAATGTAATTAAAAAAACAATACATTAGAAGAAACTGAATAAAAAATACCTGATATTTAGTTATTAATAGTACAATGCACCTCACTATTTTCATTACCTTAATCATAATTGATATGATTTATGATCAATATATTATTACAAAATAATAAATATAATTTTAAATTAAAGTTGACCATGTCAGACTGTCAGACAAAGCAATCAAACACTGCCTTTCAACCTGTCACTTAGCAACTAAATTATTAGAAATTGCCAAATGGAAGACATACAATAATGTCAACAAACTCCAATAAAAAAATCATATTTACAGCCAAACAAACCAACTTACATTAGTTGAACAATAAAGCACAGGAGGTAATAAATAATGTTGAAGTCTTACCATTTAAAAGAGCTGTATTTGGGATGCTGCTCGGTTCCTGGTTAAAACAAGCATGCTGGCGCTCATGGTAGCGCACAGACTTCAACAAGACGCCCATCACCATGTCATCCACTAATCCACTGGGGGGCAGCACCTCATCTACGGCAGCCCCTCGCAAACCAAACGCCTGATCGGCTGAGTCGATAACACACCAGCCCAAAGAAGAGGGAAAAGGACCGGTGGAGCACCAGCCAGCGATGGCAAGCCCATCCAGGTCCGACAGAGGAGAGCGAGCGAGCGGCCAAACTGGGCTGTTCACACTCAGCCCCCTCATTCATTCACACACACACTCTCAGGCAGCGTTGCTCTCCTCCACGTTTGACCAGGAGTCCCTCTCTCTCCCCCTCGCCCATCTTCATATCCCCCCTAATAAGCTCCTTTGTGTCCATCTCTCTTTCTTTGATAAGTTGAAAGGACAACAAAAAGAATTGAGAGAAAGAAGTGAGGGAGAGGGAAAGAGAGGCTATCCTTCCGCGGCTTGGTAGACATAAAGGTACTCGAGTCTTCAATAGGAGTTTCCCTAACTTGGCTAAACTCAAGCAGTGGGGTGTCCCTCGTCATGTCATTAATCCTCAACGCTAGCTACGCTCCATTCACTAGGAGTAGGACGGAATAAAACGCAAAATCAAAAAACACAACACAGGGCAAAAATACATGTTTTTAAAATGCCAAAGAAAGTAATCCGATCGGGCAGCGAGTGTGTGGTGTTATGGCCAAATTGCCCCCTGGTCCTGCCTGCCGGTAGCCACAGATTTTGATGAAGGGACCCCGTAAAATACGATACCAAAAAGACCAACCAGACATTTATTAACAAAAGAGCCAGCCGCACTGTTAAAGCTTTGCAAACTCCACTAATCTCTAAAGACAACAGAAAAGAAAAATCAGACCCGACTCCAAAGTCAAACAAAGCCAGAAGACAAGCCAACAACAGCAGTTAACAATAACAAAAATACTAATAAATTGAAACAAGCCGGTATGGTTCCTACCGAACTTGCAATAGGAAATTAAGCCCGGACAACTGGTGGCTTGAAGAGAGGAAGCCCACTCTTAAAGCCGTGATCCGACCATCCACCATACCACCGCTGTGAGCCTTTTAACCATAGCAGAAAAAAATTACTATTGATCTTCAAATGGCGATAATTTAAAAGATCAAAAAGATTAAACAAAATCAAGAATGTGCTGACTTACCATGTTACTCTTTTTTTTGGTTGCAACTTTTATTAAAAAAAAATATATATATTTGCTCAAAGATGAGGCATCGGAGGTGTCAAATTTTTGTAGCCGTCTCTTGATCGTATTACTTCTGCAGTCCTGGTTTCCAATGCGTGTGAACTTTTTCCGTTTCTCTTTTATTTTGTTTGTGGTACCTAGCTTTTTTTCCTTCCTTAAGACTTTAAAAGCCTTCAGCTCAGTAAACCAGCACAAATTATCTTGCCACCTTGCGCAGCTCTGATGCTTTGGCCGCTAACTTTGGAAGGCCCTTTACTACTGCATCAAAATTAGCATTGTCAAAGCAGTTAATGAATATTAATATTGTATTTGTCATTGGAGCTGGCCCATTGCTGAACTCCAAGTCATCCATCAGGGACAAGATTAAGCACACAATTATTTCTGACTGACAGGGACCAAATCTGGGAGATTTTTTTTCTCCAACAATTTAAAGAAAAAGACAAAACATCATCTTAAGGTGCCTCCCTGGAGACAAGAGACAAGATTAATACACTTTTAATGAAGCAAGATTTCATTGTGCGTGAGCTGGAGGAACGTCAGAAAAAAAGGACAGAAGAAATATTCTGACTCACGATTTTAACCGTTTTTACTAAAAAGGACTGAAACCACAAATTACTAATATTTTCTGTGACAGCAGTCAAAAATTATGATTCAAGTACTATTATAATTTTTTTTGATAGAATCTGAATTCTAATTAACGTTTCTCCCTCCTTCTGGAATACTTTTTCCTCAGGGCTTTCTAACATGAGTTGGAATGAAGAGGAATGAGAGATATAAACACGGAATAGTAAATAATTCCTGCACAAATTTGACATGAAACGTTAATCAGAAACCTGGACCTCCAGCGCTCTACGTGGAGCCCGACACAGTGCCGATCACCATGGACCACACAGGCAGCCTTCCACTACCACCCGCTACCACCATTTCAACTAAAACCTGTGAAACCCTTTCCCTACACCATCAGAACAACCCGCTTACACCATTACAGTTCAAACTAAGGAACCTTTTCCCAATAATCTGAAATACTGTACCTACAACCCGGGACGTATATCAAACAACATGTCTGAAAAATCACATATTTTCTAATCGAAACTGGCCAGCATAAATTCAAGTCGTAATAACATATATATATTTTTAAATACAGTGCCTTAATCAACAGCATTCTTACCTGCACCTGACTCGCTGAGAAATTAGCCAGGTGACATGCCATTTAGTTCAGTCCTACTCTTAATCCAATATCCATTGTAATTGCTTTTGCATGTTTTTGAAGAGCAAAAAAGCACAGATCACACACTTTTAAATTTTTTTAGTCTTCTCACGCTTGAGGCTTAAGATTTTGAACAAACTCTACAGTGCGATACCGGTTCTTTTCACCATTCTTTGAGGTGCTTTCACCGCTTTCCCTTTTCCTTTCCCGTTATCCGTCAGGGGTCGACCCAAATAGGAACCTTTTTTAGGGCACGTTTGGAATTTCTTTCGATCTTTTCATGGAAAATACCACTTTGAAATATAGTAAAAAGGCGCCAAGGGGGTGTACGAAAAATGACAGATGTGGGGCATTAATGCCACCGGCCCTGTGAATTGGTGCAGGTCGGGGGTCAAGCTATGGGCACACCTTGGGGTGTCGGGCCCCTGTCGACCACCCTGCAGGACCCCTAATACCATTAGCAACCCTTAGATGAACATAAAAAATTGGGCTTTTGTTCTCAAGGTGCTGATCCGATTCCAACATCCCAGCGGCACTACCACCCCAAAATACAGATCGGAGTGTCTTCTATTGAACTGAAGAAAGCAGCATAGGACCGCTCAATATCAACATTTTACGGCGCCTCAAAAAGCCGCAGGCATCGATGTGATTGTTTTCAGGTGTTTTTATTTTTTAGATAACTTTCCAGTATATACCTTTAATTTTTATAAGAGCTTGATTATATTTGACCTCACAATGAGTTTAAAATATCATATTTTGATATTGTAAGCTTTAAAAATGTATGATCATGGTCAATAAAAAAATGCTATACCAAAATACCAAATGCTATATTTAGAGTTTTAATTTACCTTGGGTTGTAATTGAGTTGTAAAATATAACCTATTTAGTAATATTAAATGAAGATATGGTTAATATTACAAATACAATTGTGTGTTCCTCACAATGCATTTGGCAATTTGAGATTGACAAATGCTGTTCTATATGTCTACTTGAGCAAACATTCATAACAATAATTATAATAATAATAGTAATAATAATAGCAATTATAATTATAATTTTAGCAATTACATGAACACAGACACACAGCCCAATTAATTAGGTGTTCACTGGAGCTTGTCTTTAAGAGTAAACAGCAAGTAGAAAACCCCTCCATGTCTTAATGCATGTTGAGAGTCTATAACAGGTCCAATCTAGGTGAGTAGAAGGAAAGAGGAAAGGAGGAGAGCAGGCAGCTCTGTGGCCCAGCGTGATCACATCAGCACTAGTATCAAATTAACTCTCCGACTTTGAAACTTATTGATCTGCTATTAAGACACTAGTGAACTTGATGAAGTGAGTGCTGTAGGTGACTCGGGGACTTCAAAGTCTCACGCGAGCCACATAAAACAAGCCACTTTGATCCCCCTTGCCTCGGATCTGGAGAGGGGCTTCTGAGGAACCCCCAATTCGTCTCCTCTCTCTTCTACTCTCCTCTAGCCCACTCACCCGAGGCCCAGGCTTCAGTACCGGCTCTCTCTTTCTCTCCATTCCTCTCTGGCAGCCTGGAGAACTGGCACAGCACTACTGTACAACCACACACTGTTAATTGCACATATTCAAGGGAATGATTAACATGGAGAATACAGTAGCTTTTACAGTGGTGCAGATCTCCTGTCTGATTCACACAAACACTTACATGAAAACACACACACAGTTTGACTGCATGATACGATGCATCAAAAATACACATTCACATCGGCTACACTGCCGGTTCTAAAGATGTCACCATTAAAATTCACTGCTGATAAAGAGGGGAGTCTCCTGACCGAATTTACAGTATTTATTATTGTAAGGATAAGAGGAACAATGCAGAGTGCTAGATATAGCATTGCTATTGTGTGGCGAACCCTCCCCCCAAGGAAAATCTTCACTTCCATATTAGAAACTGCAGAATGCCAATCATACCTGGGATTTTCTTTTCTCCTTTTGTGCCACTGGGTGGAGGTAGTAGTTAATGTTTTCAGTTCATGCTAAATCACAATTACATTTTGAGATATAAACAAATTCAGACATGCCCACGGAACACCATATTTTCCGGGCCAACTCTCTATAGAGCCTACTTTAAATAATATAACACAAAAAGCAGTGTCTAACTCACTCACTAGAAGCTCTATCTGCTGTCTCTCTCCATTCCACTATTAGAACGGCTGGAAAATGGGTTTTTAAAAACCCCACTGGTTCTGCCTCCACTCCTCCACTAACCCACAAGGGCCGATTAAAGTAAATATGAATGGCTAAATGAAGGACCGGACAGTGTTTGCGCTTAGGCTCCGGTGCTCAAAAGGTGTGTGTGTGTGTATAAGTGTGTGTGTGGCTGCGCTTGGAGTGCCAGGACTAAGCTGTGTCTGTTTAATTAAGAGGTGTAAACAGATGACAAATGTGAGACAGTTAAACATTTCATGTGTGTTTATCTCTCCCCTCTCGCACTCATTTATTTAGTTCAGAGAAGATTCTAGAGTGGGTGGTGTTAAAGAGTGATGGGAGAGACGGCGTCGGATTAAAACGCAGCCGCCACGCTAACGTAACAGTCAGCAGGCAACAGAGAGAAATTTCCTCACAATTGTTTTGACATTTTTTACTGCTCAACTAAATTCTGTTTGATAAAAAAAAAGATAGGGATTATACAATTAATTTAATAAATTCAAATACTTATGCTGCTATGCAGCTGTTGTTAGAGGCAATAATTACATTGGTTTCAATTTTGATGACATTATGACATTGAATGACAAAACATTGGAATTAGATTTCCCATTTCAAATAGTATCAAGTGAATTGACAATATAAAAGTGCAATTAATATTGCTATAACGTTCATGACCGCATTCTCCTTGCAAGTAAGATCACCTGACAATGTTTTTATGCTTCCTATCTCGCATTGATGTATATTGCCAAGAGTCAATGTCAAATCGGAGCTGTGCAACACCCGCAGTAAATGCAGAACGAACAACGCCTGCGGCACACGCATCCTTTTCTTAACCCACTTGCAATATATAGCTCAAAGTTATCATTTCCATTGTGACAATGTTAAAGTAAAAAAAAAATATGTTTGGGGGGTGGATAGGGGAAGGAGAGGCATGAGAGGCAGGAGAGAAAAAGCAAAAGAAGAAGGAGAGGGAGAAAAAGAAGAAGAGGAGCAGGAGGAGGAGGGGAAAAAAGAGCCCTGTGCCACGAGCATATATAAGAGAACTTTCACCAATTAGTGGGGAGAAACGGGAGAGGGAGCTGCCGCAGAGCCGGCACTCAAAGAGCCAGGCCTCGCGGCGGAGCTGTCATGTCGGCAGGATTGATCAACAGGCCTGCTATTTCTAATGGCATGTTGTCATGAAGCCGCAGCCATGGGGAGCCACCTGCCTCAGTCCTCCTAGACAGCAAAGTGTGTGTGTGTGTGTGTACGTGTGTGTGTGTGTGTGTGTGGATTTGAGATTGGATTGGGGGGTATTGCAGCAACCATATATACCTATTCCGTGCCAGTATATCTTTAACTAACAATTTGAGAAGGGCCTCAATTCCTCCTCCCCTCTCTTCCTTCCTACCGTAACCATCCCTGAAGTGTTCAAATGTGACAGGTGCACCTGTACTGTTTTAATCTCACCTAGTCCAGCCAGACAAACAAAGCGTGTGTCAGTGCAATGACTGCAAACAGGAAAATGTATAATATTGTTTTAATTTCTATTTCCATTGATAATAATAATACATTAAATCAATTTAAACCTCTCAGCTGTTCAACTTGTATTGTTAATAGGAGCGCAATTAAAATACAATGAATAGAAGATGAATTTCTGCTAAGAAGCTATTTTTTATTCCATTTTCATAACAAATCAGAAGTACCCATTTCATTGAGCTATAAATGATTGTCTCATTGATTGTCTCATAAGCTGCATTAAGTATGCAAATGAATAAAGCTCATTTACTGAAAATCTAGCCAATTTTAAAACATTTTTTGTATAATTTAAAACGGTTCTGGGAGAAACGACGCAATCAAACAAAGGAAATCGCTCAATAAAAAATGTGTCACGTTGCTCCGTTTTTCAGTAATGCGGCAACAGTAACTAGAAGCCTTGCTTAATTTCTAGCCTCCACTGCAACACAAGTGTGTCCTCACTAACGATAAAAAGTCAAATAAAAGTTACAGAACTTTCGAGTTCAAGGTAGCGCTAGCTACTTGGAGTGTATGTCACGTACAGGTAACCTTTTTATCGGGCCTGCCTCTGGTCTCATCAGTCGATTAAATTCTCTGCCGGCGGCAGTGGCTTAGCCGAGGGACACGGACCAATAGAAAAATATTTCATTGTGTTAGCATTTCAAATGGCGAGTTGAGGGAGGGGGGTGGTTTGGAGAGGTGGGGGGAAGAAGCGCAAACCGATCATTGCCAGTGGAATTAATTGGCTATTCCGAGAATAATGTCCCTTACCCATGATCCTCGGAGGGCCGAACGCCAGCGGAGGCCACTTTTTTTGTTCGGTGTCTTCAAAAAGAGGACTGCTTGGGGGTACTGACCGTATTAGGGTTTTAGCTCAGACCCCTAAAGGCCGGGTGAAATAATCAGAGGCGCTGAACCAAACTCGGCTAATCCGCACCCTAATTAAAAACTCAGAACCCCATTACACCTCACCGTAATGCCAATCGAAAAATAAATACTTTTAAAGAAATAAAATGGAGTGAAAATAAAATTCGGAACATAAAGAGAAAGAATAAAACAACGATATATGCAGAGAGAATTTTAGAACAATGGACTGCACTAGGCTTTCAGCCAACGCTCAATAAATGGCTCAAGATGGAGCTACCATGGTGGTGCTTCTATCCTTTTATTCAAGGGGATTTGGGTTTGAGCTCTGTTACACATCGCCCAAGCATATGCAATGACCCTAACTGATATCGGTGCATCTTTTAACCATATCTTAATCTAACCTTTTTAAAGCTCTGTGGCTTTTCAGACTCAAAACAGCATTAAGAATGAGCATTGTTTGGAGCATGGGGGAGGCAGCCCTAGGAGACGATTCCACAGAATTGTTGGGCCTGGTCCGGGGCAGGAGCCCTCTGGATAAACAGCTGCTTATGCGCACGAATCATCAACTCTATAGAGCAAAGTGGGAAACCCCCCAAAAAAAAGATACAGATTAGGATGGGGGGGGGGGATCATCCCAAATGCTCCATCTCTCCATATCGACCACTTTGGGTCTATAGTACGCAGTTTGTCGATTTTATCCCCCCCAAAGACGGGCGGGCGAATTCGCAGTGGTCCCCATTACACGCCTCTCCTTCGCTCATTGTGAATTCAGTCAACGAAGTCAATCTTATTAACTTCCGCACTGGTTCACACATGACATTTTCTTCAATTTTCTCGGCAACATCAAAAACATCAATTAGCAGCTGGAAAATGGGAAGGAGCGAATGACAGAGTCCGATAACAGACTTATTTGAAGCTGAGGGTAAATCTATTCTCCGGTTTCTGAATGTGTTCATTACAATTGCATTTTCAAAGAAGACCTCCAAATAGCAAAGAAATTAAACGTATCTTCTAGAAATGTCCAGAAATTGTTTTTTGTGTGTTTTTTTAATCCTGTGTCTATCTCCCGGCCTCAGCGGGCAACACAAAGCATAGTGGTGCCGCATTTTCCGTCTCTCATTATAACAGCTCACAACTTCCTCCACAGAACTTGAAACCCTGTAATGCCAAATCCAACCCGGAAAATAACAATTTGAAAGAAATTTAACATTTTCCTATGATGGATGGAGACCCAGATAAAAATAACCCTTTAACCGACCTATTGTCAAAAAAAATATATAGACCGACTGCATGATGATTTAACACCTACTTTTATTTTAAAATAGTGATTAAATACACCAGATATCATATCACATGGCAAATCTGAGGGAAAAATATGTTTATTGAGTATTATTTAGTTGGTTTTTACCCTTATCCTATCTTTAATTCAAGTCTAAATAAGTGAAGACTTCAATATCCAAAATCCACTGTACTGAGAAGTAGTCTTGCAATGTTTGTGGCATGGTATCACACCGCCTCATAGTTTAACCTTGCGTTTAAATGCAATATTTCCTTCCCCTTACTGGATCCTGGATACTTGAAATGCTATAAAAAATATATAAAAAATAAAATATTAAATATCATACATCAACTCATTTCAATTGATAATTTCCTGCTTTTTACATCACATCACAGTGTGTCGAAATATGAACCTGCATATTAAAAAAAAAAAATTATTTGCTAAACTTTTCCCCTTTCGCAACATTGATGAACATGTAACCCAGTAAACTAAGTAAAAGGCTATTTTTTGCTGATATCCAAACATCGTCAGACGGCTTCCTCATGCTTGAGTTACATCTCCGAAGGGGGGGAACAAAAGCAACTTTAGTGGCTGCGGAAAGACACTCGTAATGCTATGGCGGAGAGGGCCGATCACATACAGAGATGCGCGGATCAGGTTCCTCCGGCCCATTGATTTCTGATCTTTTGACGTTATTTAGTTGCTTTTTATTTTCTTGCCCGTCTTTCTTCCACGTCACAAAAGACAGGGATGTCCAAACAAGCGACAGTGGGGATATCTACTATCTGTCAAAAGAGCAGGCTTTTCCCGGCACTGAAGCAGAGGAGTGCTCTGACAGTGCCGAGAACCATCGGGATGAAAATATCACTCTTTATAATGGGGCTAATCAGATTTCGGATGCTATTTGCCTTCTAGCCAAGGGGAGACGGGTGGCGTAGAGCAAAAGGGATGTAACCAATACACTTCCCCTAGTCCATCAGAGTCACTATCTGTCCGCACCTCAAAAAGAAGGCCTTTAATGAGGTTAGATCCATTTGAGGTGTAGCTATAGGCTATAAATCACACCAATACAGAAGAACACAACTTTAAATGTATGGTGACACATCTACCTGAATTTCTATGTACAACATTGGAAATATGGCTAAAACAAACAAGCTGGCTAAATGCAGAATGAAATGAGTAGAGGTGCATTTGTAATACCTCTGCTCGATGAATGCTGAACATACAGAAGTGATCATTTCCATTAAGCAGGGATTAGATCATCTTTCCCATGTGCTTTCACAGGCCTGTTGCAGATTAGATCACTGTGAAAATGGTCAAATGGTTCTGTTTATCTCCCTGTAATTATTCTGATGCTGATGACAGAGATTGTTTGTGCGGCTGTGTGTAAGGCTTGATGACGCGCACAACCACACACACACACACAGACACACAGACAGTGAGATAAAGACCTCTGCATGGACAAAGCTGAGTGGCGCCTCTAAATACCATTAACCCATTAGATTGTTTTAATAAAAACCTTACAAAAGGACCCATAGTAAGTGATTTGTAATACTGTTTTAGGTGAACAAGCAGGTCCAAGCACACACAATTACTATATTCAAGTCAAGTAATGACTGACAGTAATGTTCTTGTGACGTGACACAAATTGACTTTCAATGAGGTAGAAAAACAGACAAACTGGGCGACCACGGCATGGCGTTTGCTATGCTCGCAGACAGTGCTTCAATCAGGGCCACCCGCACATCTCCCACGGCATCAATTGTAAGGGAGAATTCATATTGGTTGTTCTTCACAAAACATGACTATCAACCACTATCAAGTCAAACAATTTTTTGAAGAGATCTCCATCATATTTTTCCCATTACCTGTACATTGACAGTTTAAAAGAGCAATTACAAGGTTAAAAATAATAACTGTCCTTCGCCAGGGCAAGGCATTGTCAGTAACCCAGATGTAAATAATGCTGTCTTTTTATATTAACATATTTTATTAGCCTAAGGAATTATTAAAACATGTTGCAATAATAGAGGACCATGGCATTATGTTATTTTCATTCAATTCATGCATTTTACAAGCAAGCAATTCAGCTTTATTTTGTGTGGCGCAATTGGTGATACTGTACCTTAAACAGTACACTCCCATCATGTCAATTGCTTTGTAAATAAGGATGCATTATGAAAGGAAAATTACATGGGCAAGAGACTGTAGTAATAGTTTTCCTCTTCGGGACTATAATACATGGCATCCAGGTCAGGATAACCAATAATATACACAAAGCACTAACCCTGACTCTCGTTTTTTAAGTGTTCATAGGTCTAGGTCTATATATTCCTGGTGTTTTTTTAACAAACATTGCTTATTTTAGTTAAACGCTCTTCACAGACTGTGCTTATTTGAGACCAAAACTAGCGATCAATTGTAGAGTCGTGACTCTTTATAATAACTTCTATTTCCAGTCCATTAATGTTTGGCCGTGTCACTTGATTACTACCTTTTGTATCTACCTTTCCAATTACTTTTAGAGTTTGGGATTTACAAATGTGCACTTTCATGTCCCGTGTTAGCAGATAAGTTGCTGCTCCTTGCCATGAAAGAAGCGTTTTAATGAGCTGCACTAGGGTTAATTGGTTCGCTAAGATCCCAGAGTCATGTGTCTCAATATGAAATTAAGCCATTTCTTGGAGTTTCCACAACTTATTTAATTACAAACACTTCAGCCCAATTTCTATTTCTCACAGAGTTGAAAAAACGGCTCTGTTGATCTGACCGTGTCTGCTTGTTTGTTTATGTTGGTTGGGGCCTTCCCATGATTCCTGACGCCATCATATGTTCTTCATAGATAGCCCATGGTGTACTTTCAGATAGGCAAATAAACATGATCCAGTGTAATGCGTAGGTGCATAAGTGTGGTGGTCAGAAAATGGCACGAGTCACCAATATGATTGGTCGATTTAGTATTAGTCCTAGAATTTGGTAGCTACTGTTTATAATTACGTTTACTTTTTGGAAGAAAAAAATAACTTCTCTCACACCTTTCCACTCTCTCCATCTTACCACACACACAGAGTCCCCCCTCACACACACAACCAGCTAATCCCCCCTAAAAGACTGTTCCAGTCATCTGCTATTAGGAACTACATGAGGTGAATCTGCCCGTATAAAATGCCTTGTAATTAACACTGGTGCAAACGTGTTAAGGTTACCCTCTGGTAGAAGGGGTTCAGTACTCTTGGCAGTGTAATTACGGGTTCCCCACAACGCACCAACCATCTCACTTAACATTGCTAATTCAATCCATCTTCATTTCCCCAGCACCACCCATCTCATTGATGGATAGCTATCATTAGAGGGTGACAAAGCACTGAAATGACTGAGGCGTGTGTGTGTGTGTGTGTGTGTGTGTGTGTGTGTTGGGCCTAATGTCGGGGTGCCGTGCAGGAGGACGCATCCTCTCAGTATTGCCTTCTAACAGTGGACCTACACGTTACCAAGGGGTGTGGAGAGATGGGACAGAGCGAATGCTTTTGGGTCAGAGAGGAGGACACATACTGGAAACACATACATAAAAAGCACACGTATATTTGAGTGACCCCAACACACAGAGAGGCTATGGTTCTGCTCTGCACCCTTTTATAACATGCTGCTCAGACAGCAGACACACAGACACACGTCTCGTGTTCGAAGCAGTCCAACACTAACCACAGGCCCTGATTGAGGGAGACTGGTCTGGTGGTACTCTATATTTTCAGTCTATATATTCAGCCCCAGCCTGGCTGTATATCTTAATTATGTGCTCTGTTTCTTTGTGGAGTGGCGGAGAACAGTCTCCTAGTCATCCCAGTGCAGCAGAAGGTCGCTGTCATGAGGCTATGTTAGACTTTATGGGCTCTGTCATACCCACTGCATCATTACACAACTCACAACCAGCCGGCCCGAATGCCTCTCTAAACAGTGTGTCGCACTCAAACAGGCAATTGCGCGCACACTGTACAAGACCAACAGCTTCACATGGAGTGACGCTTGTTTGTAAAATCTTTAAAATAATAATTCATTTGAACATAATTAAGGTCCTACATACTTGTTTAATAGGCCTATCTATTATTACACATGGGAATCTGAAAATCAACAACCCATTCGGGCTACAATGTGGGATAAAAGAGAATAAACAACTGAGAAGGAGGTGAAGAGGAACAAATGCCCAGAAGAGCGAGCCCGGCTGACGTGTGGCTATAGCAGCCAGGCAGCCCTGCGCTCAGCTCAATGTGATTATCTCCTTTCTGGCTGCAGGTTTCGGGGTCAACGGTGCCACACACACAAGCCTGGCCTTGCCATTTCAATGATTGAATTGAATCCGGAGCTCTCAATCAATTGTGTTCAGTGACCCCAGAAACGCCACTGTGGAGAATGCCCACCACCGTCTCACCTTCCTGGGGAGGGAGCCTAGGCCTACAACAATCCCCTATCCATTAACCAGGATCCGGTGCCACCGGGTTGAGTAGCCCAAAATGGCTGCCACACCAGGCAGCGGCGCTTCATGTTTTTACCCAGAGACGTGGGGTCTACTGTGGGACGTTTGTTTAGTTTTTTCTATTAGCAGGGATTTAAAAGGCATTTTGACACCTGGAGTTGTAGGCACTTCCACAAAAGACACAGACACTCTGTTTTACTGTCAAACTCTATTTAACAGTGAAGAGGACACAGAGGTTCACATTCAGGTGATGCTGCCTGGCTGAATGTGGGAGATTCTCAGGCTTGTGCTCTCTTGTTTTGTTGGCTTGTTGTGAGGGAGGAATGTGTTGCTACAGCCTCCAAACTCAGCATTCACACAAATACAGCACAGACACACACACAACCTATTGCTCACACTCACATACGCACTCAGACACACCTTGCATCCATACACTCCCACTATTAAATCACCCTCAGACAACTCCGACAATCATGCAAATACACACTAGTACATCAACGAAACCCATGCAGGCACTCATATACTCACAGCAACACACTTACAGTCAGACACAGACACACATACACACAGACACACAGACACACACACACACACACACACACACACACACACACACACACACACACACACACACACACACACACACACACACACACACACACACACACACACACACACACACACACACACACACACACACACACACACACACACACAAATAGATGTAGGCCTATGTACTGTATTCCAGTGCAGGCTGCTGAGAGGAGGATTACTCATAACAATGGCTGGAATGGAGTGAATGGAATGGTATCAAACATGTGGTTTTCATGTGTTTGATACCATTCCATTCAGTCTATTCCAGCCATTATACTCCATTCCAGCCATTATTATGAGCCGTCCTCCCCTCAGCAGCCTCCACTGCTGTATTCCCTGATACACTCCCATAGACTTCGGTGCTGGCCTGTCTGCAGATCCTGCAGTTTGTTTAGCAACACTCCATTTGACGACACCCAAAGGGTGCAATTAAGTCCAATTAGAGCCTGTCGGTTTTATTAAGAGGCAAAAGCTAGCCAGGCTTGGGGGCAGCGAGGGGAGCAGGGGGAGCTACAACAGCACCAAACTGCTGCACTGCACACAGCCAGGCTGGCTGAGGAGAATAGAGCCATTACTCCGAGGAGAAGGGCAAATGCCAGGAAAAAAAACAGACAACTGAAAGACGACTGAACGACTCGGCTGCCAATGTAAACAGTGGAGGTGTGGAATAAATGTTCACCAGGTATTCACTGTCAGTCAAGACTCGTCTTTAACCAGCCCGGGGTCAGCGGGTAAGCTGACCTAAGATGCTCTGGTGATTACATCATCAGGGTAAGACCCCGTTTGGCACATTGAGAGAGATTAGTACTGTAAACAGCTGCTCTATCCTTGAGGTGAGATAGGTCGGACTAGCAGTCAGGTGGTACTGTGCGCCAGGCTAAGCTATACTGTAATGATGAGTTATTAAACTATAAATAACTTAAAATTGAATAATTAAACTGTATTTTTACGACATGTGATTTATCAAATCGATCAATACATGATAAAAGTAGTAGTCTGTAAATGCTGAAATCTGACAGCAAAAACGCCTGAAATGCAGATGTCACAAGCCAAATTGGGAGGGGGTCCATACAGGACTTATGTGGCCATGCCCTGGGATACTTGTGTTTAAATAGCTAAATATTACAGCTGTGATGGAACAAAACACTGGCGCAGCTTTCATCGGATCAAAAACATTTTCCACGTTTACGTCCGACCCCTCCTCAGGGATGTTTACAGATTGCTATCGTTCCGTCTTCGTCACGTTTTTCTCTTGGACCTGTTTCAAAAGACGAGGGCTTTTTATCTCGCCTCTTGCTGTGAGGAAATCTGCTCTTAATTGCTTTCAAAACAGGAAGCCCAACAACAAAAACTGGAAAGTGAGCATGCTTCCCTACCAGCCCCTTCAGTAGGCATCCTTCCCAGTGTTGGGGTATAGTATTCTGATGTGTCAGTCACAATGACCTTCACCTGACAGCACAACTTAATATTCCTGATCGATATCAAATTAAAGTCTGTAGTATACTGTTTATGGCATTCTTAGGCATTTACTGTTGTGTATCCACAACCCAATCCCGTGCCTCCTCTATGGAATCCATGCCCACTGAGTGCCCTGGACATGCCATGAGTAGATTCTCTGTGGCCCAACAAAGAGACCTGAAAGACAGCTAGCTACACACGCTTCCTCACAGTTGGATAAAACAAACCTTAACCGCACAACTCAACCTCACCAAATAACTGATTTTGATATCCTGAAGTTGTTTTTACTACCCTCTCTCTCTCTGGGTAAAAAAAGTAGATAATTTTGAGGAAAAAAAGAAGAAAAAAATACATCCTTTCTCACTCCCTGTGTGCTGTTTCCGTGTGTGGAAGTGTTCCCTTCCATTGATTTTTCCCAGCCGGGGCCCTTCCCAACACTAGGCGCTTCCTTGACGGTGTCATCTTCAGCAACATTCTTCCTTTTAACTGTGCTTTACTCAAGTGGTGTAGTGTACTAAACCGCCAGAGAGGAGGGGGGGAAGAAAGGAGGAGAAAAACTGATACATGCGCTTCAAAGTTTCATATATTGATTTCTGTTTGATGCAGATTGGGGGGGAGAAAGAAAGAAAGAACAGTTCACAGCTGAGGAGATTATTTTTTGATCACCGCTACAGTGGTGGTGTTTGGTAGTAGGAGTAGTAGTTATAGTAGACAGAGATGTGCGTCTGTCTGGGAATTCCTTTGTTCTGCGCTGTGTAGAGTTCATACCCAGATTCCATGCGGACAGTGGGCTCATTAAACGTAGTGACCAACGGCAAGTAGCGTAATTACACGCTGATAGGAGATCATCAGAATGTGCCAGCACGTGACCTACGCTGCCTATCCCTATGGAGTTTAACGGTAGACAAAGGTGAATACATTCACACGCTGGATGGTACAAAACTGCAGACACACGGAAAAGCATAAAAGAAGAGCACAACTATTCAACAAATCATGAGTGCAGGGAGCTGGAGATGATAAGATATCGAGAGACAGGGAGAGAAAGATTGACAGCAGAGGGAGAAAGAGAGGAACGGAGGGAGTCTTTGCAGCGTCCATTTATTTCCCCCCCATCATGAAGCAAGATACAGAGAGCCATGGAAACAGAGAAAAAAGACAGCATGGGCAGAACGATGGGTAAGGTAGAGACTAGAGAGAGAGAGAGGGGAAAAGAGAGATGGTGGGTGTTTGCCGTCTCCATTCATTCCCATGATTAGCAGAGCTGTAGACTCTTATCCAGTGCTCCCCACTCTGCCAGTCCTCTCTGTGATGTGCATCTGTGTCCACTGGGGGCTACAATTAGCCCATCAAACTCATTCCAGCCGGGACTCGGTGCCGCCTCTCAAACCCCCTCACTCTCAGGAGCCTACTCCTCCAAAGAGACGGGCAACTTGTAAGACTGGGGGAGGTAGCCTTTGAAGTCCCAGGCGTTGCCGAGGCCTCCCTTTTTGCTCATATCAAGGGTGAGGAGATATAACAATTAAAACAGCAAGAGAGGCAGGCCCACACCACGGCGCGCATGCATGCACAGCACACAGGCTTGTGCAGATGCAGGAGAGCTCGTGGGCATCAAGCACGTTCTCTCAGAAGAAGGTGGGCCACAATAGAGGAGACAAGCGAGCCGTTGGCATGGCGGCTAACGGATCACCACCGGCCGTGGTACAAGTGATGGAGGAATTTGACACCTATTTCCTAGCGTCTTTTCCAACCTTCTATCCATCCCAACTTCCTCTCCTTTACTTCTCTGTCATTATCTCCCTTTCTTCAACTGGTACAAAACAGGAGTTATCGGTCTTACTGCTAGTTACTCAAGCTCAGATGGGCATTAGTGTAAGTGACCCCACATTGCACAAGACACAGCTTTACTCCTCTCTGCTCCAGTGGGGCTCAGTGGCAACCTTCCAGGTAATTACACAGCCCTGACTACCAGCCCAGAGATATAGCCTACACACACACACACACACACACACACACACACACACACACACACACACACACACACACACACACACACACACACACACACACTCACACTCACACTCACACTCACACTCACACTCACACTCACTCACACACACACACACACACACACACACACACACACACACACACACCCGGCAGAATCAGTCTCACACACAGCCAGGCACAAACCCACATCATTTTAAGGAGGATTACAATGACTTCAATCTGAGCCTGTTCTTCAAGCCCCCTATATACGGCGATACTCCCTGTCAACTCCTTTGCCTTTAGCGTATTGTACTATATGTATAGTAGGACTGGCTCTGTACGGTGCAGGGTCATCTGTAGTTTAAACATGTGTGCGTATGCAGATGCAACGGAGCATGTGGTCCGCATTAGCTACAGCAAGGAGCAGTAGCCAAAAAGAGCTAAACCAGCGTTTTAGCAGCCGTCTAGTCTAGTATGTCAAAAGGGTCTCTTATTATATATTCGGAGTCTGCCCTTTTAGCAGTTTATCAACAAACTGTATCATAGTGATAGAGCAAAACAAATTGCTAATGCATACTTTTGCATTTAATTGCAAGCATAAATTGGATACCAGTTTTGAGTACATTGCACTGCAAAACAAAACAAAAGAAAGAGTCATGCTTAATAAAACTAAGAAGCGTTCTTTCTTTTGTCTGTTATTTTAGACTCTTCTCTAAAGAAAGAATCCCATAAAAAAAAACACAAAACGGCTATGGTCTCAATGAATACCAGTGAGAATCAAATGAGCTATTCAGGCTGCCAGTTGATTTATCCATGCCTCGCTACACACCAATCAGCTCGCCCGCCGGCCACACCAACAGCCAGTCACTTGTCTGCCATTTCAACGCAAGATGGAGACAGTGCCAAAAGTTCCAATTAAAATCTCTGTTCACCACAACGTGTGAGGGAAAAAGCCCAAATGCTGGGCTTTCCAACAAAGTCTAGGAAAACACAAAAAAGCTGCCGAATGCTACGGACAAGCCGCATCTTCTCGGTTTCTGCCGAGCACAAAATAAATAAGCATGAAGAGGAGGAGGAAGAGGGGGGGGACGTCTTGTTACGGAGGAACAGAGCATGTAACAGATAACAGAGCGACAGTGTTCAAAGAAGAAGGCAGGCCCGTAAAACTTGCGCAGATTCGACATCATCGCCTCACTGTCCCTTAATGAGCCAGTAAAGAAGAGCCTGCCGTGTGTCCGCAAAACCATGCCTGTCTCACTCCAATCACAATGCCTCAGATTCAAATCTCACTCTCACTCTCACTCACACACACACACACACACACACACACACACACACACACACACACACACACACACACACACACACACACACACACACACACACACACACACACACACACACACACACACACACACACACACACACACACGCAGACACACACACACAGCCACTCTACATCTGTGCTGTTTATTTTGCTCAGAAAGGATGTTAACAAGACAAATGAATGAATAAATGCACAAATAATGCATTTAGATCATGTTAATAATGTATGAAAAGTAAGCTGCTTTTTTTGCTTTTTGACAGCTATCCCAATGCTGAAGACTTTGCAGACTTTGGTGGTGGGTTCATTATTTTGATCTATTTCCCGAGTTGCAACTCTTGTGCTTTTGTGCTTTTATTGACAGTCTGGCCAGTGCCTGGTGCACATGGCAGATCTATTGATCCATCACCAGACATAAGTGTATCCACTAACTAACTATATTATCTATTAACAGATTTTTCATAACAACGTGCCCATATTTCAATGAAATTGGGCAATGTTTCCCAGACATGTATGGCAAAATTAAAAATGTTTCTCCTTCACCTTGATTGATTTAAATGGTATGTTAATAAGCCATTTAATCAGAGATGATTTTTAGAGGGCTGGAAAAACAACTAAATAAAAAAGCATGTGCACGCACACCTGCAGAGGTATGCACGTACATGCAAATACAAATCACCTGCCTCGGTGTGAGCAGTTCTGGATTTTCACAACTATTATGAAAAAAACACCTAAGAGAGAAACTGACTTGGAAGAAAAATAGTCTCAAGTCTAATTGTATCGCTTTTTTTGAGGATTCAGACGAGACAAAAGAAGAGCCCGTGACTCAGTCATCATTGACTCCACTGACTGTGGAAGAAAACACAAGAAACACAGCCAAACAAATAAAGAAAGTTCAGAGATGTCTTCACTGAAACCGCTGAGAAGGACAAAATAAAATAAATGTGGGGTTAGTCTCGCTCAGGTTGAGCTGACACATGTGAAAACAATATAAAAGAGGTTTGAGGAAAGAGAAGGAGGAGGACAATGCAAAACTATTCAGGAATTAGATACCGAGTGTTCTTAACTAATCCCACCGACCCGCTCTCCTGCCGTACGAGCAGGGAAACTAAACCTAATTCAGGGCAGCTTAAGGGCTCCCTGGAAACAGTCAGCATTCCACCGGCCAACACACACACACGCGCACACACACACACACACACACACACACACACACACACACACACACACACACACACACACACACACACACACACACACACACACACACACACACACACACACACACACACACACACACACACACACACACACACACACACACACACACAGAGGGAGAAGGAGGTGTTAAACTTTAACGGCCACAGTGCATTCAACTGTAGCAATAAATTGCTCTTTGGGGATGTGGGGTTCATTGCCTCTCCATACACCCCCAGTGCACCCTACCCCTCTCCAAAATCCACCCAAAAATCTCTCACCCCAAAGTGTGGCCACCGCAGTCAGGCAAACAACCAGCCAGGGGATGGGTGCTCCAACACAAGGGGCGCTGTGCCAGTCCAAACAGTGGATTAGCAGGCGAGAGCGTGCTGAGGGTCTGACAGTGATTCAAGAGAACAGCAGACTGTAGCACTATATACGTAGGCCTGTGTGATGGGCTTTGCAGTAGAATGTTAGAGTTGTGCAGCCAGGGGCTCCACTGCTATTTGACCCTAACCTACGGATGAATCATTGGATATTACCGCATTGTCGCACAAGCATTCTGCTACACTCGCATTAACATCTGCTAACCATGGCCTGTTCCTTGGCCTGTAAGCAGTATATGGACATGGTGTGACAGCAATCCATGCTATGGTTTAGTTTCCCTGGCACGGTTTCCAAATGCTAAGGTTTTAGCATTTGTGACACATTTCCCCTGCAAGTCATCGAACCAATATCAGCGTTCTTCACGCATCATGTTCAAATCATTTGTTGAGCTTCACAATCAATATTAGATACTTTCGGATGACTTGGATATGATGAACGAAATATGCTAATATCAGTCCCATGACTCGAATGGGATTTGTGACACAAATGCTAATATGGAAACAGTGCCAGGGAAGCCAAAACATGGATTGCAGTCATACCTTGTCCATTGATTGCTTACAGGGTAAGGAAACCAATATGTGATTTTGTCATTTGGGTGAACAATCCCTTCAATGAGTGCGGTTACATATACACAATAAAGCGTTTATTGAGGATAGTCAGATTGATATAATCGATTAAAACGTTTGTATGCTTTGCAAAAATAACAATTTCCCTAATAATCATGTTTAAATGGACACATCTGAAATCAGGCTACCTGATGGCACTCTGATAAATGTAGAAAATCGGCAATCAATATAGACATTCTACCACAGCGAACATGTTATTTTTGGGAAACATATTTGATTCTGGGTACAGACATAAAGTGTGAAAACTACTTCTAAGACACATTCATTCAGTTGTTTCCGAACACACTTCACTTGCACTAAAGAGGGAGGCTCGATCGGCTGGTGCTGGCACATGCACAGATCAAAAACACCGCTGGAGATCGATTAAGGTGTTTACATGTCCTAATAGTATGAAAGATTGCTTAGAAAACTAGATGTTTTAATTGGAATATGCTTACTTAGACTTTGACCTTACGCCAATTAAGACAAATAGAGTAAGGTGTTCATGTGACTTTTGTATAACCTGCCCACTGCCATAATCAGTTTAATATAGAAGTATTAGCGTGCATGTCAATGTACTCAATGAGAAATCTTTACGACCTTATTTCTAGAGGGTTCATCACTTTTGTCTTTATTTACGTTTTTTTCCCCCTTTAACTTTCTGACCAAGTAAGCACCCACAGTGATTTCATAGAGCCACTACACCAGAGTCATGATGGACACACAAACACATACTGTACTCTGGAGCCAAACAGTGCTCTAAATTCTACTGGCGACTCTAGGGATATTCTCTAAATCACTTCACCCTACTCTCCAAAGTTCATGTAAAAACTTCCTGGAAAAGGGGCAGGCTGTTCTGAAGGTAAAACAAAGAGTTTCAGAAAGTTACACCTCTGTCTATAATCCCACACAATTCAGCCTAGTAAGAAAGTGAGAACAGAGGAGGAAGATTTCTATAAAAACTAATCATTGGTTCGGGAGCGGATGTGTGTAAAAACACTCTCCAAAGATTGGGATCTGCTGAGTCAATACATTGTGTACTGAGGCCCACTTGTGTTAGCGTAAATCAAATCATCTCAATTTTGCAGTAACATTGACAAAAACTAACTGACAGAGCAAAATAAGAAAAAATGCCATCCTTTTTTGGCAGTATCAGGATGGACTATAGGCCACTTGTTAAGTTAAAGCCTAAGCCTCCTTTTCCTCCTCCTCCTTATTTGCCTCCTTCACACCGCCCATCCTATTTCTTCTCCTCTTTGTCACTCAGCTGAAACCTGTCATTCCATTCCTCCGCCGGGAAAAGGAGGTCACGTATCGACTTGCTCAGCGTCCCTCTCTCTCTCCAGCCACAAGACCCTCCAAAAGACCCCCCTTTCTTCTTCCTCCTCCTCCCCCATCTCAGTCCATCACTCTACCCAACCCAGAACATCCAGCCCCACCTCTCCATTTCAATTCTTGCATACTTACCCTTCCCTCTGCTCCCGGTCCCCCCTTCCCACCCCAACCATGCCCTCAGCCCAATACTAATTGGTAAATCTGTTGAACCATAGCAGTTCCAACAATGAGACACCTGGAGTTCTGTCAAAACAAATTTCCCTGTGAAACGGCCTCAAGTACTAATACAGTACACGCTCACAGCCCAGCCACAGAATCAGATGTGGGACTTGGGCAGAGGAGGCGGGAGAGAGGATTGGTCAAGCAGGGGGATATAGAAAATATAGTCAATTATCATTATTTGGAAAATAAATAGTGGGATGAGGTGGGATATTTTTTAAGTTTCTTAAAAACCAATATGACAAATTAACTCTGTCTGCACATTGTACCATGATTTAGGGTCACATTTTGATGAGACATTTTTGCATCCAACTGCAAAACTAAGCTGCTATTTTTAAAAGATCACACACACATTTTACTATCCTTATGGGGACAAAACAATTGATTCCCATTCAAAATCATATTTTCCCTAACCTTAACCCTAAAGGCTCGCATACATCGCACCGGTTGTGGGTCTAGTATTCGCCTGTCTATCGTTCAGTGCGCTGCTTTAGGCACCACCCGCTGTATACGTATGACTGACTAAATGTTTTACTCGATTCTACATGTAAAATCAGTGTGCACTCGGTTCGCAAATTACGTTCAGGGGTGCTAAGTACTCTTGGCCAGCAAACACTATTGGTGTGACTGAGCCCTAACCCTAACCCTAACCTTAACCCTAATTGTAACCCTAAACGTAACCCCTAAGCCTAAAATAGCTTTTTTTATTGTGGGACAAATGTCCCCATTTGTCCAAATTCACCTTGTTTTACTATATTTGTGAGGACTGCTGGTCCCCACAAGGATAGTAAAACCAAAAACACACACACGCACAACTGTGCTTGACAACCTTACTTGACCTGACTGAGACTGCTTATCTGGCACACACAAATACACACACACCTACATTGGATTTGGCACACATACATCTACACCTTAGAGAGACACGGACACTAAAGAATATGCAGACAAACACATATTTAAGACGCACTCACACAGAAACACAGACATAGACACACCCAACAGAGCTCCTGCCCTACCTAGTCAAACAGGTTCTAGCAGACACCTTTTAGAGAAAGGAGGGAGGGAGGGAAAACTAGAAGGAGGAAAATCTCTCTCCACTTGACATTTAAGGTTGTTGTTTCCGAAAGTGTTTTTTCCAAGTGCAACGACTTTATTACCAAAACGGTCTTGATGGAGCATGGAAATTCAACAAGCAATTGATAAGCCGCAGCGATTCAAGCAGGCAACTCAAGAGTCCGGGGGTCCATTCAAAGGATACAAAAATGTGTTTTCTTCTTGGCTCCTCAATGACAACCCATGTCCCGCCATTCCTGTCACTCCCTTCATCAGGCTAACCATGCAACCGTGAGCTATAATCTAGCCTAACACCCACTGATCTGGCAGTAGTTATCTCTGCAGACCAAGGCTAACCATTATGTCCCCATCCATTCAAACCCTGAATGTTTGGGTTCGTCAAGTAGGACACCATAGTTAAATGAGACACTGGGTAGTAATATAAAAATACGAAACAAAGCATTCATGGTCCTTGGATGGCTCTAAGCACCTTCTGACAACAGCAGAACAATTCAGAAAAGCTAGACAGCCTTGTCTCGTCCGAGTCCCTTGTCTTCAACATCGACCTCCCCCCGCAAACATAAATACATAGGCAGACACACACAGTCACTCACTTAGACCACACACACACACACACTGCATTTTCTAGTTAACTTCTTGCTGGCGCACATTCAACCACAGATGCCGATAATATAGAGAATCCTCTTCAAGACAACTGTAGATAAAAATAGAACAGGAAGATTATCTCTCCTGGATGGTAATTCAAACACAAAAACTAATTTGTATGTATACAGAGTACAGTCCTCCAGTAAAAGACTGTAAAACGAGTCACTTTTTCACAGCACTCCTTTTGATTTGAACCAAACCTTCAATACATTTTGGCCATTGAATAAGTGCTCAGAAAGTCATGTTTTGGACCTGAATGCCAAGACAAAGGTGCTCAAAGTTGAACTATTTTGCATACCATGAGACAATGTCCATCCCTGGAAAAGATATTGATATTTATTGCTAATTATTGATATAATTTAAAGCTTACAAACAGGGTTGTCAAAAGATTTCATTATTTATTTTTTTATAACCTTTTATTTGGTACTTTTTTCATATTCATATCATATTCACATGTTGTAGCTTAGACCCTACTTTACATTATCTGAGGTTTTTGTGATGTGCCGCCATCGGTTGAGACACAACATGCTCTTGGATGTAGGGTAGGTGTCATGTTTTGGCTGAAAAATATACTAAAATGGGAATCAAACTGAAATGTCAAATTTCAAACATTTACCACATATATGTTGTTTTAATTATACTGTCAATCCTCCATAGGAAACCTATTGAAATCATATAAATATAGATAATAGAATAGACATGACCATTAAAGTTAACATTCAATGGTGGGTAGACCGGCGGCCATCTTTGTGATAGCAATGAGAATCTAAATGGTCAGTTAAATGGAAATGGTGTACCAGCTAAATTGCAGTGGTCTGAAGGGATAAGTCCATTCTATGAATTCTAGTTCTGTGTTTGAAATGACACCCACCCTGTATTCAAGAGCATTTTGTGTCTCAACCAATTATGTAAAGTAGGGTCTAAGCTACAACATATGCCAGGAATAGGCAGATTTTTTTCAACACTGCAAATTGACCACAATCAAGCCCAAAAATAGATTGGATTTAAAAATAATAATAATTTCATACTTTCATTACATTGAGACACGGTCACATGTCTCTTTTTTTAATTTGTGGGACTACTTGGTGAACAGATTTCCTAAATAAAATTCATTTTTAGCTGAATTCCTGGTGATGCTTGTCTCGCTTGCGGGCCGGTTTTGGCCCCTGTTGCCGACCCCTGACATACAGTACCAGTCAAACGTTTGGACACACCTACTCATTCAAGGGTTTTCTTTATTTTACTATGAAGACATCAAAGGAGCTCCCACATATGCTGAACACTTGTTGGCTGCTTTTCCTTCACTCTGCGGTTCAACTCATCCCAAACCATCTCAATTGGGTTGAGGTCGTGTGATTGTGGAGGCCAGGTCATCTGATACAGCACTCCATCACTCTCCTTCTTGGTCAAACAGCCCTTACACAGCCTGGAGGTGTGTTGGTCATTGTCCTGTTGAAAAACAAATGATAGTCCCACTAAGCGCAAACCAGATGGAATGGTGTTTCACTGCAGAATTCTGTAGTAGCCATGCTGGTTAAGTGTGCCTTGAATTCTAAATAAATTACAGACAGTGTCACCAGCAAAACACCCCCACACCAACACACCTCCTCCTCCATGCTTCACAGTGGGAATCACACATGCGGAGATCATCCGTTCACCTACTCTGTGTCTCACAAAGGCATGGCGGTTGGAACCAAAAATCTCAAATTTGGACTCATCAAACCGAAGGACAGATTTCCACCGGTCTAATGTCAATTACTCATGTTTCTTGGCCCAAGCAAGTCTCTTCTTCTGATTGGTGTCCTTCAGTTTCTTTGCAGCAAGTCGACCATGAAGGCCTGACTCACACAGTCTCCTCTGAACAGTTGATGTTGAGATGTGACTGTTACTTGAACTCTGTGAAACATTTATTTGGGCTGCAATCTGAGGTGCAGTTAACTGTAATGAACTTATCCTCTGCAGCAGAGGTAACTCTGGGTCTTCCTTTCCTGTGGCGGTCCTCATGAGAGACAGTTTCATCATTGTGCTTCATGATTTTTGCAACTGCAATTGAACACATTTTTTAAGTTCTTGACATTTTCCGTATTGAATGATTTTCATGTCTTAAAGTAATGATGGACTCTTGTTTCTCTTTGCTTATTTGAGCTGTTCTTGTCATAATATGGACTTGGTCTTTAACCAAATAGGGCTTTCTTCTGTATAACACCCCTACCTTGTCACAACACAATTGATTGGCTCAAATGCATTAAGAAGGAAATCAATTCCACAAATTAACTTTTAACAAGACAACCTGTTAATTTAATTGGATTTCAGGTGACTACCTCATGAAGCTAGTTGAGAGGGTGGCTACTCTGAAGAATCAAAACAATATATTGTGTTTTGTTTAACACTTTTTTGGTTACTACATGAATGCATATATGTTATTATTCTACAATGGTAGAAAATAGATAGTACAAATAAAGAACAACCCTTGAATGAGTAGGTGTGTCCATACATTTGACTGGTAGAGTATGAAATTATTAGTTTTCTCGTTTATGCGTTCTTAGATAATCAACCTTAAAACGTTTTTTAAAGTATTATATTTTAATATAAAAAAAACTTTTTTTCCCAAGACATTGTTAAATAGTTTGACAACCCTGTTTGCAAGCTTTTAAATTATATCAAACTCAACCGTTTATCTTTTCCAATGATGAAGACATGGATGTCTAATGGATATACCATGAAAAATCCATGCCTTCATCACTGGAAAAGATAAACGACTGAGTTGAGATATGCGAAATGGGTCAACTTGGAACACCTTTACCGCCTAAATGGTTTGGCATTCAGGTTGAAAAAGTCCCTTTCTGACCACTTCTTTCGTGGGCAAAATGTATGCAAAGTTTTGTTTAAATCAAAAAGGATGCTGTCAAAAGTGATTGAATTCAAATGGATTTAACCTATACTGTTTGACAGAAACCTTTATGGACCTGAAAGCATCATTCTATACCATGTTCAAACAGCAGAGACTTAAATCAATAGACACTTTGGCACTGTTGTAAAGCCAAAGGGCACAATCCCTATCGATGGAGACCGTAATGCTACCTTAAGAATAAATATTCTAAACCATCTGATGTTAGCTACACCAGAGACAAAGCACAGTCAGCAACCTGAGCTGGGCTACACCAAGTATCACAACACTAGTGGGTTACAAGCCAATTACTTACAGACCACAGTTCACAGTCTTTTAAAAGCATCTCGGGAAATTAGGATTGTCAGAGAACTAGGAATGTATGTGTTGCACAAGACATGAGTACATATTTAGTGTGAAAACCATGGCTAAAAGGTCAGTAGGTTAAGGCTGTCAAAAGTATCCAAGACATATCTGCACCAGCTGCCATTTCAGAGCAACAAAGCAAGTCAACAACACAGCAGAAGCAGCACTGAATCAGTAGCAAACACAACAACAAAGCATGATTAGGCTATCATTAGGATTATGGTTGTTATTATTACTTTTTATTTAATTTTTTATCAACATCATCATAATTTGTCAGTTGTTATTTTGGCATCATCAACCAGCTAACAAGATACTTGGAATTCAAAGTTCTCACCAACTGAAATTGGTGAAGGCTCAGATCTGACTGTCCGGGGAATTCCAAGCAGAAGGGCCCCTGAAAGGCAAAGACGGACGTTCCCGAGTCACACAATTATATCAGCTCACACACACATCATCCTAGCCTACCAGGAACATGAATGTAAAGCAGTGTGTTTTCACTTCCCCAAAAGAAATAGGCCTAATGCTTTTTTTCACTAGCTAGGCTATTAATTTATTTAACCTTCTATTTCCTTTCCTTATGGCTACCTCAGCTTTCTCCAGGGTGCCATGCCTATCCGTATACACACACATTACACAGAGAATATGAGAACATGGGTTGGCTTTGGGTTGGTTACATGGCAGTTATACTGTTATACACTGGAGTTTCTCAGCTGTTCTCGCTGCTGGTTCAAAGACATTGCCTTCTTTGGCTCTTAAGTAAATGCAGCTTGCACTAGGGTGAACATAGGGAGATGTATTCCTGTATTCCTGTGCATTAGGTAGGTGTGCAGCTATCATGTTTTACATCACTCTAAAATCAGGAGAGGAAGGGCATGGAAAGAAAGAGGGAAGAAAAAAGAGGAAAAGGGAAAAGAAACAGGGAAGGAGATGAAGAGTTCATGTATCATTTTACAAAAAAACTCACACACACAATCATTCAGACACAAACACACAGACCCCAAAAAACTACTGAACCACATAAGTTAGTTATGAAAAAGTGTTTTCACCATATACAGTACTGAAACCTCACACATAACGTTACTGTACTGTACAGGTTAGCCTACTCTGCACAAAAGTCAATAAGTCTTGTGTGCTTGACCCTATGACTGCTTGACCCTGTGGGAGACAGATTTCTCTCAACAGGATTACAGTATATACAGTGGTTATCGGTGTGACTGCTTGCACGCACACAAACACAGTCTAGATCTGCCCATTACCCAGGGTGGCCTAAGTCTACAGGGGTTAGCCTACATAATGGCTAAATACCACCCAAAGGTAAAAAGGACAAATGATCTCTCAACTATTCATGTGCGTATAAAAGCCGCTATTCACATTTCTTCCTGCAATCAGATGACAACTAATGGTGGCGTGCGCTAGGCCTAGAGTGCATTCCTGAGGAAAACATATCGAACAATAAAGGAAAAGGTACAACAAAATAGGCTACGCACTATTACAGGTCAGAATCTGGATGGAATTTTTCCTCTATAAATCCCTATAAATTCCACTATCGCTTGCTCAGTCATTCCTTTGTTGGCTGCTCAGCAGACACTGACTGTCATTGGGAAGTCTGTAAACAACTGGACATTCAGTGTTGTAGAGAAACAAGGACTTTGTCTAGATTGGGTTTCGCTGAGTGAAACAGCAAACCCCTATTACCCACTCTTGTCACAGTTCCCATGATTGACACACGTCTCAGCTGGTCTCACATTTGGCCCCCAAGATGGTCATGATGTCAGCATGACAGTGCAACGTCTGGTTTGAGACAATGGACAGGGCCAAGGCCTGTTGGGTGGCCAGAAGAGGCACAAAGCCCCCTGTCTAAGGGTGAGGCCATGTCTCCTACCAACAGAAGAGCCGAAGGGGCTCTGGTCTAGAGCACTACTGCCATAACAACAGGCAGCATTGCATTCTTCTGTGATAATGCTACCACTGACTTTGTTCAGTCTACCCAGAGCTTGCAGACTGAAGTAAGGATGATTATCTGAGCAAGGTAGAGGAACAGAGAGAGAGCGAGGGGGAGAGAGATAGAGAGAGCGAGGGGGAGAAGGAGAGAGAGAGAGGGAGAGAGAGAGGTCTCCCCTCGTAAACAGTGAGGGCAGTGTGTCTCCAGTCTGTGACCCTGGGGGCGCTCATTAACAGTGAGGCCAGGCTCTCCCACCAGGGCTTCCAACCCACAGAGCTATTGTCTGTACAGCCCAGGTGGACTGCAATTCATAGGGAGGAGACTTGTCTTTATTTAACGTTTCTCAACATACAAAGATGTACGTGGAGTGGACAAGAGACCACTGGCTATGTCTTTTCTAAGGATGACCGGCCAAGCTGTTTAGGCACAGTGGGGGACTGAGAAGTCATTGTGGGCATTTCCTGAACAAATCTATTCTTTTTCAAAAAATTGGGAAGGAGACTTCATTTCAAGCCAACTCCCACTCCCATTCCGTAGCTCTTGTTCTAGTGCACTTTTCTATGGAGAGGCAAATTGGCCTAAAATGTGAAAGCCAAGTGTTCATTGGTTCAGGTGGGAGGTCTTGCCACACATAGATGTAATGGTCAGATTCCATCACTTACTCAACGCTCATTATCATACACTTGGAGTAGGCACACAACCGGACACTATACTCCCTCAAGTTTCATTCTTCACTGCTCATGACACACACACATGGACACACACTACACTGAGGCCTGGTTGGGAAATGGTTAACACTCCAGCCGTCCCCTGCTGCCAGTGAAAGCCCAGAAAACAATGGAGACATTGTCCAGCCTGAACAGACTCCGAGGAAAGGACTAGTGTGGTGTGGAGTGTGTATGTGTATTTGTTTGTGTGTGTGTATGCGCACACTCTCTCGCTCTCAAACATATTTCTGCCCCAGTTCCCAGCATGTCAATTTAAGAAACATTGTCAAAAATGTTTGACTTGCACCACAATAGTAACTCTAAAGTGGCCTCTAATTTAGGTTATTCATCACTTAACCCACGGGTGGGCAGAAATTATGGCTCGAGGGCCATATTGGGATTTCAAAATTCTGAACTGATTTGTTCATCAAAAGCTATTTGCGGGCCAGAAGAAGGACAGTTATTTGAAAATGTAAAGGTCCAGTATAGTTACTACATACATTCTATCTAGTTTTAGACCTCAAGAGTGGCCTGGAGTGTTTTTTAAACCCCCCCACAAAAAAAACTGACAGCCTACCATTTACGTTGTCCGATGACTGAGTTAGACGATGACTCAATATTTTAAAGCCAACAACAAGTGACGTACCCTTTCTTACATTCCCTTATACAATTTTTGCCTTACAGAGTTGAAATGTAAAGTACTCTTCTCAACTTGAATGTGTAAAGAAATGGCATGACCAGAACACCACCATGTTATGCTACTGGGACACAGCTATGTCCTGCTTGAGTAGCAGCAGTTGCCAGCTGTGATGTGGGGGCACACACACACGAAACAGATCCCGTAACAAATGAAATCCTATTTCGAGCACCTCTAAGCTACTAGGAAAATGGCATAATACATCAGCCGATGTAGGCCTACTGTATTCGGTGCACCAACAATTTAACAAGAAAGGATAACCTTCAGTTTTTTTATAGATGACTGTCAACTCATTGTGTTTTGAGAATTGACTGTGTTAATGTGTGTATGAAAATGAGTCAAATGAAGATACTGTAGCATACGACTCTACGAACTGAGTGCTATTCTATACAAAATTCTCTCAGACTGTTGACTATGTGAAGCACAAGACAAAAATGTCTCTCCCTGGGTTTCTTTCTGAAAAAAATACACATCAATAGACATAAATAAATAATAACTTTCAGCCAATGGTCTAAAAGTTCAGCGGCAGCGGTTTGGAGGCTGCCCCGCGGCGCGGTCAGACACATCAAAGGGCCAGGCGTGCCCCCTTTGCGGGCATGGAGGAGAGGGGCACACCCTCGTAACGACAAGCCCCTGTGAGGTCACTTCCTCCTTTCCCTTCATGGCTGACCCTCAAGAGTTCCACCTACTTCTGCCCCTGAAACTGACCTATCCATAGATTCTACACAAGACAGTATGTTTTTGTTTGATTCTATGTGTATCTGCCCATATGTATATTTCCATCTCTTTGTCTATCTGTCCATCAGTCCTTCTCCATATCTCATTGCTCAATTTAGCATTTGTATGTATGTCTCAGACTTGATATTTTTGTCTTATTTAGTATTTCACTCTCTCTGACTTTCTGAAGTTGCTGAAGGGTCACTTAAACTTCGGATCGCTGTCTCCATATCGCTGGTGCCTATCGGTTGGTTTTTATCGCTACGGTGCAGATGGCACATTTCAAGCCAAAGATCGGTCAATGTGCCCAGGTGTTTTTCCCATTTGAAAGCAAAAAGAAACGACTGTTTACGGCCACATTTTTTTATAAGGGGATTACGTAAAGCGGGATCATCGACTAGATTCAGCCAAAGGTCGATTTGTAGAATGAAAATTGACCGCAAGAAGCCCAAACAGATACAGTGAAAAAAAGTATTTGATCCCCTGCTGACTTTGTACATTTGCCCACTGACATAGAAATGATCAGTGTACAATTTTAATGGTAGGTTTATTGAACAGTGAGAGACAGAATAACAACAAAAAAATCCAGAGAAACGCATGTCAAAAATGTTATAAATTGAATTGCATTTTAATGAGGGAAATAAGTATTTGACCCCTCTGCAAAACATGTCTTAGTACTTGGTGGCAAAACCCTTGTTGGCAATTCTAGAGGTCAGACGTTTATTGTAGCTGGCCACCAGGTTTGCACACATCTCAGAAGGGATTTTGTCCCACTCCTCTTTGCAGATCTTCTCCAAGTCATTAAGGTTGAGGTTTGGCAACTCGAACCTTCAGCTCCCTCCACAGATTTTCTATGGGATTAAGGTCTGGAGACTGGCTAGGCCACTCCAGGACCTTAATGTGCTTCTTCTTGAGCCACTCCGTTGTTGCCTTGGCTGTGTGTTTTGGGTCATTGTCATGCTGGAATAACCATCCACGACCCATTTTCAATGCCCTGGCTGAGGGAAGGAGGTCCCTTTGATGCGGTGAAGTTGTCCTGTCCCCTTAGCTGAAAAACACCCCCAAAGCATAATGTTTCCACCTCCATATTTGATGGTGGGGATGGTTTTCTTGGGGTCATAGGCAGCATTCCTCCTCCTCCAAACACAGCGAGTTGAGTTGATGCCAAAGAGCTTAATTTTGGTCTCATCTGACCACAACATTTTCACCCAGTTGTCCTCTGAATCATTCAGATGTTCATTTACAAACTTCAGACGGGCATGTATATGTGCTTTCTTGAGCAGGTGGGCCTTGCGGGCGCTGCAGGATTTCAGTCCTTCACGGCGTAGTGTGTTACCAATTGTTTTCTTGGTGACTATGGTTCCAGCTGCCTTGAGATCATTGACAAGATCCTCCGTGTAGTTCTGGCCTGATTCTTCACCGTTCTCATGATCATTGCAACCCCACAAGGTGAGAGTTTGGAATCTGATTGATTGATTGCTTCTGTGGACAGGTGTCTTTTATACAGGTAACAAAATGAGATTATGAGCACTCCCTTTAAGAGTGTGCTCCTAATCTCAGCTCGTTACCTGTATAAAAGACACCTGGGAGCCAGATATCTTTCTGATTGAGAGGGGGTCAAATACTTATTTCCCTCATTAAAATGCAAATCAATTCATAACATTTTTGAGATGCTTTTTCTGGATTTTTTTGTTGTTATTCTGTCTCTCACTGTTCAAATAAACCTAGCATTAAAATGATAGATGGATCATTTCTTTGTCAGTGGGCAAATGTACAAAATCAGCAGGGGATCAAATACTTTTTTCCCTCACTGTATGGTATTTGACTAAAACATACTAATTTCAAACCTTGCTTACATTTGTATACAATCACATATACAGGTAACTGCCAAAATAATGGAAACACTTGAGTAAATGAGGGATACAAAGTACTGTATATTGAAAGCAGGTGCTTCCACACAGGTGTGGTTCCTGAGTTAATTAAGCAATTAACATCCCATCATGCTTAGGGTCATGTATAAAAATGCTGGGCAGGTTATTATTTTGGTCATTATTTTGGCTATCATGGCTATGCCCCCATAGGATAACAATACACCCCCCATAGGATAACAATGCCCCCATCCATAGGGCACGAGTGGTCACTGAATCGTTTGATGAGCATGAGGACAATGTAAACCATATGCCATGGTCGTCTCAGTCAACAGATCTCAATCTTAACACTTATGGGAGATTCTGGATCGGCGCCTGAAACAGCGTTTTCCACCACCATCAACAAAACACCAAATTATGGAATTTCCAGTGAAGAATGGTGTCGCATCCCTCCTCCAGTAGAGTTCCAGACACTTGTAGAATCTATGCCAAGGTGCATTGAAGCTGTTCTGGCTATGGTGGCCCAACGCCCTATTAAGACACTTTATGTTGGTGTTTCCTTTATTTTGGATTTGGCAGTTACCTGTATCTCTATTATGCTTGGGAATACATTGGAACAGATTTCCATAATTCAAATCACTTGGAGTTGATTTGTTGGTGGTTTTACAGTATTTTATGTCCAATAATAATATTAATATTTATTTATTTTTTACTTTGGAGGGCTGATGTAAAGGAACATATAAACCAGTGGCATTGAAACTTTTTCACCTGCAACCCCATTTCTTCCCGCAAGAATTTCTGTGGACAATTCTTTTTGCAAGAATTTCTCATGACCCCAACCAACCAAATCCAAATCTAATGACAACCATAAAACACATTTTTCTAATAAAACTTCCCTCATTTGGAGATAAATGGTGGAGGGCAGGAGGGAGAAGACAATACAAGCTTCATCTCACATTCAATTTGATCACTTACACTAACAGCAAGTGCATTCAGGTGCAGCAACACCTCTGATCTTACAAACTCCTGCGTTTTTTATCAAACAAATAAATAAATAAACAATGAAGATAGACGCGTTTTCTGGAGTAACAAGATGCTAATGCATTCTGACTACAAAGCATTTTAACTGTAACCGTGTTTTGGATGTCAAACTCCTCCTAAAGCCCACAGTACGAAGGAGCAATGGAAGATATGAGGTGATAAGTATTTAAAGCCATATGACTCATGGAGGAATAAAAACTGAAGCATTTACCTGCAGCTTAACTGCCTCCTACCAGCTTAATGATTTCAGAGGAAATGGTGTCTCTTAAAATAACCACGCAAGTTGGGCCTCCTGAACTTTGCGGTATAAAAATAACACTGGCGTCGCTCTGAGGATAAGGAGGGCTTGTCCTACTGAGTTTGCTTGTTGTGTTCGTTAGAGCACTGTCATCGCCATGTCTTAAGCATAACTTTTGACAGGGTTTCTGTTTTAAAAAACAGACTATTTTAAGCTGTACTTTGAAAAAATAGGCAAAAGACCAAGAGGGCTGGTTTTCCAACTTTTTCTTACTGTTGAACTGGAAACCATTGATGATAGTATTTTTTTATTGTAGCTCATAAAAACTAGCTCTACTTATCAAATACCAACAGTGACTCATGTGGAGACAGTTCCTTAACATTGTTTAAGCCACTAATTATTCACATCCTTGTGTAAAACTCATGACCTAAACAAATGTTGACTACACATATTCGCTCCATGGGTCAACACGGGGTCAGCTATGTGGTTAAGTCTAAATCAATCAGACACTCATATGCACAATGGGTCTATAGTGTAGCCCTAACTAAGTGTATGTCCAATATTATGCCATAGAGACCATGTATGAACTTTAATGTTGGCAATATCTAAACTATCCTAATTACAACTCTAGAAACAATGCTACCCACCATGCCAATACTGGCTCACTTTTAGTCATCTTACTAACACCAACTTTATTCCACACCTTTTTATATTCTTCACTATGTACCACTTTTCCATTGGCCAAACATGGACAAATCTGTTAATAATAGAGAACTAGCTTTTAAAATATTGACATGGTCCCTATTAGACTATCACTGTCCAGTCACGTAGCCAGCCCGGACGCAGGGAGGTCATGCTCTTTGGAAAGTGAACCGTGTGGGTTAGTTAACAATATGGCTCTAGCTCTTCCTTACTGTGCTCATAAAGTCAGAAGAGTATCCATCTGCAAACTCTACTGTACAGCAAGCACTGGGTTGGGCCTTGTGTCGCCACACACACTGCGTCGGGAGCGGCGTGGCTGTCCAAAGAGCAATAGCCATCTGCCACTTTGGCAACTCTACTACAGCTGCCAGCTTATCCCTTTCACAGAGTGAGCTTTCCCTTACAATTGGCTTTACGCAATCAATACAGTCAATATAATGCTTATAATAGGGTTGGGCTCAATTCAGGCTCAATAAGGCAGTCAACTCAGGAAGTGATTCGAATTTAACATTCAGAGATTTTTTCAGTTTACTGAAGTCATTGAAAATAAATGCATTTTTTTTCGATTATTGAATTGTAATTTTTGTTTACTTCCTGATTTGACTGCCTTCAATTCGAATTGATCCCAACCCTGGTCTCTAGGTATTTCAGTTAGTCACTGACATCCATTCAACAGATTTTGTGTTAGAAAAAGAGGGTATACAGAGGTATACAATACAGGATACAGGAGAAGGGTTGTATTTCTGTTTAGGGGCAAAAGGAGGTAGGGAAATATAAAGGAATAAAGAGGGGGTTACTTACAACAATGTGTGCTGGTGACGGGGACCGGGCATCTTTAAGTGCTTGTCTACTTTGAAGACTTCCGTGGTTAACATCTAGCAAGGGCCATTTCATCTGTAGGTACTGTATGGTGAGAAAGAAACAAAATGGACAAAAAAAGAAATACATGTTACCAATGCATAATGTTAAAAACCAAAAATTAACACAAAGGAATCAACATTCTAAATGTGATCACATGATTTAGAACGTAAAAACAAACTCAAAAGCAAGCAGATGGGGATCCCAAAGCGGGTGACACACATGGTGGGTTTTGCCTCGTAACATTATGTTTTCGGTGTCATATTAGTCAGAAAAAACTACTACAGTAGATTGAAACCATTTATTACAGATATGTTACATAAACATTAAAAAAGAGAACTACATGTCCTAGTAGTTTGAACAGGATACAGTAGTTGTGTTGTAGGGCATCCATTCAAGAATTAGAACCGTTCCAAATCTTAGGTAAGCTAAATCACTGCTTATATGCCTGAGAAGGCTACTGTACGTGGATTATGGTTTTAGAATGATTTGATGCCATAAATGTGACCACTCTGAGATTCCAGGTGACTTGAATTACTTTTATTGGTCAGCCTCATAAAACCGTGCACTGTGGATCCACTGGCCACTATTATGGGTCTGAATCCACCTAGTGACTGTCCCAGTGAATGATTGACTTGTCTTTATTAGGCGTGAGTGAGATATACACAGAGAGCGAGATTGCGAGAGCTAGAGAGAGAGAGAGAGAGAGAGAGAGAGAGAGGAAGTGGGGGGTGAGAGAGCGAGAGCGGGACAGAAAGAGGGGGAGCGAGAGAGCATGAGATGAAGAGAGAGAGAGAGAGAGAGAGACTTACACGAGACAGAGCATTTTCTCATTAATTGGGTAGAGCCCTTTAAATCAGATGACATGCCAATTGCTTTGGCGACATAGTCTACCATATTTAGTTTCCTGACGAGGAAGGAAGGAGGAGGAAGAACAGTTGCTCTGAATTATGAGCTAAGCCACCAGGGAGAGCAAAGTCTAAACCATTGTAAGACAAACTTTACAGGGGCAAAACCATCATAAAGAAGAAGCCTAGCATCTTAAGTATTGTGACCAATATCTTCCTTGTCAACAGGTCATATTGACAAAAGGTACCTTCAAAGGATTCAAGGATTCCGGAGACACCTGAAACCCCACCTCTTTAAGGAATACCTAGGATAGGATAAGTAATCCTTCTCACCCCTCACCCCCCTAAAAGATTTAGATGCACTATTGTAAAGTGGCTGTTCCACTGGATGTCATAAGGTGAATGCACCAATTTGTAAGTCGCTCTGGATAAGAGCGTCTGCTAAATGACTTAAATGTAATGTTAAATGTAATGTAATGGATACTCATATAATGCAATAACATTATAATGCAAAGCATAATTCCCCCCCGCTCATTCCACAACCCACAGCTGAATGCTTTCCCTTCCAGACATCTATTTGCTGTGCCTGCCCTTTGCTATGGCTAAAGCTCCTACTCCATTCTGACCCAGTGATCCTAGGTGATGACCCTGCTATCGGCTGTGACATAGTCTCCCTAACAAATGTCAAGGCCACCTAGTCGGAGGGGGTACAAACTGAGGTCACCTCAGCTGCCTGCGCTCAGAGAGGGCCCCCAACATTAGTTAAGTTACTGGGGGGTCAACAGGGTGAAACAGGGAATTATTGTACAGTGTGAAAAATAGAACTACTAAATATCAAAGCAGGGCACACTGTGTAAGACCTTTCCATACCACTTACTGCAAGAGAGTACATTCAAATAGGTAAGCAAACAATATGTCCGACAGTGATAGGAGTTCCCTGAATTTGCAGGTAGAGCTGTGCACACACTGATGGGAATGCGGACTGTCCAAATATTGAGGGCAAAATACACTGTCACAAAGAACTATAAAACCCTGTACATTTGATGTACATGTAACATGAACAACAACTAAATATACACAGGGAGAGCAACAGAAAACGAGCGCAACAAGGTCAGATAGGAAAACAGACTCCAAGCCAATAAGACAAAATGAAGAGAGGAAAGAGAAAAAGGAGAGTGAAAGAAATATGGGGTCATTAGTAGAGCCGGGACGATAATTTGTATCATGGCAAGGAAACAAAACACAAAGCAGATTTAACTTCTTAAGGAAAACAGCCCTAATGTTGGAAACAAACATCACTATGTGTCATCCAGAGTCACATTTATTTATTTATAGCACATACATACAACAGGTTTTTAAAGGACCAAAGAGTTTGGTCTGCTTCGTGTTTTTTATTTTACAATACTGGTATCGTCACAGCCCTAGTCATTAGAGTTGGCTAGTAGAAACACAAGAGGGTTACGGACTTGTTCCTTAACCTTGAGACCACAGGCAATGCTCTCTCTAGCGTCAAGGCCGGCGCATCCGTAAAGTATGCCGCCTCATAGCACACTGGGTCCCCCCCAAAGGAAAATTCTGACAAGTCAAGTTGGCCTTGTATCTTGGCCTCTGATGCAATCAGAACATCAACCGCTGGGCTAGCTAGGATTCTGGCCAAAGAACTCATCCAGAGCTAGAATTGGAGTGTTGTCATTCCATCTACGTCTGTGTTCCTATCCTTATCCTCTAAATAAAACAATCACAATGGCCCTCCTGCTGCCCTGATATCCAATGACAACAGCTCCTTTCTTGTAGCCTATTCAATTACCTAATCAGAGCAAGTCTCTGTCCTCTAAGTATGGGCCTGTGCTCAAAGAAATATGTACACTTCTACACTGTTGCTGTGTGCATCTGCCTGTCTGTGGTTGTTACTACATCAGCAAGAGTTTGTGTTTGCGAGCATGTGGCACGTGTGTATTTGTGTGTGTGCTTGTGTGTGTGTCACGACCTTTCCTGAGACCGTGGCTAAATCAGTGGTAATTAGCGGAGAGTTCACCACGGGGTGCATGGCTGTGGCTTGTGCTGGAGGGAGTTATTGACTCCCGTCCTCTGGCTGGCTCCACAACCACTCATTTATGACCCCCACAAGGCTTTTACTGCAACTGTCTTTGTTTGCGTTTGTTTGTGCGTCGAAGGGTGGAAAGTACGACTTGTAAAGCTCCAGTGTTGTGGTCTTGTGATTTTTACAGACCACCCATATTGGGTATTAATTGCCATGAAGGGGGGTGGAGTGTTGAGAGTGATGGTACCACTGTTATCTATGAGGTAACTCAAGACAGCCTATACTGGTGCAGGAGGGGCTGGTGGATGGCAGGTTACGAATTCTGATTCCAGTCATGGGAAGGTCTTATCATATACTAGACTTGCCAAATGATTGTCCAAGTTGAGCACACAGATGCACACAAATATTCAGACACAACCGCAGGGAGGCCTTCAGTGAGGGGACATCCCTTAAGCCTCTGTCTTGAGGTGGTGGGTGAAAGGTGACACTCCAGAGTGTGGCGCTGAAGCGGAGAGAGGAAGAGAGCACATGCCCTAACAGGCGGCTCCACTTCAGCCTGCCATTGCAAATGTTCTCACACGCTAATCCCTCCTGTAGGTTTTACAAGCATGCCAAGGAGAACGGAGCCCCGGCGAGTGCCAAGCTTTCCGACCCCACCTCCAGTTCCTCCCCATTTACCCTCCTCCTTCCCTCCAACTCTTACTGACGGATGCTTCGCCTGGGCTTGAGTAGGCCGTGACCCCTGACCCCCCTCGGCCGCCCGGCTCCTCCTCCTCCTCCCACCCATAAAAAACTCTCCCACTATTAGGGCCACCTTGGTAACTCAATAGCCATTCCAATGTGACAAATTGCTTCGGCGTTCCAGGATAACTCTCTCGCCCCCCACCTCTTCTTCCTCCCTTTACCCCCATCCCCCATCTCTCGCCCCTAAGAGCCACCCAGAGTACACACTGTACATCAGGGGCTTCCCCCTTCCCTCCCTCTCGCTCCCCCTCTAACCCTCTGCCCCTCCTCGCCTTGCCGGGCCCCACAATGGGAGCTGAATGACTCAATTGTCTCTGATGAAGTAAAAGACAAGAGAGTCCTCTAAATCCTTACAGAGGGATGAACTCTCCCTCTCTCGCCTGGAGATTTCCCATAGTGACAAGCAAACTGGCTAGAAAGGGGGTGAGAGTGAATGATAGAGGGAAAGAGGGTGGTCTTAAAAAATAGCCCCAAGCCCCCACATTTCACTACCAAGGTCCAACTGCTGGACTGTCTGCTCGCCATATTTGAGTGACTGATGCAAAAGTTCAGCTTGGCATGGTATGAGCTGCTGAATGTGACCCAGACACACTAACTTTCATCACAATGCAAAGAAGCTGAGGCTAACCCAGTGCCATCCGTTATACAGAAGGGCACAGAGAGAGACAACAGAGTGCATTGTGAGTGCTCACAACATCCTCACATGTCCACACCATAAGTTGGGTGATAGAACTGAATATTTGATTTGGAATATGAGAGGACTCTTATTTCAAATATATAACAAATAGACTACAAGAACATTTTAACCTGAAATAGTTTGATACATATGTCATTAACACTAGTCTAACGCATAATGTTACTAAAGCACTCCCAAAATGTATTTATTGAAAAATAAGCTAAGCAAATCAAATCCATTAAAATATTCTCAGGCACAATTATTAGCTATAAACTATGTATACTGAGTCAGCTACCCTGAATTCTGGAGGTGGTCAATGCTGTGAAACCTGTTCTTGTTGAAACCCCATCTGACGTGTTTATTACAAGCAACCCGAGCCTCGGCACATACCGACTTGTTCATATTGTTTTGGATTAACAGCAGAGGCTTTTCCCCAATCGGACAAATAGGGCTCCTAATGTGCCAAAGTGGCTTGGAACCCCGGGAATATTCCCAGCGGGACTGCAAGAGAAGATGAAGCGAATCTCGGTCTCAGGCCGAACGGGGTCCAGAGGCATTCCTGCCACATAAACAATGTTAGGGGGAGATCGACGGAAGAGAGAGAGAGCGGGAAAGAGGGGTGAGCAGCTCGGATTTACAGCCAACATATGGAGCCTGGGTCTTGCTCTGGAGACCTCGGCAGATCCCCGGCCCATCTGTGGCTGTGTGGGCTGCTGCCTCATAGTGCAGTCATGACACAGCCACCACCATCCAGACATACAGTAGTAGCAGTGGGCGTGTACCACACACATTGACATGTAGGCTACAAGGAGCAACACATGTGCATTCACACAGTGACACATGCATGTACACATACACTCAAAAAAAAAATGTTTTTTTTTAAATGGTTCATGCTTTGAAAACAACAGGTTTAGACTAATAATGAAATGCTTACTTACGGGTTATGTTTCAACAATGCAGAGTTAAAGATAATGATAAAGCTACCTGCACGCACAAAGAGACACACATGTTCACCACACACACACACACACACACACACACACACACACACACACACACACACACACACACACACACACACACACACACACACACACTCGCACACACACACACACACACACACACACACACACACACACACACACACACACACACACACACACACACACACACACACACACACACACACACACACACACACACACACACACACGCTCACACACACACACATGCTCACACACAGGAACACACTGTGGCTAACTGTTCATCATGTTCAATGACACCCTAGGGACAGGGGCCCGGGATCAGAATAACAGCTTGCAGATTACACCAAATCAAACAACAAATTTAAAAGAGCTTTATTTGTGTTTGCTGTGCCCAAAACAAGTGAGAGACCCAATCGAAACAGAGTAAATCCCACTATCCCAGTGTCAAGTCCTATTGGGGTTGAGTTAGACTAAAGGTCTGAGAAAGAGTATTGTTTAGTTAACTTCATGTTCTTCTAAGGACAGCTGCTACATTCAAAAAATACTTGAAAATGATGGGCAAATGTGTTTCCTTCTTGACATTTGTGGGTTTCTTTGTCTAGGCCACAGGTGCAGGGGTTAAACATACACCCAATTGTTGGGGTGGGAACAGTAATTTTCTGTAATTGGGGGGGATAATGCAATCCAGATCCTTTGAAATCCCCCAGGTCAAAAGAGAGACCTTTTCCCAATCTATAGGATACACCACACATTTGAGAAGGAAGAAGAACGATATAAGCAGGCAGAAAGTGAAGGGAGTAGAGGGAAGAAAGTCCAACCAAAACTGAGAGAAGGTTAGTCAACGAGAGAGGGCTCTTCATGACTGATTTAGTTCTTCTAATACACATTTTATGAGTAAATAAAAAAAGTCCCACCAGCTCTGATAGCCAGAGGCGTTTTGCAAGCAGGAAAATAAAAGTGGAATGTGGGAAGGCCTGGGGTTTGTGTGCCCTGGGGCGGGGAAAGGGGTCCGCTGGGCCTGTATTTACTCCAAAGCCCGAACCGTTAGGGGATTCCACAAGGCCCTGACAGCGCGGGGCCGTCGACCCACTCCAACCCCCCCTTCCCCCCTTCCCCCCTTCTCGCGCAAGATAAACTCAACCTGACACTTTTATATGGACGTTTTTTTAGGCCCCCGGTCCCGCCTCCTGCATCCTCTAAACATATTCTATGGACTGTCTGAAAACAACGTGGCCAAAGCCAAGCTGGTTTCAAAAGAGTTTGAGACATTGTACTCTTCAATAAAAAATGTTTATTTTGGAATAGATTATTTTCTTTGTTTTCTCAAAATGTGTCCCTGAACCCTTTCCTTATCTGTCCTGTTCTGGACGTTAACTCTGGTCTCAAACACGGGTTCATGAGATATGTGCAGTCTTGATCCTACACTGTTTACTTAACAGGTGTGGACAAAATGCGCTATTCAAACACCAGCTGATTTGCTGGAAAGTTTCTAAAGATTGCGCAACACATATTCAACTAAACTAAGGAATGAACAAAAATCAATAACAGCAGTAAAATGCTCCATTTGAAAGACAAAAAGCATCTTAACCAATGAGAAACAAAACTGATTGGCTGATGGAGCTGGAGTAATCCAATCCCACTTGGAAGAAGAAAGACCAGTCACAGACATACTGGGGCACTCACATCTTCTCCAAGGATGTGAAATCACCCCAGACTCCAAATTCTTGGTGGATTTACGGCATACAGACTCAGAAAGTAAACCGTGTTGTATTTCTCTGACTCCCCCTGTCTCTGCCTCCATGTCATTAAGGGCATCTCTGGGCATGTCTATAAATAGAGCTGGGAGGCTAAGGACTGCAGGGCCTGCTGTTCCTCCGACAGATCCGGGACACTAATGAACAGCACAGGCATCTTTAACATCAGGCCTTCCTGGCTGGCTCTGCTCTCAGGTACTGCTTCGATCTCAGCTTCTGTCTCCAGTTCTCTGACTGTTACTTCTCACGTTTCTCCACCGCCCATCTCTCAATGTCAATGTCTATGTCTGGGCCTCTTCCCAGACATATTTCCAGCAAATAGTAAATACACATAATTTGTAAACTATATGTCGCATTGGATGAAAGCATCTGCTTGATGACTGTACTATTATCGTTGCAACACTAGTCTACAGAAGCCCAGAGTAACATAGTGAGTGTGGGCAGTGAGAGAGTGAAATCAGGGCTGAGATGAGAAGTTCATGTCAGATGCAAGTCCTGCTGCCCGGTGGATTCTCGTACATACTGACCTACTTAGCGGCTACGTGAGCAGAGCAAGCTCACAGCAAGCTCACAAATATTCATTTTCCCAAAGTTTGCTGCTTCAGTGTCTTTAGATATTTTTGTCAGATGTTACTATGGAATACTGAAGTATAATTACAAGCATTTCATACATGTCAAAGGCTTTTATTGACAATTACGTGAAGTTGATGCAGAGTCAATATTTGCAGTGTTGACCCTTCTTTTTCAAGGCCACTGCAATCCGCCCTGGCATGCTGTCAATTAACTTCTGGGCCACATCCTGACTGATGGCAGCCATTCTTGCATAATCAATGCTTGGAGTTTGTCAGAATTTGTGGGTTTTTGTTTGTCCACCCGCCTCTTGAGGATTGACCACAAGTTCTCAATGGGATTAAAGTCTGGGGAGTTTCTTGGCCATGGACCCAAAATGTCAATGTTTTGTTCCCTGAGCCACTTAGTTATCACTTTTGCCTTATGGCAAGGTGCTCCATCATGTTGGAAAAGGCATTGTTCGTCACCAAACTGTTCCTGAATGGTTGGGAGAAGTTGCTCTCGGAGGATGGGTTGGTACCATTCTTTATTCATGGCTGTGTTCTTAGGCAAAATTGTGAATGGTCTCAGGATGCTTTACTGTTGGCATGACACAGGGCTAATGGTAGCGCTCACCTTGTCTTCTCCAGACAAGCTTTTTTCAGGATGCTCCAAACAATTCATCAGAGACTTTACCCCAGTACTCAGCAGTCCAATCCCTGTACCTTTTGCAGAATATCAGTCTGTCCCTGATGTTTTTCCTGGAGAGAAGTGGCTTCTTTGCTGCCCTTCTTGACACCAGGCCATTCTCCAAAAGTCTTCACCTCACTGTGTGTGCAGATTCACTCACACCTGCCTGCTGCCATTCCTGAGCAAGCTCTGTACTGGTGGTGCCCCGATCCCGCAGCCAAATCAACTTTAGGAGACGGTCCTGGCGCCTGCTGGACTTTCTTGGGTGCCCTGAAGCCTTCTTCACAACAATTGAACCGCTCTCCTTGAAGTTCTTGATGATCCGATAAATGGTTGATTTAGGTGCAATCTTACTGGCAGCAATGTCTTTGCCTGTGAAGCCCTTTTTGTGCAAAGCAATGATGACGGCACGTGTTTCCTTGCAGGTAACCATGTTTGACAGAGGAAGAACAATGATTTCAAGCACCACCCTCCTTTTGAAGCTTCCAATCTGTTATTCGAACTCAATCAGCATGACAGAGTGATCTCCAGCCTTGTTCTCGTCAACACTCACCACACACCTGTGTTTACGAGAGAATCACTGACATGATATCAGCTGGTCCTTTTGTGGCAGGGCTGAAATGCAGTGGAAATATTTTGGGGGGATTCAGTTCATTTGCATGGCAATTCATCTGATCACTCATCATAACATTCTGGAGTACATGCAAATTGCAATCATACAAACTGAGGCAGCAAACTTTGTGAACATTTATATTTGTGTCACTCTCAAAACTGTATGTAATAGCTGGATTAGCAAAGAAGCACAGTTGAACACACACACACACACACACACACACACACACACACACACACACACACACACACACACACACACACACACACACACACACACACACACACACACACACACACACACACACACACACACACACACACACACACACACACACCTTGGAGCAGTTTAGACTCTATATTCATGAGGCCCATTCCCTATGCAGGCCAGAGACCCATTACCAGGGCTCCAGCTCAAAATCCAGAATGGTTCCAGGACACATGAATGGTTTCAGGACACAGGCATGGAGCCCTACACCTCCAAAACTGTGAAGACAGTTTGCGCTACAGCAGTTGCAATACTCTGTATTACAGTTTTTAACAATCACCTAGGCACTATTTTCAGAACCGTGTGTTCATTTTTCAAAACTCTAGACACAACACTCAAAACGGTCATCACACGGTCATCACTTCAAAACATTGCATTGTGCATTCATATCTTTAAAGAAACCTTGCACTTGCAGAATCATGGGTTCAAATAACTAATTTATCATGAAATACCATAGGAACATTAATTTAGATCACCCACACACAAGATACCAATAGTTTCACTGTGTAGTTGTTCGTACAATCATTACATATTGTAGTACAAAATATGTGATTCATGTTTCATTATGCTACTACACGTAAATACATCACTGTAAAAGGACTCGTAGAGAGAATACTACAGACACAGTGGAATCATTGAACAAAATATGAAATTTAGTGATGAAATACAATAAAATCACAACATAGGTTTCTTTGAATCAAAGCAAAAATAATTAGCTACAAAAAAAAGAAAAAACAGTTAAAGGTCAACTGCAGTGTTCCTCACCTGGCTTACTGTAAAAAGCAAAACAAAATATTTTTTACTGTATATTTCCATCAATCCTGTCTTGTGGATTTGGCCACAGGATCTCATCCACATCACAATGGATGTTTTCATTAGCCAAACATCTTGGGAAGAATCTTCGGTCATGGCGAATCCAGGCCTGACACTGGTCTGCTGTGATGTCATTGCATGCGTCATCCATGGCCTGGAGAAGGGCGGCTTGTTCATGAGGGCGCCTACCTTCCAACTCCATGTGGAGAAAAAATTCCTCAATCGGGTTAAGGAAAGGAGAGTATGGGGGTAAGTACAGGGTGGTAAATTGCGGATGGGCCTGAAACCATGCTTGCACCGTTTGAGCATGGTGGAACCTGACATTATCCCACACAATGACATAGGTCATGCCATCAGTTCTACAGACCTGATTTAGCTCATCAAGGAAGGTTACATTCGAACAGCGAATCATGTGGCTGCCTGCAACTCAATATGTAGAGTATATAGAGTAGAGAGCTTTAGATGTTGTTCGACCAAACATTAGAACAGGCAAGATGAGTAATCTAAGCAACTTTGACCATGGTATGATTGTTGATGCCACACATGGTGATTCCATCATCTCAGAAACAGCTGCCTTCCTGGGATTTTTACGCAGTACAGTCTCTAGAGTTTACAGAGAATGGTGCGATAAACAAAACACATTCAGTGAGCGGGAGTTCTGTGGGCAAAACACCTTGTTAATGAGAGAGGTCAGAAGAGAATGTCCAGACTCATTCAAGCTAACAGAAAGGCCACAAATGCTTGAATAACAGCTGTTTAAAACAGTGGTGTGCAGAAGGGCATCTCTTAACGTACAACACCGTGAATCATTCTGGCTGTTGTGGAGGCAAAAGTGGTCCTACCCAGTACTAGATAGGTGTACCTAATAAGGTGGCCGGTGAGTGTACAGTAATGTCAAATCTGAAAACGTGGTCAGGAAAAGTGGTACATGGGACCATAGAAACAGTGTCTGATAAAGAATGATGATGAAATATTACATCCATAGATAATGTAGTCCAATTGGTTCAAGTTCCACGGTAATAGGTGTCAATGGATCTCGTTATCCTGAAACTTTCATGATCTAAACATGGAATATTGTTTGTCAGTTTCCATAAAACTATGCGTCTACATAAAGCTAAGATCATTTGTTCATCAAACTATTACCATTTCAAAATGAAATTCACACACTACATCTGAAATGACTGTCTATTCATTTCATTACAATGATCTAACTATCAATTGATACAACTGCTCAAAATGATAAGTAACTGTTGGGTATCCAAGCAATTGGAAAAAGTGGTATAGTTTTGAAAAATTGGCATTTTGATCATTGGTTGTGAGTTTTGTGTCTAGAGTTTTGAAAAACGACATCAAGGTTCCTAAATTAGTGCTAAAGTGATTGTAAAAAAACTGTAATACAGTATCCTACAGAAAACATCCTCATACCTCCAACAGATTAAGCCTAGTTTAAACACATCGACTAATCTGCCGTTCCTGAGGGCCATATGATCTTACTGACTGTGATACAGGAATAATTATTTTTCATCCATTAAACACACACACACAATATAGCAGTAGGAAACTAGCTCTTCACTGTCGCGGCTTAATAAATAAATAAGTAATAAGGATGTGGTTATTGGAGCTCATTAAAATGGAGGATGCTGCCGTGACAACAGGACCCCGGGAGGGTCAGGGAGGCTGCTACTTGGGCCGGGCTGCGTCTGCGTGGGTGTTTCTCCTTCCCGTCTCCTGTCCCTCGGTACCCCACCCAGGCGCCCCCGCCCCTCACCTCCAAATCAACTGCCAATGACTCCCCCCCTTGCACACACACCCCTCTCTGCCTTGTGCACACACACACACGGCTAATTACAGCCTTGCTTAATCACTGGGTGATCGGTCTGACTCTGAAGACATTCTCCTTCACCACCGACACAAACATGGGCACAAAAGCCAATTATTGATGAATCTTTAATAAGGTATTTTACCAACTCCCTGTTTGGCTTTGCTACAAATGTCCCTGTTTGGTTTTCCTATGAGTTATCTCCACCAGCCAAGGGAAATGTAGTGGAAAGGGAGAAAGATACAGAGGACAGTGTGAGAAATCCTGCTGTTTGTGACCACTGCCCTGTATAATTTAAAATAAATAAATCATCTTAAAAATATATATATTTTTTTTTTGTCACCAATGAGCTGATATACTGTACATCTGAAAACACTTCGTTACTCCCTTCTTCATACCTCTTCTACGAGCCCCTTAAAAACGGACAGAAATCCCACACCATGATAATACGTCGATAACGAGCTGTGGCCATCTATTGATCAGTTTCATTTTGCATCTATTAGCTGGGGAGGTGCGGCTCCGGGCCAAAGCGGGCGTTACACACACTGACAGCCAGGCTGGATGGAGATCCTAACACTGATGTTCACACGCTGTGATTGACATGGAGATAAGGTAGAGCTCAGCACAACCGCCCGCGTTACAGCAGGCAGGCTAATGACATGTGTGAGTGTGTGTGTGCATGTGTGAGAGAGAGAGGAGAGAGAGCAGTCCACAAGTCTTTACTAATTGGTGCAATGAGACAGAGATTTTTTTTAAAAGAGAGGAAAAGATATTTTCCCGTAGCGCCAGAGTCTCACTATATTATACCATTTAGCTCCTATATATCCTATATTCTCACTAGTTTTGTGGTATTTCACATGGCCACATCCAGAATAAGCTAAATTCTGAAATCGTTTTCTCGAAGGGATCATTTTTGACATACTGATGCTGATAATAAGCTAAGCGTTCATCATTAGATCAGTTATGTGTGGTTTACCAGTGAGTGAACACAATAGTGTGCCTCGCACGCCCATGTAAACACGGGACCTGAAAGGCTGGATGTTCTCCTCCCCTTAACACATTCTGACAGTTCTCAGATAAAAAAAGATTCAAAAAACAACAGGCAGATGAATACATCTGAACATGCGTGTAGCAAACAATATGGAGTATTATCCTCTCTTCTGGACCCATCCGCCAACGAGGCCCAGCATCGACGCAACCCACTGCAATATTGGGAGCTGCATGTCCTCCACGCATTAAGAAGAAAATGCTTGGTCCTGGCATGGGCAATAATTTACACTGCACACCTTAATAAAGAGGCTATGAATAAACCTATATATAAACCTATAGAGATGTAGATACAGATTCATGAGGTGCTTTTTGGTTCTTGTTGTGTTCCAGATAGGTTCCATAAAGGTTAACATGGACTAGAAAAAACCTTGACTACAAACTGTGTGTTTTTGTCAGCTGAGGGAAGCAGTGCAGCGGCGGGAGGAGGAGAGAAAAAAAGCCCTCAGCCAAGCCATCAAGTTGAACATTGAACTTCACAGTAGTAGCTGCCTTTCTATGCCTCTCCTTTTGATGTTACCTCCAAAGCAAAGGATCAAAGGCTTGGAGTGTGGCGTGGGGAAGTCCCAGGCTCTTAGTCTGCCAGCCTGTGATATATGCAAAAGTCTACGCCAAAAAAGAGAGAGCAAGCTAGGCAGAGATAGGGGAGAGAGAGTGCGAGAGTGCGAGAGAGAGAGAGAGAGAGAGAGAGAGAGAGAGAGAGAGAGAGAGAGAGAGAGAGAGAGAGAGAGGAAGACGGACAGAGAAAGGGGGAGAGGGAGAGACAAAGAGTGGTGTGAGTGAGAGAGCACGAGAGAGCAAGCTTGCAAGGAATGTGGCTAAATAGTATTTTTCGCTTTTAATGAACGGCGGGAGATGATGCAATCGGCTGCTTTCTCTTATGTTGTTTAAGCTACAATGAGAGGTGAAAATAATGTGTGTATGAATCAGAGAATAGGCATTTGTTTGATAATAGGGGGGGGGGGATACTGGCAGTGTTTGTTACCCTGCCCCCAATCCCCCAACCAGCCGTGCAGTACCTACCCCCAACCCCCATCGCATTTCGAACATCAAGGGGGTGAGGCTGTGTCGTCTCTACATAAATATACAGTGTGCTGTTAAAGTGAGGACTACAGCAAACACAGTGGAGATGAAATGCACAGACACACACAATACGGGACATGGACAAACACACACACACAAAATGTGGGCTCAGCTGGGCCAAATACTGTAGCAGGTGTGCTGAAATTGTCAAACCTTTACTAGACACATACACACACCCTTTCCCCAAGGCTATAGGATTAAGAGGTCCAGCTGGCTGACAGCAAACCCTTCGTTCCCACGTATCCCGTCGATCTCCCCCCACAGCCCCTCCACCCCTGGTCTGCCAGCTAGCCAAATCTGCAAGGAGGACACACCTGAACTTGACATCGATCGGCCCCAAGCTTTTGCTGCACACAGACACACACACTTGCGTGCTCAGACACACACAAAATCTAACCAAAGAAAAAGAGTGGCGAAAGGCAGAGGACACCTCAGGGAGGTGTATGGTTGAGGATGGATGAAAAGCAGGGCTGGGAATCGCCAGGGACCTCATGATACAATATTATCATGATATTTTGGTGCCGATACAATATGTAATGCAATACCCACGATTCTCACAATTCTATATATATTATGATTCAATACTCAATTTTTGTTGCGATTCGATGTTGGAAACATCTTGCTCACCATATGTCTTCCGCAGAGGGACAAGAGCGAGCCATGAGAAAACTTGTTTTGATCAGTCATGGAAATAAAAGTGCTGAAAACAAATTGTCTCCCTATTTAAAAAAAAAAAAGCTTTTTTTGTGCAGGTACAGCCAACTAACGCAAAAATGATAATGCGATATTACCAAAACGATATGATACGATATATCTTCCAACATAATATCCTGATCCTTTAGTAAATATTTTCTTAACTCTATTTCTTGAACTGCACTGTTGGTTAAGGGTTTGTAAGTAAGCATTTCACGGTAAGGCCTACACCTGTTGTATTTGGCACGTGACTAATGAAATGTGATTTGATTTTTGATCTGGTTTGATATGTAACTGTATCAATATTTTCCCCCCCATCACTTTTTCCCTCCTTGATTCGGAGAACAAGGAACCATCCTTGAGAGAACTCTGAGAACCTACTATCCCTGCCATCCATGAACCAACTAGAACACTACATAGCATACAAACAAACACATCAACAAGCAGTCTTACGCCCAACACACACATCTAAATGCCCAGCCAATATCAATGTCAGTTGTGTTTGTCCATCTACCCTTGCGTCACCGCCACAGCCCTATTCTTCAAGTTACAGATTCCTTAAGAGTCAAGGCCTTGAGAGAGAGAGTGGAGAAAAAAGACTGGAGGTACAACAGAATGAGCCTGTTGTTGGAGGAATAGGAGAACGTGAGACTGAAAAGAGAGAGAGAGAGAGAGAGAGAGAGAGAGAGAGAGAGAGAGAGAGAGAGAGAGAGAGAGAGAGAGAGACAGACAGAGAGAGACAGAGAGAGAGAGCGAGAGAGAGAAGGGGAGAGGGAGGAATATATAACATGGCTGGATCTTGTTTCGCAACAGCTGCCAGGTCAATCTGGACTTTTTGCATTTCCATGTCTTTGTGTGTGTCTGAGTATGAGTAGGCCTAGGCAATGTGAGTGGCTGAATGTATAGGTTATGATAGAACTACAAATTATTCCCTCGCATCAAGTGCTAAGGTATTGTATGTAAACACAAAACAGATGGGGCACTACCCATTGAAAATGAGTAGTTGAAGGATAAGGCCTTTTTTGCTATTCATTCACATGCAGAACCATTACATCCAATCTACAGTATAAGACATTCAGGCTTTCATTGACCTTTAAAAAAAATAGTTAGGTTACGTCATTGAGTTTCTTTGGGAAATAGTGCATACAGCGAGAGAGAAATGAAGCACACAAAAGTTAGGCTAGTGCTCAGGCTCTGTAGCCATACTAGAGCATATCTGAGTGATGGCTCAACTGTGGAGAAAATACAGAAATAGGTAGATGCACTAAAAAAAATATATAAAAAAATAAGGGGACACGTTTGGGGTGTGATCAGGGCTTGTGTTGCTAAAGCTCGGCTTCAGTCTGCCTCGCCGTGATGGATAGCTAATGAGCGAGAGAAAAATCCATCCGATGATACAACAGAATACCATCGACAGGGCAGATCGCTAGCTCCCTCCTTATCAACGATGGGTTAGGGGGAAGAAAAGACAGGAGGATAGACGAGGACAGAGGGGGGAGGGAGAGAATAAGAAAGAGAGAGTGTGAGAGAAAAAAAAATCCCAATGATGACATTAAGGATTTACTTTCAAAAGGACTCCCATTGATCTTTTTTGATAGACCTGCAATAAATCAAACCAGATTGACTCACATGAGGACGAAGCCTAATCCTTTAGTCAGATCCAGAAGAACTCCAACCAAACCAGCTGTTAATTTAGGCTTTACAAGATAAAGCAGGAGAAATCCAACCTGATGTACCCTAGGGCATGGGCTTACATCATCTCTGTAAAGCAATCAACTTATTGCCAGTTTCGAGAGGTAATCAGAGCACATACTGTGTGAGATAGGAGGGGGAGAGGGAGAGGGAGGAGAGAGGAAGGGGGAGAGAGTGAAGCAGAGAGAAAGAGAGAGCAGAGAGAAAGAGAAACAGATAGCCTGAGAGGCTAGAATAAATAAGCGCAGAGTACAACAGAACACTGAAATGGGATAAAAAAATAAGAAAAGAAGGATCTCAAATCGAGAAACTTAGCCCAAATATTGCTACACTAGAAAGTATGGAGGGTTTTTTCCAAATTGTGAATGTCTAAGCCTACCGCTACACAGGTCTATTGACTGAAATGCTGACTACGTGAAACAAAGTAACTTTGAAAAGATACCTTGAAGGAAGACGTTGTGTATGTGGGAGTACCTTTCTCCAATTATCTCTGGAGCAACAATATGAAACAGTGAGCGGAAAGTGGTAGGAGATGACAACAGTAGCACTTGGGGATGATAGCTGAAGTGGAGCAGGCGGACTGCTGAAGGGGTAGCAGGCAGTGGAGGCCGCCGGCTCTATTTCTTGCCCTGAGCACCCTGTAATTTCCCTGGAGCCTCGCCCAGTCTCGGTCATGGTCCCCTATGGCTGGTGCCACCTCACCCGAGCCTTGCCAGGCACACTGTGGCTGCGCCATAGCAATTAAAACAGTTATTTTTGTTTCGGCCTTATTTTTCTCTCTTCCCCCTGACCGCTCCCAGCGGAAGTATTGCAAGACGCCATCCAGCCCACACTGGTAACATCGTCTAATGTCTTTTTCAGCCATGCATCCTGTGTTTGTATGTGAATGTGTGTGTATGTGTAATCATGATATATTTGTTAAGTTCCTTTTCTGACCTAGGCGTGTTACCACAATGGGGATGCAAAGAATATGCATACCATACACACACACACACACACACACACACACATGCAGAGTTCACCCCTTGTCTCCTTGTCCTGTTTACTACATGCAACAAGATAAAATTTCAAATCCAATTCCGGGCCTTACAGGACCCTTCACTCTGGGATTTCAGAGGGGTGAAAAAAGCAGGCTCTGTAGTCTCTGGACACTGTCCAAGGGAAACTGATCCTCTGGAGTCAAAACAAAACCAGACGTGAAATCAGAGTTAAAACAGCTCCACCCTCGGCCCCCCTCAGCCCCCCCTTCACCTCCCTATCTCTCCGCCCCCTCGTGGTTACACTGGATGCACACAGGGATCACCATGACTTTGTGGGGCTCCTCTCGCCCCTCCAAATTGAAGGAGGTTTTGGGGCTTTGACACGGACCAGTACTTGTGTGTATTAGTGGTGCGCGGGCCAGCTGTTTGTTCACCCGCACCCGCCCGCAACTGCTAATAACCCATCCGCAACTACCTGACTATATGTGATAAATTGAAAATCTGAGGCCCGCACCCGACCCTAACCCGCAAATATAGACAATGCGCTGTAGGCTAAAGTCAGAGACAGCAGAATGTTATTTTGACAGGAGGTGCAGGATTTTTTAATATATTTTTCTGCTTATAATTTCAGACATTTTGGAAGGCTATTTGTTAGTCAATTTGTCTATAATTATATACATGCAGCTTCTCTTCTGTCATTATATGTTGCCCTAGAAGACTAAATAAACCCTTGCTCACTACCCATTCCCAAAAGCATTTGGCGATTGGCGTGTAGGCCATTTGGCGCTCGTACAGTTAGGCCCGAAAGCTTAGGCTTATGCACTAATGCCGGATAGCCTAAAATAATGAAAGAAAAACCTCAGTGTAGCCTATAGATAAAAATTGCACAAGAATGATATATATATGGATTTTTAAGGTATTGTTTTCTCTTTATTCAACCAGCCTGCACGCCCACCTGCCCTTGATCCACACAATATTCCATAACCCTAAACCTGCGGATATAACTGCAGGGATTGCAGATTATGAGTAAACCCGCGCATCACTAGTGTGTATACAGGACACATCCGTCCCCCAGCCTGGGCCTGTGGTTCTGACAGCCCATCCTACCACGGCCTCAAGGTCACACTTTTAATTACACAGAAACAGTAATCTCACGAGACAGATGGCAAGCAGGCCGCCTCTCAATTACTTTATGCCCAATTGAATCATTACTGATGTTATTTGCTAAATCATGGCACACAAAAACACCACAAAACAGGATTTGTGCTACAAGTGTGGGGTGGGAGGGAGAAAGCAGATGTGCCTCTTGCCAAGCATCTGTGACAGAGATCAAAAAGGAATGAAGAATACAAACACAGGACAGTGTTAGTTAAAAAAAAAACTATAATACTATTATCAGTGCCAGTGAAAATAGACCCTTATTTTTCATGAAGAAAATAATACATGGGCCTATGCAAAACAAATCGGCTCCCAACAGCCTAGTTTGGTAAACCACATAACAAGGGCAATTTAAAAGTGAGGAAAAGTGTTTGTCTCTTAAAAGGAGAGAGGGAAGAGAGTTCGGTTTATGTGTTCTCTCTGGGCCTGGCAGTTTGTCTTTGGGGAGCATCCTGGGACTCGGCTCCTTTCCTGAAAACTCAGCAGTGAGAGAGCTCCGCTCAGTGTCCGCCCTGCTGATGCTTCGCTCTTCCTGCCAATGGCTTCTGTGAACAATTAGAGGTCGGCTTTCCCAGCATCTCTGACCACAGCTCCCCAAGCATCTCAATCTCTAGCCCATAATTTCGAAGTGTTGGCTACTCAGATGTGCTTCAAACCAACACTGATGCCGACCGATATTGATTCGATATTGACACTATTACAAATGCCAAAGCCAAAACCAATGAAGAAAAACACATCCTGGTTAGTTTAGGCAAGAACTTAATAGCACAAATATTGCTGCACCGGTGCTCATAAATACTTGAACTTGAGAGATAAATGCTTGGGTCTGACTGGTTGTAAATCCCCAGGCTGATTGGCTGCTCGTTTGGTCGTTGGGTATATATCTTGTCCTGATTGGTTGCACCCTGGTGTGTCATGTTCTACAACATTTATTTGGAGCCTCGTGCTAATGGGGGGTGCACCCCAACAGGCCAGAGGAGGGCTATAAATCTTTCCTAACCACGGGAGGGACAAAGAAGACATCAATGCAACAGAACATTTCCCCTACCAACAAGAACACTATGGTGACTCCCATCTCTTCTCCTCGATTAGAACAGAGCACCATAGGCTAAATCAGCACAGGAACTTTCAGGGGGATATATGAGACTGACTCGCCAAGTTGAGTCATTTAGACTGGGCCAAGTCTGAATCCATATACAGTATAATGGTTGTGAAAAATATCTGTCCCTCTAATGACCCTAATAAGACTGGCAGCTCCCCACTAAATGAGAACAGTTGCGTCTAGTGGCACGTCCTATGTTGTAAAACGATCCTTAGCATATATAGAAAACTTCCAAGCTGTTTTTTTTTTTAGTCGGGGTGAGGAATTCTGTTGGCCTACAGAGCGCGACCAGCAGTTGTTCTCCCAAGAGAGTGGTGAGCGACTTGGAAGTAGGGAGGAGGGGGGATTCTGGAAGATGGTTGGATGTTACCAACCACATGGCATGTTGAGAAATTGAGGGATTCTTCCAGAGGGATTCGTAAAATGTGGGGTCCGCAAAGCGACGCCACAGGCCAAGTTACAGGATGAGGAGGTGTGGGGGTGGTGGGTGGAGGAGGAGAATATAGACAGCATCCCAGGCAAACATAAGGCTGAGAGGAAGTAGTGTGTATGGCCCAATACATCACTGGGGCCAAGCTTTCTGCCATCCAGGACCTATATACTAGGCAGTGTCAGAGGAAAGACCAAAAATTGTCAGAGACCCCAGTCACCCAAGTCATAGACTGTTTTCTCTGCTACCACAAGGCAAGCGGTACCGGAGTGCCAAGTCTAGGACCAAAAGCTCCTTAACAGCTTCTACCCCCAAGCCATAAGACTGCTGAACAATTAATCAAATGGCCACCGGACTATTTACATTGACCTCCCCCATTTTTTACACTGCTGCTACGCTGTTAATTATCTATGCATAGTGACTTCAGCCCTACCAACATGTACAAATGACCTCGACTAACTTGCACCCCTGCACAGTGATTTGGTACAGGTACCCCCTAGATACAGTATATAGCCTCGTTGTTGTTATTTTGTTGTGTTACTTTTTATTATTTTTTCCTTTCTGTTGGTTAAGGTCTTGTAAGTAAGCATTTCACGGTAAGGTCATATTCGGCGCATTTGACTAATAAAGTTTAATTCGATTTTTTGATCTCATGCACATCCACTCCATGGCCCTGACAATAAAAGTTTCCTGTTGCAATCTCCAACTCTGCCATAGTTCTGGGGTTAAGGGTTTGGGGAATAGCAGATAGGTTGAGTACGGAAGATTATGCTCTGGCAAGCTGGAAGGACAGGAGTCTACAGCTCCAATCACTAGGCCTATAATGCAAACTAACCCACACCCTTGGATTAAGTAATGAAATGCTGATATTGGTCCACAGTAGTAGCATCTAGCGGCCTGCTAACAACACTAATCCCTGCTGAGATTAGGGCGAAGAATTCCACCCAATACCTTCTCCTAACCCCACACCACAGCCATGGACTCCTGCCCTCCCAGCTGCTGTGTGTGTAGCAGGGTGGGCGCCATGGCAGGCAGCTCTGACACCTGTCTCGAACAAGTGCCAGCATTCACACAGTGACTCTGGTTTCCTGAAGCTCGCTGCCTGGCAGTCAGGTGACAAACACTAACCCACAACTCCTCTGACAGTGCACACACACACAGTAGGCACACACACAGCAACATCTTAACCAAGAGGCACTTAAGTGTGATCAAGACCACTTACAAAGCCTCAATACCATGGCTAGAGAGGCCATACCCTCTCATGTTTCTCAGATATCAAACCCCTGATTCAATCTGTGGCTTGGAGCTATAAACCAACGCTTCCCCCAGTCTCTCGCCCGCCCCGCTGTAACCACCATTTTTGCATACCGCTCGACTTGCGTAACTGTTGAGTGGTTTCTCTCCCGGGAGACAATGACTGTGTACAGAGCAGGCCAAATCTTTCAACTTTAAATAGGGTACAGATTGTGAGAGAGACAAAAAGACGTTCGGTCCACTGTATAAAAATAAACATTTCTATGAGTGTTGAGTAATGTTGCTTCTTTAAAGGGGTGCTGAACTTCCTGATTTGGCCTTGGAACTTCCTGATTTCGCCAATTACCATCAGCCGAATGGTGTGCGACTGTGGCAAAGTCGGTTTGACATTTTATAGCCTACCTCTGGGGCTAGATAGGGACTCTGGGGATAGATAGGGACTGTCAATAAATTACACAATTAAATTAAAATCTCATTAAAATATTTCAATATCCAATATACACTACCGTTCAAAAGTTTGGGGTCACTTAGAAATGTCCTTGTTTTTGAAAGAAAAGCACATTTTTGGCCCATTAAAATAACATCACAATGATCAAAAATACAGCGTAGACATTGTTAATGTTGGAAATGACTATTGTAGCTGGAAACGGCTGACTTTTGGGGGGAATATCTACATAGGCGTACAGAGGCCCATTATCAGCAACCATCACTCCTGTGTTCCAATGGCACGTTGTGTTAGCTAATCCAAGTTTATAATTTTAAAAGGCTAATTGATCATTAGAAAACCCTTTTGTTAGCACAGCTGAAAACTGTTGTCCTGGTTAAAGAAGCAATAAAACTGGCCTTCTTAAAACCTCGTATGGCTGCGATCCCTGTACAGGGATCAACATCAGGGGAAATTTCAGAGCGACAACTAAAAATACAACATCGTATCATTAAACATTCTTGAAAATGTAAGTGTCTTACACCCTCCAAAAGATTATAATCGTGGTAATCAAAATATGTTTTCCAATTTAAAATAGCTATTACAGAGAACAAATACCATGTTTTTGTTTGAGAAGAGCAATCAACAACAGAAACATTTTCCGCCATGACAGTTTTTACACATTCACATCTGAAGGTAAAGTTATGACTTTACATTCTGATATCTTGCTCTTATTTCTCTTCCTGAGGGTCCCAGTGAACAAATGAAGTTTTCTTTGATAAAATCCATTTTTATAGCTTAAATCGAAACATTTTGTAACCCGTTTGTGCCGTGAATTCCATCTCTATAAATTTTTTATGGAACATTTGACGTAATTTCACACGGTAAACCATCGTTTATCTAGTCATGGTTGGTTTCAGTGCATTCCTCTGGATGTTTGCAACACAACCAAACGCCATTGTTTTTTTTGCGGAGAGTATTGACCGAAGTGAACTGATTTGAAGACAACGAGCAATGACTTCCTTGCGCACCAATCATTTTAGCGAAGCTTCGTTGATGGACTGTATTTCTGCCCAATGATCTTCTTGAAATCTAGCTGGGTAGATCGCCAATGAGCTGAGGTAAACGCCAGTGTGTAATGGTTTTGGGTTGGACCACCATTCCTTGTTTGTAAACTGTTGTCCTAATTTAACCTGTTACTCCTACCCCCTACTTTTTCGAACATTCTGTTAAAAATCGCGCAACATTTCAGCGCCCTGCTACTCATGCCAGGAATATAGTATATGCATATGATTCGTATGTGTGGATAGAAAACACTCTGACGTTTATAAAACTGGTTAAATCACGGCTGTGACTATAACAGAACGTGTGTTTCATCGAAAAGTGCAGGAAAATCTGATCACTGAAAATGGGAAAATATATCCATGCGCCACTTCAACCCATTGTTAAACGTGATCCACATTAAATGGGGCCGAGGTTGCAATACCTACAGCTTCCACACGATGTCAACAGTGTTGTCATTTGCCTACGATTTGTTTCTTGGTCAAACAGACACAAGGCAGCGCAGTTCTTCCGGTCTCCGACCGGATATTTTGGTTGAGGTTTACCCGGACATTATTTCCAGACGTACAGCTATAGAATATACATCGCCTCGTGATCAATTTGATCGCTTATTAACGTTTACTAATACCTAAAGTTGCATTACAAAAGTATTTCGAAGTGTTTTGTGAAAGTTTATCGTCAACTTTTTTAATTTAAAAAAATTACGTTACGTTATAAAACGCTATTTTTTTCGTTGATCACACAGTCTTCATATATCGATATCTAGGCTATATATGGACCGATTTAATCGAAAAAAGACCCAATAGTGATGTTTATGGGACATCTAGGAGTGCCAACAAAGAAGATGGTCAAAGGTAATGAATGTTTTATATTTTATTTGTGCATTTTGTGTAGCGCCGACTATGCTAATTATTTTGTTTACGTCCCCTGCGGGTCTTTTGGGGTGTTACATGCTATCAGATAATAGCTTCTCATGCTTTCGCCGAAAAGCATTTTAAAAATCTGACTTGTTGCCTGGATTCACAACGAGTGTAGCTTTAATTCAGTACCCTGCATGTGTATTTTAATGAACGTTTGAGTTTTGACGAGTGCTATTAGCATTTAGCGTAGCGCATTTGCATTTCCAGATGTCTAGATGGGAGCAAGAGGTTAAAGAAGAAATACAACTGACCTTCTTAAGACTAGTTGAGTATCTGGAGCATCAGCATTTGTGGGTTAGATTACAGGCTCAAAATGTCCAGAAACAAAGAACTTTCTTCTGAAACTCATCAGTATATTCTTGTTCTGAGAAATGAAGGCTATTCCATGTGAGGAATTGCCAAGAAACTGAAGATCTCGCACAACGCTGTGTACTTCTCCCTTCACAGAACAGCACAAACTGGCCCTAACCAGAATAGAAAGAGGAGTGGGAGGCCACGGTGCACAACTGGGCAAGAGGACAAGTACATTAGTGTCTAGTTTGAGAAACAGATGCCTCACAAGTCGTCAACTGGCAGCTTCATTAAATAGTACCCACAAAACACCAGTCTCTACGTCAACAGTACTTGTCATCTTGCTCAGTTGTGCACCCGGGGCCTCCCACTCCTCCCACTCCAGACTGACGAGTTTCAGAAGAAAGTTATTTGGTTCTGGCCATTTTGAGCCTGTAATTTAACCCACAAATGCTGGTGCTCCAGATACTCAACTAGTCTTAAGAAGCCCAGTTGTATTTCTTCTTTAAATCAGGACAACAGTTTTCAGCTGTGCTACCATAATTGCAAAAGGGTTTTCTAATGATCAATTAGCCTTTTAAAATGATAAACTTGGATTAGCTAACACAACGTGCCGTTGGAACACAGGAGTGATAGTTGCTGATAATGGGCCTCCGTACGCCCATGTAGATATTCCATTAAAAAATCTGCCATTTCCAGCGACAATAGTCCTTTACAACACGAATAATGTCTACACTGTATTTCTGATCAAGTTTATGTTATTTTAATGGACAAAAAATGTGCTTTTCTTTAAAAAACAAGGACATTTCTAAGTGGCCCAAAACTTTTGAACAGTAGTGTATAGTTGTTTGAGGGTTTTTAGTCATTGAAATATTGAGTTATTATTATTTAAAAATAATGTCCCATGTACATGGTGTAATTTACTGCTGGTCCCTAACTAGCCCCATAGGGATATCGATTATCAAACCAAATTGACCATGGGCATTACGATCGGTTCACGTGCAGCTGAGCTCCGAATTGATGATTACTTGGGTGCTGCCAGCTGTGGTCATGATTGAAATAAACCCAACCCAAGGAAAACTCTTACGGTACCCTTCATTCCGCAACATACAATTTTTTCCTTTCATCTAGCAAATCCCTGTTTTTTGGACAAGACTGAATTTATGACCAAAATGATCAATGATTAAATTCAAAACGAGAAGTTGGTTTTGAAGGGCAATCGCCCGTGAAGAGAACAGTGAGAAGGAGATAGCGTGCCTGGAGTAAACATCGGAATCCATGCTGTAATTGTAACTTAATTGTAAACTCCCCTGAGTTCACTGAGAGTATCAGAGTCAAGCTGGGTCAGGGGGGTATAATTGAGTTGTAGTCCAACAACAGCTTGGCCTACAACTGACACTACTGTAGCCACTTTGAAACATTATACTATTACTACTACTAGTGCTAGCACTTCTTTATCCATAATATATTTACGCTATATAGTGAGCTTGTCACCACTGTTGCTTGTATGAAAAGTACTCCAGTAGTATACCACTAGTAATGGGGGGGATGTGAGGTCAGGGGTCCAGGCTGAGTGCTGGGGCAGTGGACTGGACCTGATTGAGCGCTGCAGTCTCTGGTATGGAGATGCTGCCGGTGCTCACTCTACCGCCCAGCGGACCACAGCCTCTTTCCTCGCCTCATTTGCACAGCAATCCCGCTTTTCTGCACTCAGTGTATCTTTTTGTCATTTCCCTGCTGAGGGTCCATTTGTATTATCTGCTGAAATGGCAGGCAGAGGGAGAAGGAGGTAGGGAGGAGAAAGGGGGGTCTGGTCCCAAAGAGACTGTGTTTCTTTACAGCAGTGAATCTCAACGGCAACCTCCCCCTGCACACACACAGACTGACACTCAGGCCCAACTCCCCTCCATGACTAATGTGCCCCGACACTCATACATCACCCGTAAATTGGCCAAATGAATTAACCACGGCCCCTGTGTAGTGTTACAGACTTTAAATGGATTTTCCCCTCTCCAGGTCTGCCCAATAATTGCATTTATCCATCTTGTTGAAGCGCAGTTTACACACTTGCTAACATCATGCCAATCCCGGCTACATTTTCCGCTCCAATGGTGGGAGATTTGTCATTGGATCATAACAGGTAATTCAAACAACAATTAGTTTGATGACTCAACCATATGTCAATGTCTGGCTGCCCAGTAGGCAAGGCCTTGGTGGAGCAAAGGGCCCTTCTATCAGTCTGTCTGTCTCAACCCCACCCTTTCTCAACTCTCCCCTGTTTTCTGAGATAAAATACAGTCTTGTATTTATTTAATATCAATCATGCAAACCTCCAGGTTGAAGCAACCCATGGCTGTGGTACCTAAGAACTAAATGAGGCCTGTAGGCAACCATGCAAACACAGAGAGACAGACAAACGAGGCTATGGCTGTGAACACTGGTGTGGGTGGGGGTCATCGCTACACTTGTGTAGTGTTTGAACAGTAGTGCATTAGACACTCTGGGGCCCACAGGACAATTCAGCTATGTAAACACAGAGGAACTTCCTTCCCTCCGGTCCTTCAGGCCTGCACTAAGACGACCCACTGTTTAAACAGCAGAGAATTCCTCCGCCCGCCTGGCCCTACCAGAGCAGCTGCTCTCCACTGAGGCCTCAGTGCAGGATAGACCAGAGACAGGCTCAGTGTTTAGTCAAAGTGCTCAGGGTAATCCTCCAAAGACAAATAAATATGTACAGACAGACAGAATCTGGACTGAATTGACAATAAAGACTTAGTATGGCCATAAAATGTGTATTATATATTTTTTTACCTCGACTGTAATGTCTGAATGGGTTTTATTTGTTCACAGAAATTATAGACTAGTCACATGGGCAAAGGCAGATTAGCTAACCAGAAGATAAAGAGTTAAAACTGGGAAAATATTCCATCCTGAAATCTTGCCACTCAACATCACCTGTTATGACAACGCCAGTAATATATCTTTATTGATATTTGAAGAATGCTTGACGCATAAAGATACCGGGGCAGTAAATGGTAAGATAAAAAATAAGTTGGGGGGGGTAAAGAAACTCCTCGTTCTAAAGGGCACCGTGACAGACGTCACAGAAGCCGGTCACATGATCTTCACCTGTCACCCTCGCAAGATGGACAATCCAGACCCCTTAGTATACTTTCAATATTTTATTAATCACTTAAGTTCAAAGATCTTCATATTTGTTTTCTATAATTATTATGTATAAATCGTTTCAGTTGACTATCAATCAAACCTGTTATAATACTGTACTAGGCCTAATCTAGAAAATCATCTTTTACTTTCATCCTTTTCCCTGTAGATATTTATCTTAGTACTATATGACTTGCTAACACCATGAACAACAGGTCATTATTTCAACCCATACCTTGGGATGCTGAATTCAATTGTTTTCTACTTCAACAGTGCTACATTTCTTCTGCTTGTCAGTTGATTTGGTCCTCATTCCACATCAGTCCCCTCTGGCTGACAGCGAAGGCCACTCATCCGACCTCGGGCCAGTTGTCCAAACAGACACTCAATTCACTTTGACCCCTTGGGAAGCCAATTGACAATTCACTCAGTACTGGGAGTCAATTTCTTCACTTTTGGAATTGACCCCAAACACTGCTGACACCATTCCTCAGTGGAGAGTAGAATGCATTAGTGGCATTTAAACCTATGCTTTTCATACAAACAGCCCCCCCACCCACCCACACACACACACACAGACCACAACATACAATATCCCACAACAGTGTCAGATGTGGTATTCAATCTACTCTACTGCCTACTAAGAACACAACATAGCATGTGCCCATGTGGCCAGCAATTCTCATGAAATGTTATCTACTGTACACAAAGTGACAGCTGTCTATTTTAAGGGGTAGGCTAATATTATTTTATGTAAATAGATTTCTAACGGGCAGCTAAAGAGCTGACACTGGAAATGTTTTCTTAATCAATTTTTTTCCGGACATTGTTGCACAGACCCGTAAAATCTCTCACTATTCCACAGTGTGCGCAAAGGGCTTACATTTCATTAGCCTTGTGCATTTTTACATACAGTAATCTCTGAAACATTTTGTTCTAAATCCTACAATAATCTGGAGATTAGTAGATACATTTCTTCTGCTTTGGCTCTAAAGCTCCCTCACCTTTTCAAGCAGTTATAAATCCAGCACTTTTAACGGCAAACAAGCAGACAATCACCTCATTAGTGCGCTCTCATACACACACAAACCACTCCGCAGAGCTTATCCTCCTGCAATTAAAAGTTGAATTAGAAGATTTAAAAAAGACATGGTTCTCCATGATGTGTTTGACATATTACAAAACGGTCCCTCGCATCTGAAAGGTTTTTGTCCAGATTATTTGAACAAAGGGAAAGTTCCAGAATTCAAATGTGCATTCACAAACTAGACAGACAGGATACCAAATTATCTATGCTCCTTACAAATCCAGAAATCCTTGACAATTGTGAATATCTGAAATACAGCAGATAATCACCATAATAGGACACTCGTCAGACTGCAGAATCTTTTTATGCAGGATTTAATATTGTAATGACAATGTCTTAATATATGCCATGTATTTTCCCTTTGAAGTTAAAAATAGACGGGTAGGTTCGCTGTAGCTTATAACAATGGTGAGATGGTATAGGGAAGATTAAGTGCTAAAGGGTGGTGGTTCACATATTTTCACCAAACATTGCAGGTGATGATTCATAATCACTTCTCCCAAAAACACTAAGCTCTCCTGAGTGAGATTTCCACACAGTGGAACAATCTAGAGCAATCTGACACATCCATACAAGCCTGGCCTACTACAGGTGTTCCCTGCACATTGGCATGGCTAGTCATTATACAGTCCAACATGATCTTTAAGAGCTATGATAAAGTTACACATCCCCCAATGGAAAACTCAAGCACTTTTATCTCTCATCATAAAAGGGTTAGAGGAGCAGCTCCTTTCCCAACAGAAAGCATGTCAGCCTCCCTGCACTTTGACCCTCCCCAAACACACTCCAATCCAAACAAGCCCAGCACCACCAAATTCCTCCACCATCAAACAATCCATTCACTCGATGACGCTTTTGGTGTCGACATTTTGATAACGAGGCATGGAAACAGGTGGAGAAGTGGCCAGAATCATTAAGAGGAAAAGCCACACACATGGCCTGTCCACATCAACTGTAGCAATAAACTCGTCCCAACCCCCCCTTCTCTTAGTCTTGCTGTTTTTTTGGAGGGGAAGATAAATGTGAGGCCTGGGGGCACTATTGTTTAGAGATCGAACGAGGAACTGTCGCTGTTCTCATTGCCCCGGCATTCACAGAAATTATGCGCCCTATTCAGACCACACACACACACACACACACGTCGCTGGACGCATTTCCCGCTTTTCTTAAACCCCACATTCTCTCCCACTCTGCTAAACTCCTTTCGCTGCTGGAGACTCACGGCATAATGAATGAATGGGCTTACAGAAATATGCACACTCAGACGAAAAATAAATATACCTAGTCTTAAATTGAACAAATAAAAGTATCAATAATTATTTTTTTTAAACATACAGTAACATATCTTACATATGCATTTAAAAAATGCTACATAAACAGTTTCACTATAAAAGGTAATTGGTCTAATTATCCTTAAACAGGCAATCAATACTACAGAGCTACATCTTATCTTTCTACTGGATGCAGTGCAAAAGCACAGCTCTATTGTAAAGGAATACAAACCCCTGCTAGCACCTGCTCTAAACTATATTGATCCCATAATTGATGGAAAGAGAAAACAACTTTGAGCTTCAGTAGAATTATAGAATAAAAGGATGAGATTGTCTATCAGTATCATCTAAGGAGTCATTGCCTGCAAGGTAAACCTTGACATCTCGACTAGCAGTCCAGGGCTAACGCAACCAACACTCCCAACACGTGCGTTTGTATTGGAACACTTGATAGATATAAGGACAATAGAGCAAAGAATCCTAAGAACTGCCCCTTGAAATTCAAGGAACATCCATGCATCTTACATACTTCGGATCTAGGGAGCATAGTACATGGAACATAAAACGTGAGTGCACACTGCATGCACATACTATGCCGCACACATATGGTACATAGATGCAAATGCAAACACACAAATAGGATATAATTTGATTTCCATGTTTCAGGGAGCCCCAAGCCCTGTGGGCCGGCAGTAAGACTATATTTAACAGATGACAAAAGTTGCATTCCAGATGTACAGTGAGATCTTTGTGTTGAGCTTTATGGAAATGCATGGGAGAGAGAGAAAATGAGAGGGGGTGAGTGGAGGGGAAGGAGAAGAGGGGGGCACCAGTGCACAGCTGCTAAGCCAATGCTGTTTTTTGAGACAGAATAGCATATAGTAGTGTGGCCCAGTGATAGGGAATTGGAAGGTTGGGGGGGGGGGTTAGTTGTTGCGGTATGGGGGAAAGTGTATTTGTCAGTAGTCTATGCAATGTGCCTTCCCAGCCACAGTTCTATTGAGGAAGAAAAGTTAGATATTTCAGTTATAGGCCTATTTTTATTTAAAAAATATGCATTCAGCACAACACACATTTGAAATTGAACATGAGATTAGTAGTTCTATTACCCAAAGCTCAATTGCATAGGTTTGATAAATAAATTAAACAAAACCAGGGTTGATTGTGCAGTTGGGCATAAACTACACCCAAACTCTGTTCACTACCACCAGGGAACTACTCCCATCACAGTATTTAAAAAACCTAATTAAAAACACACCCATAAACATGTTGGACTGACTGATTTTGTTGTGTGTCGTTTCAAACGAACTGACCGAGAGCCATTTTTGTATGGTTTCACAGCTTAGCCTGCCAACATCATCAGCATAAGACAATTAAGTCCTGCCAGTGAAAGAAAAAAATATCAGTAAATATTTACATCGCAAATCTTTACCAGTCATTCACTAGGCGCTAACAAAACCTTACTGTACTCTCCCTCTCTCCCCCTCCTTCCCCTCTCTCTTTCTCTTTCTTTCTCTACATCTGCGATTCATTGACTTTACAATTTACCACATGTCGAGATGGGAGAGGTCGAGCCTCCATCTGAATCACGACACAAATATGCAAGTGATTTATTGTTTTAAAAACTGTGGGCCGATTTAGAGCAACTCCACTTTTCCTGAGCATTACTCCTATTGGCAGACCATGAACAATTACAGTTTGGACTAATTAAGCTTGGAGAATGTGCAGTGCGCCGCTAATGTCTAGCAGGCCTCGATTTTAGTTTAATGGTGCCAAACTTTACTTCCCAACTTTACTCCCTCAAATCCAAAACAGATTGCACTTTTTATGGGTGTTTATCAAGCTCAAGAAAAATAAGGACCTTTTATTTTCCTTGCATGGGATGAGAAAAATAAAGAAGTGGAAGGGGGGTGAGAAAGAAGTGGAAAAGATAGAGGGAAAAAGAGGGCATGAGGGAGAAAGAGAGCGTGTCCTTCACAGCCTAAAAAAATGTGGAGTGCATTTTGCGAGGAAAGACTAAATGTGGACGCGTAGTGCCATGAACCCCCTGCGGATTGCAATTAAGCCCTATTAACATGTAAAGCCAATTTGATAAGGTGTAGGTCTATCCCCTAAATCCACATTAAGATATCTTTCCTCACCTCGCAGGGACAAGCCATTCAGAGCTGTACCAGAACACACATAATCCATATGATATACTAGTGTTATGCATATTCTGCTAACATGTTTAAAAAGATACTGTGTGTGTCAATTATACAATTTTGGCCATACCAGTACATCTACATACACACAAAGGATTACACTATGTATTACATTTGGGCTAATGTACAAATCCAACATTCCCTCCCAAAAATGTCAAAATTGTGTAAGTCATTAATTGTGAAGGCAAGCACCATTCATATTTAAATAGGTGGGTCTACCACAATAGAAGAGATACTGCTGCAACAATACAAGTGAAACAAAGAAAATAGGAAAAAGGCTATTGTTTCAATCATACAATGCCTCTTGCCAAGCTTCCTGTGGAATCGCCACGGGTTTCGAGAGTGTCTTTATTTCACTCTAAATAGACCAGGGGATGCTGGGTGTTGCGTTCTCGCTCCCTCTCTCTTTTTTGGTTCTTTTTAAAACTACTCATAATTAGACGTTGAAACCCAAAACCAAAAACCCCAGCCAAAAGTCTCCAGGCCCCAGGAATTATGGGGCCAGGGGTGGCGTCAAATATCTTAACATTCATAAGTCTGAGGCAGTAAATAAACCCGGCGGATTTACGGCCCTGCAGCCCTATGCCAGAGTGCTGGCCGCCCAGCCCCCGCTCCCTCTCTTTCCTCTCTGCATACCTGTTGAGGTGTGATGTTAGCCAGCAGCACTGAAGTTAACCCGTCACCTTTTCAGAAAGCCCCATGTTAGCATGAGCATCTGCACAATCGCAGAGAGAGAGAGAGAGAGGTGCAAGGAACAGCATGGCACCCGGAGTTAGCTGGCCAGGCCACTTCACCAATTCAACCTGTTCCCACTGAACCAGCAGGCCTTTGTGTGAGGTTAAGAAAGGAGGGAGAAGAAGGAATGGAAGGACGAGGGGAAGAAGAGGGCAAGAGGCCTAACACCCTGGGCATAACGTCATGTCAAATTGCTAAATTATCCCAAATTGTACAGCTTTTTAGATTTAGGTGGTTGGAAAAAACAAACTCACGCTCGTTATAGCTGTCTGAGGTCAGACAGATTATTGTAACCTCCACACATTCAAACACATACACACACAGACTCACACACAAAAAAAAGACATGCAGTAACGGAATCACAGGAGCCATGGAAAGGCATGCCCAAAATGTCAAGATCATGGCCAGTTGGCAAAAAAAAAGAGAAATCAAGTGGCAAGGCTGTAACATTACTAACATCACAATCATATCACATTGGGCCATTATATGTCTAAAAGTATGGAAACAACAAAAAAAGATTGCACGCATGCCAAATCATGAATTTCAAAATAATAGTACTGAACCGTCTGTACCAATGAGACCCAAAATTGATCAAATGAGAAAATTGGATTGAGGAGAAAAAGCAACCAACAAAGCCTGCTTTATCAAAGAACCACACAACAATGGAGTGAGCTAGCCATTTCTAATCACAGACACAGTACCAGTTATATTCTGTAGCCTTCCTTACTAGTTAGGGAGGAAGACAGATAATCAATGCCCAGGTGAATTATTGATGCTATACATTTATGAATACAACAGCCACACACAAAAAAACACTAATGGGTGGACACACACGGTGCTAAATGTAACCGACCTGAGAGGAGGGTTGGGTTAGTGCACTAGGTAAACCATCATAAGCCAAAAAGGTATGATGTGATCTTGAATAAAGCTGTACTGAACATTTATAGTGCATTTGATCACGTTTGCAACGTCTCCTTGCATTGTAAACCAATTAAACACGGATCACTGGGTTTATCTAAAATGTTATTTTTGCAGATGATCTTATCTTGCATACAGGGAGGTGGTGGAGTATGGAGTAGACAGAATGACGGAATGACAGTGTGTAACAAAACTGATCAAATAGGCTACTATGAAAACCTTCCAAGTTTGAATTACCTCTGACAACCACTGAACTAATGGGCACAAGGAGGTAGACTGTACACAGACCTGATATCAGATTTGAGACATGTACAGCAGCATCTTCTTACACTGCAAGGGCATTCCATGACTTTGCTCATATCAGTTTGGTATATAAGCATCTAATGTGGAAGTTATGTGCGCAAGCACTGGACCTGGCACTATAGTGAACATGTGCAAAAAGAAAATAACCCATTGAAACAAATAGCCAGCTAAAACCCAATGTGGATGTGTGCACTGATGGGAATAAAGGATGACTAGTCCTGCAAATGCACCAGTATTGTGAACATGAGGGACACACTACTGCGTAATAATGGTAAAGAATGTCAAACGGTCACAAATATGCACAAGACACACATTTAATAAAAACACCAAATCATAAAATATACAAATAGCAAGATAATTCGGTAAGATGTAAATAAAGTGCCATATATGTGCAATTATTTTGTAGACATGTTATAAGACATGCTTAAAATACTTACATGTGTCAGACAGAAAAGGGTGCATTACATTGTCTATCACATGTGTGTTCATTTTCAAGGTGTGTGTGGTGCACTAAATTGAGGAAACAAATATCAGTTTCATTACCCAGAGGTAAATGTGGGGGTGAGATCATATTTCCTAATGCCTGGTCTTTGCCTTAACCTTGTAAGATGAGATGACAGGTCCTAAAGCAATGACTTGTAATTGCAACCATTATATTTTATTTTTTTTAAGGTTTAGAAAATTATCCGGCCTAAGCATTGCTATTGCCCAGTGGGACTAGGAGGTGGCGAGTAAATGAGTAAGTATGCATAATTATAGCTGAGCTGATTGCCTCTAATAAATAACATGAATTTATTTATAAATAACATTTTACATGGCACATGCTTTTAAGAGCGATGGTTTACCCATTACAGGCTAGCGTGGTAAACATGGGCTACAACATGTAAAAATCAAACCATTTCCAGCCTATAAATAAATTATTTCAAATTTATTTAAATGTTTGAGGTAAAAATATTAATGTCTGCATATTCAAAGTAACTGTCAATGACAGGCCTCTTTCAGTGAATGTCAACACAGTTTGACAAATGCAAATGACATAAATAAACTAATTAACACATTGGCTTTGTTTTTATAAGGTCCTTTCTCAATGCTTTTCTGAGTTTCCTGTATGTTGATATATTTATAGAAACTTGTGTTAGGTGTTATTATACTGCCCTAGGATTTAAAAAAAAGTTTAAATGGGTCATGTGTTTTAAGCGTTAAAGAAAAAAACGTTTTCAATGAGGTTGTAGCGAACGTAGCGAAGGCTCAGTATAACATTATATTAGGGGGCGGTATGAAATCAAAGCCAGAGATAGCCTAACAAACACTCACATAATAATACAGTAATAATAATAATAACAATAACAATGCTAATAATAATAACAATAATAATAATAAAATCAAGAAGAGGCAGCATAATAATAATAATTTTCAATTGTCCACTATAAACTGCTATGTTATTATTGAGATTCATGTTCATATTTTGTACTATAATTTGATCACAGGTGTACAAAAAATAGAATATTCATCATGTGCGCATGACCTTGCATACCATTTGTTTTATTTGAGGTGATGGAAATTAATTGATTATCCCTATTCCTAGAATGCTACAGAGAAACATGCAGGCACACTGTTGCAAGCGACATGCATGCCATTGTACAGTTCATGAAAAGTTGCGAAACTTCTGTCTACATTTAACAGCTAAACACACCTAGCTGGGTGTCAATGCGCGTTTGTTCAAGGCTACGTGGGTCGTGTGTGTCCATTAATGTACGCACATCGTTGTAAATAAATGAACTTACTGTGCGAGCTGTTGGAGAAAGTGATCCATTCGGAAGGTACGGGCTTGTAAGATCGGGGATCATTATAAATGGATAGCCCGGGTACGGTGGGCTCTTGAACAGCCCTCCATCTTGCCTTTTCGCAGCTAACATGGCGGGGGGAAAGAAGAAAAACTTTTATAAGTGCCTTGACAACTTTTATACATCTGAGATTTTAGAAGAAACCCACTCGGTACGCTCATATGCCATTGTGTACAAATCTAAGAGACAGACAAGCAGAAACTCACCCTCCTCTAAACTTTCTCTTGTTTTGTCTCTGAAAGTTTCAGACCTAGGCGGAGGCCGTCTTTCCGCCTTGAAAAACAACGAAACACAGTGGTTGCATTAAAGAAAAACATAGGGAAATCATTACTTTTATATACCGTGGTTGCACATTTCGCGCACAATAAGTACATGTTTGTAGACTACGAATGCCCAATCGATTCCGATTATTTCACTTACCTCCGAATCTGACGAGCTATTTTGATTTGTTTCTGATTCATTTACAAGAGAAGATTTGACATCTGCTAAATCCCTTTCTGCCGATAAGTTCTCCGAAATTTTTTCATCCTGCTCCCCTTCGTCTTTGAAGGAAATCATTTCATCGTTCGCACCCAAATCGTCCCCTCCACCGCCGTTGAGCTGCGGCATTTTCCCGAGCAATTTTGGGGGGCAAAAACACAAAGTTTTAAACCCTTGATCTTGGTGATCTAGAATCCGAGTTAAAGTTTAGAGTCTGTATTGGCGTTTTCCAAGCACTGGCGGTTTATACAAACTAAAAAGAGGGGAACCTTGGCAGAAAAAGAAGCCGGAGATGGAGCTGAGCCGCTCGGATTGAGTGAGTTGAAGTTGGTCGGAGTGGTTTTCAGTTCAAAGGCGGCGCTGATTGACAGATAGAGAGGGATGGAAATAGAGAGAGTCTGGATTCAGGATTATTGACAGGGAGAAACACACAAGAAACTAATGAGATTCAAAAAAGGGAGGGACTTGAAGTGACGTTTTCATAAATAGGGAGAGAGAAAAAGGCTGGAGGAAGACGACGGAAGAGTGTGCAGTTCGAAAAGCGGGTGAGGAAAAGGCAGTTTTGGTGAGGAGCGCGGGACAGTGAAGCGCCCCTGTTTGCTTTTGTGCTGTTATAGCAAAATAAGCGAATGACTGGAGTTACTTGTAAATACGGATTCAATATATGTGCGGTCTCCCGCTGAAAATGAGTAGAGAGCACTTCCTTATTTTCTACAGTTTCAATGTAGCAATTTTGAAAAGTCACGACATAGGGGCCAAAAGTTTACCGCGCATGCTTTCCAGAATGAACTTGAATAAGCATATATTCCATCAACATTTGCTTCGGGTAGGCTATGAAGCAGTATGAATACCATTTTGATCACTATGACAGCTTGAAGCCTTTCCTTATTTTTTCTTTAACCCTTTTAAAGCAACCTATAATATATGTCAATTATATTGGACATTTTGTTGTACATTTCTCATATCATATTGCATAATCTTCTATTCTAGACTATATCCTCAATTAGGTTGCATCCACAGCCTATGCATTTTCATTAAAACATGTTGTTCTACTTAATTAAGATAGGCCTATATATTCATGGAGTGTGAAATATAAAGGACGCGACGATGAAGGTACAGACGTGCTCTAACAGTCTGCACACCGTTGGGAAGACTACAGGCAGGGAGGGTCTAATGAGGCCGGAGATTTAGGACTAACCTGTAGCCTATTCATTATAAAAGAACAGACAGGGGCTTGGTAAATGTGTGCTAGGTTCTTTTCTCCATCTGACAGATTTCTAAAGCCCAGTAAAAAATAAAAAATAATAATAAATGCCACCAAAAAAAAATGTACAGTTCATTTGTGTCATTGGTACAAATTCTTAACGGCACTCGAAAGAAATGTTTCATTACATTATGGAGCAGGTTTATTTATAATGGTCATCCAGTGGTTTTAATTATAAGTTTGGCTAGACATTTTTAGTACAACAATTTAATGAATGCCACGCTAAAAATCTACTGTTTGTGTAAAATAAAAAAATGAAGCTCTAGGCCCACACCAGGTCACAGTCAGTTGACAGTAGTTTACTACGGTGTAGTAGTGTAGGAATTGCCTATCATAGTCTTCTTTGGATTTAAATTCTATTGAGTGTATAATAGCCTACCGGAATATGTGACTGCAGTCCCCCATGTTTATCGCAGCATGTTTTCACACCTTCATCTCCCAAATGTTGTTCAAAAACAGCAACCTCTGGAACTCAAAACATGTCATTTATTCTATCAACCTCTTTGGGTTTCGCGCCACAAGTTCCAATCAGGGTCACGCGGACATCAAACTGAATCTCATTAATGCGATCAAGCGTTTGAATAAATTAAGGGGAGAAACAAAACGACCGCTTCGGATTTGATCTTCTGCACTATTTTCTTTATTTAGGCTTACCTTAATTCTCAAATTGAATTATTCAATTGTATATCTCTACTTAAGCCTAGGGTTACTATTTTGATGACCCCCCAAAAGAAAGGTGTCGGTGGTAGCCTATGAAAAACGCATTGTGAAAATATAAGCAGTTTAATGAATAGGCTATAGCTGACCCTCACCTCTCACTTGGCTGCTCCAGAAAGACCACTGTTTGTGTGTGTGTGTGTGTGTGTGTGTGTGTGTGTGTGTGTGTGTGTGTGTGTGTGTGTGTGTGTGTGTGTGTGTGTGTGTGTGTGTGTGAGAGAGTAGTCCACTGGGGCTCCAAAAGCCTGGGAAAGCTATGTTTTATTTAATAATCATAAAAGTGATGTTTAATAAATCATAAAATGTTTTTTCCAGAAAAACAAAATATATAGCTATAGTAACACAATGTTTTTTCAAAAAATGGCATAATATGCTTGTTTTGAGTCTGTCTTCCACTCAGTTGTCAAAATACTGTGTTGACAAACATTTATTTCACATAGACCTACTGCATGACAGAGATAAGGGCTATATAATGAACCTGTAGCCTATATTGACTCACTTAGAACAGGCTTCTTTAAAAGCACATCCTTCTGCAATATGATCACTGATCTGGCATGACTGGATCAGCTGAAAGCAATATGGTGGAAACCTACACAATATTATCAAATTATTGAGTTCCTGTAGCAAAGGAAGGAAGGAAGGATGCTTTGGAGGGGCTGGAGGGATTATAAGGATGCTTTTCTTAGGTAATCCTGTATGTCTGTGTAGCTGCAGAGAAGAGGCACCCCACCCCTCCCAGCTCTACAAACCTGGAGCCCACACAGACCAGACCAAAGCAGCGGAGTTCCAAGCTCGCCCCTTCCTGGATTGCCTCAGCAGGTGCCTGAGTTTTATTGGGGTGTGTGGAGTGTTACTGTAATTTTTCTATGGAGGAGTGTTATCAAATCTATAGGATTTATAAATTCTCTTACATTTTCACCACTTCATACAGCAACACACGCTACTTACTGTATTAGATCACCCACTCTTCTTTCCTAGATATTACAGTGAAAATAGTCCTAGTGGTCCTTACAGCCAACCTCGGGCAAGATAGTTCTGCACACATGCTAAACTCTTTGTGCAAATGGTTAATTACCCACAATGCCTCCATATTCTCAACCATGCAGGCTGAAATGGCTCTGGTCTCAATTAGCATATTATAGGGTCTGTCTACCTCTTGTTTTCATAGTAACAATATGTGCATTTTAAAGCTCTGTTTAATAGTAACTACAGCTTGATTCATGCCATATCCCCTCTGAGCCAGATGAATAAAGCAATATAAAGATGTCTGTCTTTAACAAGTGGAACTTGGCATTTAACCTTTTTCTTTTTGCATTTAGTCAATTGCAAATTCCCCCCATTGTATGGGGAGGCGCTGCTAACCATTTCAGCGTTTTTTCCAGTACAGTTCAGATGAATTATATCATATGAATAATGACATGGTTAACCACAATTATGTGTTTCTAATGGCTCTCCACATTGTGTAAAGGACAATAATGGGGAAATTGATTTAAAAATGTATTTGATTATGCAAAGATCCTTTTATGATGTATATTCATCATTATTGTAAAAGCAAATCTGACCACAGAAATAACTTGTTCCAAAAGCTGGTTCAGTGAATGTGGTTATTTAATGTTTCCTGCCAGTGTACAGTACAAACATACAATACAACTCACAAAGCTGAAAAAATACAGAACGTATTAGGCCTACAGAGAAGATAACATAAGTATAACGTGGGAGAGTAAGTAGCATAAATAACCACATATGTCTTATGCAATCAATACTATCGCCATGCCACAATTTCTTTAACAATCTGTTTAACCAAGCATTTGTAGTTTGATTAGATTATTGAACACTATAAATTAATTCCCCAACCCATATACGCACTCTGTACAAAGGATAACATTATATTGGCATTAGAATGTTTCTAAGTAAAAAGCACAATATGAAGAAGAGATGTCTTGTGCAAGTAACAGGTCAGACTAACATGATAAATGGCAACATTCTGGTTTATTAGCTCTACTTCTACTTCGGTCGGTATTGGCTGCTGGCAACACCTGCCTGTCTTCAACCCGTCCACCGTTACAAAACAGGGCGTCGTGGGAACCGTATTAGAGGAACTAAGTGAACTGCCTCCTTCATCCAAAACAAACAGCAGGCTTTTCAAAAATGAATGTGATAGTCATTAATCAGTGGATGACGCAGACCTGGAGCTCTCTAAACATAGAACCCACCTGAGACAGGACTGCAGGGCCTGGAGCTACAGTACACAGTCAGGGCATGTGTTTGCTGTCCTCAAGCCCTGTGGTCACCTCCGATATGTCAGCCAAGGCACAGCAGCGTACTCCTGTCCGTCAGAGAAATCGTCTCGTTGGACGGCGAGCCAAGCTCTGGCTTGTAAACGTTAGGTAATGGTCAATAGTAGGTCAACAACACAGAAGGATTGTGTTGGGTGTTATTGTATTTTTATGGTACTGAATGAGAAGTGAAAACCTATGGAGGCCTACATCATAGGTTTATATATGGGTTAGTGCAAAATTTGACGATTCACACCACCACATTCTGGTGGTCTTATTGTCAGCAGTCAGAATATGAGAGTATCATCTTTGCGGGAGAGTGACTCAAGTTTATTATTAAGTTTGTTGGTTTTGTCTGGTCTTATAACAAATATGTGCAATCGTTTATAAAGATGCTGACACGGTTTGTAGCATTAGGCTTCTACTGACAGCAGGTCAGGTGTGGGACTAGACATTACCACAAAGAAAACTGATGGAGAAGCAGCCTTTTTGTCTCTTCTAATCTTTTCAAAGATCTCACAAACAACCACGTCCAAAGAGACGAACAAGAGGCATGTGGAAAATAACTGTTATCCTGACCCCCACTTTGTGTTTCGGACAAAAAAGGAAATCCCTCTTGTAATAATGGGCTTGTGGTTTGGACCACACTACCGCTATGGTTTTCTGAGATGAGGACCTTATCTCAGGAGCTTCCTTAGGAAGCAACAGCAGGTCTTTGACCAGGAGGAGAAAACCAGGAACAATGTTTCAATGACATTCAGAAGAATGGCCCATAATTACAACCATACTGAGAGCAATTTTCCCTGTTTGTTGATGACAAGTGTGTACGTATGTGGTGATGGTGGAGGGGGGTCAGATAATGAGATTTCCATACAGAGGGGCTTAATTGAAGATATTTATTCATTGTCCACATCACGTGTTTGCGTTCTCCCTCTTTCGATCTATCCCGTTCTCTCTGTCTCTCTCTCGCACTTTGTGGAATTGTTTTCCAATCACATTTGTATATAGAAACATATGATGAACAGTAATGGTGCTCTGACATGGGTAGAGGCTGTATAGCTCTCCAGTTGATTGCGTACAGCCGCTCTTTGAATAGGACATTGCATGTACCAAGAAAAAACCAACGCCATATTATGGATAGGGACAGTTATTTATTACATTTTATTTTGTTGTTTTTATTTTGACCGGTATTTCCAGCATTTTCCACTAGATTTGTTGCAGGTAGGAAATCCTAGAAAATGTTTTGTGATTTACACAACCTGTCTCCAATCAATCAATTGTGTTGCGTGAGTGTTGACCCTTTTCACGCTAACTCTTTTAACTCATCATATATGCTGCTGCTACTGTTTATTATCTCTCCTGTTGCCTAGTCACTTTATCCTCACCTGTATGTACATACACTACATGACTGAAAGTATCTGGACACCTGCTTGTGCGAACATCTCATTCCAAAATCATTAATATCGAGAAGGCTGGGAAGGCTTTCCTCTAGAAACATTGCTGCAGGACATGCTTCCATTCAGCCACAAGAGCATTGGTGAGGTTGGGCACTGATGTTGGGCGATTAGGCCTGGCTCGCAGTCGACATTCCAATTCATCCCAAGGCGTTCAATGGGGTGAGGTCAGGGCTCTGTGCAGGCCAGTCAAGTTCTTCCACACCAATCTTGACAAACCATTGGACCTTGCTTTGTGCACAGGGGCATTGTCATGCTGAAACAGGAAAGGGCCTTCCCCATACTGTTGCCACAAAGTTGGAATCACAGAATCATCTAGAATGTCATTGTACGCTGTAGAATTAAGATTTCCCTTCACTGGAACTAAGGGGCCTAGCCCGAACCATGAAAAACAGCCCTAGACCATTATTTCTCCTCCATCAAACGTTACAGTTGGTACTATGCATTCAGGCAGATAGCGTTCTCCTGGCATCCGCCAAACCCAGATTCGTCATTTGGATAACAGCAATTACAGGTGACTGGGGCAGCTCTAGCAGGGCAGAAATTTGACAAACTTGTTGGAAAGGTGGGATCCTATGACGGTACCACATTGAAAGTCACTGAGCTCTTCAGTAAGGCCATTCTACTGACAATGTTTGTCTATGGAGATTGTATGCCTGTGTGCTTGATTTTATACACATCAGCTAAAATAGCAGAATCAACTAATCTGAAGGGGTGTCCACATAATTTTGTATATCTAGTGTATCTACCTCAGTTACCTTGTACCGCTGCACATCGACTCAGTACTGGTACCTCGTGTATATAGCCAAGTTATTTTTACTCATTGTGTATTTACTCCTTGAGTTATTATTTATCTTTTATTTGTATTTTTTCCTCTGCACTATTGGGAAGGGCCCGTAAGCAAGCATTTCACTGTTAGTCTACACCTGTTGTTTACGAACCATGTGACAAATTCGATTTGATTTGAGTCCTGGGGATACTCCCGAGTTCACTACAATACTTCCTTGGTGGTTTTTAGCTACAATGTCCGAGTCTGTTGGGAAGGATATATGGAAATAAATCGCCACATAATGCTACAAATTAAGAAACATATCTTACATTAATGTTCTACTCTCAAAAAATGTGGAGTTAGTACCTAGACATTTCCAGTTAGTATCATTTTAAAAAAAACTTACTTTACTGTTCAAAAGCTTGGGGTCACTTGGAAATGTCCTTGTTTTTGAAAGAAAATCAAATTTTTGGTCCAATAAAATGACAGAAAATTGATCAAAAATATAGTGTAGACATTGTTAATGTTGTAAATGACTATTGTAGCTGGAAACGGCAGATTTTTAATGGAATATTTACATAGGCGTCCAGAGGCCCATTATCAGCAACCATCACTCCTGTGTTCCAATGGAACGTTGTGTTAGCTAATGCAAGTTTATCATTTTAAAAGGCTAATTGATCATTAGAAAACTATTTTTAAATTATGCTAGCACAGCTGAAAACTGTTGTCCTGATTAAACAAGCAATAAAACTGGCCTTCTTAAGACTAGTTGAGTATCTGGAGCATCAGAATTTGTGGGTTCGATTACAGGCTCAAAATGGCCAGAAACAAAGAACTTTCTTCTGAAACTCGTCAGTCTATTCTTGTTCTGAGAAATTAAGGCTATTCCATGTGAGAAATTGCCAAGAAACTGAAGATCTTGTACAACGCTGTGTACTACTCCCTTCACAGAACAGCGCAAACTGTCTCTAACCAGAATAGAATGAGGAGTGGGAGGCCCCGGTGCACAACTGAGCAAGAGGACAAGTACATTAGTGTCTAGTTTGAGAAACAGATGCCTCACAAGTCGTCAACTGGCAGCTTCATTAAATAGTCCCTGCAAAACACCAGTCTCAAAGTCAACAGTGGCATTCTAGGCAGAGTTGCAAAGTAAAAGCCATATCTCAGACTGGTCAATAAAAAGAAAAGATTAAGATGGGCAAAAGAACACAGACACTGGACAGAGGAACTCTGCCTAGAAGGCCAGCAACCCGGAGTAGCCTCTTCACTGTTGATGTTGAGACTGGTGTTTTGCGGGTCGACTTCGTATCTCAACATTTTTCAATGGTATCTCAAAATGTTGACTTATGATTCTCAACATTTTTAGACAGTATTAACATGTAAAAAAAAACAATTGTGTCAGAAATAGACTTAGGAATGTTCCCTAGAATGTTCCAAGACACCGTATAGAAAGAACTTGAAAAAGGTTAAGTAATAAGCCTGTATTCTTTTGGCCTTTTTTTATATAACGAATTCAAATGTAGAGGCAACAATTAAAACACGAGCAAAAGGATTCAGCACTGAGGCCATGGCATTATGATTGTTGCTCTACATTTCAATTACTGCTATAGAAATGCCAAGATGATAAAGGCTTTTTAATTAACCTAAAACTTTCTATCGCCATAACACAATATTTTTGTTTTACAAAGTGATGGCTGCAGCCATCATAAAACATGTTTTTCTCTCTCTGTTTTTTAAATATCGGTAATTGCTTTGGCAGAGGGCACGATTGTGTATTATGCTGTACATTCACTAGGCATTCAATACCGCCACAATGGCATAGCGACTTTGGGTCAAATAAGATGCTTCACAATGCAAATGAAATCATTTTCTCATCAATTACTTGTGACTATCACCGGTTTGTGTTTGTTCAGTGTGTCTTTTCATAAACAGCAGGTGGGTGAAGAGATACAGATGAATGCAAGATCAGAGCCTATACACACTGGCGGAGGCATAGAATGGTTTCGAGGTTAAGGGCGCAGGGTTATGGTTGATGCCTGGCAAACCACAAGATGAATGCAGCAGACACATTAGCTAGTCTTTATCTACACAGTGACAGTTTGGCATAGGGATCTGATAGGTGAAATGAGGTAGCCCTCACCACCTGTGACCATTGGATCATTACCATTAGAATCACTCGCAATGGGTGAGGTGATGTATTTTTTACATCCAAATCGTGAAATACAAAATACACAGCTTTAAATCGACAGTAAATGTACTCTTTAGTCATTATACAGGCTCTCCTATCCAGATTGACTCACAGTGCATACAGTCAGGGAGCTAAAAATAAGCACAAATACAATACAGCTAAACAAAAGAACAAAACTCTTCGAAATGATGGATTATGTGACATATGCAGAGTTTAGAGAGTTCTGGCGGGATGTAAACTATTATCATGGGAATTAGTTTAAGGGCATGATGATTTGCAATATTGATTACTTCTGCCCTAGGTCAAAATATGTTATTTTCCTGAAAGTATATCAAAATTATCCATATCAAAATGGCCTATTGTATCCTGGTTTACTGTTTTGAATTGCTCCCCCATCCTCTAAATGCCCTATTTTCCAAGTGTTTAAACTCAGCATCCCTCATGGTTGCCATACCAGGACTCTAATTAAGAAATTAATGCAGGAAAATCAATTGGCCTCAAGTTTGTGTCCAAGATATTCATGATGGCTTCAAGCTCACACCAATCAATGCTTTTCACAAGGGTGGATGAAACTGCCTCTCTTTTGTTTTGAAAGCTATAGCTGAAGGATTTTTATGTGAATTAAATAAATAAATACATTCTACATGTTCATGATGTTGTAAGGTGTATTGCATATATTCAAGTATATAAAGTATTTTTTTCATCACTACTTATCTGTATCGCTTATCCCGGTTAAAATTGCCAGTAAGGTTTCTCATGTGTTTCGCTGTATGTTTGATAACTGGTTTGCTTACAGTCCACTTACACGTTTGAACGTGCCCCTACCGATTTACAGTTCAAATGTGCATTGAGTGATTTGTGATATTCTCCCTGTATTGTGTCAGTGGATGAATCGTGTTCAAGCCTATAGAGGACAAAAGCTCATTTGGGTGGTTCGGCAAAAGCTCATTTGGGAGGGTTGAGTTGTGCACTCCATCAAAATGGTTTCAATTGGCAACAACCTTGAATTTCCTTTGATGCAATTGACTTTAGCATATAGCAATTTGTTACCTGAACCAAAACAGGGCAAAAAGACAGAACAAAATCCCCACACAATCAGTCTTTTGAAGCCACAGGTTAACGCTTTGCCCAGTGCTCACCAACTACAGTCAGGCCTCATAAACCACAGCACAGATAGTGTTATATTTTGGCCAGTGTAGTTAATGATAATGAAATGGAGACCCTTGTTCCATCAGGGTCTGTGCTTTTTATCCACTTCAGGGAAATTAGTCCAATGTTCTATTTCTGTTCATTAACCAAACTCCCAAATGCATCATAAGCCCAGAGATCAGATCACAGTATATTTTATCAATATTAATAAGGATAGGCAAACTCCTCTGGTAATTAAGAGAGTCCCTGGGCTTTGATTTAGACCATTACCAACGCCTCTGCATCTTTAGATTAAAAAACCGACCTCTTTTATTTAATAACATTAAATCCCGACATGTATCTTCTAAAAGCTTTAATAAAGACAAAGATAAGATTTGCATCCCCATACAAGTGTCTTTTTCAATTGATTATGAAGCCGCCATTGATGTGTGAGAAATGGATGTTTTCCTCTGTTCTTAAGGGGTTCTAATAGAAGAGGAGGAGACTTTGCCACTTTGATCTTCAATCAGTAAAAATTCCCACTTCTTCTTTGTCAGACTATATTTGGTAAATAACGGTGACAATCCATGTGCTTTATTAATAAGATGAAATAGAGAGAGGGGGGGGGGGTGGATGGCGAGAGAAAGGGGTAAAAGAAAAAGAGAGAGAGTGCACAATGGCGAGATAGCGAGGGTGAGAGGGAGATGGGAAGAGAGGGATGAAGAGAAAGAGAGATGGAGAGACGGGGTGGTAATTCACACGTTTGCATTTCAGATGCTCTATATCTGCTCTCCATGGCACGGGCACCTTATGTGGCACGTACACACGTACATACATACATACACACACACACACACACACACACACACACACACACACACACACACACACACACACACACACACACACACACACACACACACACACACACACACACACACACACACACACACACACACACACACACACACACACACACACACACAGCTACCCTTTCAATGGCAATCTGGACGCTAAAAAAATAGGACAACTCTGGACTGATCTCTCACACTGGCACTGGTGTCAGAAAAAATATTCTGGGTTATTTGTTTATGGGTGAATGATATTTCACAGTACTGTCCCCATGCTTGTGTGAATTAGGCGTTGCTGTGACACATTACTTTGTTTATTCCAAACAACAATCCACATCATCACAGTCTGTCCAGTCCCTCTTTTAACGCTGTCACGCCTGGCCCACACCACTCATGTTGTCTGGGTCACTCAACCCATAAAGTGAAGCTTTCTGGTAACTATGGGAGGAATACAAACCACAGGCACCACCAATGCCAATTGTAGAACCATGTATTTGGAGTTTAGATTCAGGCAATGTCCATTGCTGTGCCATGTATACTGAAGATTTTATTCACTTAGAAGATTCACTAGAAACAAAGATTCACAAAGCAAGTCTGCACAGCATCAGGTGGATTTGACTCACAGATAAAAACAAGGATATTGTTAACAAACAAGGATGCCACAAGTCATGTATATTGGAACACTTCTAAAACATCGGAGCAGCTTTTATGCTCTAACATCTTCAGCTGGGCATCCCAACCTCTCTCCACATAAAAGGGACCATAGAAAGTGTGCTTTGTTAGAGCATGGCGGAGGCTAGGGCACCTTAGAGGACTCATTAGCATGCTATTTAGTCCCCCCCATTAAAAGGGGAAAGTGCAAGTGAAAATGTTGAAATACAGGAAGTAATGTCATGTAAGAGGCCCGAGTGTAGAAAAGGAAGCTTTTCTTTCCATTTTGTCCTGTCAACAGTTCACCAGCTGACACAAAGGGACACATAGAGAGACTGAGAGAAAACAAAAAAGAGGTGTAGAAACATTAAGAGATAAACAAATAAGTATAGGTCAGTGCGATGGACTGAGGAGTAAGGTCAAAGGAATAGATGGACAGGTGGCTCAAAAGACAGAAGGATAGGTAGATGGAGCGAGAATAGGTTAGATGGAAAGAGGACAACAAAGGGAATAGGAGGAGAGACGAAAAGGTATTAAAAGGGTTGGCAAGCATGGAGCTCAGAGGAGCTCGGGGCTGGCTCCAGCCAGGGGGAGAGCATGGGAGGATTTAGAGAGCAGATCAACCATAGACACACTCGATAAACCCCCACGGACAGGAGGAAACCTGACACCGCTCGACACATGTGAGCATTCATTTACAAATGTTTACATCCTTTAAAAGGAACAGAAAAAGACTTGTCAACGCCGTTCGATATCTGCAAATACTGTAGCATTGGGTCCAAATACTGTAGCATTGGGTCCAAATACTGTAGCATTGGGTCCAAATACTGTAGCATTGGGTCCAAATACTGTAGCATTGGGTCCAAATACTGTAGCATTGGGTCCAAATAATGTAGCATTGGGTCCAAATACTGTAGCATTGGGTCCAAATACTGTAGCATTGGGTCCAAATACTGTAGCATTGGGTCCAAATACTGTAGCATTGGGTCCAAATAATGTAGCATTGGGTCCAAATACTGTAGCATTGGGTCCAAATACTGTAGCATTGGGTCCAAATACTGTAGCATTGGGTCCAAATACTGTAGCATTGGGATAGCACATAGTGCAGAGGGGGTTTGTTGGGTTGGTTTTGACCAAAGCCTCTGTTTTACAGAGGGTCTCGTGAAGTTCTAAACAGTGGAAAAGGAGACAATTATAGATATTTATAAAGAGTGTTTATGTATCCAGATCCATAGAAAAAGATAAACAGCAATTGTTTTACACAACATTATAGTGTACTTGCAATGTGAGGCACAAATAAATTATATTATTTATGGGCTACATTAGAACATAACACAGAACCTAAACACACATGTAACAATGAACCGGTCTGAAATGTAATCACTGAACCCTGTAGGCAAGATTTATAAACAGAAAGCAGACAGCAATATTTTTTTTAAATCATCAGTATTTTTAAGTGAGCAAATATTAAATATATATAGAAATATAGAAATAGAAATATAGAAATATGAACCTCAGTATTGTGCTGTTTAAACAGAGGAGGTAAAGTGGTGTGAGGGTAGTGGTTCAGGAGATGGGTTTTTGACCAGATACATATAACAAGGTACCAGGTAGATCCCCGGTGCATTTCTCAGGCCTAAAATAACGGCCCTAAATCTAATACAGCTTAAGTACAGTATATAACTACACATACAAACAGTATAGCAACATGACAAAAAATATACATTGCTGCAGTACAGTATATTGTGTTACTGGAATCGACTAATTACAATCATAGTGTGTTTTTGAAATTCATGATGTACCTTACATTTTTAAGTGAAATAATTGTCATTAAAATGTTTCCTTCAATTTGGCTCTGTTTTTCTAACCAATCCAGGATAGCAAAATGTGTTTTCCTAGACAACTCAGAGCTAAGTGGGTCAGAACAGAGCCATAGTTGCTCCTAAATAGCCTATGTGCGGACTGAGGGCTCGTGTAGTGGTTACCGGCTCAGTGAAGCCTCAGTCGAGCAACCACCAGCCTCTCAAAAGTAACTCAACCCAAAAGTGAACATAAGAGGTCCTTTCTTTCACTCTTGTTAGAGACGGCCACATCCATAAAAAGATCCTCTGGTCAACTGGTCTAAAGATGGCCACCTACTCCAAACACCTCAAACCAAACTAGTAAAACCTAAGAAAAACCTGTTTGACTGAGTTTAAATATATTCAAAGTCATGTGTCTTAGGGGAACACAGGGACACAGGGGACATAGCGTAGGAGCGACTCTGACATAGGGGTGGGGGGGCATGTTGCTAATGTTTTTTGAAACGCAGGTTTTAAATGCTAATTTCGAATGAATTTTCAGAAAAGGATACAGACAAATCTTAACTTATAAATGGGCAAATTTACAAGACTAAGGGGGGCTTTGCCATGGCCATTCATACTGTACTGAATACAAGTGTGACTGTTAATGTGGTTATATTAATTTAAACAACCATTTTGTACTATGCTACTGTATGATTGATGTCCTTGTTCTCACTTCCCCTATGCTATGTGGTTACTTCTGCTGCTCTACATACTATATGGTTTGAAACATAACGTTATATTTTCTCCTTAAAATATAGTTTTATACTGTAATAATAACCAGCAATATACACAGTTAAAAACTGATTTAATAAAAAAAAGGTCAAACTGAAATGAATCAAACTCCACTACATAATTACCAAAAGTAAAATCATGGCTGCCTGTCTACTGCATGAAGTTAACACATGCAATACACCCTCTAGACTTCATTTCATCAGATATCAGATCAACACAGAGGGCGTTATTTAATGTAAGCCTCTCCAACATAATCCAGGTAGAATCAGGAATTCCCCAGGACAGCTGTCTAGGCCACTTACTTTTTTTCAATCTTTACTAGCGACATGCCACTGGCTTTGAGTAAAGTCAGTGTGCCTATGTATGCAGATGACACTATACACATCAGCTACTACAGTGACTGAAATGAATGCAAAACTTAACAAAAAGATGCAGTTAGTTTCAGAATGGGTGTCAAGGAATAAGTTAGCCGTAAATATTTCAAAAACTAAAAGCATTGTATTTGGGACAAATCATTTACTAAACCCTAAACCTCAACTAAATCTTGTAAGGAATAATACGGAAATTTAGCAAGTTGAGGTGACTAAACTGCTTGGAGTAACCTTGGATTGTAAACTGTCATCATAACATATTGATCAGTGGAGGCTCCTCAGGGAATTTCATTAAAAAAAATGGTAAAACATTGGAAAAGTTGTCCCTTTTAGATAAAACTATACTAAATATATTAATGTCACCAAATAATTGATTAAAATACACCGTTTTGCAATGAAGGTCTACAGTAGCCTCAACAGCACTCTGTAGGGTAGCACCATGGTGTAGCCGGAGGACAGTTAGCTTCCGTCCTCATCTTGGTACATTGACTTAGGAGGCCTAGGAGGCTCTTGGTTCTCACCCCCTTCCATAAGACTTACACAGTAAATATCTCTCTCGACATGTATGCACCTGCGTTGTAAACTTTCATTCATAGGCTAGGTTGTAGCAACCTCATGATGGTTATAGGGAAAATTTTAGTATCATGTATTAGCCTAAACCTGTCGATGTTATATTGAACTGGGTGAATGGAATATGAATGACAGTCATCCAATATACTGTAATAGAAATAAGACCATGCTTATGGAAAAAAAAATTCCTCCCTCATCATAAACGGCACTGACCGACACTGATATTCATACAACAGTGGGGAGAAGTCTGTCTATAATAAAGCGCTGCTCTGCCTTCTTAACAACTCTATCAACAAGGCAGGTTCACAGACCCCAGTTTTGTCGCACCTGGACTACTGTTCAGTCAGAACGGCTGGCCCTTTAATGTACACAGGGAGCTAACGTTAATGATAAGCATGTCAATCTCTCATGGCTCAAAATGGAGGACAGATGGACTTCATCACTACTTGTTTTTGTAAGACGTGTTGACCAGCAGAATGCACCAAGCAGTTTGTTTAAACTACTAGCCCACAGCTCGGATGCATACCCCACAAGACATGCCACCAGAGGTCTCTTCACAATCCCCAAGTCCAGAACAGACTATGGGAGGCGCACAGTACTACATAGAGCCATGACTACATGGAACTCTATTCCACATCAGGTTACTGATGCAAGCAAAAAAACATCTTATGGAACAGCGGGGACTGTGAAGAGACACATCCAAACAGGTACAGACGCATACACACACACACACGCACTCTACACACAGGTACATTGTAATGTTGTGGTATGGTGGTATACAGCTAATGGGGATCCCTAATAAATACACACACAATTTTTTTTTAAATTTTTTTAAATTTTTTTTATTTTTTAAATCAAATTTGCCAGGGGTGGTGTTTGGGCAGTTTCCAAGAATTCTACTTTGAAAAAAAAGGTCCTCTATTTTCACTCTTCTTGACTTGTGGCACATCCATTGCTAACTTGCTGAACCTATGTTGAAGACTAAGACAGTAATTATGTAAAATTCACTATCAGTTTTTCACACAGCCAGAACTACCCAGTGTTAGATGAAACCTGACACAGCTAAAAAACAATACTCAACTGTAAATGTAAATCTGACTACTGTAGCTACTAGCCAGGAGAAAGCATATAGTTGCTCCAAATGAACTTTGTTGTTGCCAACAATGACTTTCCTCGGTTCGGTGAGTAATGATGGTGGTGGTGCACAGTGCTTTTTCTCTGACTCACACACTGCCACACTGCTTGTAACAACCAAGAGTGAGAACAAAGCAGTCAGTAGGGGCGGGGGGAAGGGACACACATTGCAGCAGAGGCCGCCTTTTCAAAACAACGTCTCTCAACGAATCTGGGGACACATTTAAAATACATATATATTATATTTTTGAAATGATACTTTCTAAAAAAACATTTCTTGGGGGGGACCATTTCAAGTTCTAATGTCACGTGTACAAGTTACAGTGAAATGCCTTTCTTGCACGCTCCAAACCCAATAATGCAGTAATCAATATCAATGTAGGGTAGCACTAAAAATAACATAAGGTACAATAAAAACACACAAGAAATAAAAATAAGAAATAGGAAGAGCACAAGAAAGTAAGACACTACACTGAACAAAAATATACATGCAACATGCAACAATTTCAAAGATTTTACTGAGTTATAGTTCATATAAGGAAATCAGTCAATTGAAAATTCATTAGGCCCTAATCTATGGATTTCACATGACTGGGAATACAGATATGCATCTGTTGGTCACATATACCTTTTAAAAAAAAGGCAGGGGCGTGGATCAGAAAATCAGTCAGTATCTGGTGTGACCACCATTTGCATCATGCAGCACGACACATCACCTTTGCAGAATTGATCAGGCTGTTGATTGTGGCCTGTGGAATGTTGTCCCAGACTGTACATTTCTGGATATTGGCGGGAACTGGAACATGCTGTTGAACACGTCAATCCAGAGTATCCCAAACATTCTCAATGGGTGACTGTAGGCTGTCTCATCATTGCCGGTGATCAGGCCTACCAACATTGTGTCGTCAGCCCACTTGATGATGTTGGAGTCGTGCGTAGCCATGCAATCATGGGTGACTAGGGAGTACAGAAGGGAACTAAGCACACACCCCTGCGGGGCCCCTGTGTTGAGGCTCAGTGTGTGGAGGTGATGTTGCCTACCCTCACCACTTGGTGTTGCCCATCAGGAAGTCCAGGATCCAGTTTCAGGGTCCGAAGCTTGGTGATGAGCTTGTAGTGGACAAAGGTGTTGAACGCTGAGCTGTAGTCAATGAACAGCATTCTCACAAAAGTATTCCTCTTGTCGAGGCGGGTGAGGGCAGTGTGGACTGCATTTGAGATTGCGTCGTCTATGGATCTGTTGGAGCTGTATGCAAATTGGAGTGGATCTAGTTTGTCTGGTATGACGGAGTTGATGTGTGACATAACAAGCCTTTAACGAACTTCATGATTACATATGTGAGTGCAACAGGGTGGTAATAATTGTGGCATGAAGCCTTAGAGGTCTTGGGAAAAGGAATGATGGAAGTCATCTTAAGAAATGTAGGGATTACAAACTAGGATAAGGAGAGATTGAAAATTACAGTGAATATGCCTGAAAGCTGATCTGCGCATGCTTTGAGAATGTGCCCTGGAATACCATCTGGCCCCGCGTCCTTGCGAGTGTTGACCTGATTAAATACCTTACTCATGTCGGCCTCGGAGAGCAAGATCACCCAGTCCTCTAGGCGGGTGGGGGCCTTCACACATGGTACGGTGTTGTTATTGTCGAAGCGTGCATAAAATGCATTAAGCTTGTCTGGAAGAGAGGCATCGTCGGGCAGATCACGGCTAGGTCTTTCTTTGTAATCCGTAATGGACCGGCCACATGCAGCGGACATCGGAGCCTGTGTAGTTTGATTCCACTTTATTCATATATTGTCCTTTTGCTCGTTTGATGACTCTGCGGAGATCGTAGCGGGACTTCTTGTACTTGTTCCTGGCCTCAGCTGTAGCCTCAGGGTTGTCTGTGGTAGCCCCGTGTGCTGTAACCCTGTCCTTTATTTAGAGCCAACATCAGTGTTAATCCAGGGCTTTTGACTGGGGAAGCAGCGAACCTTCACTGTGAGGGCAACGCCGCCAATGTATTTCCTTATGAAGCCAGAGGTGGTTAACTCGTTGATGTTATCAGTGGAGTCACGGAACATATTCCAATCCACGCTAGCAAAGCAGTCCTGTAGCAGAATCTCTGATTCTGATGACCATTTCTCAACGGAGCGAGTCACATGTTGTTCCTTTTTGAGGTTCTGCTTGTAATAAGGAAGCAGAAGTATGGAGTCATGATCTGATTTGCCAAATTGTGGCCAAATGAGGGCCTTGTATGCTTGCTTGTGGGTAGAGTAACAGTGGTCTAGGACTTAATGAGGTAGAATTAAAATCGCAGCGACAAGAAAGGCATCCTCCGGATGTTCGTTTCTGCTTGTTTTTTTAGCCTCATACAGTTTGTTAAGTGCCAGATTGTTATATTTATTGTCCTGAGGTGAAATCTACGGTGCATTCAGAAAGTATTCAGACCCCTTGACTTTTTCCACATTTTGTTACGTTACAGCCTTATTCATAAATGTATTACATGTTTTTTCCTTCATCAATCTGCCCACAATACACCATAAAGAAAAATAAAAAACAGTTTAGACATTTTTGCTAATTTATAAAAAAGAATAAACTGAAATATTACATTTACATAAGTATTCATACCCTTTAATCAGAAATGTATTGATGCACCTTTGGCAGCGATTACAGCCTCGAGTCTTCTTGGGTATGACGCTACAAGCTTGGCACACCTGTATTTGGGGAGTTTCTCCCATTCTTCTATGCAAATCCACTCAAGCTGTCAGGTTGGATGGGAAGTGTCGCTGCACAGCTATTTTCAGGTCTCTCCAGAGATGTTCAATCGAGTTCAAGTCCAGGTTCTGGCTGGGCCACTCAAGGACATTCAGAGACTTACCCCAAAGCCACTCCTGTGTTGTCTTGGCTGTGTGCTTGGGGTTGTTGTCCCGTTGGAAGGTAAACATTCGCCCCAGTCTGAGGTCCTGAGTGCTCTGGAAAGATCTCTCTGTACTTTGCTCTGTTCATCTTTCCCTCGATCATGACTAGTCTCCCAGTCCCTGCCTCTGAAAAACATTCCCACAGCATGATCCTGCCACCACCATGCTTCACTGTGGTGCCAGGTTTCCTCCAGACGGCATTCAGGCCAAAGAGTTCAATCTTGGCTTCATCAAACCAGGGAATCTTGTTTCTCATGTTCTGAGAGTCTTTAGGTGCCTTTTGGAAAACACCAAGTGGGCTGTCAAGTGCCTTTTACTGAAGAGTGGCTTCCGTCTGGCCACTCTACCATAAGGCCTGATTGGTGGAGTGCTGCAGAGATGGTTGTCCTTCTGGAAGGTTCTCCCATCTCCACAGAGGAACTCTGGCATACTGTCAGAGTGACCATCGTGTTCTTGGTCACCTCCCTGAGAAAGGCTCTTCTCCCCAGATTGCTCAGTTTGGCCAGGAGGCCAGCTCTAGGAAGAGTCTTGGTCGTTCCAAACCTCTTCCTCTTCCATTTAAGATTGATGGAGGCCACTGTATTCTTGGGGACCTTCAATCCTGCAGAAATGTTTTGGTATCCTTTCCAAGATCTGTGCCTCAAAAAAACCCTGTCTCGGAGCTCTACAGATAATTCCTTCAACCTCATGGCTTGGTTTTGCTCTGACATGCACTGGTAACTCTGGGACTTTATATAGACAGGTGTGTGGCTTTCCAAAACATGTCCAATCAAACAAATTTACCACAGGTGGATTCCAATCAGGTTGTAGAAAGATCTCAACGATGGTGAATGGAAACAGGATGCACCTGAGCTCAAATTCAAAGGGTCTGAATATACTTCGTTTTTTTCTATTTGCTATAAAAATAAAAATAAAGATTTGTCATTGTCGGGTATTGTGTGTACATTGATGAGGAAAATGTTTTGTTGAATCAATTTTAGAATAAGGCTGTAATGTGAAGAAATGTGAAAAAAGTGAAGGGGTCTGAATACTTTCAAAATAACAGCTGAAAACTCCATCGGGAGGTAGAAGGGTTGACATTTGACCATCAGGTATTCCAAGACGGGTGAACAATGGGTTGAGACTACCACTGCACTCGAGTCAGTCCACCATTTGTTGTTGATGAAGTGGCAAACCTCTTCACCTCTCGATTTCCCTGACTCTACTTTCCTGTCCTCTCAGTAAATGGTAAATTAGTAAGTTTTCTCATTAAAACATATTTTTTTGACAGGGAGTCTAGGGTCTCTGTTTCAGATGAGCCCTGCATAAATACATCAAACATATACTGAATTTAAAAAATAAAATCAACATTCAACAGAGTTACAGCTCATATAAGGGAATCAGTCAACTGAAATAAATTCATTAGGCCCTAATCTATGGATTTCACATGACTGGGAATACAGCAATCTGTTGGTCACAGATACCTTAAAAAAGGCAGGGGCGTGAATCAGAAAACCAGTCAGTATCTGGTGTGACCACCATTTTCTTCATGCTGCATGACACACCTCCTCTGAGTTGATCAGGCTGTTGAATGTGGCCTGTGGAATGTTGTCCCACTCCTCTTCAATGGCTAGAAATAGGAGATAAAGGGCTGTGAGACAGGTTTATCCGAGACACATGAAAAGTGGGATGTATACAGAGAGTAGGGGGCAACAGAAGACGGACTGCAGAATGGCTAAGAAACTTGGAGATGGGGAAGGACCAATAAAAAGGGGGGGAATGTTTGCGGGACTCTACCCGGAGGGGCACATCCCGAGTGAACAGCCATGCCCTCTACCCAAGACGATAGCGGGGAGCTGGGGTCCGTTGGCGGTCCTCCTGTCGAAGACACCTAGAGGTGGTATTGAGAAGAGCGGACCGAGCTCTCTTCCAGGTATGCCGACAATACAGACGAACATCTGTGGAGAGGGTTTGTTGACGTCTTCCTCTTTCTCCGGGAAGAGAGGAGTCTGATAACTCACGGAGCAGTCAAAGTGCGAGAGCCCAGTGGCCGAACAGGGAAGGGTGTACCGGGCATACTCCACCCACACGAGTTGCTGGCTCCTGGTGGTGGGGTATGCCGAGGCGAGGCACAGAAGAGTCGTATCCAGGTCCTGATTGGCACACTCCGACTGACCTTTGGATTGGGGATGAAACCCGGTGGACAGGCTGGCCGACGACCCAATGAGTGTGCAGAATACCTTCCAGAACTGGGACGAGAAATGAGGACTACGATCTGAAACCATGTCCACCGGAAGTCGTTCTGGATCCGGAAGACGTGCTGCACCATGAGCTGGGCCGTCTCCTTGGTAGAAGGAACCATGGTGGGCCACCAAAAGTGTTGTCGCATAAAGGCCAGGGTTCAAACGGGAGCCAGGGTGGCAGGCAAGCCTGGAGGAATGAGCCCATTCCAAGATCGGGGAGCGGGCAGCATCTAGTGCGAACGGCCCAGTACATCACTGGGGCACGAGCTTCATGCCATCCAGGACCTCTATACCAGGCGGTGTCAGAGGAGGGCCCTAAAAATTGTCAAAGACTCCAGTCACCCTAGTCATAGACTGTTTTCTCTGCTACCGCATGGCAAGTGGTACCGGAGCACCAAGTCTAGGTCCAAGAGGCTTCTAAACAGCTTCTAACCCAAAGCCATAAGACTCCTCAACATGTAGTCAAATAGCTAACCAGACTATTTGAATTGCCCCCCCACCACTGCCACTCTCTGTTGTGATCTATAGTCACTTTAATAACTCTACCTACTACATGTATATACTACCTCAACTAACCGGTGCCCCCGGACATTGACTCTGTACCGGTGCCCCCCTGTATATATTGCTATTTTTTACTGCTGCTCTTTAATTACTTGTCACTTGTATCTCTTATTCTTATCCATACTTTTTTAAAACTGCACTGTTGGTTAGGGGCTCGTAAGTAAACATTTCACTGTAAGGTCTTGTATTTGGCGCATGTGACTAATAAAATGTGATTTGATATCCCGAAGAACGTCGTTAACCAGGGCCAGGAACACAGCAGGAGCATTGGTCAAACCGAATAACATCACTAGGTATTCATAGTGTCCGCTAGCAGTGTTGAAGGCTGTCTTCTACTTGTGACCTTCCCATCACCTTCCCGTATACGTACCAGGTGGTAGCCATCCCCGGGGTGGTGTAGTGCCCGGGAGAAGGTCGATCCCACAGTCATAGGGTCGATACAGAGGAAGCGAAGTGGCCCGGGCCTTGCTGAAAACCTCCCGGAGATCCTGGTACTCCTCGGGAAAGGCGGAGAGGTCCAAGACTTCTTCGAAGCCCACATGAAGACATCCCAGTGCAGGCTGCGACAACTTCAGCCAATGGGCATGGCAGAATTGAATCCAGCATACGATAGTACCAGCAGTCCAGTTGATAAGGGGATTGTGGTGCTGGAGCCAAGAAAACCCCAATACCACGGGAACCTGAGGAGACTTGATGAGTATAAACTGTATAGACTCACTGTGGTTCCCTGACACACGCAGGTGGACACGAGTAGTATTGTGTTTGACCCTGCCTATAGAGCGCCCATCCAGTGCTCTAACATCCAGAGGGGCTGAGTAGGGATGCCCAGCTCAGAGACCAGGGTGGCGTCCATGAAACTGTCATCGGCCTCGGAGTCAATGAGAACCCAGAGAGATGGATACTGGTCACCCCACAGCAGGATGGCATGGAGAGGGGTGCGAGTGAGAGGAGAGTAAGAATTCTCTATATGGCCCACCAGAGTACCCGTACCTACTGATGAGCCTGGTACCTTTAAAGGACAGGTAGACACATAATGACCGGCAGTTCCGCAATACAGACAACTCTGGGTGTTAAGTCTGTGTAAGCGTTCGGCTGGAAACAGCCTAGCTCTGCTGATTTGCATCTGCTCCAGAAAAGGCGAGTAGGCAAACCTCGGAGACTCTTGGAGAAACTTCAGTAAGCTTGGATCCTGTCGGGGACATAGACACCAGGGTCTTCCGGAGATCCTTGGAGGCAAGGTGGTATCCTTGGGCGAGCAATTGGGACCGGAATCAGACATCTACTCCCTCCTACCTTTCTGTAGCCGCCCATCGATCCAGATGGTCAAGGCGATGAGCAAATTGAGATCCGTAGGCAGCTCCCGGACTGCGAGCTCATCCTTAACCTCCTACGATAATCCATGAAGGAATGTGTCAAACAGGGATTCTGGGTTCCAGGCACTCTCGGCAGCCAACGTGTGGAAATCAACCTCATAATCTGCCACAGTGCGGGGGTCTTGGCGAAGCTGCTTACAAGATGGCGCCGATAGAGATGGCAGCTCGCATCTAGTCCTTAGGAAACTGTGCAGTATTTAGTATTTAGACCGCACAACCCTCTGGAGAGCCTTGCGGTTGTGGGCGATGCAGTTGCAGTACCAGGCGGTAAAAGTTAGTGAATGTTTTCGGTGACAAGCCACATTTTTTCAGCCTCCTGAGGTTGAAGAGGCATGGCCAAGCAATGGAATTTAAAGCTGTATGATCTGCAAAAAAATGAATATTATACATTTTTTAGAGCATTACCAATGTTATTTATATAGATTTTAATAGTATCAACCTTGGGGCACCCCTTTATGTAACTAAAGGAACTCAGATTTGACGTCATCTACCTTGGCCCCATGGCCTGAGTTCTGTCATTGAGATACTGTAATTCTGAAACCATTGGCAAGCATCAGTATCCAACTCTATCGAAGACAGTTTATTCTAAAGAATAACATGGTGTACAGTATCAAAAGCTTTTGAAAAGTCTACAAACATGGCAGCACATTTCTTTCTATCGGGCATTTGAAATATAATTTACCACAAGCATGGTAGCCATAGGTCTGAATCCAGATTGATTAACATTAAGAATACCATTTACAGATAGTAAATAACGTAGCTGTTTGTTGAACAGTGATTCTAGGATTTTCGCAAGAGAAGGGAGCCTGGAAATGGATCGATAATTATCGAGATGATAATGATGACTAACAGCATCACAAATCTGAACTTTTTCAGTAATGATTCAGGAGTCTAAAACTACTTGCTTTGGCAGGGAAGTAGAGGAATTTTCCCCCTTCGGTGAAGTAACGGTTTTCCAGAAACTAACAGAGGATCACTAACTGTTTAAACGAAGCAGTGCACCTCCTATGGCTTCCAATCAGATGTAGAGACAGTTTGTCTAGCCTTGGCCCAGGCTTGATTTCTTATCAAGGGGAGGTACAGGAGAGTACCATGGATTAGTTCGGTTTTTGACTCTGAGCTGCTTGAAAGGGGCATGTTGATCAGCCAGAGGTAAAAAGGAATGAGAAAAAACAGTGCCAAAACAGGGTCTGGTGTGCAGCTCGCAGAAAAAAGCTCTGAATAATAATATAGATCATGAACAAACGCCAGGGACGAGGGTTCGTGTTTTTCATGTTGGTATCTCGAATGCAAGCAATTGAGCAGTGATCGCTGATACAGTATCATTTGCAAAAACACCACTAGCCAAATACTTATGGGTACGGTTAGTCAGGATAAGGTCAATCAATGAGGAGTTTGCTAGTTTTTTTTGTTGCATTAATCAGAGTGGGTTTCATTATCAATTGAGTCAAGTTGAACTCAAGACAGATATTCTTAAACTGATTTGAGGCATATTGGATATCCATGGGGGGTATTTGTCCGAAATCAATGTTTCAGAAAAGCAGTGGACATTGCAGCTACGAAAGTCTCGTTGGTAGCAAATCCGCAATTGGAGGTCATCCATCTTATTAGCAAGTGATTGGCCAATAGAATGGTGGGAACAGGCGGCCACTTTTCCGTTCACCTGAATCTCTCCAGGATTCCACCTCTCCTGCCTCTTGCATATCCCCAAAATTGGGTTGGAATTACAGAAAGAGCCCAGGACAGATGAGTCGAAGTTGAAGCCAGCATTGAGGTAAGTAACCGCTGATCTGATGTTCAAAAGTTCCTGTCGGTTCTAAGAAATTATAACGGATACATTGTGAAAAAAAAGTAAAGATGAACACCAAAAGAATCACAAAATAGCAAAGCTGGGTCGGAGATTTCAAAACGGCGGCCATCGAATACGCCTCCATCTTTAAAGACCCCTTCAGGTAAGTACCCCATTTACCCGCTTCCTCTCTGTCCTGCCTGTCTCCTACGCCCTTTGGGGGACAGGTGTGTGTCATTGAACTGTAAATAACCTTTGATCGTTAGAGGCCCCCATATTTCAATTCTTTGAACTCTCTTGCATTTTAAACACACCCCAAGTAAAGTAAGAGAAGGACAAAGAAGGGGGAAAAAAGTTTCTCATTGTCATTTGCAGAGAACGAACATTTCAGAAGAGCTGTTGCTCCCACGCCTCACTCTGTGCACTAATATCCAGAGTCCCCGTGATCGGAGAAACCTGTGTCAAAAAGTCTGTTTTCTAACGGTGTCTCATTTGCATGTTTGAATAATACATGCCGCTTATAAGCATATTAAATGGCATATAGCTGCACGTCATTTTGAAGGATGATATTAGACCTTCCGAGTTAATTATAAAGATGTCAAATGTCAGCCGGTGAACCCGAGCCCCCGAGGTCGCACCCTTTAGTTTAGTGATTATATGCCCAAACTACAGATAAAGTGTTATCATACAGGCTATTAGGGCTCTCACTGGTGAAGAGACACTTCCCAGGCTTTATTACTATGCTGCATCAGTAAGGTACCTGGGCCACACACTCTCAGTGCTTCAACTAACTCTTATCTCCCTCCTGTATCTCCCACACTTACAGACAGAGATTCTGTTTTTCAAGCTTATAGTCTCTATACATACTGGAAAACTTTAAACTATAGCCCGGGTGTTTATTTGCTTAAATCACTGAACAAAACAGTCAATTATTAGAGACAGACTTCTATTTCTTAATGCACACAGTTTTTTCTTTTACATTAGCATAGTGAATTGCATTCACTGCAAACGTTTTAATCAATTTCTTAATTTCCTGCACTAAGGTGTTATCATTTACATACTGTCACATTTATTTTGTGTAAGTATGCGTCTATAAAGAAAATGATTAAAAAAACTTTTCCTTGACAGAATAATTATTCTCCTCTGATTGTGCAGTTCTTTCTTTCGCCTTTATCAAATCAAATCAAATGTTATTTGTCACATGCGCAAACAGGTGTAAGGTCTACAACAGGTGTAGTAGACCTTACAGTGAAATGCTTACTTACAAGCACTTAACCAGTTTTAAGAAAAATAAGTGTTAAGAAAGTATTTACTAAAATAAACTGAAGTAATAAATACAGAAAAATATAAATAATTAAGGAGCAACAGTAAAATTACAGTAGCGAGGCTATATACATGGGGTAACGGTACAGAGTCAATGTGTGGGGGCACCGGTTAGTCGAGGTAACTGTGATAATATGTACATGTAGGTAGAGGTAAAGTGACTATGCATGGGTAATAAACAGAGAGTAGCAGCAGCGTAAAAATGGGGGTGGGGACAATGCAAATAGTCCGGGTAGCCATTTGATTAGCTGTTTAGGAGTCTTATGGCTTGGGGGTAGAAGCTGTTTTGGATCTAGATTTGGCGCTCTGGTACCGCTTGCCGTGCGGTAGCAGAGAGAACAGACTATGACAAGGGTGGCTGGAGTCCTTGTAAACTTTTAAGGCCTTCCTCTGACACCGCCAGGTATAGAGGTCCTGGATGGCAGGAAGCTTGGACCCAGTGATGTACTGGGCTGTACGTAATACCCTCTGTAGTGCCTTGCGGTCGGAAACCGAGCAGTTGCAACCAGCATGCTCTCGATGGTGCAACTGTAGAATTTTTTGAGGATCTGAGAACCCATGCCAAACCTTTTCAGTCTCCTGAGGGGGAATAGATGTTGCCGTGCCCTCTTCACGACTGTCTTAGTGTGTTTGGACCATGATAGTTTGTTGTTGATGTGGACACCAAGGAATTTGAAGCTCTCAACCTGCTCCACTACAGCCCCGTCGATGAGAATTGGGTCGTACTCGGTCCTCCTTTTCCTTCATCTGACCACTTCCTTATTGAGCGAGTCACTGGTACTTCCTTGGTTTTTGCTTGTAAGCAAGTATCAAGAGGGCGAGGGACAGTTTTGTACGCGTCTCTGCGTGTGGAGTAAAGGTGGTCAAGATTTTATTTAAACGGGTGTAAGTTTCCCTGCATTAAAGTCTCTGGCCACTAGGAGCGCCGCCTCTGGATGAGCATTTTCTTGTTTGCTGCTGGCCTTATACAGCTTGTTGAATGTCATCTTAGTGCCAGCATCAGTTTGTGGTAGTAAATAGACAGCTACAGAAAATATAGATGAAAACTCTCTTGGTTTAAAAGTGTGGTCAACAGCTTATCATGAGATACTCTACCTCAGGCGAGCAAAACCTTGAGACTTCCTTAATATTAGATTTTGTGCACCAGCTGTTATTTACTAAAAGACACAGACCACCACCCCTTCTCTTACCGGAGGCAGCTGTTCTATCTTTCCGATGGACCGAAAACCCAGCCAGCTATGTTATCCATGTCGTTGTTCAGCTACGACTCGGTGAAACAAATTATTACAGTTTGTAATGTCTCGTTGGTAGGATAGAGGGCGATCAGACGATTTCTGGGGGTCTGTACTCCCAAAGTTGTTGACTGTTTATGTGCTTTTCCGGTTAGCTAGCAGTTCTCAGCTGTTACCAGCCAATGGCTAGCAGTTTCTTACTGGCAATAAAAACTGATTATTGCCATAATTTTTTCGAGTCATTACTGGATTATTCAATGCAACAAATCAAACAAACAATTCATGGTAACCTTGTTATCTCATCGAAACTTAATTTAGACTGCATTTCATTTACATTTTACGGTTTGTGTTTGTGTGGGACCAAGGACTGTTTGCTTCGGTCTGGTCATTACTGTACCATTAAGACCAAATCAACTCAGGGAGGCAGGGAGTGGAACGGAGTGTAGGGGAGCGCCTCTGGGTGCACTTTGACAGGGCCGCCAGTCAAACGGGCTGGCTCTCTCTGTGTTCCTGTCAATCTCCCCCCTCTGAAGTTCATTTAAAGGGAGGAGGGACGCCTCACTAGCTCCTAACAGGTAAGAGAACCCATATTATCAGCCCTCAGAGAAAGCAGTAGAAATCTGATGTGTTCTTTCAACTGTACTAAACTGAGCCAGGCTCACTGACTACAGGCAGGCCACTGTCAGCTGATTAAGAATGAGGGAGAGACCGAGGGATAGACAGAGAGAGGAGGTGAGAAAGGAGATAAAGGGAGGGATATGTATATGATAAGAGTTGGAAAAGCGTAAAGAAATGTATAGATTAAGGGGGTGGGAATGAGCAGAGCACAATTAAATCTATGGGAGCTAAATATGTACGTGTATGAGAGAGGGTGTTGAGGACAGTAGGAAAACACACACACACACGCACACACACACACTTGTACAACTAGCCTTGTGGGGACACAAAATTCAGTCCCATTCAAAATCCTATTTACCCTAACCTTAACCCTAAAAGTAACCCTAGCTCCTAACTCTAACCCCCCTAGAAATATCATTTGACCTTGTGGGGATTAACAAAATGTCCCCAGTTTGTCAAATGTTTGTTCATTTCCTATTCCTGTGGGCCCCACAAGTATAGTTAAACAAGTCCACAGCTTTCTCAATATTTCATACAGCCCCGACTGAGCACAAACCTGGAACACGGGCTCCATGGTTCCCCATAACCAACTATGAAAAAGAAAACACAGTTATCTCCAATTTGCAACAATCTGACAGACTGTATTTTCACCCAAAACACAATATAATGACTTATGCTTAACCAACCATTGAGGCTTCGGGTTCACACAACTTCAACATAATTTGAGTATACCATGGTATGCATTGATAACTGTCCATATTATTAGGTGTTTAGAGCAATTAAACAGTTCAACAGTGTTGTTGTGTTTGAGCAGATGGCTTTGATTTAGTAAACCAACAGGGAACTGCAGTATACAGTAGCCTACTGTGTGGTGATATTTTCTGTCTACTGGGATAAATAGTGACTGACCTCATCAATATGAGACGTGAAGTTGAGGATGAAGATGATTGTAAGTACCTTTACTGTACGTTTCATGAAAAAGAGAACATGGTAACCATCTGTTTTGGCCCAATTTCTCGCTTTGAGCCCCCTCTCAAACCGAATATCGAATCAAACACACAATTCTCGCCACTCTGTTTTGTTTTGTCTGGTATTTTCTTCAAGCTGGGTGTCATCGGAGAGTAAACTATGTGTACGTTTTCAGCTCTTTGAGTTTTTTCCCCCTCTCTCTGCACGTGTGTGTGTGTGTGTGAGTGAGTGTGTGTTTGCGAACGAACGTGTGCTGGCTTTGTTTTTCTTTTAGAAAATCCCTTTGATGTGCCCTGTTTGTTTATTTATTTAGTTGCCGCGAAGGCCTTTTTGCCGGTTAGGGCTACGGTGGGTACGGCGGTGCTCGGAGTCCCATCCATCAACGAGGAGCCTCTTTGACGGATGATCCGCTGACCTCGCCTTCCCAGAATTCTCTGCCTTTGCTACAGTTCGGAAAAAGTAGGGCCTTTTTTTTTTTTTTTTTTTAATGAGACGCAATGCACTCAGGAAGGTTTCATCCCTTCCTCATCTGTTTGAGTATCAATGTGTGTCAGAGTGTGCATAAACTCATACTGTATCCCATTTCTAAATATGAACATATTATTCTGACTTGGTTTAAAATAGAATGTTTCCATCCCTTGGTAAAGATAACCTTGGTAACTAAGGGCTCCCTACTGTGTGGATGACACGTGATTTCATGCTGTTGATATATTGCAGCAATGATTCATGATATGAACAAGGTTTGATTGTAAAAAAAAAACAGTTTCATATAAGTTTCACTAAGTTCTTCATACATATTACTACATGTTCGTAATACCTTCCTGTATTTGAATGTACAGTGCCTTCAGAAAGTATTCATCCCCGTTGATTTATTCAACATTTTCTTATGTTACAGCCAGAATTGAATATTTTCTAACCCATCTACACAAAATGACAAAGTGAAATTTTTTTTGGGGGAATTACTTGCTAATTTATTGATAATGAAATACAGAAATCTCACTTACACAAGTATTCACACCCCTGACTTAATACTTTGTAGAAACACCTTGGGCAGTGATTACAGAGTCTTTCTGAGTAAGTCTGTAAGAGATTTCTACACTTGGATTGTGCAACATTTACCCATTATTATTTTCAAAATTCTTCGAGCTCTGTCAAATTGGTCATTGATCATTGCTAGACAACCATTTTCATGTATTGCCATAGATTTAAGTAAAAACTGCCACTCAGGAAAAATCATTGTCTTCTTGTTAAGCAACCCCAGAGTAGATTTGGGCTTGTGTTTTAGGTTATTGTCCTGCTGAAAGGTGAATTCATCTCCCAGTGTCTGGTGAAAAGCAGACTGAACAAGATTTTCCTCTAGGATTTTGCCTGTGCTTCGCGCCATTCCATTTCTTTTTTATCATGAAAAAACTTCCCAGTCCTTAAAGATTGGAAGCATACCCATAACATAATGTAGCCACCACTATTCTTGAAAATGGAGCGAGGTACTCAGTAATGCGTTGTATTGGATTTGCCCTAAACATAACACTTTACGTTCAGGATAAAAAGATAATTGCTTTGTCACATTTTTTGCAGTTGTACTGTAGTGCCTTTTTGCAAACAGAATACATGTTCTGGAATATTTGTATTATATAGAGTTTAAATGTATTTCATTTTAAGTTTCCATCCCAAATTTACACTTTATATGACATAGAAACGCAGGAGAAAAAAAAGGGTATTAATTATGAAATATATTCATAAAATTCCATCCATGAGGTCACTGGAGGCTGATTTGCTCATTTGATTGCAGGAAAGGGCTACACACTCTGTTAAAGTCACCTTTGGCCTCATGGTGAAATCCATGAGCGATTTTCTTCCTCTCCGGCAACTGAGTTAGGAAGGACACCTGTATCTTTATAGTGACTGAGTGTATTGATACATCATCCAAAGTGTATTATATATAATATTACCATGCTTAAAGGGATATTCAATGTCTGCTTTTTGAATTTTACCCATCTAACAATAAGTGCCGTTCTTTGCGAGGCATTGGAAAACCTCCCTGGTCTTTGTGGTCGAATCTGTGTTTCAAATTCACTGCTGCTCAACTGAAGGACCTTTCAGATAATTGTATGTGTGGGGTACAGAGACGAGGTAGTCATTCAAACATCATCTTAAACACTATTATTGCACACAGAGTGAGTCCATGCAATTTATTGAGTTACTTGTCAAGCACATTTTTACTCCTGAACTTATTTAGGCCTGCCGTAACAAATAGGTTGAATACTTAATTGACCCAAGACATTTCAACTTTTTATTTGTAATTCATTTGAAATATATGTCTGTGTCTATTTGTGTGTAGCTTAAATTCATAGACAGAGCTATGGAGCTATGGATACAAGCACTGACCATCCATGATATCAAAATGATAGTTTTAACCATGCAGTGTTTGATCAGAAACAAAGGGGTAAAAAACGTATATTTTGGTTTCTGATGGGGTAAGACAGTTGAACTAAGCTCATAAGTTATATTTATGAAGAATCAAGGAGTACATACATGTATCATGAATTTAAAAGTAAAAGAATGGATGTAGCAACCGCAGATTGCCCATTTAAACACAATGAGAGCCGGATGCATACTATAGGCTATTTACTACTCATAACCACCATACAAGTGGATGAGGACTCAAGACTATAGCAGAATTGTTGAACCACAAACACTGAAGGCTCTAGGCATCCCCAGGCATTTCCATTTCCATTGTTTTTATTAGTACCGTTCAAGAGGGAATTCGTTTAGAATGAAAATGTTGTATTCATGGTGAGGGAACAATAGTAAGATTACTAGTTTGTTTAAACAAATGCTATTTTCTTTCCTTCATGACCTATTGTTGCCTACTGCCTAAGGAGAGACATTCTCACTCTTAGTGAACTTTCCGATTCATTCTTACTGAAGAAAGTGTGTATCACAGCCATTAAACTAGTTGCATAGAGCTATAAGAACATTTTCTCGCTTGACCTTCAACCACAAGAAGTACTTCAGCAGTTGTGGAGATTTTAATGGCCTCATTTATACCTGGTTCTAACATGCATCCTGTATCTTGATGTTGTCCACATTCTGATTGTGTCTGCATGTTCAGACGTGTCTAAACATGGTGTTAAAATGTGAATTTTATCCGTCCACTGTCTGCACTGTGACCAGATTTCCTTGTCCCTCCCTGTATGCAAATTATTAGACAGATATTCTTTCAAAATAATATACATTTACTTTAATACTCATATTGATGGCATTAAGTCAATGGTGCCAGTTGTCAATGATTTTAGAGGGCGGGATAATGATGATTTGAATGGTTTCACTGTCCAGATCCATATACACTAGCTCCGGAGGTGGTAAGGAAGATCTGATCACATTTAGATCACAATGCGTCTTTCAATCGTCTACACCTGTCTTAAACTGTGGACACAATCACAATGTGGATAAGATTACGACAAAGGACGCATGTTAGCACCAGGTATAAACATGGCTAATAGTTCTCCATTCCCAGTTAAAAAGAAAACGAATACATATTCATGAAATAGATATTCAATTAAAAAAACTAAATCAATATCCTTGACAAGTTATATGGCACATGATATTCAGAGGTGAGTGCTATAGAGGATACATTGACTGTTTCACAATGTAATGCATCACTGTAGGCTGTATCCCCGTTTCTTTCTCTCACTATCCATATATCTATTCCTCTTTCATCGCGCTGGCTTGTCCGCTGGGTCCCCCCCCTGACAGAACCCCCCAGATGGAAACCATGGGGATTAATGATTCATAAGCTGCTATATACACACACAATTATTATTATTCTAATGTGTAGTAATGGCTCATGAGAATCTGATGCACACATGGCATGAATGGATTAATCTCCTTCCAACCACAACAGAAATAAACAACTAAATATTATTTGGTCATTTTGTGCAATTCTATATCTCGTGCCCTTTTGGTAACGAGAACCGGTGTTCAACTTACTGAAGTGTCTTGCTGTCGATGGCAAATCTCTAGTTGATGCTGTTGTTTGGAGTTTGGCGGTTGGCTAAAGGTCACTGGTATTTCTCAGAGGGAGTCAGTCTGTGAATTCAGCGTTTTAATCCCAGCGTCTCGTAGTCTTCTGAACACACTGAGGGATAGAGCTCCGGTCAATCACCCTCTATGGACAGTCCATAAAGTCAAGCTCAACTACATGTTGGTTGTATGGGCCCAGCCTTCGCACCTGTGCAATATGCTCAACTAATAAGGTTGTATTTTTTCTGTCCAACTTTGTATTTGGTTTCTCTTTTCCCTGTGAGGGGCTCAACATTTCTTTTGATTGAGAATGAACACTAGGGTCATTAAATTCTGGACAACTTCTGGACAATTCCGGTGACCTAGCAAAGCCAGTAAAACTCCCCCAAATATCTTTGTTTGGGGGAGTTAAAGTATGTGTTTTCAATGAAATGCAAACACATGTACAGTACGTACAGTACCAGTCAAAAGTTTGGACACAGCTACTCATTCAAGGGTTTTTCTTTATTTTTACTATTTTCTACATTGTAGAATAATAGTGAAGACATCAAAACTATGAATGACACATGTGTAATCATGTAGTAACCAAACAAGTGTTAAACAAATCAAACCCTTTGCCTTGACAGCTTTGCACACTCTTGGCATTCTCTCAACCGGCTTCATGAGGTTGTCACCTGGAGTGCATTTTTTTTAACAGGTGTGCCTTGTTAAAAGTTAATTTGTGGAATTTAATTCTTTCTTAATACGTTTGAGACAATCATTTGGGTTGTGACAAGGTAGGGGTGGTATACAGAAGATAGCCCTATTTGGTAAAATACCAAGTCCATATTATGTAAAGAACAGCTCAAATAAGCAAAGAGAAACGACAGTCCATCATTACTTTGAGACATCGTCGGTCAAGTCGGAAAATTTCAGGAACTTTGAAAGTTTCTTCAAGTGCAGTCGCAAAAACCATCAAGCCTATGATGAAACTGTCTCTCATGAGGATTGCAACGGGAAAGGAAGACCCAGAGTTACCTCTGCTGCTGAGGATAAATTCATTAGAACTAACTGCACCTCAGACTGCATCCCAAATAAATGCTTCACAGAGTTCAAGTAACAGATACATCTCAACAACAACTGTTCAGAGGAGACGGCGTGAATCAGGCCTTCATGGTCGATTTGCTGCAAAGAAACCACTACTAAAAGACACCAATAATAAGAAGAGACTTGCTTGGGCCAAGAAACACGAGCAATGGACATTAAGACCAGTGGAAATCTGTCCTTTGGCCTGATGAGTCCAAATTTGAGATTTTTGGTTCGAACTGCTGTGTCTTTGTGAGACACAGAGTAGGTGAATGGATGATCTCCACATGTGTGGTTCCCACCGTGAAGCATGGAGGAGGTGTGTTGGTGTGGGGTGCTTTGCTGGTGACACTGTCTGTGATTTATTTAGAATTCAAGGCAAACTTAACCAGTATGGCTAACACAGCATTCGGCAGCAATACGCCATCCCATCTGGTTTGCGCTTCGTGGGACTATCATTTGTTTTTCAACAGGACAATGACCCAACACACCTACAGGCTGTGTAAGGGCTATTTGAACACGAAGGAGAGTGATGGAGTGCTGCATCAGATGACCTGGCCTCCACAATCACCCGAAATCAACACAATTGATATGGTTTGGGATGAGTTGGACCGCAGAGTGAAGTAAAAGCAACCAAAAAGTGCTCAGCATACAGTGCCGTGCGAAAGTATTCGGCCCCCTTGAACGTTGCGACCTTTTGCCACATTTCAGGCTTCAAACATAAAGATATAAAACTGTATTTTTTTTGTGAAGAATCAACAATAAGTGGGACACAATCATGAAGTGGAACGACATTTATTGGATATTTCAAACTATTTTAACAAATCAAAAACTGAAAAATTGGGCGTGCAAAATTATTCAGCCCCCTTAAGGTAATACTTTGTAGCGCCACCTTTTGCTGCGATTACAGCTGTAAGTCGCTTGGGGTATGTCTCTATCAGTTTTGCACATCGAGAGAATGAATTTTTTCCCCATTCCTCCTTGCAAAACAGCTCGAGCTCAGTGAGGTTGGATGGAGAGCATTTTTGAACAGCAGTTTTCAGTTCTTTCCACAGATTCTCGATTGGATTCAGGTCTGGACTTTGACTTGGCCATTCTAACACCTGGATATGTTTATTTTTGAACCATTCCATTGTAGATTTTGCTTTATGTTTTGGATCATTGTCTTGTTGGAAGACAAATCTTCGTCCCAGTCTCAGGTCTTTTGCAGACTCCATCAGGTTTTCTTCCAGAATGGTCCTGTATTTGGCTCCATCCATCTTCCCATAAATTTTAACCATCTTCCCTGTCCCTGCTGAAGAAAAGCAGGCCCAAACCATGATGCTGCCACCACCATGTTTGACAGTGGGGATGGAGTGTTCAGGGTGATGAGCTGTGTTGCTTTTACGCCAAACATAACGTTTTGCATTGTTGCCAAAAAGTTCAATTTTGGTTTCATCTGACCAGAGCACCTTCTTCCACATGTTTGGTGTGTCTCCCAGGTGGCTTGTGGAAAACTTTAAACGACACCTTTTATGGATATCTTTAAGAAATGGGTTTCTTCTTGCCACTCTTCCATAAAGGCCAGATTTGTGCAATATACGACTGATTGTTGTCCTATGGACAGAGTCTCCCACCTCAGCTGTAGATCTCTGCAGTTCATCCAGAGTGATCATGGGCCTCTTGGCTGCATCTCTGATCAGTCTTCTCCTTGTATGAGCTGAAAGTTTAGAGGGACGGCCAGGTCTTGGTAGATTTGCAGTGGTCTGATACTCCTTCCATTTCAATATTATCGCTTGCACAGTGCTCCTTGGGATGTTTAAAGCTTGGGAAATCTTTTTGTATCCAAATCCGGCTTTAAACTTCTTCACAACAGTATCTCGGACCTGCCTGGTGTGTTCCTTGTTCTTCACGATGCTCTCTGCGCTTTTAACGGACCTCTGAGACTATCACAGTGCAGGTGCATTTATACAGAGACTTGATTACACACAGGTGGATTGTATTTATCATCATTAGTCATTTAGGTCAACATTGGATCATTCAGAGATCCTCACTGAACTTCTGGAGAGAGTTTGCTGCACTGAAAGTAAAGGGGCTGAATAATTTTGCACGCCCAATTTTTCAGTTTTTGATTTGTTAAAAAAGTTTGAAATATCCAATAAATGTCGTTCCACTTCATGATCGTGTCCCACTTGTTGTTGATTCTTCACAAAAAAATACAGTTTTATATCTTTATGTTTGAAGCCTGAAATGTGGCAAAACGTCACAAAGTTCAAGGGGGCCGAATACTTTCGCATGGCACTGTATGTGGGAACTCGTTCAAGACTGTTGGAAAAGCATTCCTCATGAAGCTGGTTGAGAGAATGCCAAGAGTGTGCAAAGCTGTCATCAAGGCAAAGGGTGGCTTCTTTTAATAATCTAAAATCTATAATATATTTTATTTTGCTTTACACTTTTTTGGTTACTACATGATTCCCATATGTGTTATTTCATAGTGTTGATGTCTTCACTATTATTCTACAATGTAGAAAATAGTAAAAATAAAGAAAAACCCTTGAATGAGTAGGTGAGTCCACACTTTCAACTGGCACTGTATATAAAACAATGCAGAATCGCCCTCTGAGAGGTTCTCTTGGCCAGCCATGGTTCTAACTTCCATGTTGAAATATGGCATAATTAATATATCCTGACCCCCACATCAATTGGTCAAGTGAAGGCATCCAGCGGCCAGAAGGTTTGTCTTGTTTACCATTAATGATTGCATTTTTTAAAATACCTGGAGACACAATTATTTGGCTGTGTGTTTGGTTGACATGGCAGGTTAAGACGGCGTTGGCCCATTGAAGACCTTTAGCTAAAAGGGACCATCATATTGGCAGCATCATCATGAGTAATACGTTTGTGACTATATATGTATGTGTGTGTGTGTGTGTATGTGTGTGCCAGTGGAACTTTGCAGGGCCCACCCACAAGATCTGGGAAACCCTCTATGGAAAGTCCATAAGGTCAAGCTCAACTACAGTTCTACTTGTTGGTTGTAAGGGCTCAGCCTTCACATTTGTGCAATAACCATTTAAAAAACACACAAACTTCCTACAATTCTACACATTTTGCCATGAGTCTGGAAAAAAAGTTGCTGTTCTAATGCTAATGTCCTGCAATTCTACACATTTTGCCATGGGGCAGAGAAGAAAATGTTCATTTTTACAGCTAATTTCATACTATCCTACACATTCTGCAATGAGGCTGAGAGAATTTAGCATTTGTAAAGCTAATTTACTGATATTCCACACATTTTGCCATGAGACAGAGAACATTTGGCAGTTTTACAGCTAATTTCCTGTAATTCTAATATTTTTTTGTCATTGTTTATGAAGTGTTCATATCCTATCTGGGGAGAGGGGCTACCATAGAGATCCTATTAAATTACTAGAGGGGAAATGTCATAAACCCTTGAAGTTCCAAAATGGGTTGAAAATGGCAGCCATATTGGTCAGGGAAAAATCCAAACCAGTCTAATTGGAATGAATGGCAGTAGAGCCATAATCCTGATTTTACTTATGGATGAAAATAAAAAGAGGCAAGTGATATATCGGAAATTGTGTAATAGAATTACTGTTAATCTAAAATATTGTCATATATCATAAATACAATTTATTGTTGATTAACAAGACTGCATTGAATGTTCCTGAATGGCCTAGTTACAGTTTGAGTGAAATCTACAGCAAGACTTGAAAATCTCTGTCTAGCAATGATCAACAACCAACTTGATAGAGCTTGAAGAATTTTTTAAAAGAATAATGCAAATATTGTAAAATCCAGAGAGTTACCTAGAAATAACAATATTGTGGGCATTCCTGTTCCTTTATGAACACCCCCTCGAGCATCCCATTGGTTCCTGCATGAGAAAAACGTGCCCACAGGCGAGGGCGAAGAAAACTGTCGTCCCTGCTTCCCGATAGCACAGCAGATGGGAGGCTATGGCGACTAGTTTGTTAGTTAGCTAGTACACAGTGTCGCCCGCGCTCCCGCCTGCTGTGTACTGGAGTCCTCCTTAGGACTAACTGGCTAAGCTAGCACGCAGTGTCATTCGCTCCCGCCTGCTGAACACCTGCACTCGCCGTCGTTAACAGAACATCGGGAAAACAGTGCCTGACAGGTGGGGGAGAAGGACGCTGTCTACCTGTTTACGGCTAGCTAGCTACTGTTGTCGCCCCCGCCCCTTCTTCTGTGGGCTTTTTCGTTGACTGGCATCCAACGTTATTGTGCATTAAAACCACCTACTGTACTGGAGCGTCCCCGCCTCCAGCCTGTCCTAAATAAAAAATGGGCCAATAGAGGTATAAAGAAGGTTTCCTGCAGATGCAGGAATGCCCACATTCAGGAAAGCCCCGAATTGCGGGTCACAATTACACTTCTCAAAAAGACACACAGCTGTAATTGCTGCCAAAATGTGATTCTATCATGTATTGACTTGGATACTTATTTAATCAAGTTGCATTTTTTATTTGACATTAGAGTATCTTGTGTAGATTGTTGTAAAAAAAAGTACAATTAAATCCATTTTAAATCCACTTTGTAACAACAAAATGTGAAAAAAGTCAAGGGGTGTCAATACTTCCTGAAGGCACTCAATATCATTATTCTTTCGAAAAACCCTCAATATCCTTATTCTTTCGAAAAAAGCTTTAACCCACCACCACCTGCTGTTATCTAGAACCTTCCAGTGTATTGTTGATGAGTGAGATTAAGGTTTGGTCCTCTATTTTTCTTTCTCTCCCTCAAGACTGGGCCAGTAAGATTCCAAAGATACCCTTTATTCATAATCCCCACGGACTCCTTTCCCTTTCTCTCACCTGATTAGAATTTCTGCCGTGGCCTCTGGGATTGGACAATTTGAACATATTTTATTTAACCGCTTTTGTAAGGCCTAATATTCAACAGCTGTGATCTATAGAATAATTTAATTCTCAGGGTCAAGGAGGGATTCTGCCATGGAAGGGGAGTGTACAATCACTCTTTAGAAAATAGGAGTGATAGAGAGATGAGAAAAGAGAGAAAAGGGGAAGAATCACACGAGTTGTTTTTAAAAATGAATGAGAAAATGGGTAATCACAGTCACTGCATGGCAAGGAGAAAAATCAATATGGGCTCTCGGTTCATCGGGGCAGTCCGAAAATCCTTGAGATGAACAAAACTTGTGCATTTTGTTGCCTTCGCCGTACAACTCAACACAGGTATGTATGTGCCTGTGTTTCTGTGTGTTTAATAAAAGCATGTGTGTTTCTGTGTGTGCGTGCGTGAGTGAGTGACTGACAGAATATGTCGGTCTATGTGTTTAGTGAAAGTGCATTGAATGATGTCTGTTGGAGTTAGTAACTGAAAAACACCCACAGTTTGAAACCATATATTGTTCTGCATTCTACAACACTGATAAACGAGCGTGATATCCATATAAAAGCAAGCCGGCCGGTATTCCTTACTGTGTTAGATGTCTCCTATTGTATGAATGAGGGAAGGGTGGTTGGGGACATAAGAGGACATCAAATAGCTTCTGGTCCTGCTGAACTCCCCATTCAATTGACCCCTCATGCCAACCTGCAGGGTCCCCCCTCGCTAGAATCCAATTCCACTTCCTGCCCTGTGTAGAAAGACCGTCAGACGAGCTCTCTGATTGGACACAACATGAATATTTAATCACCACCCTCCATCTAAGGCGGAGGTAGCATGGAGGGGGATAGAGGACAGGGAGAGGAGGGTTCGATTGCCCTTTTCTAGGGTTGCGCGTAACATTCAGACAATACCTTTCTCTCATCCCCACCATCCTATCTTCCTCATCTCCATCCATCCATAGTATATTTATGAGCTTATGTTTATGTTTGGACAATCATGCATATGAAATGCCCCAATGCTTCAATTCGACCCCATTCGCCATCCCCGCATCCCTAATCCCCCATCCCTTCTTTTGCCATGCTGCCATGCTAAGCGATGCCCCCCAGTTCATTAGCGAGCTCTTCAGTAGCCTGTCATAGAGGATGTGCTCCATCAAAGCTGATCGACTCCCCGTTCTCCAGAAAGATGTCGTGGGTTATCACCGTTTGCTCAGATCTCCGGCTACGGGGAACATGAATGGCAGGCCGTTGTTTGAAGACAGTGATTTCTCCACTGATGCCTCCCAGTTGGAAATTTAGAATCTTGTCTGGTAAGACACCATATGCAAAGTAAAGTACTGTACAGCATGGAACTAGCTCAACAGTCAGGGCCTGCCTTCCAGGCTTCCAGCAACCTAGTCTGATCCATCCATCTATCCCTCTATTTTTACCTCTCTGTCAGTCCCTCTCTAGCTCAACCCATCTCTACATTACACTCTGTCTCAGGGTTGACCAGAAGAATAATATTAGTCTCTGAAAAGTGAACAGACAACGTTCCCATTGACCACTGATTTCAATTTGTCAACATGCTTCTGGGAAATGACATTCACTGTACCACTGAACATGTATTTAAATAATGGACCATAACAAATTACCTCATTTAAATATGTTGCAAAAGTATCTTAAACATTTACTGCACTACATTATATATTCATATAATAGCTATTAGGACCCTAATTAAATTATAAGCATTGCTTAACAAAATGAGAGGCTAATAGTAAGCAAATATTTAACAGACATAATACTGTGTCTACTGGGCCCATTATATTAAGTCTCCATTATCATGCAAATGGGAGCGCTGGTTACAACTGTATTCCTTTGTAGTGGTAAAGCGTTAATTTTAGCTCAAAGGATATGCCAGTATACTACAGGGAAAGTGATGAGAGAGAAAGAGAACGAGGGAGAGGGAGAGGAGGAGAACGTGCAGTAGTTTAAGTCCACTTCAGTCTGACCTAGTCCGTCTGGGTTGGGACTTTCTCTGTGCAAGTTTGAGGTGTGCCTCTGCCACACACAACAGCCAAATGGACGGTAATACAGACATGGGATTTGACTGTGGCTTTAGCGGTGGGTGAAACGTAAACTCGCAGGCGCCGCCTTCTCTTCTTGCCGAAGTGTCAGGCTGAACGACAGAAAGAGAGGGTGGCGGAGGGTAGAAAACAGGAACTCATGACAGGGCACCTTGGTTGTCCCAATACAATACTGCTTTAATGACGACAAAAGCAGTCTTCCCATCTACAGAAATCCGAAAATGTCTCAGAAAAACTAAACAGCCCCCCCCCCCCCAAAAAAAGGATGAAACGCAGCATAGCGCGTACAGCTCAGCTACGGATGAAGGGTCAAATGGACGTGATCATCAAGACTTACGCTACGGGTGGACATGTTGGACAGACAGACAGACACGCGCACACAATGCACACACACGCCGACAACTGCGCCCAACAGGACTTCGCCACCATTGTGCTGACCATGCCGGCTACATCCCCTCACTGAATCAATGAACACGTGTACATGCGTACTCGCGCACGCACGCAAGGGGAGGCCCGTGACTTCCACAGAGAATAGGGTCATTGTCATGTCCTCGTGAGCATAAACACCATGAAAATGAACAACAGCGTTCGTGGTGGTAAAGAAAGAAAGCCATTCTACTTGGACTGGTGGCGTGTACAAAGGGGGGACATATCTCTCTCTCTACTGCCTAACAATAAAAGGGGGATGATGGGAAGGGGGGTTAGTCCAGCACGTGTGATAGTGGAGATGCCTGTGTGTGTAATGTGTCTATGGATGTGTGTGGACAGTCGAAACAGAGGTAAGATTCATTCGTATTGTCAATTGTGGATTTCTGCTCCGTAGTCTGCGGGTGGGCAGGCGTCCCTTGTAGCGGGACACTGAGACTCACAGAAACTCTCTGGGAGATAAACCCGCCTGCCTCCCATCGCGATCCCACTGTTGGAGCTGTTTATCCCGTTTAAGGCTCACCCTTCAGAGGAAGAACTGCTCAAACGCTCCTTGTCACAATCCCTGTCCGCCCTAAACGGCTGACAAACGGCAGGATTTTGTACTGGAAGGGAGCGCCGCCGAGAGGTTGGCTTGCCTGGGGAACAATTTGCCCCCATTCACCGGTTTTAGAAGCACATCTTACAAATCTTCAGAAGAATAGCCCTGGTTTGCGCATCAAACACCAGGAGTTGTAAGCTTAACTTCACCTGCATTGTGGTCGAGAGGGCCCTTGGTAGGCACATATGGCCTATATGGTATTGTGCTACAATCAACGATGCACATGGCCAAGAACATACGGCTCCAAAACAAGGACATGACGACGCACCAGCCACGCAGACAATGTTCATATAACCATGGCCAAGGACACCCAAAGACTAGCCTGTCTGGCGAATCAGAGGCTTTGAAAACGCTTCAGACATCAAATGACTCATCACTCACACACCCCCCTCTCCCTGTCTGTATGGAGCCCCCACACCTCCAGTCACTTAAGGAGGGTTAACACGGGGCTTAATGAAATATTAAAAGGTGTCTGTACCTGCTGCTATTGTTGCCCCTTGGAATAAGATATAACCTATCTCTTGACAAGTTTTCATCCACCTCTCCGTGGCGAGACGCTTGTGGAAAACCCCAAAAACAGTCACAAAGAGGAGAAGGGGGTAATGGATCATCTATTTCATATTCCAAAGGCGCCCGCTGCTCTGAGGGAAAGAGGGAGGGAAGGAGAGGGAAGGAAGGAAAGAGAGGGGGATGGATGGATAGGGAGACGTGGGAGATGAGGAGAGAGAGAGACGTAGGGAGGCATGTAGAGATACTGTATTAGAGGGATGGGGAAAAAAGGAGACTAGGATGGGCAGAGAAAACGGAGAGAATGAGAGAAAGAATGAGAGGAGAAGGAGAAAGCTGGCAGATGATACCAGGCGTCTGCCAAGCCATTAAATCACGACAGGCTTCCTGTTGAAATAACCCCCCACCCTAAATAAATTGTCACCCCCCCCCCCCATATCTAAAGTTGTTTAATGCAATTTCTTAATGAACATAATAGCCAGAAATAATAATGAAAGAAAATAAAAACATCTAAACGGAGCCCAGGCAGAATTGTCGCCAGCGCTCAATTATTTCCCTGTCAAGTGGGTCTGTTTTTAATGAGGCCCTGTGGGACTGATGGCTGTCAGTCAGCCCTGACTTTTTGACACCGTTACAACTTCAAAAAGAGCCGCGCTCGCTGCCTGCCGCAGCCACGCTTGCACGGCGGAAGGGAGGCTGCAGCAGCGCTTCAACTCAGCTCATCCTGACAGGCTGGGAGAGAGACGGAGGAAGAGACAGAGGGAGGAGTGGTGGTGTGAGGGGGGAGCGCACGCAGGCACACACATAGGTGAACAGCAGACAGATACATACAATATTACGTTATTTTGCTCATATACACCGGCCTCCATGTATAGACTCTCACACAGACCTCCACACACACACACACCAGTTTCTCTTTTTGATGGAAAAACCAATTGCACAGGTGCTTATCGGATGAGGTTTGTCAAACTGGCAGGGATTTCTCCTCCCTCCCTCAACCTCCTTATTTCCACTTCTGCTTCTTCTCCCCTTCGTTCGTTATTCCTCAACTTAATGATAACTCTCAAGGACTTAAACACACACAGTATTGTGAGTTGGTAAAAAGAGCATGGAACATCATTGTCAGCTTGAAGACTTTCGGGTAAAAAGCTCTATGTAAAAGTACTGCATTATTATTGTCATCATTTCAACTCGACAAAAAGTAAAGAAAGAAGAAATACAATAATTTAGACAGGACAACAGAGCAATTTCACACCTATTAAAAATGGCTTAAGTCTGAATTCACACACAATCAAAGCAATCCATGTTTCAATTGGTCCTGGACTATACAATACTATACATGTCATGTGGGGCGGCAGGGTAGCCTAGTGGTTAGAGAGTTGGACTAGTAACCGGAAGGTTGCAAGTTCAAACCCCCGAGCTGACAAGGTACAAATCTGTTGTTCTGCCTCTGAACAGGCAGTTAACCCACTGTTCCGAGGCATTGAAAATAAGAATTTGTTCTTAACTGACTTGCCTAGTTAAATAAAGGTTAAAAAATATATATATATAATAAAAAAATGTCATTCGCCGGACAAAGACGATTGGTCACATAATCTTTAACGCTAAACCCAAAAATCTATCATCGATTCTAAAACAATGTTTATAAATAAATATAATTGCTGTTGAAACCCCCCCCCCCCAAAAAAACATGATTTTTCTACAATAGTATGTACACCTGTTTAGAACAGTATGTTGCCTACTATTATCAATTCTCCATTAATGTCTTGTGTGTAAAAACAAAATGGAGTCTGGACACTATTAAGATCCCTTACAGTCAGATAACAGTGATGGGAGTCAGTAACGTGACGAGGGTGGATAAAAGGGGGGATTTTCCTTCCTTGAGCTAAAACAGAAGCAAACTTGTTCATGCATTTTCTATGGGTTGTATATATCTTCCATATCTCACATTCGGGCCCAACCGTGCCAAAAACAAAAAGGTGACTCTGAAAACCATCTCTTATTTGAAGGCACTGTCCTTTGTGCTGTTCATAAAAGAGGATAGCTAGGAGCTACATGTCAGTAGGCTGGGTACATTCATATAGTAGGCCCCCATGTTAATCTTGCACACAAAGAGTTGAGTCGAGCGCTTAATAGACTAGACGTGTTGAAAGTTGGTCTGACAGAGGGAGAGAAAAGCTCCGCGTACAGACACACACACACACACACACACACACACACACACACACACACACACACACACACACACACACACACACACACACACACACACACACAGAAATGGGACCCGCAAACACCTTAGGTCAGACCATGGACATGGCCAATGAACAACAGTAGGAAGTTGTACATATTTGAACCAGTCTAGACTTTTTAAATCCCCTACAGGCCCTCTCTACCCAGGGAAAAGATAGATCTCCAACGCTAAACGCAGTCCAGTGACGACGACACCATGAATATTATCAATAGCAATAAAAGACACAGAGGGGGGCTGTCTCAGAGAGAAAGCGAGTGAGAGAGAGAGAGAGACGCCTGTCAGGGCCCAGAAAGAGTGATTCATGGGTACCATTTGTTCTAATTACTCCAGAGCAAACACTTTTGTCGCTATTAATCATGCGGGTGCGTGTTTTGTGTGTGTGTGTGTGTGTGACGGAGTGCGTGTGCGTGTGTGAGAGCATTGGGGGAGATCAGTGTCCTCGCACATTGAAATAGATGGCCAGAATGATGGTGAGGAGGATGGTGGCACCGAGGACGAAGACCAGGACTCGGTTCTGGATGATTCTGCAGCGAGAGAGAGAACGAAAGAGAGAGGTAGAGAGAGAGAACGATAGGGAGAGAGAGAGAGGTAGAGAGAGAGAGAGAGAGAGAGAGAGAGAGAGAAAGAAAAATAAGTAAAGACAGGGTTAGCCAGGGGTTACAGTAGCCTGTCTGAATCCACAGAGACATTTGAAACACGCCCAAACTTTTATGCATTTATGTGTAACAAAATGACCGGCCCTTAACTCCGAGGTTATCATGTTTAATGGGTACCATGAGGGCCTCATACAAGGGTATTTACTGTTCACAGTGTTCCTACTGTCAAGACTGCTGTCCAAAAGCGAACACACACACACACACACACACACACACACACACACACACGCACACACACACAATTGCTTGTTCCAGCATCTCCCAAACACAGACTCGTAAACACACATCCAATCACACATACACAAAACTGCAGACAGGCTTTAAAAACATTATTTTCATAATAAAGTGGAAAATGTGGCTCACAAATTTCCTGGAGGTAATAAAATCAGTGAATTACTGATGGAATGTGCCATAAAACGCCTCGCTCTTTTTGCACATTTCAATTTTCCCACTGTTGCCTAAGTAGACTTGACAAAAAATGTACTTTGAACAAAAAAATTCTACAAAGAGAGGGAGTGAGGAGAATGAGACACAATTAATGTGTTAGTTTGTGTGTGTGTGTTCACGTGTATCTATCGCTGTGTGTGTGTGTGTCCGTAGTCCCAGAAGTAGTCTCCAGTGCCTCTCCCCACACACTTCCCCACCCTCCGTCACTCCTGACAAATGACAGAATTATCACATTTGCTGACATGTGGAGGGGGAGTGGAAAGGGAATGGAGGGGGAGGTGGGCCAGTGTCCACTGCTCTAAGCAGGAGATGAATGGCCCATGCTCCAGCCATTCATCACTGGGGCTGTGGAGCTGCAACTCAGGCCTGCTCACTCACCCCCTACCTACCCCTTCCCCAGCCCCGGCATCTATCCTGTCCTGAGGATAGTAGCAGTGTGCTTTTAACTCCAGTTGTAGACCTGCTCTTGCCTCTAGCCTGTGTCCTGATCTTCTTTAGTCAGACACTTATCCCAGCCTGAGTTTCAGCTTCTTACACCTTCTTCTATGGCCCCCTCTTGTACATTCCCCTTTGCCCCCTGTCCACTCCCCTTTGCTCCCTGTCCACTCCCCTTTGCCCCCTGTACACTCCCCTTTGCTCCCTGTCCACTCCCCTTTGCTCCCTGTCCACTCCCCATTGCCCCCTGTCCACTCCCCTTTGCCCCCTGTACACTCCCCTTTGCCCCCTGTCCACTCTCCTCCGCCCCCTGTCCACTCCCCTCCGCCCCCTGTCCACTCCCCTTCGCACCCTGTCCATTCCCCTTCGCCCCCTGTCCACTCCCCTTCGACCCCTGTCCACTACCCTTCGCCCCCTGTCCACTCCCCTTTGCCCCCTTTCAACTCCCCTTTGCCCCCTGTCCACTCCCCTTTGCCCCCTGTCCACCCCCCTTTGCCCCCTGTCCACTCCCCTTTGCCCCCTGTCCACTCCCCTTTGCCCCCTGTCCACTCCCCTTTGCCCCCTGTCCACTCCCCTTTGCCCCCTGTCCACTCCCCTTTGCCCCCTGTCCACTCCCCTTTGCCCCCTGTCCACTTCCCTTTGCCCCCTTTCCACTCCCCTTTGCCCCCTGTCCACCCCCCTTTGCCCCCTTTCCACTCCCCTTTGCCCCCTGTCCACCCCCCTTTGCCCCCTGTCCACTCCCCTTTGCCCCCTGTCCACTCCCCTTTGCCCCCTGGCCACTCCCCTTTGCCCCCTGGCCACTCCCCTTTGCCCCCTGGCCACTCCCCTTTGCCCCCTGTCCACTCCCCTTTGCCCCCTGTCCACTCCCCTTTGCCCCCTGTCCACTCCCCTTTGCCCCCTGTCCACTTCCCTTTGCCCCCTGTCCACTCCCCTTTGCCCCCTGTCCACTTCCCTTTGCCCCCTGTCCACTCCCCTTTGCCCCCTGTCCACTCCCCTTTTCCCCCTGTCCACTTTCCTTTGCCCCCTGTCCACTCCCCTTCGCCCCCTGTCCACCTTCCAGCTACACCCTCTAAACTCCTCCCCATGTCTCAGTCCTTGCTGTCTATACTCCTTTCCCAGCCTCCAGAATGATCCTCTTCCCCCCCTGTCCTACTCTCACAATCCCCCTCAGTTATGACTCCTATCTCCATCCCCTAGCCCACAGCCTGAACCTATGCTACCCGAGCTCCAGTCCCAGCCTGACATAGAGAGAGTCTCCAGGGGCCCGAGCCATCAGCCTGGAAACAACTCGGCAGCCCTGAGAGCCCCAGCCTACACACCAAGACAACACTTGTCTCTACATGCACCGGCATGAGCCTTTACATTTACATTACATTTACATTTACATTTAAGTCATTTAGCAGACGCTCTTATCCAGAGCGACTTACAAATTGGTGCATACACCTTATGACAACCAGTGGAACAGCCACTTGCATCTAAATCTTGTTGGGGGTGAGAAGGGGGGTGACCTGTGCCTGTGTCTGTATAGAGTTTAAGTGTGTCGGAGCGTGTGCCGTGAGTGATTTTACGAGCGCCTGCCTATGAGTAAAAGTGCGCAAGCATGTTTGTACAGTACACACTGGTTGCGTTTGTGCGCGCACGCAGGCTACGCACGCAAGGGCGAGAAAAGACGTTCCGCAATGAGAGTGAAGTAAGCTCTGACATAACACTCCCCCTGACGCGCCGTGTATACCCATTCGCCATGTTTATCAGAGATCGATTTGAATAAATGGGCCTCGTCTCCGTGGCTCTGGCCTCTCCTGATAGGGTCCTGGCGCTGCAGCACTTGCATAATGCAGAGCCGATTGGGGGGGGTGGAGCGGGGGAAACATTAATCAGCGCGTGTTTAGCTAGGCCACATCTCCCCCATGTCTCCCTTTAATTGCCATTCATTATTCAGCATGATTATTTACCCGCAAACGCCCCAACAGAGATGCTAGCGTGTTACTGTATGTGATGTGTTTTGGGGATCCTGCTGCAAGTTAATTTTACAGCTGTGGAGGAGGGGTTGAGATGAAGGGGGGTTGTGGGAAATTAGTTTTGGGCTGGCGAAAACTTGGTTAGGGGGATAGGGAAGTACCACCTTAAAATAAGTTGTATTTAAGGAGAGTATATGTCTTTTTTTTGTGTAGTGTTAAATAGTAAATTAAATAACTATAGGATGACCCATTATACTTTATAAATGCTTTCTAAATTATAATAAATGCTCATTTAGTCATTTTATAATACATGCCTTGTTAATGAATGGTTATGAAAGCCAAAAGACTCATTTATCAGCAGTATAGGCCGATAGCTACACTACTTATAAATAGTTTATTAAGCTTATTAACCTCTTAGGCCGGAAAACGTGCCTCCAGAAATCCTGTTGATTTCCTGGTCACTCAAGCATCTTGGTTTTGCCTGTAGATTTTGTTCTATGGCACTCACAGTGAAAATCTATGCAGTTCTGGAAACGTCAGAGTGTCTTCTTTCCAAAACTATCAATTCCAAGCATAGTCGAGCATCTTTTCGTGACAAAATATTGCGCTTAAAACGGGCACGTCTTTTTATCCAAAAATGAAATACTGCCCCTATAGGACTAACAGGTTAAAAAACGAGACCCGTCATTTAGTGTCGGAAGCTACCTGTAGACTTCCAGTCATTGACTGACTTCCAGCCAGACTTCCAGTCATTGACTGACTTCCAGTCATTGACTGACTTCCAGCCATTGACTGACTTCCAGCCAGACTTCCAGTCATTGACTGACTTCCAGTCATTGACTGACTTCCAGCCAGACCTCCAGTCATTGACTGACTTCCAGCCAGACTTCCAGTCATTGACTGACTTCCAGCCAGACTTCCAGTCATTGACTGACTTCCAGCCAGACTTCCAGTCATTGACTGACTTCCAGCCAGACTTCCAGTCATTGACTGACTTCCAGCCAGACTTCCAGTCATTGACTGACTTCCAGCCAGACTTCCAGTCATTGACTGACTTCCAGCCAGACTTCCAGTCATTGACTGACTTCCAGCCAGACTTCCAGTCATTGGGCTAACGCTAGTCAGCATTGGCTTGCGAAACTAACTTCCCTCAAACTGCACGCAGTTTACATAATTAATGGTGTCCACGAGGTCATCGGACTCCGGGTAAGTAGAAAAACGGCTCGATTGCGCGAATCTCACCGTATCCCCTTACCACTTAGCCTAGGGAAGAGTCGGTCCCTTTCTCTCAAGCCCTATTTCTCCTCATGTTTTTAGACTTCATATCCGCATTTACATAAGAACACAATATGCATATATTGCAATCCCTAACTGGGGGTGTCTAGTTCATTGGATATGGGAAATGCCTCCTTAATAACACCGGGAAAGTGGATTGGAGAGAAGGAGAAGACCGAGGGCTGGTCTGTTTGATGCCAGCCAGGTCATTTGAATGAATGAGTAAAATGCATGGGACGGGGGGAGCCCTCTCCTGCCTACAGTCATGTAGATGAATATACCGGTGGTTAGGGGCCTCTGAAAACACCCTCCGAGGGGGAGGAATAGGCCCCCAGGCTGCCAAACGGGGAGGAGGAAAGGAGAGTCCAGAGTGGAGGAGAGGAGCGAGGGATTAGAACGGAGTCATAATTCACTTAAGCCATGTTTCAATCCATTTACTAAACAGTGTCTGTGACACTTTAAAGAGCGTACGCCCTGCCCTCTGACAGCCAGTGAAATGAACCCTGGAACCCCCACGACAGAGCGAGAAGCTAGAGGTGTGAAAGGAGGAATATTCCGTTGGTTTGGCTAGTTATCCGACTGATGATCTCAGTAATCTACATGTGAGTCACTCAAAAAAAAAAGGATCACCTATCTGTGTCATGTGTTCATTTGAATTGTTCACTACAGTCCATCATAAAGTGGATGAGTGAAATCAAATCAGAGTTTATTTGTCACGTGCACCGAATACAACCGGTGTAGACTTTACAGTGAAATGCTTACCTAACCAAAAGTGCGATTTTTAAGTAAAAAATAGGTATTAGGTGAACAATAGATAAGTAAAGAAATAAAAACAACAGTAAAAAGACTGTAAAAAATAACAGTAGCGAGGCTACATACAGACACTGGTTAGTCAGGCTAATTGAGGTAGTATGTACATGTAGGTATGGTTAAAGTGACTATACATATATGATAAACAGAGAGTAGCAGCAGCGTAAAAGAGGGGTGGGTAATGTAAATCGTCTGGGGAGTCACTTGTTCAGGAGTCTTATGGCTTAGGGGGTAAAAGCTGTTAAGTAGCCTTTTGGTCACAGACTTGGTTCTCTGGTAATGCTTGCCATCCGGTAGCAGACAATTTTTAGGGCCTTCCTCTGACACCGCTTGGTGTAGAGGTCCTGGATGGCAGGGAGCTTAGCCCCAGTGATGTACTGGGCCGAACGCACTACCCTCTGTAGTGCCTTGCGGTCGGAGGCCGAGCTCTTGCTGTACCAGGCAGTGATGCAATCGGTCAGGATGCCCTCGATGTTGCAGCTGTAGAACTTTTTGAGGATCTGAGGACCCACGTTAAATCTTTTTAGTTTCCTGAGGGGGAATAGGTGTTGTCGTGTCCTCTTCACGACTATCTTGGTGTTTTTGGACCATGTTAGTTTTTTGGTGAAGTGGACGCCAAGGAACTTGAAGCTCTCAACCTGCTCTACTACAGCCCAGTCGATGAGAACGGGGGTGTACTTGGTCCTCCTTTTCCTGTAGTCCACAATCAAAACCTAGATCAGTCAGCGATAGCACTGTCCCCCTTAATATAATCCAATTGACCTAATTTGCAATGATACCTTTTGCTACAGAGTTGTCCATCAAACAGATATCTACACTGCAAAGATGATATGTCACACAAAGAGATTCATTTCAGTCTACCAGCCACACACGATTACAAGCCTTATTTATTCAAATGAAGTCACATAATGCCATCGTAAAATTCTCCAAACATATCTTTGACCAGATAGTTTCAGTTTGAAAAACATGGTTTATTCTACCTTATAGCAGATCCAGCTCTGAGACATCACATCTCCAGACAGGACAGAACTTATCAAACCGGATCCATCCTCTGTGTTTGACACTTGACATAAGAGAAAAGAATGGGAGGGGTGGAGAGGTGACTTGGGATAAGCCTTATACCCCCCCCGCGCAACTTCTCATGAGGCCCTTCTGTGATCCCCCAACATTCTCTCTCTCTCTCGCTCTTCTTTCTCCTCTCTCTCTTCTCTTTCTTCTCTCTCTCCAACAAGCAACCAAGCAGTTCACTAAAGAGCAAAGCAGCTGTGGCACTGCCCAAAGACCGGTGATGCTGTACATGCATGCAAGTGAGGGAGAGAGGGGCAAGAGGAGGGAGAAGTATAAGAGAGATGGGGGGGATAGGAGAATGAAAACGAGAGAGAAGCAGCAGAGAGCGCAGAAACCCTAGAAGAGTCCGTTTACCCGGAGAAGAAGGCTGGAAGAGAGCCTCCTCAGAGACAGATGAAAATAATGAGGACTTTTCTGTCAGGAAAGATTTACAAAATCTTACCCATGTTATTAAAATTTAAAATCTCTATTTTTTTCTCTCTTTTCCTTCTCCCTTAGTGTATTTTCTTCACAGCACACCCTTATTACCAGTCCTAATGAGGCCAGGGATACACCTCTATGGTGTGAGAGTCAGTGAAACTGTGGGTGTGCGCGTGCGTGTGCCCTAAAGCCCCACACACACACCCCCTCTCTGCTGGCTCTCTGAGGTGGACTTGTGGACATACAGACACACATTCAGACAGACAGACGGACACAGCACATCACTACTACCTTAGAAAACAAACTTAACACCCAGAGACCCCCCCCCCCTCCTTTCCACTACTAGGCCAATAAAACTAAAATCAATGTCTGTCTGACCAATTCTGGTTCTTTCTCTCTAAATCCTGGGAATATGCAGCATGGGACAGGAGTGGAGGAGAGGATAGAAAAGAGGGAAGGGAACAAGGGAGGGGAAAAGAGGGAGGGAGGGAGGGGTGCCGGAAGGCTCAATGTGTTCACAAATAGTGAGAGTAATGGAAATGGTGCAGAAAGCTGGAAAGGGGGGGGGGGCGAGCCCTGACTAACGCGTTTGCTTGTGATCGTGAACTAATACAAATAAATATTTTATTCTATTGCCCGTCTTCACACCCCTCCTCCTCACTCACACTCACGTCAAAGTACTCTGTTTAAATCGACCGATTCAATGGAAAGAGCTGTAAGAACTGGCCTTGTTTCAATCTAATGAATGAAACAGATCTAGTAAAAGGAGTCAAATCAGCGGCAACAGCGTACTGTACAAAATACACGTGTTAAGACATAAATTGTGTGCGAAGACAAAAAAAACCCAGTCATAAACATGAAACTATTTGAGATGCTGGGTTAACAGCTTGGACAATAGGCTGACCTGAAGTAGTGCAATGTTACCCCTCTATATGCATGTCCTGCCTACACACGCACACACACACGCACACGCACACACACACACACACACACACACACACACACACACACACACACACACACACACACACAGGGCTGAAAAAAATTGAGCTCTTTAATGGCATATTATTTACTTTAAAAAGTCCCCGACATCATGTAATTCCCGAAAGAAAAACAGTACTTATGCACACATAGATACTATCACACTCTAGCCAGTACTGAATGCTGTATCTCAATAAGAACCTGAACGTTATTATACATACTATCACACTCTAGCCAGTACTGAATGCTGTATCTCAATAGGAACCTGAATGTGTTTATACATCATTTTCACAAGGGCTTATTAGTCAAATTCCAGTGTAATTACCCACTGGATCTCTTCATGAAAGTAGGAGTGATTTTTTTTGGGGGTTACTAGTACATGCTCATATACACCACAATGAGGGCTCTCTTTTCCTTCCCACACGCGTCCTCCGACAGGCTTGTTCAATCTCTAGCTCTATTTGTTGTATTCTACATTCTGTGCCACGGTTGGGAGGGAGTCTGTCTCCGTTTGGAGTCCGTGGTCTGAGCGAGGCGCACAGCCGCTCCATGACGGAGCACCCTTTCTTTCTTTTTTTTTTACGAGCTTCGCACCGACGCATGAGAGCAGCACCGGGGCTCTACAAGTTCATCCATTTTTTATTTGGCGGCTAACAACCCAGCCTGCAGCCGAGGCTGGGACTTGGACCTCTACCTGGAAATGTGTTGGAGGGAGGAGGGAGATGGAAAGTGTGGTATGGAGGGAGGATGAGATGCAGAAAGGGAGAGAATGAGAGAGAGAAGTTGGGCACTGTGTGTGTGTGTGTGTGTGTGAAAGAGAGCCAGGCAAAGAAAGTGAGAGAGGAGAGCGAATGAGGGGAAATAAATAAGGGGAGAGAAAATACCTTGTTTGCAACTGTTTCTGGAATTTTCAAGAACTTTTGCCTGTAGTGGTTTCAGGCAGCTGCAGCCTCCTGTCCCGATGAAATGTACAGGTGGCTTTTTGAGGCTCTCTCTTATTTTTATAGGTACACAGATCACTTCCCTAGCTGGCAGCCTGACAGAAAAGTAGCTCTCTTTCCTTCCCTCCCTTTCTCTACAATCTCGCTCCCCCTCACCCGATCCCCCCACTCCCTTCATGTTCTCCTTTTCTGTTTTCGACTTACCTTCCTCTCTATTTTTTAGTTTAACCACTTTCTCCTTACGTCCACATGATCTCTCCCACCCTACTTACCTTTCGGTCCCCCTTTGTCTTTTCTTGCGTCCCTTATTCCACCCTTTCCCCTATTCTCTTTTCACTCCCCCTCCTTTTAATATGTGGATAATATGTGCATTGTGTGTCCTGCATACTTCACTTATCTCCCATAGGCATCTCGGAACAAACAAATAGCTGGAGAAAGGACAGAGGACATCTTTCGACTATGTCCACAATGGGGCTTCTTCTTCTAATATAGTGGCATTTAATTAGGTATTTTTCAGAGGAAGGGCCCCCAAACAATTGTTGAAGACTCCAGCCACAGACTGTTGTCTCTGCTACCGCACGGCAAGTCTGGAACCATAAGGACCCTGAACAGCTTCTACCGCCAAGCCATAAGACTAAACAAGACTGCTACACAACTAATCAAATGGCTACCCTAAATACCCGGAATAACCGCATTCAACCTTTTTTGCACTAACTTACTAACTTTTATGCACATATGCTGCTGCTGTCTACCCACCCTGTTGTCTCGTCACTTTACCCCTACCATATGTACATAGCTAACCTCCATTACTTCGTACCCCTGCACACCGACTCTGTACTGGCACTCCCTGTATTTAGCCATGTTCATTTTTCACTCGTTATTCGCTGTGTATTTATTCCTCGTGTCACTATTTCAATGTTTTATTATGTTTTGCCTTATCGTTGACTCTGCATTGTTGGAAGAGGACTCGTAGGTAAGGATTTCACTGTTAGTCGACACCTGTTGTCCACGAAGCATGTGACAAATTAAATGTGATTTTGACCCCTACGATGCTCAAGTGTGCCTACACAGGATTCTTAGAGGAGCCTCGACTTGGAGGGCAAGGTTATATTGCTGTGCAAATGCCACACGACTGAGTATGTAGGCCATACATGGATGTTGCATGTAAAAAATAACAACAAAAAGACTTCTATACCCTAATCTTTACAGTATAATGTATTATTACAAAAACATACTGTATGCAAGGATACATGGGGTTGATTTAAGTGGTTGGAAAAGCAATAGGGTAGACTTGACCTAACTTGCTGTTCAAGCATTAACCCCTGACGGGTCCCACCGCTGCACCCAACTGCTGTTGTGACTGATGCTATGTATTCTGGGAAGGTGGCTGGGCAGAGCGGGACATTGAGATGGGAATCCCTCCAGCCTGGAGGTTAATAGTGAATAGTACAGCGTTTATACAGCGCCCGATAAATTACTTTTCTCACCATTTCGTCTCACTTGCTAAGATTTCCGAACACAAAACCTCTCGGCCGCATTCCACGGGAGGGCCAGCTGCGCATCGGATTAACAGGGCCTGCTGTAAGGGCGTGACATTAGCCATGGAGCCACAGGCCTCCAAAACTATGATGCACATACATTTTTATTGTTTGTTCAGTATTGAAATCTCATTAGGCCACATAAATCATCCTTATGGGCTGTCCATTCGCTTTCACTGAGATGGTGGGGAGGAAAAGGAGAAGGGGGGAGTTGAGCAGGGATGCGCTGAGCATTCTAGAGCAGACCCGGGGCAATGGTTTATGATGTCTGCATGCTGCGTTGCAGTCACACAATACCCGCCACAGACAGAGTGAAAAGAGAAAGATAGATGGGGTTTCAGTGGATTCGTTCACATGGCTGTCTCGTTAAAGACTTTAAGGAAAGTTACGATGTCAGCTGTATAGGTGCATGTTGTGCTGCTTTTCTACGTAGAAGTATTGGGTCCGACAATGGTAGTAGGAATACAGCCAGGATTGACATTTGACACCAAATTCCTTTTTTCATGGAATTTGGCAACTTGAAGCCATTGGATCAGGAATAGATAAGAGATTTAAAAAGCTGTTTGGAATCGCAGCATTACAGAAAAGGATGGGGGGGGGGGACAAACAGAAATGACAAACGATGTTTATGGAAGCGCCGCCAAGAGTTTTTTGCCATGTTTGTTGTATCTTAAAACATTCAATAACTTGACATCATGGCACCACGTGACATTGTTTGCTGAAGCAAGCAGCCAGAGTCCTGTCTCTGCTCCAAACAATGCTTTAAAACTAATTACGTCGTAAAATAGGGCTGTCTAGGATTCCACGGAGGAGAAGTAATGAGGAAACGTGTGTTTATGTCTGTGTCTTTTTTTAAATTAAATAGTTTGGAGACTCTTTTTGTGTTTGTTTGCCGTTTCGAATAAAGTCTCCAAATATTTGCTTAAAACCCCCTGCGGCTTCATTCAGCATCCTGTGTCTCCAGATATGGGTAATGTTGACATAGTGATCTCAACCCCAAAATACACACACACACACACACACACACACACACACACACACACACACACACACACACACACACACACACACACACACACACACACACACACACACACACACACACACACACACACGACAGAGTATTGCCTACTCAGTTAGGAAGTACACCTTTCTTCTGAAATGAAAGGCATTTCTTCTGTAAAGAAATGTTTTCAGCAAAGTTTTTTAACAAAAGCTATTTTGGAATAAGTATAGTAATTAAACACAACGTGAGCATTTAACGTTTCTTCTGACACGGAGTCACGCAGAGACCAAGGTCTCTTTTACAGATGAGCCATCAAATACCATTGCCCATTGTGTGTGCTTAACCACAAACACACTCAAGCAGGACCTTGGTTGCACAAAGCGGAATAACTGAAAAATTATGGCAAGACTGAATCAACATTTTGCATTTCATTCATTTAGCAGATGCTCTTATCCAGAGGGACTTACAGTTAGTACATTCATCTTAAGATACCTAGGTGGGACAACCACATATCTCAGTCATAGTAAGTCAAATTTTCCTCAAAGTAGCTATCAGAAAAGTCTGTGTTAGTAGGGGGAGGGGCGAGTGCAATGGGATTATTTAAGATACTCTTTGAAGAGGTAGCGTTTCAGAAGTTTTTGGAAGATGGGCATGGACTCTGTCTGGGCCAGCGACGGTGGCTTTGTGCCCATAGGCGATGTTGTTGCCGGTGATGTCTGGTGAGGACCTGCCTTAGAACAGGCCTACAAGCCCTCAGTCCAGCCTCTCTCAGCCTATTGCAGACAGTCTGAGCACTGATGGAGGGATTGTGCGTTCCTGCCTTTTTGGCCTGCCTTTGACATCGGGTGCTGTAGGTGTCCTGGAGGGCAGGTAGTTTGCGTTGGGCAGACCGCACCACCCTCTGGAGAGCCTTGCGGTTGCGGGCGGTGCAGTTGCCGTACCAGTGGGAGATACAGCCCGACAGGATGTTCTCAATTGTGCTTCTGTAAAAGTGTGTGAGGGTTTAAGGTACCAAGCCAAATTTCTTTAGCCTCCTGAGGTTGAAGAGGCGCTGTTGCGCATTCTTCACCACACTGTCTGTGTGGGTGGACCATTTCAGCTTGTCAGTGATGTGTACGCAGAGGAACTTTCCACCGTCTCCACTGCGGTCCCATCGATGTGGACAGGGGGGTGCTCCCTCTGCTGTTCCCTGAAGTCCATGATCATCTCCTTTGTTTTGTTGACGTTGAGTGAGAGGTTATTTTCCCGGCACCACACTCGCAGAGCCCTCACCTCCTTCCTTAAGCTTTAAGGTAGGGAGGGGCAGTTCCTCTCGCTGCTCCATAGGCAAGTACACCATGGAGAGGCGGGGCGACATGTGTTTGGCGCACGCAAACCACTCGACAGAACACTCCTCTGTGGCACACAGCCATAGCGACCTATGGAAACAATGGCTGTGACAGTTAGTAGCCTCGCACTTCAAAACTAGCGCTTAGGAAAAAACAAAGAGCTCTTTCCTTCTACCTCAGGCCATTCACCTGGTTTGAATAGTCTGTCATACACTAGCAGTGCAGCTACAGTTCTATGGACAGGCCAACACACAGGGTGATGGTGACTGACTGGAAAATAGCAAGAAAAAAACAGCCTCTGACTCATGTCTTGATTTCTAAAGTTTCATTGTTTGGGCCAGTCTGAACAGACTGTGTTTACAGTTTAAAGTTGAGCCAGGTTATTTGGTGGTGTGGATAAAAATTTGCTCCAGCAAGAGAGGTCAGAGGTCAAGCCCACAGGCTTCAGGGCAGCAGGCCTGTCTTAGAGTTAACCCTGCGACCTCCGGGGTTATGGACACACTACGCTAGTGTGGCCGGGAGGCAGAAGCACAGGAGATGAACTGAGGTCCACCGTGTGTGTGTGTGTGTGTGTCTCAGTGTGTGAGAGTTTGTGTACGTGCATGTTCGCATTACGAGGGCGTAGTGGAAAAGTGGAAAACTACAGGAGTGCAACTGACGAGTCCGTGTGAAATAACCATCGGATTACACAAGAAGCCTCAACAGAATCTGGGTTTGTGATTCATCGGTTGTTGGATAACCACTTGTTTGGGCCTTGTGTTTCTTCTCAAAGCCGACCAGCTCCATTCTGCGGATAAACGGGCGGAAGCTCCAAGCTGGTTGGTCAGTCCAGTAAGAGGGGGAAAAAAATGATAATGTCATCTACCGTTTGACACTACAAGGGAGGTTTTAGTCAGTCTAAATAATCCATGCCGATGCATTAAATTTGCAGACCCACCTTCCTTCTCCTTCTCCAGTACAATCCCAGTCTCAGCTGTGAGAGAGGAGGAGGGCTAGTGGAGAGTGAGAGGGGGATAGTGGGGATGATGAGAGAGAGAGAGAGAGACACCTAAGATGTGAGCGAGTGGAGAAAAACAATGTCCTAGAGGAAGAGGAAAGAGAGAGCGAGAAAGAGGGGCCCAATCCAGCAAGAGAGAGGAGGGGAGAGAGAAAGAGAAAGTGAGAAAAAGGAGAGGTGAGGGGATAGGAGGGGAAGAAGCCCCGAGTGACACTGATTCCCTGATTCCCTCATGATTGACCCCCCCCCACTCCGCAGTTAAAAAAAGAACAATTTGAGGATGGGGCCAGCAGTGAGACGGGTTTGTTGCATTAACTGGGTTATTGACATGATGCTCTGGCTCCATTTGCTTAGTGCCCTGGAGGCTGGAATCCATAGACTCCGCTCCCAACTAATCAAGGCCCGCAGCCACACAGGGTCAGGCTGAAGAAAACGCAGAAAAAAATCTATAGGAAACTTTGCGATGGAACGACAGGGAGGAAAGCGGGAGAGAGGGAGAGTAGGGTTTCAGAAAGTCCTCTCTAAGCACAAATGAATACACGACACTTTCCTACTTTCCTGCATTTATTGCCATCTCTGAATGTACGGAGTGGTGGAGTGAGCTTGAGAGACGCAGATTGCTAGTTCATCTCTCCATCCCTAACAAGTCAGGGTTGAAAGGTCAGGGGTTGTCAGGGCTGCTTGGGGACTCCCTCTACGAAATGGAAGTCAAGAGATGAAGTCCCAATAACAATCTGGTATGAGTTTAGTTCCAGCTGGAGACTTTCTTGTGGACACGTAACTCACACAGCATAATGCTCCGCCCACTCTTTACCCCTTTTCTCTCTCCTTAACAAACCCCCAAAACCTGTGAGCTAATAGTGAAAGGATTTCTTTCCAAATCGGAAAAAAAAGGTTGGGGGTGCACATCTTGAATGCGAACGCAATTGATCAAAACCAGTAATGAATGGTAACGGTTATATTGGGCTCAATTTCTGAGAGTTGAAAGACATCTTTGGCAGTATTATATAAACTTCAAATATCTGGTGTCTAGTAGGCTACAGAAGTAGAGATAAGGACCTATTCTTTCTCTGAATCTCCCAAATCTTGAAGGATCCAAATGTCCCGTCGATGCCTCTCCGTGTACAGTATCGCACTCAGTGTAGACACGCGTGACATGTCCAAAACATCCCTTACACTCGGTCATCTACATACAGTAAGGCTTGACCCTGTCCTAGGCGTCGAGTCCCTTCTCAGACACTCTCCATTACCATCACCATACATTCAAAACATCATAGGCTAACCAAGGAACCAGAGTTACACAGTGGAAAATTCAAGGGGAACCATCATCCATTATTAATACTGAAGACTTCGATTTTTCACACACAGAGAGAGAAAGTGCAAGAGAGGAGAGATAGTTTTCTACCAGGACACAACCCTGTTTGGGTTTGTCCCTTCGCACTGAAGGAGAGTAGGTTTATGCTATCAAAAGGGATTTTTCTTCACTTGTTGGTCTATTTATCCACAGTCGATTAGAGGTTGGGGAAGGGGGGCTGGGATAAGACAGATGATTGGCTGTAGGCTGAGAATTGTGGCTAAAACCTCAGACAGGCAGATCCAGGGAGAGGCAAATGAACTAAAGTAAAGCGTGGTTTTATTTTGAAGACAGAAAGATAGGTGTGGTGAAGATCTATTTCGAGTACGCAAATTACATAGTAGCAAATAAGAGAAACCACACACACAATGCCAAACAAACATGCAGCCATGTTAATTATTTTTTTTTACCTGGGAACACTATTAGATCTAGAAATCCATATATTACCAATTGGATCATTTTATAGTACATCTTCTTTGAATAACAAAGGCCGATTCTCCTTCGCTCCGCTAATAGATGTTAACTTGTGTCTTTGCTGCTAACCTCCAACGGCTAATGCCCACCCTCCAACGGCTAATGCCCACCCTCCAACGGCTAATGCCCACCCTCCAACGGCTAACGCCCACCCTCCAACGGCTAACGCCCACCCTCCAACGGCTAATGCCCACCCTCCAACGGCTAATGCCCACCCTCCAAAGGCTGACGCTCACCCTCCAACGGCTAATGCCCACCCTCCAACGGCTAACGCCCACCCTCCAACGGCTAATGCCCACCCTCCAACGGCTAATGCCCACCCTCCAACGGCTGACGCTCACCCTCCAACGACTAATGCCCACCCTCCAAAGGCTGACGCTCACCCTCCAACGGCTAATGCCCACCCTCCAACGGCTAATGCCCACCCTCCAAAGGCTGACGCTTACCCTCCAATGGCTAATGCCCACCCTCCAAAGGCTGACGCTCACCCTCCAACGGCTAATGCCCACCCTCCAAAGGCTGACGCTCACCCTCCAACGGCTAATGCCCACCCTCCAACGGCTAATGCCCACCCTCCAAAGGCTGACGCTTACCCTCCAACGGCTAATGCCCACCCTCCAAAGGCTGACGCCCACCCTCCAAAGGCTAACGCCCACCCTCCAAAGGCTAACGCCGACCCTCCAACGGCTAACGCCCAACTTCCCCAGTTAGGAGGAAGTGCAGATCAGCAGCCCCCCCCCACCGCCATCGTGGCGTCCCTGATATTCTAGATATTCTTATAATTAGCCCTTATGAACCCCATAGCATCCTCCTGCCTTCATCCTCTATCTATCCCATTCTGGTTGCTGTGGAACAATCATGCTTGGATACATTAAAACACCTGCCCCGTGATCAAACGAACAAATACCTCCCGGGTCAGCGGAGGGCTACCCAACGTCAGTTAACAATGAAGCTTTTAAAACATCAGTCGTATGCAAAGCGGCTGGTACACAGGAGAGACAGGGGCGGCAGAGCAGAGCCAGAGAGCTCGAGCCTGGCCTTCTCGATCATTTACATTTTACATTGTAGCCATTTATTTTTACACTTTAATTTGTACTTGTCCCCCATGGGAATCGAACCCACAACCCCGGCGTTGCAGGCGCAAGGCTCAACCAACTGAGCCACACGGGAGCTATCAGAGAGTGGGGGGCCTTTCCTAAAGATATCAAGCTATTTATCACACAACTATGTCAGTTGATCCCCCAAACAGCATGACTATGGGAATCAGCTACAACATAGGATTTACTGCAGGAGAGTTTACGTGCAAAGGCGGGCTTGTGTTAGTTATGTGGTCCAACACAGGCACACATCCACAACATACACCAGGAGTCAAGATTGCCATTGAACTGTGAACGTCTGTCCATACAAAAGCCCAGATCCTTGTTTGCTGACGAGCAGCAGACACATTTCAAACATGCGTAAAGGCCTAGAGTCATATCTCCTCTTTACCTCCCTTTTGACAAAAACACAACAAACCAAAAATACCAAATGACCCAAATACCCAAAATTACACTTCAATTGGTTTGACAAACGTGCATTTTTTGGGAAATAGTGTGTGATTGCAGCCCGCAATTCGGCGTTTTCCAGCATGTGGGCATTCCGAGCTTGCTAGCTACCTATCCACCTGTTGTGTACTGGTGTCCTAGCTAGCACACGTTGTCCTTTCCTCACGCCTGCCGAACACCTGCCCCTGCCTCGTGAACAGAACTGCAGTAAAGCAGTGCCCAACAGGCGGGTGCGAAGGACACTGTCTACCTGGGTCCTAGCTAGGAAGCTATCGTTGTCACCCCCATCTCTTCTTCTTCTGGGTTACTATACTGAAGCGCCCACAATTACACCCTTCTCCTTTTTGGTGGAGAGGCTGCTTTTTTAAGCCAAGGGGGTGAGGTGGCGGCGAAAAGGTTTTTTCTTCTCTTCTCCCCCCTGACTCTCAACTGCTTGGTTAACCAACTGACCTGCTGTCAAAGGAGCCTTTGTGAGCGCGCTCTGGCAGCGGGCCAATCAGATCCTCCGGCTTGTCTGTCTCCGGGTGGAAAATGGCGCCCCTGGTATGTGATCTGCGGCAAAATGCGCAGACAGGCTGACTGCAGACAGGAGCGGGCAGGCTCTGACTCTAGGCCTTCCAAAATATGCCGGGGGGATGACCTGTTTTGGCACTCAGCCAAAGTGACACTGCACTATGGGGTTCTGTGGTTATTACCCTACTTATTATCTTATTCTTTATCACTCTTCCTTCCTCAGGGCCTGAGTGAGCTGCTTGCCAGGTAAAACAGGTGCACGGTGGAATAGGGACACCAACGTGATGTAATGATAAAGTCCCTGATCTCATTACATAAAGTATAAACATCTCATGACGCAACCGTAGGTCTTTCTAAAACCATATGTCTAGTTGGAGGAAAAAATAGAACAGACTGAGCCACTAGGCTCACGTGGTGCAAGTATGTGTGTGTGTGTGTGTGTGTCACATCAAATTAGATTCCTCACATGGTTCCTAAACAACAGGTTTAGACTAACAGTCAAATGCGGGTCCTTTTCCAATGCAGAGTTCAAGATAAAGATAACCGAAAATGTATAATACTAGAAATAGTGACACAAGGAATAATACACAGGGAATAACGAATAACAATAATGAGTAGAAACTGCATGGCCAAATACAGGGAGCACCAGTACTGAGTCAATGTGCAGGGATAGAGGTAGCTATGTCCATATGGTAGGGCTAAAGTGACTAGGCAACAGGATAGATAATAGACAGACGCAGCAGTGTTTATGGGGAGTGTGAAAGTGTGAGTGGCGTCAGTATGCATGTGTGCGTATGTTATGGACAGGTGAAGTTGGAAGTTTACATACACCTTAGCCAAATATATATGAACTCCGTTTTGGACAATTCCTGACATTTAATCCTAGTAAGAAATCCCTGTCTTAGGTCAGTTAGGATCACCACTTTATTTTAAGAATGTGAAATGTTAGAATAATAGTAGAGAGAATTATTTATTTCAGCTTTTATTTCTTTCATCACATTCCCAGCAGGTCAGAAGCTTATTTACACTTAATTAGTATTTGGTAGCATTGCCTTTAAATTGTTTAACTTGGGTCAAACGTTTCAGGTAGCCTTCCACAAGCTTCCCACAATAAGTTGGATGGATTTTGGCCCATTCCTCCTGACAGAGCTGGTGTAACTGAGTCAGGTTTGTAGGCCTCCTTGCTCTCACACGCTTTTTCAGTTCTGCCTACACATTTTCTATAGGATTGAGGTCAGGGCTTTGTGATGACCACTCCAATACCTTGACTTTGTTGTCCTTAAGCCATTTTGCCACAACTTTGGAAGTACACTTGGGGTCGTTGTCCATTTGGAAGACCCATTTGCGACCAAGCTTTAACTTCCTGACTGATATCTTGAGATGTTTCATCAGACCCGAGGACATTTCTCCAAAAAGTACAATCTTATATATCCCCATGTGCAGTTGCAAACCGTAGCCTGGCTTTTCTATGGCGGTTTTGGAGCTGAGCGGCCTTTCAGGTTATATAGGACTCGTTTTACTGTGGATATATACTTTTGTACCTGTTTCCTCCAGCATCTTCACGAGGTCCTTCGCTGTTGTTCTGGGATTGATTTTCACTTTTCACACCAAAGTACGTTTATCTCTAGGAGACAGAACGCGTCTCCTTCCTGAGCAGTATGATGGCTGTGTGTTCCCATGGTGCTTATACTTGCGCGCTATTGTTTGTAGCGGTCAGCCGATTAATCGGAATGGCCGATTAATTAGGGCCATTTTCAAGTTTTCATAACAATCGTAATCGGTATTTGACACCGATTGTGGTCGATTTAAAAAAACAACACCTTTATTTAACTAGGCAAGTCAGTTAAAAACACATTCTTATTTTCAATGAAGGCCTAGGAACGGTGGGTTAACTGCCTTGTTCAGGGGCAGAACGACAGATTTTTAACTTGTCAGCTCGGGGATTCATTTTTGCAACCTTCCGGCTACTAGTCCAACGCTCTAACCACCTGCCTTACATTGCACTCCACGAGGAGCCTGCGTGGTAAGCTGACTGACTACCTGTTATGTGAGGGCAGCAAGAAAACAAGGTAAGTTGCTAGCTAGCATTAAACATATCTTATAAAAAAACAATCAATCTTAACATAATCGCTAGTTAACTACACATGGTTGATATTACTAATATATCTAGCTTGTCCTGCGTTGCATATAATCAATGCGGTGCCAGTTAATTTGTCATCGAATCACAGCCTATTTCGCCAAACAGGTGATGATTTTATTTATTTATTTCACCTTTATTTAACCAGGTAGGCAAGTTGAAAACAAGTTCTCATTTACAATTGCGACCTGGCCAAGATAAAGCAAAGCAGTTCGACACATACAACGACAGAGTTACACATGGAGTAAAACAAACATACAGTCAATTATACAGTATAAACAAGTCTATATACGATGTGAGCAAATGAGGTGAGATAAGGGAGGTAAAGGCAAAAAAAGGCCATGGTGGCAAAGTAAATACAATATAGCAAGTAAAACACTGGAATGGTAGATTTGCAGTGGAAGAATGTGCAAAGTAGAGATAAAAATAATGGGGTGCAAAGGAGCAAAATAAATAAATAAAATAAATACAGTAAGGGAAAGAGGTAGTTGTTTGGGCTAAATTATAGGTGGGCTATGTACAGGTGCAGTAATCTGTGAGCTGCTCTGACAGTTGGTGCTTAAAGCTAGTGAGGGAGATAAGTGTTTCCAGTTTCAGAGATTTAACAACCGCATTCGCGTAAAAAGCACTGTCGTTGCACCGATGTGTACCTAATCATAAACATCAATGCCTTTCTTTAAAATCAATACACAAGTATATATTTTTAAACCTGCATATTTAGTTAATATTGCCTGCTAACATTAATTTCTTATAACTAGGGAAATTGTGTCATTTCTCTTGCGTTCCGTGCAAGCAGTATATGCAGCAGTTTGGGCCACCTGGCTCATTGCGAACTGTGTGAAGTCCATTTAATCCTAACAAAGGCCGTAGTTAATTTGCCAGAATTGTACATAATTATGACGTAACAATAAAGGTTGTACAATGTAACAGCAATATTTAGACTTAGGGATGCCATCCGTTAGATAAAATACGGAACGGTTCCGTATTTCACTGAAATGATAGTTTCCGGAATCGACCATATTAATGACCAAAGGCTCGTATTTCTGTGTGTTATTATGTTATAATTAAGTCTATGATTTGATAGAGCAGTCTGACTGAGCGGTGGTAGGCAGCAGCAGGCTCGTAAGCATTCATTCAAACAGCACTTTTGTGCGTTTTGCCAGCAGCTCTTTGTTGTGCTTCAAGCATTGAGCTGTTTATGACTTGAAGCCTATCAACTCCCGAGATTAGGCTGGTGTAACCGATGTGAAATGGCTAGCTAGTTAGCGGGGTGTGCGCTAATAGCGTTTCAATCGGTGACGTCACTTGCTCTGCAAGGGCCGCGGCTTTTGTGGAGCGATGGGTAACGATGCTTCGAGGGTGGCTGTTGTTGATGTGTTCCTGGTTCGAGCCCAGGTAGTGGCGAGGACAGGGACGGAAGCTATACTGTTACACTGGCAATACTAAAGTGCCTATAAGAACATCCAATAGTCAAAGGTACAGGAAATACAAAAGGTATAGAGAGAAATAGTCCTACAATTCCTATAATAACTACAACCTAAAACTTTTTAACTCATGCTAAAAGGAACCACCAGCCTCCAGGTCGAAAGCCATGCGTCCTCCGAAACACAACCCAACTAAGCCGCACTGCTTCTTAACACAGCGCGCCTCCAACCCAGAAGCCAGCCGCACCAATGTGTCGGAGGAAACACCGTGCACCTGGCTACCTTGGTTAGCGTGCACTGCGCCCGGCCCGCCACAGGAGTCGCTGGTGCGCGATGAGACAAGGATATCCCTACCAGCCAAACCCTCCATAGCCCGGACGACGCTAGGCCAATTGTGCGTCGCCCCACGGACCTCCCGGTCGCGGCCGGCTGCGACAGAGCCTGGGCGCGAACCCAGAGCGATGTACTGCGCTGCGATGTACTATATTAAGTTAAATTGTCATTATTACAAATAAATAAATAAAATGGTCATCGGCTTTTTTTGGTCCTCCAATAATCGGTAATCGGTCGACCTCAAATTGTTTGTACAGATAAACGTGGTACCTTCAGGCGCACTGTCGTGCCCTCTTCACAACTGCATGGGTGTGTGTGGATCATGTTAATTCCTTAGTGATGTGGACACTGAGGACATTTAAGCTCTCGACCCGCTCCACTACAGGCCCATCGATGATGATGGGGGCGAGCTCGTCCCTCCGTCTCCTGCAGTCCACGATCTGCTCCTTTGTATGTGTGTGTGTGTGCGTGCGTGCGTGCGTGCGTGCGTGCGTGCGTGTGTGTGTGAGAGAGAGCGAAAATATGAGGGTGGGGGGGTGGGGGTAATCTTGAAAGATAATAGGGACTGTTCCCTGAAACAAACAAAACAAAGTTAGAAAATATGGCAATGTGCCCTTGAGCAAGGCACTTAACCCTAATAGGTTCCGTAAGTCATTCTGGATAAGAGTGTCTGCTAAATCATTTCAACGTAAATCATTTCAACACGGTTTACACACAAAAAGAGCCCAAGTTCTCACAAAATGTATTGATTACAGGATAGACAACCGAATTCGAAAAAACTCCTGCTTTGACACCTCCCTTCGTGATACAAGTATTTATGCTTTTAACTTCAGAACCAACTTGTGAACGCAGGAAATGATGAAACGTGAGGGAGCCAAATATCTCTCTGACTGAGAACCAGTTGAACCAGCCTAGAGCATGCCCTCTCTCCTCCCAAAAGAAAGAGATGAGAGAGGGAGAGACAGAGAAAGAGAGACAGCGGGGGAGAAAGAGAAGGGTGCTGAAATGTGTTCATACTTGCAGTGTCAAACGCCACCGAGCAAACATCAGCCCCTCCTATCGTTTACCTGCTATTGACAGACAGGATGAGAGGGAGACTGTGTGTGTGCGCATACACAGGGCTGAAATACACATATTCACATAGAAGAATGCTGGCACTAATGCACACACAACCTCATGGACGCACGCACACACACACACACACACACCTTCCATTGTTTGTAGAGTGAGAGTCAGGAAAGTTGGGACATGCTCATTTCACACCACAGGGCGAGCCGAGGAGGAGTAACAGAATCCAGTCGTAAAACATGGGGTGGGGTGGTATGGGATGGTATAGTATGGCTCCCCTTCTCTGCCTTTCTCACAGTTATCAATTATCATAATCCCGTCTCTCTCTGCACGCCTGTCACACTAAGCCTGCAGTTGGCTTTTTTTCCATTACAGAAGCACTCGGGTCAACCTCTGTTGACATAAACAAACTTTGTAAGCCATGGTTGCAAATAGAGCAGAATTCATACTGTGTTTGTTAAAAACTATCATGGAATGAAAAGGAAGAAAATATTACAAACAATAATTTCACAAATGCATGGACAAACAGCGAAGTGTATGTTTTAGGATCATCCGGGTACAGTATATTTAATGTTAGATCTCTCCTTACTATGCTTCCTCAGAACCACCGCACAGTTTATGAGTTAACCCCTTCAGCTCCGGAGCTAAATCAAAGTCTCCTGCTCTCAGAAGGGGGTCCGCAACCTCAAACGGCAACACTGTCGCCTGGAATAACCCTCATCCTCGTCTCCACCTTCATTTGGGTTAAGTGTCTCCGCTCCACACTGCCCACGCACCCAGAGATAGATGGAGAGAGCGAGGGGGGCCAAGGAGGGAGAGAGACGGGGGAGGTGGGAAAAGATGGATAAGGTTTGCGATATGCCAGACGCAACCTTCTCGCCAACAGCCGAATGTCGAAATTAGTCAGGAACTCTCATAAAACGCACATAGGCGGAACATTTTTAAAGTAAGCAGGATTGATATTTTTTATATTTAGCACTTTTTTTGGGGTACAAAAATTGGATTTGTTAGCGTACAGTATTTGTAGCGAGCGTATGGCCCCTAGGAATGACCACACCAGAGCGGATTTCTCGGGAAGTTCTATTTCGGGATTCGGGCCGCAGTGGTGTGTCAAATGAGAGGGAATGTTGTGTTTCGGGAAATCTAATTTGAGTCTGTTCTTTGTTTCACTGGCCTCATTTTGCAACGGCGGAGGCGGGAGGCGAACTTCCAAGCTCTAACGTCTCTCTGCCATCCATCGCAAAACAAGAAGAATGTCCAACGTTCTACTTCCAGCAACAACCTCACCAAGAAAAGGTTGTGGAGAGTTGACTGAAACGAGCTCCACTGTCCAATCCACACCGACAAAAATGTCTCTATTTCATGAAACACAAACTCTCTCCGTTTTACCACTGAATCCATTGAATTAGGCAAATAATTAATTGCAAGGTTATTCTCCGGTGTCACTGCGACATATGTACGCGTACATACATATACACATATTTAAAAAAACAAATATTAGCAGTCATCTCCTGCCGCTAATTGCGACTGACTCCCAGTGGGAGGAGAGTGGGGTCCTTGGTCGATAATTAATCCTCGTTTGGAAAAATAAATGACATTCATTAGCAGGGAATGGGGCCAAGTGCCATTATTTACATGGTAATAATCTGGAGCATTCTGGCAGCGCTCTTTTAAGGTTACGGAAATAACTCAGGGAAGAGGATGAGTACAATCACTCCTCTCCCTTTTCCTGTCTTCACACCCAGAACAATTAGGCCTGTGTGAACAGATGGGGACGCTTCTGACTGAAAAAGCCTTCTGAACGGCTTCTCATCTTTTTCTTATCTCACACACACACACACACACACACACACACACACACACACACACACACACACACACACACACACACACACACACACACACACACACACACACACACACACACACACACACGCTCATGCCCTCACGCAAACACAACGGCGCGCACACACAGACAACAATGTAACACAGTGAAGACATGTTGAGGCACTCGTGGAAACGCACTGAAGGAAACGGTGATCGTACATACTCGTGCACCCACAAAACCTACACTACTCATCTCCACGCAAGCGCATATTCTGAAAACACATCATGAAAAGTGAGGGCATACAAATGCAAGCTTCCTGGCAAAACAGTTCCTGGATAAAAAATTTAAAAAACACCCTAAACATTGGTGATGGAAATACAAAAAGCAGACAAACGTTTACTCAGAGTTCACTGGTTGTAACATCGGACTTGACGTGCTTCATCGGTGACAATAATCAATAGCATGTAATTACATTCCGTGAAGTAGTACATTCCATATTGTTTAGCTTGAAGACTATACCAGCTAGCTTTAGAACTCTGCATGTACTACAATCCTCATCTAGCGTTGCCCAAGCCGGTGAAACAATCCGAAAAATGTTGTGTTGTTGTGCAACACCAGTTTGTTCACAACGGTACCTTGGTCTCTTGATATTGTACTGATACGACACACAGGGAAAATAATCAGAGAAATGCATATAGACTGAGCTAGCCGTGAGCAGTAGTACCACACGGTTTAGCACGGAAGCCTTTAACGGGACCGCTTTCAGTTCGAGACTCTCTCTTTCAGTAAAGAGTTATTGACTTACTTAAGCGTAGTTCCCACAGTCACAGTCGGCTATGACAGAATAAAGAGGACTTTGTGATGGAGGGTTCAAGTTAATGTCAATGTTATCCTAAGCGGATGACATCTGGTCTGGTGTGATGCAAAGGCAATGTTCTCTCTTATTATGTGACTGTATTTGCTTTATATTTCTTGTATATTCTTATATATTTGTGTTTTAACATAGTTTCTATCACTTGGGTAGCCCTCCAAGCCATAAACTATGTCCACATGTCCTATTTCTTCTGCCTATCTTGCCCTCCACCTTTAAATGTGCATTCCTCTATTCCTCCTTCAACTCACAGACCCTCGCCCTTTCTTGCTCCCCGTGTTATATAGACACTAGGCTGTGATGGAAGAGTCAAAAGGTCGCAAATCCTTGAAAAGGTGAGACACTCAAACACACATTGATTTAAAGGCATCATTTGAGAAGATATGTGGTAAAAGAGCACGGTTGTCTTTGTATGACACAGTCTCTGACACTACTACGGACAATTCTCCCCCCTTACCTCATCCCCTCCCTCCTCTCCAGTACAGTATCAACAGCTCCAGTGGCCTGGATCCTGGGGGCCTTTCCACTTTGTCCCATGTCAGGCACTGGGTCACAGCGGCGAAAACCGAGACGACAGCAATTGTCCTGCCTGTTACAGATCTTTGTCCCACTAAGTACAATGACTAAGGTATCAATCCTTTGGGAACAGCTCAGCGCAACAGAAATACCCTGACTGACAGCTTCTAGGAGTGAGCGCCATCTCCACCTCTTTCCTCTCTGGTTGTCCAGTCTCCCAACGCACCACCCCTGAGAAGGGTAATCCCAGGCCCTGTGGCGACGCTATGAGAGTCCTACTCTGGAGTCCTACTCTCAGAGACACCTCCAAAACAATAGATCCTAACAAAAGGACAAACCGCAGCTCAGGTTAGAGGCTGAAAGAGGTGGCGATTGTGTCTTCTTTCACACCTCTTGTATACAAAGGGATAATTATACCATAGTTGTTATGAAGGCACAGTAGACAGATGTTATGCGTCATTATTGTGATGTTCATCTAACACTGAAGAGTCATGGATGTCAACCCGGTCACCAACCTTCTTCCCTCTTCTCTGAAGCAGACTATTTAATGAAAGAGCGACCTTTTTCTGAGCTTCCAAGTCAAAACTTCCCAGAGAAATCCGATAAAACCCTGGGCCTGGCTGGCGCCGCCACTCATTTGCTCGTTCTCTTGTCGAGCTTCCTGTGACCTCATTCCACCAGCCCTCCAATCGATCAGCTTATCTCCGAGATCAAAGGCGCGCGCCGCCACTGTACATTTAACCCCAGCCGGGTCCTCCCACGTCATGTCTAAATATTAATGATAATAAAGTCTAAAAACCCATCCTGTGTCAAGCCATTACAGCCCACATCGATCCTACAGCTCTCCTGGCCAATTAGAAGTCGGCCGTCGTAATGCGTCTCGGCACATCAAAGGACCAGAACCATTGATCCGCTCCTGGATCTTAACGTTTACCATTAAAAAAAAGCAATATTCGGAAGAGGGAAAAAAATCATTTTATTCACCGGGTCGGATGGAGAAGCGCTCAAACCCAGAAGGGAGGGATAGAGAGAGAGAGAAAGGGCAGCTCAATAATGGCCATTCTGACAGTTTAAAGGGCATCAGGCACATCCGTCCCCTGGACTAGATCCCATGAATAGCCCTGGGGCTGGACGGGGAAAGTATCCTGTCCCATGTTACCAACAGCAGTACTGTAATTCTGCTTGTCATGAGCCCTAACGGTTCTCCAACCCAGTTCTATTTTCAAACACTGACTGAACATAAAAAAAGAAAGTTTAAACAAACTCTGTGGTTCCCAATTTAAATGGCCCAAATGCTAAGATGGCGTTGCAAGCCCCATCGCTCCTGAGAGTTGGTGGGTTTCCATAAAGTGACAGATTCATTGCGAAGCCTGTTAGACTGAGAACATTTGCGGGACTGGGCTCTTCAGGATATTGTGAACATTTTGAAAAGCAAGGCCTTGAGCCTGAACTGTCCAGAGGACTTTATAGAGGAGGTCTCAGTAAGAGCCCATGTTGACTGTTACCTCCCATTAACAGTAGACTAGTATGTATGGCTTTAGGCAAGCTAGCGTGTACATCTACCCTGGTCGACTCATGTCACAGAACATGACTTCAGGTAAGGTACAACTTTTGTCAGTTCAAATGTTAACATTAAAGTTTGAGCTCCACACGCAGTAAAGCAATACTTTGCACAAACTATACATCAGTTAGCACTCCAGGAAGAGCAGTAATGCAACACAATATCAAATCAAATTTTATTTATATAGCCCTTCGTACATCAGCTGATATCTCAAAGTGCTGTACAGAAACCCAGCCTAAAACCCCAAACAGCAAGCAATGCAGGTGTAGAAGCACGGTGGCTAGGAAAAACTCCCTAGAAAGGCCAAAACCTAGGAAGAAACCTAGAGAGGAACCAGGCTATGTGGGGTGGCCAGTCCTCTTCTGGCTGTGCCGGGTGGAGATTATAACAGAACATGGCCAAGATGTTCAAATGTTCATAAATGACCAGCATGGTCAAATAATAGTAAGGCAGAACAGTTGAAACTGGAGCAGCAGCATGGCCAGGTGGACTGGGGACAGCAAGGAGTCATCATGTCAGGTAGTCCTGGGGCATGGTCCTAGGGCTCAGGTCCTCTGAGAGAGAGAAAGAAAGAAGGAGAGAATTAGAGAACGCACACTTAGATTCACACAGGACACCGAATAGGACAGGAGAAGTACTCCAGATATAACAAACTGACCCTAGCCCCCCGACACAAACTACTGCAGCATAAATACTGGAGGCTGAGACAGGAGGGGTCAGGAGACACTGTGGCCCCATCCGAGGACACCCCCGGACAGGGCCAAATAGGAAGGATATAACCCCACCCACAATAAAGAGGGGGAGGGGGGAGAATGCACATCGTTCATAAACCAGAAACATTCCTCACACAAAAGATGCCAAACAAGCCCACCGCTGATACTACTACGCGACAGCATCTGTTTGTGTGGCCTTTATCCGCTGGAGCTGACATCTCTCATAGCCGTGGCCTAGAGGCGACCTCACTGCTGTCATTGTACTAAAGCCTGGAGGGGGAGGGGGGGTGTGTTCAATGTCCAGGGCTACAATGACCCTCTTCATATGCGCCATAATACACCAGGACACAGGTCAATGAGACTGCAGCCTCTAAGTTCATCAATATATTTGACCATGACTGACTGGCACAAAGCTATTCACAACATGGGAGAGGATTGGTACGGATTCGACTGTTTACCGAAGCAATTAGAGACAAATGTAAATAACACAATGGACACCGTTTAAGTGAGTTGACTTGTTTTGCGAGAATGAAGAGAGGCCTGAATGGCAACTAGGCCAATGAAGATGGATTCACTTGTCCCATTGAGTAGGGTCGGAATACAATGGACCAGACGACAACAAAAGCTTCCACTGTAGTGACAGCTAACGAAGAGAAGTTTATCCGACCTCAGATGGAGTAGTTCAATAACAGCGGAGAAGGACGACACCGAGCTCTTCTCAGAAAGCCTCCTCGACAACTAATTCGACCTGGAAAAATACTGAAGCTTTCCGAGGCTACATTGGTCAGCCTTGAAATCCTCTCTCAACTCCCAGGACCACCAACACATTCAGTTTCCCATCCACGTCTCCTCAGTATGTGATCGTGCTCCTCTCCCAACTGTCCCCTGTGGTAACCCTCATTATTATATGCTTTGGTCGCAAGGTCGCTTCGCCATAAACTCTGCGCTTTGGACTACACCAAAATATGTAATTAAAGATTTGTGAAAGGAAACCAGTGTTTAGAATGGTTTATGTCAAGTTTGTCCTGAAATGCTCCACCACAGGGAAGCTTTTTGATGGGACATGGTCTGCGTCGACAGCGTCGGCCTAAATAGAGGCAGGCAAAAATGTACAGGGACAGCTTTCTCTCTGTCTGCCAGGCCAGAGGACAAACCTCCACACAATGGTGGTGCAACATTGTAGCAACGCTGGTCCTGGCTTATAATACAGCTCCTCACATGTGTATGATGCTGGGGGACGGGGAAGTGTACGCACTACGCAGGTCAGCTGAGGTTGGGGATTCACAGGCTCTGCAAACAGGCTGGGTAACTGACACAAGACTGCTAGGCCGAGACGCCAATGTAATCGCAACCTCGCCGTAACGTCTTAGCAGTGTTGGCCCTGGCGCCACCGGAGCTAGGGGTTTAGGACCGTAGGCCAGCAGACAGGAAGCAGCGGAGTGACCCAGAACACATTGGGACAAATAAACAAACTGGCCGAGTGACTCAACTTGAGAAGTTGTGGATTTGAAAGGGTTTCCGTGCAGATTCAGTGCTCCTTGTATGGAAGTATGGCAGGCGTGTTTGTATATGCACACAACCACAATGCATAGATAAACATTCGAAACACAAATACAAGCTCTGTAGCTCAGCTGGTAGAGCATGGCACTTGTAACGCCAGGACAGCGGGTACGATTCCCGGGATAGAAGCATCTGATATATCATTACAACTGTGAAGATGAATAGGGCTGTCTGAACGGCTGACAAGGAATCATTACTAACAATCAGGCTCTGAATTCTGTGTGTGCCCTGATCCAAGGCCATGTCATTATTTCCTGGAAGTAGGGGTCAATTAGAGGTCAGAGTACCTCAAGCCACTCCTGCCAATAGGCCGCATTGGTAGCAGACACCTAATTTTGGTGCCATTATGGATGATAAATTGGGTTTAAGCAGTCTTTTCACCCCACTTAAAAAGCTTCCTCTCTTTCACTGTTCTCTACTTTTCTGCCCTATCGGTGAATGTTTGTAGATTAAAAAAAAATATATAAATTAAATATATATATATATAATGTATATAATGTAAATAGAAGTCAAAAAATGAGGGGGAGTGGAGGAATATCATTTTAGATGTTCCTCCTGTAAGCTTACAGTAGCCACTGAGATCTGCAAGAGAAACAAGTCCATCAAATTGTCACAATTCCATGACAAATTATCAGTCATACAAAAAAACCTGAAAAAATCGATAGTGGTGTTCAATCAAGATAATGACATTTCAAAAAGGAGGTACAGTAAACAGCTTTAAAAAAGTGATGTGTGTGTGGTTAAAAACATACTGTGTAATTTACAGCGAGGCTAGCGGGTTTCTGCGAGGCCGGGCCCGTCCCAACTGGGACAGGTAGCGACAGGATGATGTTGACCCTGGAGGTGTAAAACCAACCTCCTTGTCGCCACGGAGACGATGGGTGCCCAGGTTGAGCCGAGTCGAGGAGTCTGCCGTTCAGTTGGCATGGGGCCTGGGCTAGCACTGGGGTGCCCTGCCAAATACCCCCATGCCTGCCTGCTTGGCCCAAACCTTAACCCATCGGCCAGGGGAAGGTGAGTGCAGTGGCAGCTGGGCCAGCACTTCACCGTCGAGCACCACTCTCCAAACAAACAACCCAACGGGCCAGAAGCCACGGCAGCATGGAACCGGTCATTACTGACTGAGTTGCATGCCTCGTCAAGGCCAGCCCTGCTCTGCCCTGAATTTGTCAAGAGCTGTCCCAGAGCAAGAATATACCAATAATTCTCTGCTGCAGAGTGTCTTTTTTACCCTACAAATAACAAGAAGTTGAGCACCTTATGACCTGAGGTTAATATCAATAACATCCTAATAAAAATAGGTGGATAAGTAATGTGAAAAGCCGTTTAGGCCCTATGGCACAGACATACAAGTGCATGTGAATGAGATGCTCTATAACGAGACTCAGCCTCAGCCTTGGTTACTCACTCTCAGGCATTTTTTGCATTGATCAGGGGTTATCCAGACATCCAAAGTCTACTCTGCTTTGTCATTGTACTTTAGCAGGCCTCAGAGAGGAAAGAAGCATGAAAATAGAATTCACTCCCATAACAAGACGACAAGCAGAGGGTCATTATAGTTTATGAAATGTCTAACCAGAGTTCTGCCAAAGCATTCAGTTTCTTCAAAACGTATCCAGGCGAAATGCAGATAAACAAACAAAATGAGCTGAGTCACAGGCTGCTGGCAGTGTTTGAGACATAAGGAATTAGCCTAGTGTGGAAGCAGCATAACTCAATCTCCCATCTAATCTCCATAACATACTTCTCAGCGTTCATGCTCAAGTCATCTTCAAGCAGCAGAAATACCAATATTGAAGGTACTCTGAGGCCGTCGTGTTTTTCTCTCTGTCCTTGGCCTGCACTCAAAAAGTGTCTCAGAGTAGAAGTGCTCATCTTGGATCAGGTCCCAGTCTTATTCATTATGATTTAAACAGCAAAACTGATCCTAGATCAGCACTCCTACTGCGTGCCACTCTGTGAATATGGGCCAAGGTAGCACAGCAAGTCAAACAAACACCATTCCCCAAGATGCATTATGTTTATTATTATTTAAAGAGGTCACATTATCATGAAATATCCCTTATGTATAAAAGGATAAATATGTCAACATATTTTGAGACGCATTGTTGAAGTCGGAAGTTTACATACACCTTCGACAAATATATTTAAAATCAGTTTTTCACAATTGCTGACATTTAATCCTAGTAAAAATGTCTTAGGTCAGTTAGGATCACAACTTTATTTTAAGAATGTGAAATGGGTCAGAAGTTTACATACACTCAATTAGTATTTGGTAGCATTGCCTTTAAATTGTTTAACTTGGGTCAAACTTTTCAGGTAGCCTTCCACAAGCTTCCCACAATACGTTGGGTAAATCTTGGCCCATTCCTCCTGACTGAGTTGGTGTAACTGAGACAGGTTTGTAGGCCTCCTTGCTCACACACGCTTTTTCAGTTCTGACCACAAGTATTCTATAGGATTGAGGTCAGTGCTTTGTGATGGCCACTCCAATACCTTGACGACTTTGTTGTCACAACTTTGGAAGTATGCTTGGGATCATTGTCCATTTGGAAAACCCATTTGCGACCAAGCTTTAACTTCCTGACATGTTTTCAGATGTTGCTTCAATATATCCACATAATTTTAATTCCTCATGACGCCATCTATTTTGTGCAGTGCCCCAGTTCCTCCTGCAGCAAAGCACCCCCACAACATGATGCTGCCACCCCGTGCTTCACGGTTGGGATGGTGTTCTTCGGCTTGCAAGCCTCCCCCTTTTCCCTCCAAACATAACGATGATCATTATGGCCAAACAGTTCTATTTTTGTTTCACCAGACCAGAGGACATTTCTCCAAAAAGTATGATCTTTGTCCCCATGTGCAGTTGCAAACCGTAGTCTGGCTTTTCTATGGTGGTTTGGAGAAATGGCTTCTTCCTTGCTGAGCGACCTTTCAGGTTATGTCGACATAGGACTCTGTGGATACAGATACTTTTGTACCCGTTTCCTCCAGCATCTTCACAGGGTCCTTTGCTGTTGTTCTGGGATTGATTTGCACTTTTCACAAAGTACGTTCATCTCTAGGAGACAGAACGCATCTCCTTACTGAGCAGTATGACGGCTGCGTGGTCCCATGGTGTTTATACGTGCGTACTACTGTTTGTACAAATGCACGTGGTACCTTCAGGCATTTGGAAATTGCTCCCAAGGATGAACCAGACTTGTGGAGGTCTACAATTTATTTCCTGAGGTATTGGCTGATTTATTTTTATTTTCCCATGATGTCAAGCAAAGAGGCATGGAGTTTGAAGGTAGGTCTTGAAATACATCCACAGGTACACCTCAAATTGACTCAAATTATGTTAATTAGCCTACCAGAAGCTTCTAAAGCCATGATATCATTTTTTTTGAATTTTCCAAGCTGTTTAAAGGCACAGTCAACTTAGTGTATGTAAACTTCTGACCGACTGGAATTGTGATACAGTGAATTCTAAGTTAAATAATCTGTCTGTAAACAATTGTTGGAAAAATGACTTGTGTCATGTAGATGACCTAACCGACTTGCCAAAATTATAGTTTGTTAACAAGAAATGTGTGGAGTGGTTGAAAAACGAGTTTTAATGACTCCAACATAAGTTTATGTAAACGTCTGACTTCAACTGTATGTCATAAGCCACAGCATGCTGTAGAAAATAATTATGACTTGTCACATACAGTGGGGAAAAAAAGTATTTAGTCAGCCACCTATTGTGCAAGTTCTCCCACTTAAAAAGATGAGAGGCCTGTAATTTTCATCATAGGTACACTTCAACTATGACAGACAAAATGAGAAAAAATATCCAGAAAATCACATTGTATGATTTTTAATGAATTTGAAGAAGATGAAACGTGGCTGGGTCTTTCAGCATGACAATGATCCCAAACACACCGCCCGGGCAACGAAGGAGTGGCTTCGTAAGAAGCATTTCAAGGTCCTGGAGTGGCCTAGCCAGTCTCCAGATCTCAACCACATAGAAAATCTTTGGAGGGAGTTGAAAGTTGCCCAGCAACAGCCCCAAAACATCACTGCTCTAGAGGAGATCTGCATGGAGGAATGGGCCAAAATGCCAGCAACAGTGTATGAAAACCTTGTGAAGACTTACAGAAAACGTTTGACCTCTGTCATTGACAACAAAGGATATATAACAAAGTATTGAGATCAACTTTTGTTATTGACCAAATACTTATTTTCCACCATCATTTGCAAATAAATAAATTAAAAATCATACAATGTGATTTTCTGGATTGTTTTTCTCATTTTGTCTGTCATAGTTGAAGTGTACCTATGATGAAAATGACAGGCCTCTCTCATCTTTTTAAGTGGGAGAACTTGCACAATTGGTGGCTGACTAAATACTTTTTTCCCCCACTGTACGTGACATAGGTGAAGCTAACTGATCAATAAGTAACTATTCAATCAGATTTGCTGGAGACAAAATCAAAACAAAGTATTTTATAGAGACTTTTAGGTAAGCCACAAAGAGTTACCTATCTAACAGACAATTCAAGGCTGGACCAGAAGACTCACAGGTAAGCAAAGTGACACTGAACGCTCTCTCAAGTTGGTTATTAAATTAAAACACCAAAAATGTATTGGGGAAAAAAAGAAAGAAAGGGGGAGGGTGAAAATAAAATACATTGACAGGACATAAAATCTTCTGCCATGTGTGAGGGAGAGAGAATGGCATTGAAAGGCAAGAGATTACGGAAGAGAGACAGCGATGTGTTCAAATAAAACGAGAGGACAAGTGGCAGCTGTGTGTCTTTATCTTGGAGAGACTGAGTAAATTGAATCACCAGCGGTGCACACGCACGGCTTGAGACTTCGTTTTGGTTTGGTGCACACACACACACACACACACACACACACACACACACACACACACACACACACACACACACACACACACACACACACACACACACACACACACACACACACACACACACACACACACACACACACACACACACACACCCCGCTTAATTAAGATGAGCCAATTAGAATATCAGAGTTTTATCGGTGAGCTTCAATAAGGGAGTGGGTGATTGTATAGCTCCCTCTCTCCCCTCACATTTCACTGCAACCGACACTAAACGCTCCTCCCAAGGTTCCCAGAAACAAAGCGGCACGTATGGAGAAGTATAGGAGCTCACAGACTGCATCAACACACACACACAAACACTGTAGGTTGTGTGCTGGCGGTATAAAAGAACAAAACATCGCCCAATAGCTGCTTTCCACAGATGTGTCATCAAGCGAACGTGATGTCATGAACCCTGTCCAGCCTGGACATCAGTCACTTCCTGAAGGGTCGTTGGCCACGCTGATGTGGGTCAAAGAGTCCAAGACACTTTGCTGTGATTTACTGAGGAGGACCTGAGTGAGGCCTACACTGATTTGTGCACACTATGTTTTCTATAGAGGCAAGAGGTGTCGTTCCAATGGCTGACATACAATACAGATAAAGAACAATTGAATACTAAGGCTGGGATTCAATTAATTACAGAGAGGACCATACACATGTTATTAACTGTTCATCTGATTAATGGAATGTTCTGCCATTTTTCATACTTGATGTGCTAGAGGAAATAGTGTCACGAACAAAAATATAAACCATTTTAAAGATTTTACTGAGTTACAGTTCATATAATGAAATCAGTCAACTGTAAGAAATTCATTAGGCCCTAATCAATGGATTTCACATGACTGGGCAGGGGTGCAGCCATGGGTGGGCCTTGGAGGGCAAAGGCCCACCCACTTGGGAGCAAGGCCCGACCAATCAGAACAAGTCCCCCCGCAAAAGGGCTTCATTACAGACAGAAATACTCCTCAGCAAAATGACGATCCCGCAAGTGAAGAAGCCGGATGGGGAGGCGCTGGACTGGCGTGGTTACACGTGGTCTGTGGTTGTGAGGCCGGTTGGACATACTCTCTAAAACAACGTTGGAGAAAGCTTATGGTAGAGAAATGAACATCCAATTCTCTGGCAACAGCTCTGGTGGACATTCCTGCAGTCTGCATGCCAATTGCACGCTTCCTCAAAACCTGAGACATCTGTGGCATTGTGTTGCGTGACAAAACTGAACATTTTAAAGTGGTCTTTTATTATCCACAGCAAATGGTCCACCTGTGTAACGATCATGCTGTTTAATCAGCTTCTTGATATGCCACACCTGTCAGGTGGATGGGTTATTATTTGGCAAAGGAGAAATGCTCACTAACAGGGATGTAAACAAATTTCTGCACACATTTGAGAGAAATACAATTTTTGTGCATGTGGAAAATGTCAAGGATTTTTTGTTTCAGCTCATGAAACACGGGACCAACAATTTACATGTTGCGTTTCGATTATTGTTCAGTGTATATTGAACTGCTTTAACTTATATTCAGCTTGAGTTGTACATTTAACACATCCCACTACCATGGCAATATTTTTAGACAGCTGAAGCAAGCACACAAATTCTCTTTTCTAGTTTGGTCATTATCTTACTTTAGAAGTGTTTACTGTGCAGGATGAAGATTGAAGTGCAACATCTCATAAATTGAATGCCCACATCAACTTTAAAGTATCTACAAAATAAGTTTTCCTTGTATTGTTTGCAATTCATATTTTTCTTTCTTTCATGTGAAGCTGGGCATCTGATTGTATGGCCTGCCCTAATGGATTTCCAGATCACACTTTCAGAGAGAGGTGTAGTGGATTTTCACAGCAGTGTGTCTGGAATGGAGGGATTTAACACTTCATGCAAAAACAACCAACATCATCTTGTTGCTGTGGTGGGAAAAATAAAAAACGATCTATAAAAGCAAGTGCTTTTTCCAAAGTACTGGTGGAACTCTAGGCCGTGTGCTAACTTTTTGGTTGCAATTATAATCAGAATAACCTTTATTCAAAGCACATTTGCATATACAGTACCTACAATTTGACTTGGTGAAATGGTGCTGCCAGCAATACACAAAATAGACAGACAGAACATAGACAGAGGAATTACAATCTACATACAGTATCTACAATCAGGATATGGACAATATGGATGACACACAAGTCCTTTCAAAGTGAGCAAACAGCGACAGGAGTCTTCTCTTCTGTGGTCTGTTTTTCAGACCTCGATTGTCCAAAGCGCTATCATTAATCATAAAAGCTCTCAAGGCTGGAAGCTTTGAAAAAAACGAGGGACTGAATCTCTTGAGAAGTGGCATGACGGGAGCCCCTCTCAACTCTCCATAGCCAACAAAGCCCAGGCTTGATGGGAGTGACGCTACAATCTCTTCAGCTTCTTCAAAATGTGGTCCTGTTTTTATTTTCCTACCACTGGGATAAAAGGGAACCTTTTATGCTATCTGCAACACGAGTGTCAACATCTCAAAACGAGTAGGCTTGCATTGTGTTCTCCATACCCCCTGTACCCCTCCATCCTCGAAACGCACCCACACACACTGCTAGGGTGGGTTAGGAGAGAGAGGCATAGAGACAGACAAGACAGGGAGACGTTATTAAAAAGGATGGAAGAGAAACAATTTAAAGGAGGGAAAAAAACTTCAACATTTTGTAAATATTTCACACTTTTACACCCAGCCAAAGAGAGATCAGAGATGCAACAACAACAGCAACGTTTCAGCTTAACCATCCAACCAGATGTCAAAAAACATAGTCAAAGGTGATGTTTCTTCATGTGTTTTATCAATGCAATTGTCTACAAACGCTACATAAGGATCCCCCTCAAAGACATGATATACATTCACTCTAGTCTTCCATAATATCAACAGATATTGTATTTGTCTATTCCTTTGACTGAAAGCTTCATCAGTAACTGCAGTAAATCTGACAGACAATGTCTTATTCGTATTAAGAGGGCACTACAACACTGAAGGCTAGAGAGTAGTGGTGATCCAATGAATTATTACACTCCGTGGCAAAGGGCAGAATATTTAAAGTAGATAAACGCTCATTGAGAATTTGTAAAATGAGTAAAACAAAAATTGGGAAAGTGGGGGGGAGAATGTACCAAGTCTCCCTGAAGCAAGTCTCCCTGTACCAAGTCTCCCTGTAGCAAGTCTCCCTGTAGCAAGTCTCCCTGTAGCAAGTCTCCCTGTAGCAAGTCTCCCTGTAGCAAGTCTCCCTGTAGCAAGTCTCCCTGTAGCAAGTCTCCCTGTAGCAAGTCTCCCTGTAGCAAGTCTCCCTGTAGCAAGTCTCCCTGTAGCAAGTCTCCCTGTACCAAGTCTCCCTGTACCAAGTCTCCCTGTACCAAGTCTCCCTGTACCAAGTCTCCCTGTACCAAGTCTCCCTGTACCAAGTCTCCCTGTAGCAAGTCTCCCTGTAGCAAGTCTCCCTGTAGCAAGTCTCCCTGTAGCAAGTCTCCCTGTAGCAAGTCTCCCTGTAGCAAGTCTCCCTGTAGCAAGTCTCCCTGTAGCAAGTCTCCCTGTAGCAAGTCTCCCTGTAGCAAGTCTCCCTGTACCAAGTCTCCCTGTACCAAGTCTCCCTGTACCAAGTCTCCCTGTAGCAAAAATATAAGGTCAAGTATTGATCCCCTTTTTAGTCACCAGAAACCAATGTGTCCATATACAGTAAGAGGGAGGGGTAGACAAAGACTGAATGAAAGAAGTTAGCCCATTTAGCTACAGCGGTTTCATCCTGGCAGCCATTGCACTACAGACGAAGACAGGCTAAAACACCCCAGCACAGAACAACTTGGCATGGCACAGTGATGGCATGTCCTGGCATGGCATTCTGCCCAACCCAACGTGGGTCAGTACGGCTCTAAAACATGGCGACAAACCAGGCCTCTCTTCCACATGCATACCTAGTGTCCACGTCTGCAGTGGCATTCTGCATTCTCTGAGGCAGCTGTTCAAAGGAGCGCAGAGCCAAGATGTAAACACACACACACACACACACACACACACACACACACACACACACACACACACACACACACACACACACACACACACACACACACACACACACACACACACACACACACACACACACACACGCACACACACGACAGCCAGGGGAGGAACAGTGTGATAGGTTCTAATTGCTTCAGAATGTCCAAAATAAGGCCCCCTATTATGGCAAATTGGTTGATAATGGTAGGCTGGGAGGGTGGAAGAGGAGGGGGGTGGCGGATGCGACCCAGGCGAAGTGGAGAGGAGTTTCTCCGTGTCGCCTCATTATTTTCGTCTTGACGGACGCCCGCGCTCAACCCCTGGATGAACAGGCCGCGCTGAATAAGTTATCACGAGCCACACAAAAGGGAGAGTGGGTCCCGCAAACAACAACGAGAATCGTCTCTCTCTCTCTCTCTCTCTTTCTTTCTTTCGCCTGACGAAAGGATGGTCCCGCCACAGTTTGGGAGCTCACCTGTAATTTCAGCAAAAACAGTAGGTGGAAAAGAAAGGAATGAAGGAAACAGGGAATGAAAGAGAGGAAGTGCAGACATCTGTGTCTGCACAGATATCCACAGAACATTCCCTCCTTTCCGTTTGATCCGTTTTGTCCTCTGCATACTAGCTCTTCTTTCATTCCTCCAGAAGGCAGGGACAGCATCGAAGATGTTTGAGGAGTGGGGGCGTTTTTTTGTGCACTTCGTACGACAAGGCTTCGAATGAGATCACTGCGTCAAACAGTTTTTGAATGTTTATTTTGTCTCCTTTTTGGTGTTGTCGCTGTTTTGTGTTTTGTCTGGGTCTGGAGAAGCATATGGAAGAAGTCACACCTTCACGCTGTCTTCTTATACAGTGAGGGGAATGAAGGTTTCACCCAGTGGCTCCTCTCAAGAGTTAAGTATTCAAGCCAGTACTCAGACCAGTTCGTCCTAACTGTCACCACAACACGTCAATACCACTGCCACCAAGCTTCCCTTGCCACCACTCAAAAGTAGTGGCAGAACTTTTGGACGTCTGACGGGCGAATCAGAGGGTGCTGCAGCCCGACGGCAGATCAAACGGGGCGGGTACCCTTGGAGTGACACCTGGAACTACTTCAAGGGGCGGGGGGCGCCACTGATCTCCAGTCAGCTCGTCGGGAACGGCCTGTCAATGTCGGAGGGGAAAAGCGCCTCAACCGGAACACAACCAGAGAGGGCGAATAAAACCATCACCTCAATGTCACACGGGGTTGACCTCACGGTGTTGGGAAAAGTACGACAGTAAAAGTCCCTCTTCCAGGGTGGAAAACGAGTTGATTGATAGGATGCTGTGGCTGCACCTGCTCATCGTCTTTAAAAGGTTACATGGCCATGTGCAGCACTAACCTTATCTGGAATTGAAATCAATTGGAAGCATTGCACAGGACTGCAAACTTCGGGCAACTTACATGCGTCTTCCAAGACAATCCAAAAGTAGGGAAATGACAGACTGATACCACATATTAGAACGATATCACATTTTAGACTGATATCACATATTAGACGGATATCACATTAGAACAATATCAGATATTAGACTGACCACATATTAGACTGACATCCCATTAGAACGATATCACATATTAGACTGGCATCACATATTAGCACTGTATATATAGTAAGTCAAATATCTCAACAAAACCTAGAAAAACACAAGCAGTATCTGACCCCCATTAAGGCCTAGAGGCATTGCAACTATAGGTGTGGTACAGCTAATGATGCAGAGAAGAGAAAGCCAGAGCTAGTCAGTAAAAAGTCGCGTCCCTCAATAGACAAAGGCATTCCTTATATAAAACATGAGCCCATCGTTGCCCTTGTAAACAACCCCGTTCTCTGCAGCCCAGGCTTGTTTGTGTCTTTCTCCTTTCCCCAAAAGCGTCCCATCAGCATTCTCTAACGGGGAGAGAGAAAAGAGAGAGAGAGAGAGAGAGAGAGAGAGAGAGAGAGAGAGAGAGCGAAAAAGAGAGAGAGAGAGAGAAAGAGAGAGAGAGATGGCTTGTTTGGCTCGGAGCGGCTGGTAATGAGGCTCAGGCGCACCCTGTCATTGTCCCAGCAGCCAGACGCACACGTGTGCGTAAACACACACACACTAGTGGAAACGCACACACTAGCGGAAACACACACACACATACCTATCTCACTAAACTGAATGTACTGTAAAAGAACACACATAAAAAGCCTTCAAGTTCATGGAAAAGCTATTGTTTCTCACACCAAAAGTTCTGCCAGCCAGTAGGCCCACTCACAACTACACAAACTCAAAGAGGAACGCTGTGGTGGAATACACAAGACTGTCCATTTCTCCCGTTTAAAAAAATAAATAATTAAAAGTGTATTGAGCAGCACCGACTATCTCTGTGCTTGACACTAGCTGGAGCTCCTCCCAGTCTGCCATTGCTTCCATAGCTACACAATCAACGTATTTATGTAGATTGGTGATGAAGCCCCTCTGTACACGGATCTAGTCTAGATAAAGGTCTCCAATCCACAGAGGCCTGCTCTCATAAAGTCTTTCAGCATTGTACACTTGGCACTGAGCTCTAAAACGCTGTCCCTACTGTACCACTGTATCCCCTACCGAACGCTCGTGTACCGCAAACACACACACATACACACTAACAAAAGCCAGCTGCCTTCACCAGCGATGGGCGAAAGAGGTAGCCAGCTACGGTTCACGCTTTGGTCCTTCACTCGTTTGCCAGGGAAACAGAAGAGTAAAACACGAGAAGTTCACAGAGGGAGCAGATAGGCTGACCCAGAGGGAGGAAAAGCAAACGCGCCAAAGTGATATCAGCCATGCTGAATAAAATCGAGAGACGAGAGGGAATGGAGTACAAATTATCCACCGCAACACGGAAGAACAGATCAGAGGCATCCATTGGGATTGGTCCGCCACTCTCGGGATAGGCGATATGCGCTAGGCTATGGCTATTCCAGCCTGTTTGGCTTGAAGAAATGAGTTCAACTGGAAATATTACCCAATGGAAAACGGGGGGGTTACATGACCTTTGATCAAACATGTTCCTTTAAACTATCGAAACCAAACCTCTTCAGACTCATCAAACGTTGACTTTGTTAGACGTTCGACAGACGGTCAGACGGTCATCACGTGGATGTGACTCGTCCTAATGAGCAGGCTAATAAAAAAGACTTGTTGAGCCTGAGGTGAGTCGGATAGTCAGAGTTGGAAGAAATGAACATCACATCATCAGAATCGTAGCGGACAGGTGAGGTCCAACGGCAGCTCTCATTACAGAGTTGGTCGGGATGCGGAGACGCGAGTAAAGTCTACCCTGGTGTGCTGGACCTGGGACGGCAGTGCGAGTACTCAGGCCCCAGTATGACCAGAATACTTTGGCGACAGGAATAGGAAATCCATTATATGTCTTCCGCAAAAGATCATTGTGATTTTTCCATAGGTATTATGGCGCACGCCTGGGTGAAAACTCGATAGCAGGTTATCGCCTTCACCCAGCTGAAAATGAAATAGACTGATTGTACTCGTTCTAGTGAGGGATTGTGTGTGTGTGTACATTAGGTGATGTGTGCAGTTCCTGTGTGTGTGTGTGTGTGTGTGTGTGTGTGTGTGTGTGTGTGTGTGTGTGTGTGTGTGTGTGTGTGTGTGTGTGTGTGTGTGTGTGTGTGGGAGTGCACGCGAAGAGGGAGAAGATGCCTTGCCCCCTCCGCCACTGCTCCACCCAAGCCTCTCTCGCACTCCCCCGACTCTCGCATCTTAACAAGGCTTTTCCTCCGCTCCTCCTCCAAAAAGGCAAACCAAATCAATAAAAGAACAGGGAAAAAAAGGACTAAAGTGGAGGAACGAGAAGAGAGAAGGAAAAAAAACACACACTGAACTATAATTTGTTCTGTCTTTCAGCTTCAATTACAAAAAATATCAAATATTTTTGTTTGACTTCACAGCAAGACTTCAAGAGGGCCCCCAAGACTTCCTTCCATTTGCATCCAGCCACAGCCCACTGGTGGAGCTGAATTCCATTAATTATATGACCTATATATCACATAGTTAATATTGCAGCACTGGGAAAGAGAGAAACTCAGCCAATACTGGAGGAACGGGTCTAAATTTGGAGATCTTCAGGACATCAGAGCTCCCTTCTCCCAGCGCTTTTCTGAGGCGGCGCTCTTTGATCTCCTTCCCTCCTGACATTGTTTGCAAATGTCACTTTAATGGGACTGGCAAACACGCGAACGAACGCAGCCGCGCTCTTTTCTCTTTCTCCTCTTCTTCTTTCTCTCGAAAGCCCATCGTTGCAACTCCACTTTCCAGTGAATCAAAAAGGGAGAGAGGCCTGTCTCCAGCTGCTTTCCTGAAGGGAGCGGGTGTGAACGCGTGAATGTGTGGACAAAATGTCCTAACAACCCAGGGTTTCTTTAACTGTCGTTGCATGTACTTGCAATAATAACAATCAATTTGGACATTTTATTAACAAAACGAGACATACTGTATATACACGTAAGGTTATCCTGGTCAGGATGCATGTAAGCCTGAACAGAATTGTTAGCTCTACCGCAGCACTGGTAGTCCAGTTTGCAGTGTATAATCCCTGGCTCAAGTGAGCTAGCCCAGGTTGAGGGCTACTAGTGTAGTATACCATTCAGTATAATATTAGTATAGAATATTGGCCAGGATGGAGAAAGTTAGCGAATGGGCTAAGGTGCGCTGCTCTTGCACACTGTCGGTCATTGGTGGGTTCTCTGGAGCTGAAGGGAGTTAGCATGCTGGGTCTAGCGTCACCAGGCCAAGTGCTGATCTCTTAATCAGTGTCCAGAGCGACCAGAGCCCTCCTCTGAAGGCTGGGGCCCCTGCCTGCCTCTGCCAGCGATGCTAACGCCATGAATATGGAGCCCTTCTGCGGCCGGGGCTTGCTTATGTTTTCTGTCTGATATCTCGGCCCCATTCCCATTTCAAAGAGAGGTCCACCCAGGGGTTTGACTTTTTGATCTGCTTGGCGACTGACTCGACCACCTGCATGTGGGATCAGCCGCGAGCGAGAACAAGACCAATCCCTCCTACCCTGCCTCCCTTGCCCTTCACACTGCCTCCCCATCCAGCCCCACCTTCCCAGAACCCTCCAGAACCCCAGCGGTCATAAACTGGGTTTGGAGCTGCATCTTAACTCTCCGACCGCTCTGTTCTGCTGTGTGCTGTGGCTGGGAGGAGATGCTGGACATGATTGCCGTAGCAGCAGGAGTCGGCTCCGTTCCCCACCACAGACAGTCCACCTCTGTCGGGCAAAGTCATGGGAGCCATTTTGTGACCGCAGTGTGAGGGCTGTAATGTCAGGGCCCCATGGTACTGAGATAACTGAGGAGAGAGCTGGGGCCTGTGGCTCCTCTAATCAGCCATGGCTTCCACCACCAGCCGATCCTTACACCCCTCAGAGGCCAGTGGTACCACCAACAAAGACCTCAAAACACAGAGACACTACTGCCTACTGCTCAGGTCTTACTGCCAGCATTCCTCTTCTCAAGGTCTAGCACGGGAAGGTTCAGCTTCCATCTGACAGCTTCCATCTGTCATTGAGGATATAAGCAGTGTGATAATATGCAATCCTCTTAATGAATTGATATGATTCCGCAAGTTTATCGATATGACTCGACTGATATGGGTCGATGACTCAATCACAGGTCACTATTCCTGGATACCTCTTAAACACGACATTTGCAGATGTCCTGGCAGCTTGTCATTGAAAAGAACTGCAGCTTACCAGCACCAGTGGCCATTGATAACGGGGAGCGTTCTAATTGTGCACGATCAATTTCATACCGCTTAACTCCTGATGAGTATCATTGACATTACTACTTTAAAAAAAATATATGCTAATATATATATATATTAGCATTCAACGTTAATGAGATCACCATGACCATATTAATTAAAACCCTCAGGAGCCCAGATGATTGGATGAATAATTTAAGGGTGTGCTGAGGAAGAAGCCCTCCACCAGCCGACACTAGGCTAAGTAATTGAGGGACTATGACATGCCAGGGCATGTACTGTCGAGGAGGACTAGCATAGGACAGGGTTTAGTCAACTCCAGTCCTGTAGATTCAGGGTTTCATTTCAACCAATTAGTATCGTGGACATTAACTTATGCCGTTAAAGAAATACTATTCGACTGTGTCACTAGACCAACAGCTAACTCAGACGTGTGGATCTTAAAGAGGATTTCTTAGAGAAGTGTGGTTTCTTTCTCAGTTTCATTCAGTTAATTAGCTGCCTTGAACCAAAAGAACAGATCTACTAATGAGTGTGTAATTGATGCGCAGCTGGAGTGATACCCAGCATTCATAGTGGCTCTCCTCTCCTCCGGATCAACCAGGAGAAACAGAGAAAGGAGAGGTGGAAAGACCAACGTCTCAACTTAAATCTGCTATGACGTTATCGTACCCTCTCTCTCGCTAAGCAATCCTGTCCTTTTTCACTCACTTTTTAATATCCAAGCAATTTCAGTATTGATCAAACTACATTACACATATTGCATTCAAAGCGTTAAACTGTCAATAAAAAAAGAAAAAAAAAAGATTTATTGTCCCATACACCGGATGGGCGCAGTGAAATGTTTTTTTTTTTTTAGCAGGGTCAATACGAGGTAAGGCACCCTCAAACAGTTAAGTTAGAAAGAGTATCAGTATTAAAAAGTTGAAAAGGAGAGTAGCACATGAATACCAGAAGCTAATTTGCGCAGCACAGCTGAAGTTGCATAGCAGTAGAGGTTCCCCTACTGGCCTCATTTACATATAACAACATAACTCTTTTGCACACTTCTGGCAAGCTTAAAACACAAGACACAGCAAGCCGCCTAAATGAAGGTCGCCAACACCAACCGCCCCCCCCCCCAAAAAAAAACACAGCCCAACATTTTACTTGACTAATAAAAATACAACAATCAAATGTGTGAAACCTACAGGAGCAAGTAACGAAATTCACAAAAACGGTAGACGGTCTTAATAGCAAAACTACACCATGTGACACTTTTGTTTCTTTGTCCCCTTTCCTGGTTATAAATGACTTTTAGAGATGCAAAAAAAACGTAAACAAAACCGTACAACCAAAGACTTTCTTGTCTCTAAACGCTAAAGGAAAGAGGAGTAAAAATGCTTGGTATTTGTCAAAAGAAGAATGGGAAGCCCCGTGAAGCAGAAAGCAAGACAGCGGTTGGGAAGAGGTTGGGGGTCCAACCAGCTTTAGAAAGACCTAATAAATCCTGATTTGAGAGTCGGGGCTAACCAGAGAAAGACGCGAGCCTGCGAGCGCTAGGCAGGCGCTACCGCTCTTAAATGCTACGTTTGATTAAGTCTTCCCATTAGGTGACAGCTGAACTTTAACATTAATATGATAATATTGAAATAAGTGGGTGTTATTTACTTTAGCGCCTGGGTGGAGGCGGTAGGGGGAGGAGGGGCAGCGGGGGAGGACAAGGGAAAGGAGGCAGGATGATGAATGATTTCTGGACAGCTCTGGGTGACACCAGGCGAGCCCAGGCCTCCTCTAATCAGACTTGACAAAATGGAGACCTATGCAGAAATATTGGTTACAGTCGGCGTCACAGCCCTGCCTGGTCTCCTGCTAGCACTCCCACACCGCCCGCGCCGGCCCCTGATTGTCTAAAGCCACTGAAGCATCTATTTCAATTGGCACTTCCTTCCTAGCACAGGGATTTTAAATTTAGCTGGTGTCATTTACATATTACTCTTAATCAAAAAACCACACTGGGAAATAAAAAAATAAAAAAAGAGAAAAGAAACAAAACCGTGGCGTCACGGTTCAGGGGTAGGCGCAGAGGCACTTTATAAAATGGAGATGTGACAAGACATTAAGCTGAGTGTGTGTGTGTGTGTGTGTGCGTGCGTGTGTGTGAGAGAGAGAGGGGGGGGTGGTATGCTTGTTAGTGAACGGATGTGGGTAAGAGTAAGGAAGAAAGAATGAGAGAGACAGAGAGAGAGACAGAGAGAGAGACAGAGAGCGCGAGTTGGCTAGGGGTGGTGGTATGTGTGTTTGTGAAAATTACGGACAATTTCGAAAATTGCCGGAGTGTACTGCGTACAGCTTGTGTTTTTCTTGTTCTTCGAAAAAGCATCCAGTATTGGTTGTCGGACAACTCTTATACAGTATCATTCTGCATTAGACTGATGGAACTATACCATAGTTAACCGCAGAAAAGAGTCGTCTACATCACACACAACGTATGGGGACTTCGCATACTGTGCGCTCATAAGACAACAGTCTTCGAACACATGGACATACTTTCCCCACTAGGATTATGGAGAACCACAGTACAGTTTGCATTCGGGATGAATAAGATGTGGGTTTGAGTGCACATGAGTTTCTGTACGTGCTTTATGACACATGTACTTGCCACCTGTGTACACCGTATGACTGCCTATTAGGGCCCTTCTCGAGTGCACTTGGGTCTAAATGAGCGGACGTGGCTGATGACACAGGTGGAGACATCTGCAGAGAGGTGCGTTAGAATCAAGGTCCCTACCTGCCTCTTACCTTCTCAGCATTCCCGTTAGGATGCGGGAGCTCTTGCCCAGGTTGGCATCGGTCTCTCTCAGCTAGAAGCAGGGGGAGAAAAAGGACAGGTGTGACACAGAGACATACACAGTCCATGTAGGAGGTTGAGGGGGTTGAGGGGTGAGTGAGACTGGGGGAGAGTCTCTGGGGAAGAATGTGGGAAATGCAGAGAATAAAACTGGGATAAAAATGAGAGACAGAAAAAGATTCAGAGAGACAAACAAAGTAAAATTGAAAGATAAACATGTACGGTCGAAGGAACACACAGTGACTGAACACATTGTATATAAGGCATTGTGCAGGATTGGAGCCTTCAGGTTCGCTGTGGTTTCGGATTATTCCTACTTTCACATCTACACACTAATGGCACAATCGGATCCATCGGCAAAATGTTACTCTTTTCATTATTGTGACTGGTTCTTGTCCCCCCCCCACAACTGCTTGCTTCGTACAAACAACTAAGGGGTCGAGGTAATAAGCAACATGGAGAAATGTCTCGACCGACGTCCGTGCTGTGTTGTACTGAACAGTACCTACGATGTCCCGTGCGCAATAATGAATATCCTTCTGTATCTCTCTTTTAACTTTCGCTCTCTTTTTTGGGGTCACATTTCTGTTTTTGTTTTCAGCCTCTGTGACACGAGGAGCGTGACGGACACCACCAGTCAAACGTTTGGACACACCGACTCATTCCAGGGTTTTTCTTTACTTGTACTGTTTTCTACATTGTAGAATAATAGTGAAACCATCAACACTATGGAATAACACGTACGGAATCGTGTCGTAACCCAAACAAGTTCTGGTTTACTACTCTCCTTTCGTTCGCTCTCTCGACGTGAGGGTTGTTCTGGCATGCTGTTTGGAGGACCGTGCTGGTTGCCAGGCTGAGCAGGCTCAGATGTGGTTCTGGGCGGGTTCGGGCGCTGGCTCTGACACCAGCCCCACAGCCGCCCGATGTCTCTCTCAAACCCCTTGGATGGATTCCTCCCCAGAGACTTCCCACTTTTCTCCCAAAATACCACACTCTCTCTCTCTGAATCAATCTCACACTCTTTCCTTCCACTCTGTCTTTTCTCTCACTTTCTGAATCAATCTCACACTCTGGCTGTTCTCTCATTCTCTCTCTCAGCCATATCAAAGAGCCCATTTATGATATATAGCTTAAGATTGATGAGGCAATAAGGCAAACAATACATTGTAATGAAGTATTTAAGGAGCTAATATACTGTGAGGATTGGTGACGGAGCCTCAGTGGGTGAAGTTAAAAAAGGACATCTACTTTTGTCCCCAAGTTCAAGGGTCTGCTGTCGACCTCCATTGATACCAGAAGAAAATCATTTCAATAAACTTTCACACCTGCTTTGACTGTAGGGAAAAGCTCTCCTGCTGTGTGTGTGTGTGTGTGCCACTGCTTGTGAATGCAAGTGTGCATCTCTGCATTTATGCTTAAACGATGCCCCCCAAACGCCTTCATCCTCTGTCTTTTTCATGCGAGAACGACGTTTACCGATCCATCCATCCTGTGTGTCTTCACATCATGTTTTTCTTCTCCTACCCCCCTCCCCCTCTTTTTTTTTACCCCACAAACTGTCTTAAAAAGGAAGAGGGGGGCCTGTGCAGGCTCATGGGAAAGAGAGAACGAGGGAGAGAAAGCGAGGGACTATCCTCCTTAGCGGCAGGCAGACCTTTTGAAAGGAGATGTTTGATTTCCTTTGAAATCGCCTGCGAGGCCCACTGCCATGTTGTGATCTTAAAGCATTCTCCGTAGAGGGTGCCGTCAGAGGGCCCCTCCCCGTGCTGGGGCTCTCTCTGCTCTACCTGTCTGTCTGTCTGTCTGGGGTGTGGGGGGGGGGGGGTCAGAGTCTAAAGCTCTAAGTGTGATAGAGATGAGAGAAGAAGAGGAGAAAGTGAGAGAGAGATGCAAGGCCTAATACTCAGTTCTTTATGCAGTCAGTGTGTGTGAGTGTTTGTCCGTCCGTGCATGTGTGTGCGCGCGTTTCTGTGTGTGGATGCTTGCGTGTTCAATTAGACAGTCTTACATCATCTTACATGGGACACACAATGCCTTCATGAGCACAGCGGTGGAGGTGGTGAACGTCCCTAACCAACCACAACGCCTTGTTGTCATCAGCCCTTTGTCCTTGCCTTCAATCCCACTGTCCTTCTAGCGCAAGCCTTTACACACTCGTTAGATTATGAGGTTAGCAGCTCGTGTCCGGCGCGCGCGTGTCCTGCGTGTGCGCGCGCAACTGTTCTCACCCGGTCTCTGGATCTCTGGATCTTCTCGCGGTCACTGTGCAAGTTAGCCAGGATCTCTTGGCCCACTTGTTCTGAAAGACAAAAGAGAGGAGAAGCACAGTATAGGTAAGCATGGGTACGCTGTGCCTGGGATGCACCCGTCTTCCCTTTGATTCCTAACTGAACCTTTTCTGAGAGAAGTTGAAGCTAAGTGCCTTACTTAAGGACATGACAGCACTAAGCCCCGAACTTGAACCAGTGATTTAAGTCAATTTCTTAAGTGCTCTGCTTCTGTTGCCAAATAGTCTAGTCCACAGCTAAAGAGGATAGGCATTGAGGTGTGCATTAAGACCCACAGTATGTGCGAGGTGTTTGTGTGTGTAAGCTATTGTAGCAGACACCTGGCTTCAGCTTAACCAGCCCACTAACCTTAGAACATTAGAGAACATTGGGCCAAAAACCCATGTCTGGCCTAGCTAAGCCTTACTTAGCACAGCTAAATTGAGCCTGGATCAGCTGTGCAACAGAACTATCAGCTTCGCCACCACTAGCAATGAATCCTAATTTAATGCCATATTCTTAGAATAGATATGGGCGGCTGCACGTCAGGAAGGCCCGGAAATATTTTTCGGGGCATCTCAGACTGTTCTGGCAATTCGAAGATAGAAACGTCATTGGGAAGAAGGATGTTTGATATTCCTTTTACAGTTGTGTCACAAACCATTTTAGGGGTAATGATGATGAAAGTGGCCATTTTGGGACCTTTTTAAACCTATACATGCCTCCTGTAAGACCCTATGATCTGTGAACCGTAGATGATACAGACAACATCTGGGTGTGACTATACTCCTTATAGTGTGCTTCTAGTCTGCTCTAACATAATGTATGTCTAGATTCTGAAATAGAAATGTTCACAGTCATTTATTCAACATTAAAAGTGGAAGATATGACCCATTTAATACAGTGCCTTCAGAAAGTATTCACACCCCTTGACCTTTTCAACATTTTGTTGTGTTACAGCCTGAATTCAATTAAATATATATATTTTCTTGCAAACAATACCCCATAATGACAAAGTGAAAATAAGTGGATACATTTTTGCACATTTATTGAATATGAAATACAGAAATATCTCATTGTTCATACTGTACATTGGAGAAAGACTACCACTGAAGTATTGTGCTCAGTTTCTATTACCTTGTAAATTAAATTCAAATATACACCCCAGAGAAGTTTCTGATGCCCTCCCAATCACATAGATAGAGCCCCTCTCCACTCTCACCAATAACCACCATGGAATCTGAGCTATAAAGACATACAAGGAATAACAATTTTTACTTGATTTATTTTACCTTTATTTAACTAGGCAAGTCAGTTAAGAAATAATTTGTATTTTCAATGACGGCTTAGGAACAGTTGGTTAACTGCCTTGTTCAGGGGCAGAACCACAGCCCGGGTATTCAATCTTCCAACCTTTCGGTTACTAGTCCAACTGCCCCACCAAATACTTGACATATCCTAATCTGTCCAGAACTCATTCATATTACAGCAGGTTTGCAAATCACAAAAAAATGACATTGTAGTATAGTTAAATCCTTCCTTCTCTCTCCCAAGCCAAACCCATCCCTCCCTCTTCACCTCCCCGGTTTCTCTCCCCTTTATCCCACCCAAGCTTTCCACAACCTCCCATCCTTGCCCACCAAAGCTAAGCTTGTCCCAACCTCCCATCCAACCTCCCATCCTTGCCCACCCAAGCCAAGCTTGTCCCTACCTCCCATCCTTGCCCACCCAAGCCAAGCTTGTCCCTACCTCCCATCCTTGCCCACCCAAGCCAAGCTTATCCAAACCTCCTATCCTTGCCCACCCAAGCCAAGCTTGTCCCTACCTCCCATCCTTGCCCACCCAAGCCAAGCTTGTCCCTACCTCCCATCCTTGCCCACCCAAGCCAAGCTTGTCCCTACCTCCCATCCTTGCCCACCCAAGCCAAGCTTATCCAAACCTCCCATCCTTGCCCACCCAAGCCAAGCTTGTCCAAACCTCCCTACCTCTCAGACACACTAAAGGTTTCCGCATGCTTCAGATCGACTGGCGCCTAGCTGAACTCTGCTAGCCGAACCAAATGAGTGTGCTTACATACTCCCTTAAAAGATCTTTGATTGAGAAACGAGAGCAAATTGGCAGTGGTACCTTTTGTCCTTTTTGAGACGACATAGCCAGTATACACTTCCCCAAAATAGTTAGAATTTATCTAATCTGTCATTAATTTTGATGTTTTTGCAGAGGAGATCTTAGTCATGCAATTTGACATTAACATGATTGGAGCAGTATTTTTCAATTAAGAAATTTGCTTGAAAACGAGTCATCACTCACTGAATGACAACAAAGACTATTGTTATAACCTCAACCCGGCACAGCCAGAAGAAGACTGGCCACCCCTCAGAGCCTGGTTCCTCTAGGTTTATTCCTAGGTTCCTACCTTTCTAGGGAGTTTTTCCTAGCCACTGTGCTGCTACATCTGCATTGCTTGCTGTCTGGGGTTTTAGACTGGGTTTCTGTATAGCACTTTGTGACATCGGCTGATGTAAAAAGGGCTTTATAAATACATTTGACTGATTGATCAACAGTAGGGATTCTTCAATCAATCACCAACGAAGGGGCGTAGACTTCGGCTACGAAGTCCGAAACAAACAAAAACGTCAGAAAACAGCGTCATAATATATGCACGAACTCTAACGAACTGAATCAGCTGGGAAGCCTTAACACCCATCTATCGACTTATTCATCCATTTCCGCCCAACATATACTGTACCCCATGCATCCACACACCTATTCTCTCCCACCCTCATACACATATTCACCATCCCATTCTCTCTCTCACACACACACACACACACACACACACACACACACACACACACACACACACACACACACACACACACACACACACACACACACACACACACACACACACACAATTAGCAATGTACACACACGGCCTTCCCCAGAGGGGTAAAGGGGATCACCCTTTACCCATCTCTATCTCCCACTGTTCCATCTTTACTTCCGTTTCTCTCTCACCACGCACACTACGTTTGTTAAAGTACATTTCCATCTACAGTACCTGACTCTCTCACCTGACCACAGTCACGTTATTGACAGTTATTGAATGCTATTTTCAGTGTCTATGTAGTCCATTGGCATAGGCCACTTCTATCGTTACTTCATAGAGAAGAACAGTTATTTGAGGAAAGTAGATTATATTGGGGGGAGGGGGAAAGGATATGGTCTCAATTTACGATAAACTCAGTGCTCCTCTATAAAAACAAAGTAGCCTATCGCTGGCCCAGATTCACACACTGAGTCAAAAAAAATTGATCAAAGTGGAAAGAAAGTGGGTTCTTCATGGAATAGCAATGTGGGCATTCATTTCCTGATTCCGCTTTGTTCAAGTTTATTTGCTGCTAATCTGTGAATCTTTGAGTGACAGTAGGTTGTTCGAGATTTGCGCAGATTGGAAACGTTGCAAGTTGTCAAATGAGGGTTTGTAAGTATTGAAAAATTCCAAACTTTTTGTTAATGTAATTCATGAAAGCACACTTTTAAACAAAATAAATTAATTAATAAAACATTTTAAAAAACGACTTATCAGCCATTATCGGAATGACCCTTGTATCTGTGGTGCTGCGTGTGTGCCAGTGAGAGTAGGCCGTTGTTGCTCGAGGAGAGAGAGAGAGCGACATTTCAGCAGCAGGTTCAAAATAATCACAGGCAGATTAACTAGATCACCAATTTAAAACATTTAATTTTTATTTTTTTTGAACCTTTATTTAACTAGGCAAGTCAGTTAAGAACAAATGCTTATTTTCAATGACGGCCTAGGAACAGTGGGTTAACAGCCTGTTCAGGGGCAGAACGACAGATTTGTACCTGGTCAGGTCGCGGGTTTGAACTTGCAACCTTGCGGTTACTAGTCCAACACTCTCACCACTAGGCTACACTGCTACACTAACCAAGGCTACACTAGGCTACACTAGGCTACACTAACCAAGCGAGAGAACTGCTACAAGTTAACTATAGCTAACTAAGCATTAATTTCGTTGTTGCCTTTCCACCTGCACTGTAGAGCCTAAATAAATCTGCACCTATGAAACAATAGCCATGTCATTGTGACAACATTAAACATATTCTAATAGCCTAATTGACAAATTATTTAATGTGCATAGATCTCCCCCAAAACATGATTATTTGGGCCTTATATATAAACATGTCTAGACAGATACCTTGCTTTGAAACAGCCTACCTTCTCAATTTGATTTCGGACTTATTGAATGAAGGAATCATTTTATAAAGACAAACGTATTTGGTTGTAATGTTGAAAAAGCCAGTTCTGCACACCTAGGAGCTCTCCAGATCGAGGGTTGACCACATGTTGATAACATGTGACTAACAGTACAGTTCTATGTGGGGGGCTAAGTGCCTTGATCAAGGGCACAACGGCAGGAGGTGGTAGGTCTACATGGGATCAGACACAGCAGCTTTCCAGGTTTAATAATGCTTACTTTTTCCATGTAGACTATATTAATAGTCATGAACATATGCGTTGAAAGTCATAGAGAAGTCATGGAACATGTGTATAAACCATTAAACAGTGAATAATCAGAACACATCACTGAGTACCACTCTTCATATTTTCAAGCATGGTGGTGCCTGCATCATGTTATGGGTATGCTTGTCATCGGCAAGGACTAGGGAGGTTTTTTAGGATAAAAAGAAACGGAATAGAGCTAAGCACAGGCAAAATGCTAGAGGGAAACCTGGTTCAGTCTGCTTTCCAACAGACATTGCGAGACAAATGCATCTTTCAGTAGGACAATAACCTACATCACAAGGCCAAATATACACTGCAGTTGTTTACCAAGACGACATTGAATGTTCCTGAGTGGCCTAGTAACAGCTTGAAACTCTATGGCAAGACATGAAAATAGCCATCTATCAATGTTCAAAAACCAACTTGACAGGAATTGAATAATTTTGAAATGAATAATGTGCATTGAACAATCCAGGGGTGCAAAGCTCTTAAGAGACTTACTCAGAAAAACTCACAGCTGTAATTGCTGCCAAAGGTGTCATTATGGGGTAATCACTCTGTCATTATGGGGTATTGTGTATCGATGGGCGAGATACATTTTTTAGGTATTTATTTTGAATTCAGGTTGTGGAATAAGTAAAATAGTATGAATACTTTCTAAAGGCAATGTAGGTCTGAAAAGGGCCTAAAATGGCCACTTTCTCAAAAACAGTTTGTGATACAAATGTAAAAAGCATATCAAACATCCTTCCTTCCAACTTCCTTTCAACAAAAAGTTTTATGTGAGATTTGCCAGAACAATCTGATACAAAAAAAATATTCCTGGCGTGGAATTGCCCATATATAGAGTGCATTCGGAAAGTATTCAGACCCTTTGACTTTTCCACATTTTGTTACATTACAGATTTACTATAAAATGTATTAAATAAATGTTTTTCCTCATCAATCTACACACAACCCCATAATGACAAAGCGAAAACAGGTTTATAGAAATGTTTTCAAATTTAATAAAAAAATATGTAAACACCGTATTAACATAAGTATTCAGCCCATTTGTTATGTCCCTCGAAATAGAGCTCAGGTGCATCCTGTTTTCATTGATAATCCTTGAGATGTTTCTACAACTTGATTGGAGTCCACCTGTGGTAAATTAAATTGATTGGACATGACTTGGAAAGGCACACACCTGTCTATATAAAGTCCCACATTTGACAGTGCATGTCAGAGCAAAAACCAAGCAATGAGGTCGAAGGAATCGTCCGTAGAGATCCGAGACAGGATTGTGTCAAGGCACAGATCTGGGGAAGGGTAACAAAACAATTCTGCAGCATTGAAGGTCCCCAAGAACTCAGTGGCCTCCATCATTCTTAAATGGTAGAAGTTTGGAACCACCAACATTCTATTTACAGCTGACCGCCTGGGCAATCGGGGGAGAAGAAGCCGATGGTCACTCTGACAGAGCTCCAGAGTTCCTCTGCGGAGACGGGAGAAACTTCCAGAAGGACAACTATCTCTGCAGCACCAATCAGGCCAGACGGAAGCCACTCCTCAGTAAAAGGCACATGACAGTTCATTTGAGTTTGCCAAAAGGCACCCAAAGGACTCATATTGAGAAACATCATTCTCTGGCCTGATGAAACCAAGATTGAACTCTTTGGCCTAAATGCCAAGCTTCACATCTGGAGGAATCCTGGCACCATCCCTACTGTAAAGCATGGTGGTGGCAGCATCATGCTGGATGTTTTTCAGCAGCAGGGGCTAGTCAGGATCAAGGGAAAAGAGATCCTTGATGAAAACCTGGTCCAGAGCACTCAGGACCTCAGACTGGGGCGAAGGGTCACCTTCCAACAGGAGAACAACCCTAAGCACACAGCCAAGACAATGCAGGAGTGGCTTCGGGACAAGTCTCTGAATGTCCCTGAGTGGCCCAGCCAGAGCCCAGACTTGAACCCGATTGAATATCTCTGGAGAGACCTGAAAATAGCTGTGCAATGACACTCCCCATCTAACCTGACAGCACTTGAGAGGATCTGCAGGGAAGAATGGGAGAAACTCCCCAAATACAGGTGTGCCAAGCCTATAGAGTCATACCCAAGAAGACTTGAGGGTGTAATCAATGCAAAATGTGCTTCAAGGGTTAGAAGACTTATGTAAATGTGATTTTTTTTCTTCAAATGTTTAAAAAATAAGCTTTTGCTTCTTCATTAATGGGTATTGTGTGTATGATGATTAAAAACATGATTTAATCCATTTTCAAACAAGGCTGTAAGGTAACAAAATGTGGAAAATGTCAAAGGGTCTGCGCATACTTTTCAAATGCACTGTACTTAGAATAAAACAGAACTACATGCAATTCTAGGAATTTTATCCAACAATTGCAGAGGGTGAATTGTATGCATTTTAAATGAGGTAATAGGTAAATATTTTCATTTAACATGTTTGACAATTGCTTTAATAATTTGTATTTGTAATGTATCCCCAATTCCATGTGTATGTGTGTATAGTGCGTATGTTTGTGTTGCTTCACAGTCCCTGCTGTTCCATAAGGTGTATTTTTATCTGTTTTTAAAAAAAAATCACATTTCACTGCTTTCATCAGTTACGTGATGTGGAATAGAGTTCCATGTAGTCATGACTCTATGTAGTACTGTGTTCTGGACTTGGGGACTGTGAAGAGACCTCTGGTGCATGGGCGCCAGTAGTTCAAACAGACAGGTCGGTGCATTCAACATGTCAATGCCTCTCATAAATACAAGTAGTGATGAAGTCAATATCTCCCACACTTTGAGCCAAGAGAGATAGACATGCATATTATTAATGTTAGCTCTCTGTGTACATCCAAGGGCCAGCCGTGCTGCCCTGTTCTGAACCAATTGCAAAGTCCCTTTTTGTGGCACCTGACCACACGAATTGTCGTCCAGGTGCGACAAAACTAGGGCCTGTAGGACCTGCCTTGTTGATAGTGTTAATAAGAAGGTAGAGCCGCGCTTTATTATGGACAGACCATCTTAGCTACTGTTGTATCAATATGTTTTGACCATGACAGTTTACAATCCTGGGTTATTTATTTTAATTTTAATTTATTTAACCTTTAACCCCAGTTAAGAACAAATTCTTATTTTACAATGACGGCCTACCCCGGCCAAACCCTCCCCTAACCCGGACGACACTGGGCAAATTGTGCGCCACCCTATGGGATTCCCGATTACAGCCCAGGATCGAACCAGGGTCTGTAGTGACGCCTCTAGCACGATGCAGTGCCGTAGACCTCTGCAACTAAACTGGGCTCTTATATCACTTTAATTCCAGCTCTCACAACAGTATCTCAGGCAGTACAACTACATCCTGCTACTGGACTCCAATCAGCAGATGCAATATTCATATAAAACCACTTTCTTTGAAATGCTGCTCTTCTATCGTGGATGTAAACACATTAAGCACACTTAGAAAACATTGCCAACGAGGCGCCTGACAAGCTCGTCAGTGGTCACTGTCATTTCCTGGTCCCTTGGGTTAGACGGAGAGAAAGAAAAACACACCAAACAAACAAACCTAAAAAAAAAAAAGATCCCACCGCTGCCACCAACTGTAAGCAGGTACTGCATTAGGGTAAAAAAAAATGAGGGCGGGAGAAAAAAGATAAGTGAGGAATCTTTGCGCGGATCAAAGACGGCCTTTCAAACACACCAAACAATCCGGCGTAAACAACGCACTGCGGAGTAGATTACACTACACAGGTGCGGCACTCCAAAGAGCCCATGTGCTGCGCTGCCTGTTTAGGGGAAACGCCGCAAAAAAAAGGGCTACATCTGGCAGCTAGACAAGATAGAAAGGAGAGAGCGCAAAGAGAGGAGGAAGAGAAAAAAACGGTGGTGGGGGTACGCTGTCGAATGAGTGACGCTTGTACTCCCTTTCCTCTCCCTTCTATTCCACCCAACGCGCGCACAATGTCTCTTTTTGCCTTCATTAATTTCTAATCAGGGACGGGACAGATTGAAGGATACACAGATTAAACAGTGCAGTCAGACAGTCACATGTGACAAATAGGGCAGATTAAAAGACTGAATACAGGTATTAATAACCATAATAATACAAGCACCCCCCCCCATCCCTCCCCATGTCCCCTCCAAAAAGAACAAGGAATAAACAGGGAAAGGAGGTGTGGCAGGAAATCTTCTGTAAAGACAACTAAGCGCCTCTATCCGTCTCTGTCCGGGATGGGGCTTAAAACAAATGAGGGTGACAGTGCTATACAAGTCTTTGGCGTGGAGGAAGACCGAGAGCGCATTATTGGTAAAGCACACACTCCAACTGAGAAGATGGATGAGGTCGTTGCAGAAGAATAGGGCCCAATGGCATCCTGCTGAAAAGACTCTGCTGCTGGAGCGGTGCTGAGTTGACATTAAGTCCTTGGTTGTAGTGTACAGGGCCTCGCTCTGAATGATACACATGTAATGAAATGTTTAACGGAGTCCCCTCTCTCAGAAATGTAAAAGTTGTACTGAAGAATTTGCCTGATTATAAACACAAATAATGTCCTTGAGCTTTCAGTAAACAGATACACAATGTCCTTTCGGATTATGGTTGAACTATGCCTCTTGTAGCTTCCCCAAGAGGCTCGAACCTCTTGATTAGGGCCGCAATGTGTTGAACCAAATCTAATCCAAATCAAATCATATTTGTCACATGCTTTGTAAACTTGGTCCTTTTCCAACAATGCAGAGTTAAAGATAAAACATTTAAATAGCAAAACGAGGAATAAATACCCAGTGAACGAATAACAATAACATGGCTAAATACAGGGAGTACCAGTACAGAGTCGATGTGCAGGGGTACGAAGTAATGGAGGTTAGCTATGTACATATGGTAGGGGTAAAGTGACGAGACAACAGGAGAGATAATAGACCGGTAGCAGCAGTGTGTGTGGTGAGTGTGAAAGTGTGTGTGGTGTCAGTATGCATGTGTGCGTATGCTGTGCATGTGTGTGGGTGTATGTGTAAGTATGTGTGGGTAGAGTCCAGTGTGTGTGGTGTCAGTATGCATGTGTGCGTATGCTGTGCATGTGTGTGGGTGTATGTGTAAGTATGTGTGGGTAGAGTCCAGTGTGTGTGTGTGGTGTCAGTATGCATGTGTGCGTATGCTGTGCATGTGTGTGGGTGTATGTGTAAGTATGTGTGGGTAGAGTCCAGTGTGTGTGGGTAGAGTCCAGTGTGTGTGGGTGTATGTGTAAGTATGTGTGGGTAGAGCCCAGTGTGTGGGGGTGTATGTGTAAGTATGTGTGGGTAGAGTCCAGTGTGTGTGGGTGTATGTGTAAGTATGTGTGGGTAGAGCCCAGTGTGTGGGGGTGTATGTGTAAGTATGTGTGGGTAGAGTCCAGTGTGTGGGGGTGTATGTGTAAGTATGTGTGGGTAGAGTCCAGTGTGTGGGGGTGTATGTGTAAGTATGTGTGGGTAGAGCCCAGTGTGTGGGGGTGTATGTGTAAGTATGTGTGGGTAGAGTCCAGTGTGTGGGGGTGTATGTGTAAGTATGTGTGGGTAGAGTCCAGTGTGTGGGGGTGTATGTGTAAGTATGTGTGGGTAGAGTCCAGTGTGTGGGGGTGTATGTGTAAGTATGTGTGGGTAGAGTCCAGTGTGTGGGGGTGTATGTGTAAGTAGGTGTGGGTAGAGTCCAGTGTGTGGGGGTGTATGTGTGGGTAGAGTCCAGTGTGTGGGGGTGTATGTGTAAGTATGTGTGGGTAGAGTCCAGTGTGTGGGGGTGTATGTGTAAGTATGTGTGGGTAGAGTCCAGTGTGTGGGGGTGTATGTGTAAGTATGTGTGGGTAGAGTCCAGTGTGTGGGGGTGTATGTGTAAGTATGTGTGGGTAGAGTCCAGTGTGTGGGGCTGTATGTGTAAGTATGTGTGGGTAGAGTCCAGTGTGTGTGCATAGTCAGTGCAAAAAAAAGGATCAATGCAATTATTCCAGGTAGCCGCCCAGGACCTACTTAGCAGGGAGGGGGTAGAAGCTGTTCAAGGTCCTGTCGGTTCTGGACTTGGTGCACTGGTACCGCTTGCTGTGCAGAGACAACAGTCTATGGCTGGGGTGGCTGGAATCTTTGACAATTTTTGGGCCCTTCCTCGGACACTGCCTGGTATAGAGGTCCTGGGCGGCAGGCACCTCGGCCCCAGTGATTCACTAAGGCTGCTATAGTATCTTAACAAGAGGGTCTCCTTTCTTATCTTTCTTCTTCTTAAAAAAAAAAAAACAATCCGCTCGCTCGCTCGCCTCACTTTTCAAACAATGAAACCGGTTAAGCATTCGATATAATATGCATGGCCTAACAGAGACGCATAAACACACAAAGAGAGCGAAAGACAACCGCCCAGGCGCATTTCAGTGGCTAAGAATGGGCCTTGTGGATTCAGGTTTCTTTCCATTCTACTGGCAGTGCTGCTGAGAGGAGCCGTGCGCCTGTCTCTATGAGAGGCGGGCGGAGTCAAGGTTTCCGAGAGCGCGCCTGCTATCTAACGCAGAGCACCACCATTGTGCACCTTTAGAGGATGTTAAATCAAGGTCGTCACTGGCGGTGCGTTTATCCTTGAGAGAGGCAGACAATGACAAAATGAGGATGAATTACTCCATATGGAAAGTCAAAAGCGTATCAATTTCCATGAAGGGTTCAAATGAAATGCTTCCACTTTAAACGTCTAGGTCAGCTAGGCTACATGTACCACAGCCACCAAAATGGATTAAGTGCCATCTCTTCTATGACTGCTAACACAACTACTCATCCTCCAACCACTACTGATGAAGGTCATAAGCACTGCACCAACAATGGTGTAGACAGCATCTCCCCCTGGATAGGTAAGTTGTACATTCATTTAATTGCCGGGCCTCTGTGCTATAAAATCCGTCGCAGTATGATGAAGTGTCCCCAGAGCCGACAGACTGTAGAACACATTAAAGACTCTCAGCAGCCAGGTCCACAAACTCAAAGATACATATTTCCCTTAGCTGTGGGACCACAAATGGGACGTTCCCATTAAGAAATCCCTCACCACACACACACACACACACACACAGACCATTAGCTATGTACACACACGGCCTTCCCCAGGCGGGAAAAGGATCACCCTTTACCCCTCTCTCGCTCTCACCACGCACACTAAGTTTGTTAAAGTACATGTCCATCTACAGTACCTGACTCTCTCACCTGACCACAGTCACTTTCAGAGAGTTAGGGTAATGTTCACGAATTGACAAATCTGTTACCTGGAAAAGGGAGCTCTCATATCGGCTAAATGTTGAATTCGGCTTTAGAAAACCAACAAAGCCACTGTGGAGGAGGATGAGAGACGGCTTTTCTAATAAGCATCTCTTCCCCTGATGGCATTCCGTCCTGCAATCAGTAATAAAATAAAGACCCCCCCTCAAATCCATTTCCATGAAGCCTGTACTTAAGCTCTATCAATACGCAAATAGGTCACGTTAAAACTGCTGTATTAGATACAATCACCTGCATCTGTAAATCTCTGATGAGGTTTTGACTCGACAGATCGTCAGCAGGCTTCCAACCCACACTGGTTCGTTACACTACAGACAGCACTGTGTCAACGCGTGGGACGTCGTCAGAGTTCACGACAGCGAAATATCCAACGTGGATTCACATCTAGGTTACGGTGCGTTAAGGCACCATCATAAACAGCTGGCGTAGACAAGGCGTGAAAGAGAGCGTCAGAGTGAGAAGTGTAAAATAGAGAATGGATCAGAGTGAATTAACAGACAGGGTCACAGAAAAGTACGATTCAAAATAACTCCACATGTATAATAGACATTTTTGTCAACATCAGCTACTATTTATGAAAAGTCACGACCTCAACAAAATGGCGCAAATTGAACACTGAGCTAAAGAAAATCCATGTCAAATTCAGAATCACTAAAACGTCTCTCTACGCTCAACCACCAGACAGAACAACCCTAGGTTATCCAAAACACAGGAAATTATCATTTCCTGCTGACGATCCGGACTTGTTGCTCGTTAGCATATAAAATATTCCCCTCCCGTTTGAACGGCTATTAACTATTTAAATGACCCTGGCGCTAAGGCCTTGCTCAGACTCGCTTGCTAAACATCCATATCCCCCAAAGGTCCATTTAACAAGTCTATTACTCTTCTCACATTATAAATCACACCACCACTAGAGAGCAGGACTTTATATATTAACTCACCCTCTCAACAAGAGATTAGCAGAAGTCATCATTGTAGAGGGTACAAATAGAGGTACTAGATAAGACCCAATGGTGTGCTGACTGAGTTTGCCTCAATCAGATACTGAGACAAATCAACTGAGCAGTATCCAGATCCATCCTTCCACCTTCCCTTTGGTTCTATGGCCTAGTGTCGGTGAGATGCATTGGGTCTCACCACATCATCACACGGTTGTCCACATCATACTTCTATGGAGCAATGGGAGAGAGAAAGGCCAGTGTTGGCCAGTATAGATAATTGTAGCCGAGGCCAAAGAAGCCCAGTCAAGGTAATTACCATAAGGTTAGAAGTCTACTTCCCAGCCAGTCCATCCCATCCCAAGACAACCCACCCCAGCCACAAATCCAGGGGCCCCTCCCAGTCCTCCCTCCACAGGCACACACATAATTGGACACATCATCAATTTTACAGGAGCAGTTTTTAGAGCAGTTCCACCGTGAGATGTCTGGGGCCCCTTTTTCTTTCTCTCCTTTTCTATCTTTCCTCTGCTCTGGTCCCTCTCTCCCCTGAGCTGAAAGGGTACAAGCCCTGACAGCGGTAACACTCTGAGGCTCAGCACAGCTCTGTTTCATTAGCTGGTTGAAACCACTTTTTAAAGGTTACCACACAAACCTCTATCCGGACACAATCCACACAGACAAAGGAGTGAAAACCACCCGAGGGAGTTGTGAAGGTAGGTGGAGTCTGCCACTGTCTCACATGCAAGCACAGACTGACACACACAAGCCCCCCCCACACACACACAAAATGACAAATTCTGCATCTGCATTCACTAAACTCGTTGGCTGGAATACCTGGGGAACAAGTTAGCTTTCTTTGTACACCGTCTGGAATATTTTCCTTACACTCATCGAAGTTGTTCACACCACTTTCTGTTTCAAATGCCGAGCCCACAGGCCATGTGTCCAGTCTTGGTCTCATCGGCTGACTTGGCTCACAAAGTGAAGTAGGTAAGAATCAGGTCATTGGGAGTGATGCAGCATCTGGACAATCTCCAGTGTTGTGACAACTAACAATAAGAAGGAGCTATATTCACCTTCACCTCAGTACACTGCTTCCCCTGAGTATGACCCCTATTGTGTGTAGTCAGCATTTCCCTTCAACAGCAGCGGAGGGATAAGGTGTATTCTGAGCTGGCAGCCCATCTGAGGGGCCTTTTCTTGAACGAGTTTCCATAGACGTGAGCAGACAAGGGTGTACACACCAAGCAGGCTGACCAGCCCTGCTGTGGGCCTTCGTCTGCACGTGGATGTTTGCTATGAGCAGCGGTGTGGTAGGCAGCCAGTCAGGACATATTTCTGGGGGCCTTTCTTCACTCCGCGCCGGGCCGTGTTTTATTCATCGCCTGCGCCCTGACCCCGCAGATCTCCTGTTCTGACAAATTACTTCTGATTAAGACAGATCTCTATTAGTCAGCCACTCAACTTAGCCTATTCATCATCCCACCCTTTCCCCTGCTCCCCCTCCCTCCCTCGCCCGTCCGTCAGACCGGAGCAAGACGCAAAGGAAATGTTCCGCCGCGGTTTTAAATGGCTGATTACGGACAATTGGCGGATGGAGAGATGTAAGGCAGTCTTATGGGTGATAAGACGCAGGTTTAATGGGTATAAATGACCAGGCTGACTAGGAGGACCAGCTGGTAATAGAACCATTTGTTTCAGGCAGAAAAGGGGCAGGGAGAAAAATGAAGGCTGTTTTTCTTCAATTGAACTCCCTCGCTGCCTCGAGTTCAAACACTCCTGTTCCCGAATGGACTTTTAACAGTGAGGTCCCTCTCACTCGCCATGAATGAGAATAGATGAGGCTCGAGAGCGGTGCGGTTGTTTTACATTTATGAAATTACTCCGTCAAGCACACACAGATGCTGATGTGGACATGGCCACAGACCAGACATGTACACACAGTCAAATAGTCAGGCACAAAGCAATGCACCAGCTTACAAATAAAAACCAATATCAAAATGTGAGGGAACTTTAACGTACATTATAAACCGGGTAGTTTGGGTCCTGGATGCTGATTGGCTGAAACAGAATTTCAGGTGTGTGTATATCAGACAATATACCATGTATATAATATTTTACTATTCTATTTTATATTGGTAAGCAGTTTATAATAGCAATACGGCACGGCACCTCTGGGATTTATGGCATATGGCCAATATAGCACAGCTACGGGCTGTATCCAGACACTCCGTATCGTGCTGAAGAACAGGCCTTAGCCATGGTATATTGTGCATATACCATACCTCCTCGGGCCTTACTGCATATGCACTATGCAGAAATTGCTCAAATTCGAACAGTTCACCTAATTTCAGTTTATGTGACAAAACAAGCAAGTATAGTGTAGAGAATCATTGTACCATCTAAACTGCTGTGAAATATATTTCCCATAAACAAAAATATTATATTTTCAGCTGGTGTACAAAACCGAAAATAAAAGACGAAAAAAATCAACTTAAGGGAAGCATAGAAATTGTACTTCTTAGACATTCTTTCAATGAGAATGACATATCTGTATCACACATTTCTATGTGAATCTGGTTCGGTCGCCCAAAAAGTTACATATTGCAGCTTTAAGTATCCCAATACACTACTTGTAAATGTAAAAACTTAAAAACACGTTGTACTGAAGACAACTTGAGGTAAAACTTCTGAAATCATAAACTCCTAAGTTAAAACAGAGCAAATACATAAAACAGCTCAATAGCTGTAAAGTCCTATTGTTTAAATCCCAAAACATACTGACTAAATTAACCTGAACCACAATAATGGGTAACAGGGGGAGGAGAAGGAGGAGGGGGTTGCTGTCAGCAAATTGCCTGGAGTTAATCAACCCAGTCTTCCTGAACCATCCAAATGAAAACTAATGGACTTTGGGCCACGCTGTGATTGCCTCAACACACTTACAGAAGTAAGATGGGAACGACGCCTTACAGGGCCTTCAATTAAAAATGTTGAATTTCCACAGACGGCTGGTCAGGCCATACATCTACTGTATCCACGCAGCCACGAAGGTCAATTCTATGGATCAAATGGACTTGACTGATTAATTCCATTTCCACTGCTCCCGGAATTATTTGCACGCATTGATTAAGGTTGTGGTCAGAATGCGTAGAAAATGCATGAAGTGTGGAATTAAAAGCAACCTACAAATAAGATTAAATTGCGTAAATATTATTAACAGTGCTGGTACTCTTATCTTTCAATGAACAAAAATATAAACAACATGTAAAGTGGTGGTCCCATATTTCATGAGATGAAATAAAAGACCACATACATTTTCCATGAGCACAAAAAGCTTATTTCTCAAATGTTGTGCACACATTTGTTTACATCCCTGTTTGTGAGCATTTCTCCTTTGCCAAGATAATCCATCCACCTGATTGAAGTGGCATATCAAGAAGCTGATTAAACAGCATGATCATTACACAGGTGCACTTTGTGCTGGGGACAATAAAAGGCCACTCTAAAATGTGCAGTTGTCACAACACAATGCCACATATGTCTCAAGTTTTGAGGGAGTGTGCATTTGGCCGGCTGACTGGAGGAATGTCCACCAGAGCATTTGCCAGGGAATTGAATGTTTATTTCTCTACCATAAGCCACCTGCAACATCATTTTAGAACATTTGGAAGTATGTCCAAACGGCCTCACAACCGCAGACCACGTGTAACCCCGCCAGCCCAGGACCTCCACCTGTGGGATTGTCTGAGACCAGCCACCCAGACAGCTGATGAAACTGTGGGTTTGCATAACCAAAGAATTTCTGCACAAACTGTCAGAAACAGTCTTAGGGAAGCTCGTTGTCCTCACCAGGGTCTTGACCAGACTGCAGTTCGGCGTCGTAACTGACTTCAGTAGGCAAATGCTCACCTTCGATGGCCACTCGCACGCTGGTGAAGTGTGCTTTTCACAGATGAATCCCGGTTTCAAGTGAACCGAGTAGATGGCAGACAGCATGTATGGCATCGTATGGGCGAACGGTTCGCTGATGTCAACGTTGCGAACAGATCGCCCCATGGTGGTGGTGGAGTTATGGTATGAGCAGGCATAAGCAAAGGACAATGAACACAATTGCATTTTATTGATGGCAATTTGAATGCACAGAGAGATACCGTGACGAGATCCTGAGGCCCATTGTTGTACCATTCATCCGCTGCCATCACCTCATGTTTCAGCATAATATCGCAAAGCCCCCATGTCGCAAGGATCTATACACAATTCCTGGAAGCTGAAAATGTCCCAGTTCTTCCATGGCCTGCATACTCACCAGACATGTCACCCATTGAGCATGTTTGGGATGCTCTGGATTGACTTGTAGCAACTTCGCACAGCAATTGAAGAGGCGTGGGACAACATTCCACAGGCCACAATCAACAGCTTGATCAACTCTATGCAAATGATGTATCGCTCTGCAAGAGGCAAATGGTGGTCACATCAGATACCGACTGGTTTTCCGATCCACGTCACAACTTTATTTAAAAAAAATAATAATTAAGTATCTGACTGGGAATACAGATGCATATCTGTATTCCCCGTCATGTGAAATCCTAATGAATTTAATTAAATTGTCAAAATATAAAATGTAAAATCTTTGAAACTGCTGCATGTTGTGTTTCTATTTTTCTTCAGTGTATATACACACACAAGCAGCATCACAGACAACATAACAAACAACCGCATCAGACTCCTTTCAGACCATTGTTGGTAGTGAGGAAATAACTAAGCCATAGCCTATGAAAGTAAAGGTGCCTTTACAATAAGCTTTACAGCTAATTACTTTCAGTATGTGATTGGGAATAAATGAAAGCTTGCCATTTGTGTAGTGGACAATATAAATGACTATCACAGTACAAACTACTGACATAACACAATAACCATCTCACATCTGACAAATAGTCTCAATGTGGAAAGGAAATAAGTGGAAACTGTATGGAAAGACGACGAAAGAAAAAACCTACGAGGAAGACTGGAGAAGACGAATACATATGAAACAAGGATAAATACTCCTAAACTTGGAAGCAGCAGAGGGAGGTATACCCGCAATTAAAAACCCCAAACATCTCAATTCCTCCTAATCAAACGCAGCATCCCTTCTACCCTCCTCGGGCGGAACACACAGAGGAGGAAAGAAGTTTGTCAGTTTCGCGAAACGGACTTGAAGAAAATACATGAGGGGAAGAAGAAACTTGACGTTACGCCGTTGCCATGTCCACAATTTAGGAACGTTAATAATCGCTTTACTCTTGATTAAAGGCTTTTATGTCTCTAATCAGAAAGTTGACAGACAGATCAAAGCGTGCAACGCTATTTTTCTTTGCCTTTTAATTATCTATAAAACACCACACCTCGGGCTGCTCTTCCCTGCCTATCTCCTCAAACTCTCGGCGAAAGACGGCGAAGGAAGATCTAACACTTCTTAACAGTTCATTATCCAATAAAAAGGGGGGAAACAACGAACACACTCCACACACACACACCAGGCACAACCATTTCGAAGAGCTTTAAAGCAATCTTCACAATTAGCGAAGACCTGGGGAGGCCTGTGTTCCTCTCTTTATTGGCGCGTCCCAATTTGAAACGCCTTAATTGTGTTTGTCAAAACGGACGCGCCGTCACCCTCATTTGCATGTTTTGACAGGGCCTGTCGTGATTCAAGCACCACCCCCCCCATCGGAGCTCAGGGAGTATTTAGGAAATTTCAACACCTACTGATTATTCTGTTAATAACTCATTAATTTGTGCTTTGTTACAGATCCTTTCCCCCTCCCCAATCGTCGGAGAGTTAGAGTAAAAGTGAGGCAAACGATACGTTTAGTTGTGCAACAACTCGTCGCTATGTGGCCATCCTGATTGAATGTTTATATATATATTTTGTAACCTTCATTTAACTGGGAGAGTCAGTTAAGAACAAATTCTTATTTACACCGGCCAAACCCAGACGATAATATATAATAATAATAATACGACGATGCTGGGCCAATTGTGCGCCGCCCTATGGGAACTCCCAACCACGGCCGGTTGTGATACAGCCTGGATTCGAACCAGGGTGTCTGTAGTGACGCCTCTAGCACTGAGATGCAGTGCCTTAAATCGCTGCGCCACTCGGGAGCCCAATGATGATGATGCTGTTAACCGTTTCTTGTTGTGATCAACATGATTCAACTCTGTATCGCTGTCTGTTTCTGATTGACTGTTCTTAACGGGATTTACATAACACCAGAAGCTCTTTGGTCTTTTACACCCTAAGGCAAGAGCCAGGGCCCACTCTTTCAAGGTTTTGAACTGACCTCAATGTTCCTCATCCCAGACTCGTAATCCAGTTCTAATCAAATGAAAGGCAAATCGACAAAGAACATTCCATTCCCCCCTCATCAACAAACTCGCTAAATAAACATAGCACCACGTCAACGATATGTAAAACAAGTGTGCTCGGAAAAACAAACAAACAATCTACAGGGACGTAGGACTGTCGGCGGTAATTTAACGAAGGAGGAAAAGGAGGGCGTGAAAGCAAGACATCAAACATTAGCCTGAATGGAAAGCACAAGACGATAAGTGTCAGAGCGCTGACAGAAGCTGACAGTTATTAACACTTAAGGATTCTTTTCTCAAACTTTGAATTCATTAATACTCATGAGAGCAGTGGAGTGTGTTCCCAGAACACAGAGAGGGCTTTGGTTGGACATAGTTCATAGTCAGCTGGAAAATGACACAGTGAGAACCGCAAAGGGCCAACAAAGTCTTTGTTCAATAGCAAAGACCTTCCTCTATTGTGTGCTCTCCAACGTTGCTTTGAAAACCTACTAATACAAATGGATTATGATTTGACAAAAAATAAAAAGGAAAATGGTGCCCAAAGAAAACACTGAAGTTTAGAGTTAAACAATTTGTCGTGGTGACGTAATGGCAAAAAAACAAACAAAAATAAATATGACAGAGACACGAAACCCATTTCACCCAACAGAATGATGAATTTCTAAATGCTTACACATGTATTTAATGGTAAAGGTTGTACGTCCGTTATCCTGGTGCCTGGTCACCTTACCCTTTTACATGTCTACCTCAATCACTCCAGTATCCCTGCACATTGTAAATATGGTACTGAAACCGACCCTGTATATAGTACGCTTACTTTACTGTCTCGTGTTTTTGTTCTACCTTGTTATTCTTAGTACTGCAGTGTTATTGATCACTGCATTGTTGGGTTTAAAGAAATTTCACTGTACTTGTGCATGTGGCATTAAAACTTGAAACTTTATCAATGACCACTAGCTAAATGACAAAAAGGTTTACCCCCATGTCAGTGGCTATTACAAATTCCTTTAGTCTACGCTTGTTTACCGCTGTACCTAAGCTTACATAGTTCATGAAGTGATCGACGGTGACCTTTCTGTGGCCTTCGTTGGCCATGAGGTTGCACAACAGTTTAAGGTGACCGTGGCTATTTGTTCCACCAAGCAACAGCAACGCTTATGACTTGGTCAGAACACTAGATCTTTGTGGCCGCTCACAACAGCAAGTTTGTCTCTCGCTTTGGGGTTAACACACTTCCCTACTCTTGTGAGAGCCCAATAATACAGCTATTATCAGAAGGATATGAGGCATAGAGGGGGCTCACAAGAGAGAGATGCATCATGTGCCTCATTTAACAATGAGCACAGCCACGGATATGAAGGACAATTATTGTCATTGGCCATTATTGTTATTTTCCTCCTGAATAAAATGGCACACAAGTTTATAAGTTAAAGTGCATTGTCAACGTATTCCAGAGCAAAACAATTGAAAAGTTACAATGTGTTGTACATTATGAACTGGTTGGTTCGAGCCCTGAATACTGATTGGCTGACAGCCGTGGTATATCAGATCGTATACCATGGATATGACAAAACATTTATTTATACTGCTCCAATTACTTTGGTAACCAGTTTATAATAGCAATAAGGCACGTCAGGAGTTTGTGGTATATGGTCAATATACCATGGCTAAGGGCTGTGTCCAGGCACTCCGCTTTGCGTCGTGCATAAGAACAGCCCTTAGCCTTGGTATAATGGCCATATACCACACCCCATCGTGCCTTATTGCTTAAATATACCACGGTGTGAATGATAACTGTATGCATTATATTCAGTATATTTGCGCTGTAACTACTTCACTGAGTGGATATGATCGTGGAGAGAAAAAAAAGTAAAAAGTAAAATGTGTAACAATAAAAGTAATAATAGATACACAATGAGTAACCATAACTTGGCTATACACAGTACAAGGGGTCAGATGAAGCAGATTCTAAACTACAGGACTGTTTTGCTAGCACAGACTGGAATAAATGCCGGTATTCTTCAGATGACATTGAGGAATACACCACATCAGTCACTGGCTTCATCAATAAGTGCATCGATGACGTCGTCCCCACAGTGACTGTACGTACATACCCTAACCAGAAGCCATGGATTACAGGCAACATCCGCACTGAGCTAAAGGGTAGAGCTGCCGCTTTCAAGGAGCGGGACTCTAACCTGGAAGTGTATAAGAAATCACGCTATGCCCTCCGATGAACAATCAAACAGGAAAAGCTTCAATACAGGACTAAGATTGAAACATACTACACCGGCTCAGACACTCGTCAGATGTGGCAGGGCTTGCAAACTATTACAGACTACAAAGGAGAAGCACAGCAGTGAGCTGCCCAGTGACACAGGCCTACCAGAGGAGATGAACTACTTATATGCTCGCTTCAAGACAAGTAACCCTGAAACATGCATGAGAGCATCAGCTGTTCAAGACGACTGTGTGATCACGCTCTCCGTAGCCGATGTAAGACCTTTAAACTGGTCAACATTCACAAGGCCAAACGGATTACCAAGACGTGTACTCCGAGCATGCGCTGACCAACTGGCAAGTGTCTTCAATGACAATTTCAACCTGTCCCTGTCTGAGTCTGTAATACCAACATGTTTCAAGCAGACCAAAATAGTCCCTGTGCCCAAGAACACTAAGGTAACCTGCCTAAATGACTACCGACCCGTAGCACTCACATCTGTAGCCATGATGTGCTTTGAAAGGCTGGTCATGGCTCACATTACCACCATTATCCCAGGAACCGTAGACCCACTCCAATTTGCATACCGCCTCAACAGATCCACAGATGATGCCATTTCTATTGCACTCAACACTGCCCTTTCCCACCTGGACAAATGGAACACCTATGTGGAAATGCTATTCATTGACTACAGCTCAGCTTTGCCCTCAAAGCACATCACTAAGCTAAGGACCCTGGGATTAAACACCTCCCTCCGCAACTGGATCCTGAACTTCCTGACGGGCCACCCCCAGGTGGTAAGGGTAGGTAACAACACATCCGTCACGCTGATCCTCAACACAGGTGCCCCTCAGGGGTGCGTGCTTAGTTGCCTCCTGTACACCCTGTTCACGCATGACTGCATGGCCAGGCACGACTCCAACACCATCATCAAGTTTAACGATGACAGTGGTAGGCCTGACCACCGACAACAATGAGACAGCCTATAGGAAGGCGGTCAGAGATCTGGCCGTGTGGTGCCAGGACAACAACCTCTCCCTCAATGTGATCAAGACAGAGGAGATGATTGTGGACTACAGGAAAAGGAGAACCGAGTACACCCCCATTCTCATCAACGGGACTGTAGTGGAGCAGGTTGAGAGCATAAATTTCCTTGGTGTCCACATCAACAATAAACTATCATGGTCTAAACACACTAAGACATTCATGAAGAGGGCATGACAAAGCCTATTCCCCCTCAGGAGACTGATAAGATTTGGCATGGGTCCTCAGATCCTCAAAAGGTTCTACCATCGAGAGCGTCCTGAAATTCCTCAGCCTCGACCGCAAGGCACGATAGAGGGTAGTTCGTACGGCCCAGTACATCACTGGGGCCAAGCTTCCTGCCATCCAGGACCTCTATACGAGGTAGTGTGGGAGAAAGGCCCTAAAAATTGTCAAGACTCCAGCCACCCTTGTCATACACTGTTCTCTCTGCTACCACACGGCAAGCATTACCGGAGCGTCAAGTCCAGGTCCAAAAGGCTTCTTAACAGCTTCTACCCTCAAGCCGTAAGACTGCTGAACAGCTAATCAAAGGGCTACCCAGACACCTCTTTTACGCTGCTGCTGCTCTCATTTTATTATCAATGCATAGTCACTTTAACTCTACCTACATGTACATAATTACCTCAACTAACCGCACATTGACTCTGTACCTGTACCCCCTGTATATAGCCTCCACATAGACTCTGTACCTGTACCCCTGTATATAGCCTCCACATAGACTCTGTACCTGTAGCCCCTGTATATAACCTCCACATAGACTCTGTACCTGTACCCCCTGTATATAGCCTCCACATTGACTCTGTACCTGTACCCCCTGTATATAGCCTCCACATTGACTCTGTACCTGTACCCCCTGTATATAGCCTCCACATTGACTCTGTACCTGTACCCCCTGTATATAGCCTCCACATTGACTCTGTACCTGTACCCCCTGTATATAGCCTCCACATTGACTCTGTACCTGTACCCCCTGTATATAGCCTCCACATTGACTCTGTACCTGTACCCCCTGTATATAGCCTCCACATTGACTCTGTACCTGTACCACCTGTATATAGCCTCCACATTGACTCTGTACCTGTACCCCTGTATATAGCCTCCACATAGACTCTGTACCGGTACCCCTGTATATAGCCTCCACATTGACTCTGTACCTGTACCCCCTGTATATAGCCTCCACATTGACTCTGTACCTGTACCCCCTGTATATAGCCTCCACATTGACTCTGTACCTGTACCCCTGTATATAGCCTCCACATTGACTCTGTACCTGTACCCCTGTATATAGCCTCCACATTGACTCTGTACCTGTACCCCTGTATATAGCCTCCACATTGACTCTGTACCTGTAGCCCCTGTATATAGCCTCCACATTGACTCTGTACCTGTACCCCCTGTATATAGCCTCCACATTGACTCTGTACCTGTACCCCCTGTATATAGCCTCCACATTGACTCTGTACCTGTACCCCCTGTATATAGCCTCCACATTGACTCTGTACCTGTACCCCCTGTATATAGCCTCCACATTGACTCTGTACCTGTACCCCCTGTATATAGCCTCCACATTGACTCTGTACCTGTACCCCCTGTATATAGCCTCCACATTGACTCTGTACCTGTACCCCCTGTATATAGCCACGTTATTGTTATTTTACTGCTGCCGTTTCATTATTTTATACTTTTATTTTACATTTTTTACTAAACTATTTTTTACTTAACACTTATTTGTCTTAAACTGCATTGTTGGTGAAGGGCTTGTAAGTAAGCATTTCACTGTAAGGTCTACTACACTAAACCTGCTGTATTCGGCGAATGTGACAAATCAAATTGGATTTGTGTAGGGGTACGAAGTAATTGAGTTAGATATGTACAGGAATAAAGTAACAGATAGTGAACAGCAGTTGGGCAACTGGTGGGCAAACTAGAACAAACTAACAATTGCTGATACTTAAATAATGTCTCATAGAATTTTGTGGCAGCCCGCAAGCTGTGCTGCAGTACGATGCAAATTTTAAAGGAAGAACCACAGTGTGTGATGAGTCAAAAGAGTTAGAGCCAAAAGGGTCAATGCAGATAGTCCGGGTAGCTAATTGGTGAACTAACAAACCATAGACTACACACCATTCTGAATTGCTATACATAAAGCACTAATGAGAAAAAAAGGATAATACATGTCTGAAGAGATTAAAATAACCTATCCTGACAGAACACTCGGATAGGCCTACAACCACTTTCAAAAAGGGGAAGCAATGCATCTCATTCAAAATAGCAAATTCTCTAAATACAGTTGAAGTCGGAAGTTTACATATACTTAGGTTGGAGTCATTAAATCTCGTTTTCAACAACTCCACAAATTTTTGTTAACAAACTATAGTTTTGGCAAGTTGGTTTGGACATCAACTTCGTGCATGACACAATACATTTTTCCAACAATTGTTTACAGACAGATTATTTCACTTATAACTCACTGTATCACAATTCCAGTGTGTCAGAAGTTTACATACACTAAGATGACTGTGTCTTTAAACAGCTTGGAAAATTCCAGAAAATTATATCATGGCTTTAGAAGCTTCTGATAGGCTAATTGAGTCAATTGGAGGTGTACCTGTGGATGTATTTCATTGCCTACCTTCAAACCCAGTGCCTTTTTCTTTGACATCATGGGAAAATCAAAAGAAATCAGCCAAGACATCAGAAAAATAATTGTAGACCTCCACAAGTCTGGTTCATCCTTGGGAGCAATTTCCAAACTCCTGAAGGTACCACAATCATCTGTACAAACAATATTATGCAAGTATAAACACCATGGGCCCAGGCAGCCGTCATACGGCTCAGGAAGGAGACGTGTTCTGTATCCTAGAGATGAACATACTTTATTGCGAAAAGTGCAAATCAATCCCAGAACAACAGCAAAAGGACCCCGTGAAGACGCTGAAGGAAACAGGTACAAAAGTATCTATATCCACAGTAAAATGAGTCCTATATCGACATTAACTGAAAGGCCGCTCAGCAAGGAAGAAGCAACTGCTCCAAAACCACCATAAAAAAGCCAGACTATGGTTTGCAACTGCACATGGGGTTAACAATTGTACTTTTTGGAGAAATGTCATCTGGTATGAAGAAACAAAAATAGAACTGTTTGGCCATAATGACCATCGTTATGTTTGGAGGAAAAAGGGGGAGGCTTGCAACCATGAAGCAAGGGGGTGGCAGCATCATGCTGTGGGAGGTGCTTGCTGCAGGAGGGACTGGTGCACTTCACAAAATAGATGGCATCATGAGGAATTAAAATGATGTGGATATATTGAAGCAACATCAGTTAAAGTTAAAGCTTGGTCGTAAATGGGTCTTCCAAATGGACAATGACCCTAAACATACTTCCAAAGTTGTGGCAAAATGGCTTAAGGACAACAAAGTCAAGGTATTGGAGTGGCCATCACAAAGCCCTGACCTAAAAAAGTGTGTGCGAGCAAGGAGGCCTAAAAACCTGACTCAGTTATACCAGCTCAGGAGGAAGGAGGAATGGGCCAAAATCCACCCAACTTATTGTGGGAAGCTTGTAGAAGGCTACCCAAAACATTTGACCCAAGTTAAACAATTTCAAGGCAATGCTACCAAATACTAATTGAGTGTATGTAAACTTCTGACCCACTGGGAATGTGATGAAAGAAATAGAAGCTGAAATAAATCATTCTCTCTACTATTATTCGGACATTTCACATTCTTAAAATAAAGTGGTGATCCTAACTGACCTAAGACTTTCTTTTTACTAGGATTAAATGTCAGGAGTTGTGAGAAACAGTTTAAATGGACTTGGCTAAGGTGTATATACACGTCCACAAGTCGTCTCGTGTTCTAGTTAATTAAGTAAAACAGTTCTCACTGACAAAAAAACTTCCCTGCCATGTTCCCACTATAATTAAGCATATCAAACTTTTTACGACAAACCAGAACTAATTGAATCTAACTTCTGAGGGCCTCGTGCCATCAAATCCATTATTCATAAAGGACATGATATTATAACTAAGTTGTCAACTCGGTTTTATTCTTTATTATCCCGTCTGTCGTTCCTCTATCGTCTTAGGCTCCTTTCTTTTTTCTGCAAGTCCCAGCTTTTAATCTAGAACTGAGCGGTACACATTGTCATGGTCGCCGCCGAACAAAATCATTTGCTTTTTGAAGTTGGTCGGTGGTATGCGGGCGTGGAAGGGGCGGTAGCGATTGGCGCGGCTCCCCATGGGTTTGTGCAGTGCGCCGGCGGGGCCAGCTCCACAAAAGGAGAAGAGGCTCGGCGTCAGTAATAACACAACCCCAATACCTTTCTGTTCCCTCATGAATAAAACATGGCATCTGTTCGAGCCCACCTTGTCTCAATGTTGTTTAGATGCGGCGGGCCCTGCATGTGGAGGTGGCGGGCGCCGGGACGAGTTCCATTTTACACACAGCAGCCCGTCGGCCGGCGTAGCGCTGTCGTTTCTTCTCCTGGGGGCGGCGGGGGGGGGTGATGGAATGTCACCCCGGAATGACTGACAGACACAGCAGTGGTTGACTGGGCTATGGCGCCCTGACGTCAAAGACCCTCTTCCTATTCCACACACAGGTAACTAACAGAGAGAAGCTCAACATGTAGATGACACTTGCACATAGCAGTAATATGGGTTTTTGGATTGGAGCAGTATGTGGTACCACCAGGCAATCTATCAAGAAATCAATCAAGCAATTGGCTCATATCTCTCTGTCAAGTCAACAGATACATCAAAATGTTACATGACCGAGTATCCAAGTACAAATTACACCTAATGCATGAATACACAAATTAAAGTAATAAGTAATTATTAATTTTTGTGAACAATAATAGACTGTCACAAGCTTCTTGGGAAATTCCAAACTGTCTAGAAACATGAAATGGACTTTCATCAATGCCCCACCCCCGGGTCGAAGTGAGAACACACACGCAGTCACGCACACACACAGGGAGTCGCACACACACAAAGAGAATGTTCTCAATGCTCTTCACGTGTCACTTACATGTAGCATCCATTGGCTTCACACTTGATTTCAAATGCTGTCTCCTTGCTAATGATTCTAAAGTGCTGTACAGACTGAGAATGACAAGAATGTCACCTGCTTCCTGTCGGCTAAATAACAAAATAGACAAAGTGAAACTAAAGGCTGGCACACTATTATTAATAAGCATATCCAACAGATAACACTGTGTGTGTGTGTGTGTGTGTCTCATTCAAGTAAACCCATATGCAAGACATTTTAGTGACTGTGTTTATTTGTGGTCCCTAAGAATGATGATTCGTTCATTCCCAGGTCATTCACAGTGCTTTGGGTACAGTAGAAAATTTATCACTGTGAAAGTTTGAAAAGCTTTAAGAGTGTCTGACACCTCTACAAAATGCATGTTTCAAATCACCCGCTCGCCACTATGTAACAAAGTGAAAAGAAAATAGAGATTCCCTTAGCAGTAGTGGAGATGGGGGGGGGGGGGTTAAACACAGGAAGTATTCCATATCTCCCAAGCTAGCCAGCCATGATAGAGAAATACAGTACGGTTATACTGTAGCATTAACATTAGCATTAGCGCTGGTGGTGGCGTGTTGTCATCTGATTGTAATTGAGGCTGACGAGTGACATCCCCCTGTACGGAGCCCGGCACTGACCCAGGGCACGGGCACGCTGACAGGGGGTACGAGGAGGGTGGCACGGGTTCCCAGCTTTGGCATGGTCATGGCATAGCACCCCCGGGGCCACCCAACCTTCCCCAAGCCCCCACCTCACCCCCGTCAGCAGGTGTCAGCGAGGCTAACGAGGGGGCAGACGAGGCTGCTTAAGAATTCCGCCACCTCCGTTGGCGAGGCGAGCTCTTTTTTCTTCCTCCATGTTCTTTGTGCGCACCGAGACCTTTGGTGCGGTAGCTACGTGTCTGCGGTCCTGAGGAGACGCTGCTCATCAACAGTGGAGCCTGAGAGGTGCAATAATGGCTGTGGATGACAGCCCTCGTCGTCAAATGAGCTTCGTTCTTACGGAAAACGATAAAGGACAAGGAGACAGGATTCGACAAGTTAGGGATATACCACTTGCATTTGTATTGGCCAACTTTCTGTTGATTACATAACAGGTGATGGCTGTCATCTTAACTACTAGCCGTGTAATTTTCCTGTCATATAAAATGAGACTGTGACAGATCTAACAAAAGAGAGAGGTGGAGAAAGAGAAGGAAGAGATACAGTGCCTTCAGAAAGCATTCACATCCCTTGACTTTTCTCCACATTTTACAACCTGAATAACATTTCTGGGGAAATAAGAAATTAAGTACCCAACCCCTTTGTTACGGCAGGCCTAAACACGTTCAGGAGTAAAAATGTGCTTAACAAGTCACATAATAAGTTGCATGGACTCACACTGTGTGCAATAATCGTGTTTAACATGATTTTTTTTTTATAACTACCTCATCTCTGTACCCCACACATACTGTCTTCAGAATGTATTCCCACCCTTTACTTGATACACATTTTGTTGTGTTACAAAGTGGGATTCAAATAGATTTAATTGTCAACGATCTACACACAATTATTTGTGAAAAAATCTCTAAAAAAATATAACAATATATCTTGATTAGATAAGTATTCAACCCCCTGAGACAGTACATGTTAAAACAACATTTGGCAGTAATTACAGCTGTGAGTCTTTCTGGGTAAGTCTCTAAGAGCTTTGCCCACCTGGAGTTGATCAAGTGAATTGTTGATGGTTGCTGGACAGCCATTTTCAAGTCATGGCATAGCTTTTCAAGACGATTTAAGTCAAAACTGTAACTAGGCCACTTAGGAACATTCAACGTCTTCTTGGTAAGCGACTCCAGTTTATATTTGGCCTTGTGTTTTAGGTTATTGTCCTGCTGAAAGGTGAACTTGTGATTTCTTTTGGCAGCTTCACTTTAGTGCCTTATTGCAAACAGGATGCATTGCTGCCAAAGGTGATTCTAACTTGCATTGACTCAGGAGTGTGAATACTTATGTAAATTAGATATTTCTGTATTTAATTTTCAATAACGAGTTGCTCGAATAAAAAAATAATAATAACTTTGTCATTATGGGGAATTGTGTGTAGATGGGAAAAAAATAAATAATCTATTTTGAATTCAGGCTGTAACAACAAAATGTGGAATAAATCAAGGGGTATGAATACTTTCTGAAGACACCGTATGCTGAGATAGACAAAGAGCAATGGAATGAAGGCAAGAGAGGCTGGGTAAAAGTCTCTCCACCAGGACTTGATACTGGAAATGAAACTTTAGTTTCACAACAGGTAGAAGTGGGAGACTACAGGGTTCCCAGTACCCAGTCCAAGATGTAAAACTAAGAACTGGATGTTAATTATCAGAGTTTCCATTAGGCAAAGTTAACTCATTCTCCCAAAAGGTTTAAGGATGCCTTGAACTTAAGCGAAGACTGGCTCATCTTATCGGTTGCTTTCCTTCCACCCTGGACAACACACTCGGCTGTACTATACTGCAGTAGCATTTATTCCCATTTCAGACCTCAGAAGAAAAATTAAAAGCACCAAGGACACATGGATACATGGACTCATTTTTTCTTCTTCCTCACCCAACTTCCAGGGCTTAAATTAGCTGGGATTTTTAAGATCAGGGACTGTTTTTTAGGGTATAAAAAATGGATTAAATGAAGTGGAAGTGTTGGCTAATGAGCTCCCTGGGCTACGGAGCAGCAGGGACTGAGAGGAGAGCAGGGAGACGGGGGCTTTGAGGAAGACTGGCTGTGGCCATGCCTGCAGTGTGCCAGCTTAGTTGGCGTGAATGGTACCTGGGTACAAGCCTAGGCAGTGGGCATCTTGGTCAATGCCAAGAAGGGCATCGTCACGTGCTTACTGTCTACCTGTAAACCTGCACCAAAACTTTTTTCCCCTACAAACTTTTTGTCTGTCAGTCTCAAGTAAAGCGAAGGTATCTTTCCTTCAGGGAAAAAGGGATACTTCCTGATTACTCCTAAAACGTGTAATTCACCACACTGTAAGAGAATTACTAACACTTTTTTGAGCAATCAGTTCACATCACATAGTGTATCCGTGGACACGGCAGCTTCCACAAAGTCAAAGTGGTGTGCATGTTTGTTTTTCTGACGCTTACGGTTTCTCTCCTCTCAAATGTCGCCCTCGGGATTTATGTTTGTAAGGGATTCAGACTCCTCCCTTTTTTTACCTGCGCCGTGACAAATGACCGCAGGAGGCACCACATTAAACAAAATGTAGACGAATCTCTGTTCTCCTACCACGAAGACCCAGTCATAGGACCTGAACTGATGTTATCTTCATGGTCTGGCAAGAGCCACGAGATCCTTTCAATGCAGGCTTTGCTGCCTGTAATAATTCAAAACAGGTCCATGTCAACCTGTCCACAGTCCCCGAGGGAGTCTGTGTCATGGTGCAAGGACATTAGATCTGCTGCGGTTTCACCGGTCTGAGGAGGAATACCATCATCACGCTCTCCTGGCCTTGTTGGCTGGGTGTCTTTAATAAATCAGGGCATGCACCGTACATGTTGGTATACATGTAGATCATGTCCCCCTGTTCCATCTCAACGCGACAACAAAAAAACAAGGCTAAATTGAGTAACTTATTTTAGCATGAACAGTGTTTTTTAAAATTGTTTTGAGTAAAACAGTCCTTGATTGCCTTGAGTCTTTCTACTGAGCAAAACATTAATATTGCTGCTTAATTTACTTGTTAGTGGCTCTTCTGGTGATCCCACTGATCCCCCTACCCTCCTGGTAAGGGACTCAGCTACAGTGCTTACATACACAACACTGATCAAAGATTGAGATTAGATCATACTCACAGGAGCTATCAACCATCACAACTCCTCCTGCGGTTATGTCTACTACTTTAATCACATTACTGTGTCTGGATAAGCCCCTGCGTACAGGCAGTCACAATGACCTGCCCATCCCCTGAAGCCAGGTGTGGGCCAAGGGAGGACTGCATGGATAAACTACACAACCAACCCCCACTTTCATATGAGACTTGCCCCCCCCCTCCATATCTTCCCCGTTCCTGTCGACAACGCGCCTCCCCCACCTCTTTCTGTTCATGCCCCTCACCAGACAGACAGACAGCTGTGACAAGGCTGAGCGCCGATGACAATGCGGAGAGCAAAAGCGGGCCTTTTCCCTGAGGGAATGTCAACAACTGTCCACAGGTTGGGAGGAGAGGGGGACTGATACTGGAAGGGAGGGGAAGGTGGCCTTACAGTGGCCTTGGACATGAGCCAAAAAGACGGATAGGGCGTTGGCACCATCTTCAGCTACTTTTCCTGTCAGCGATTAGCACCTGTCAGAGCCTCTCCACCTCTACTCCACGGTGGAGGAGCGCAGTCATTACAAATAGCCCGGATTAAAATACCAAGCTACTGAGACCCAGGCCCAGCCACACGGGACATGTGTCTACTACTCTGACCAGAGAGGCTAGGGTGCCAGGAAGTGAGGATCAGAGCACAGGCCCATGCCAACAGACCGAGGGAGAGTGGGAATGAGAGTTAGAGAATGTTATGCTTGTTCACAACCTTTCTTTTTTTCTCTCCGTTAGTCGACAATTAGTTCCCGAAAAAGCAACTCATTGTTGATAAGATTTTCCTCAATCCGAAAGCTGTTTCGCTGACAGAAAATGTGAGCCTATTGGTCTAATTAGGCTACCAATGAAGATTAAAGAATATTAAGTCCATTACACTTTGAATTTCGCTAACAGAAGTGCATATTGTTCCTCCATAAAGGATCCGTGCACTAACTAACAGGTCTATACGGAGAAGCCATACGCAAAGGGAGAATTATGCAAACATGTGTGGGATCAATCTGGTGCCAGAGTGAATCTTCTATCCTGACAATGAAAAATGACCGGGCTCCCCAAGATGCTGCGTGTGTGTGTGACAGTCTGCAGCACCACACTGACAGCCAGGTACAGCCCCGGAGAATGGTGTCATTAGTATCTCTCTTGCACACACACACACACGTTTTACTATCCTTGTGGGGACCAAACAATTGATTTCCATTCAAAATCCAATTTTCCTTAAACCCTAACCCTCAACCCTAACCCTTAACTTAACCCTAACCCCTCAGCCGATATAGCACTTTTCCTTAAACCCTAACCCTCAACCCTAACCCTTAACTTAACCCTAACCCCTCAGCCGATATAGCACTTTTCCTTAAACCCTAACCCTCAACCCTAACCCTTAACTTAACCCTAACCCCTCAGCCGATATAGCACTTTTCCTTAAACCCTAACCCCAATTCTAACCCTTAACTTAACCCTAACCCCTAACCCCTCAGCCGATATAGCACTTTTTCTTAAACCCTAACCCCAATTCTAACCCTTAACTTAACCCTAACCCCTAACCCCTCAGCCGATATAGCACTTTTCCTTGTGGCGACTGGCGAAATGTCCCCACTTGTCCAAATGTTCCTTGTTTTACTATACTTGCGAGAACTTCTGGGCCCCACAAGGATAGTAAAACCAAACACACACACACCCTAGGCTATGAGTGACTGTGTGCAGGTGTGAGCATTCGTATGTGAAAGTGTATTTGTGAGCTTGAGTCTGAAGTGTGAGCTCGTCTTCGCATAAATGCAATTTGACCTTTCCAGATAGATAAAAAAGGCAAGCGTTTTCAGCTAATTACTATAGCTCCCGTCTTGGGCCAATCAGCGTCATTTTGTAAATGCCGGATCTCTATGGCAAGACGCACCATTCACCCTAGTTTCATCAACACCGGGCCAGTGCTGTCTGCGATATCGCGTGTGACTAACGCACGAACAGGCGGACGGACGGACAGAGACAGATCCATAGTACCCTCCCCAATTTCATTGTGGGGGACAATCAAAGTGAGCCAGTGTTGGGGGAATGACAGAACGTCTGCTCTAAACAGAGCATGAAGCTGTTGGCCGTATGGATATGTCACCCTATAAATACCTTACACACACACACACACACACCACACCACACCATGGCCAACACAATAAATATAACAGGCTACTAAGGCATGACAATGAATAAAAACAGAACTGTATAGAGCATGGCTTAGTTACAGACCAGCTAAATATAACCTGGTGGAGTATCGCAGGGAAACAAAATAGGATGCCAGCGGACCCAAACAATATTAGGTTTACAGATAATCCCAAAATTAACTGACAGAACGTTACGGCTACAAATCACTGCCACAGTCAGGCTATACAGTGTGGTAACAGGCAATACAGGGGAGGCGAGATGGTCTCAGCTCAAAATCAAATCAATGGGCATATTCATATCCAACCGAGCCCAAACAATCTGAACAACTCCACAGGTTATTACTTGCATGAATGTATTATTTATTATCCTGACCTGAGCATTGAAAATTATTGAAGTTTCTTTTTCAATTACTTTCATTCTCAGTTATTTTACTTTCGACCTCAGCCGAGAGGTGCCTCTCCAGGATAGAATGTTGTCTATGAAAAGATGTGCTTGACAATGGGTTGATTATCGGTCATAGACAACACATTTCCACCCACAGAGGTATATATACTAAGACAATCAGTGTTTCCCCTATATGCCAAAAAAAAAAAAAACCTGTCAGAAACAATATCCTAGGGGAAACACTGCAGGCAATAGTTGATAGTACTGATAGATAATAGGGCCTTGTATTCCAATGGAGAAACAAATGTCTTGAAGAGAACAATGCGCAGAAGGACAAACAGACGCATAAACCTTGGTGCTTTTAGAAGGACGTTGGTAAAAACGTAGTACTTCCAGAGGCATGTTGCTATGCTGCCATGTGTTGTCACAAAGAATCATGGGCCAGCTTCAGTTTCTCCCCCTGTTGACCGTTCTGCACTCACCATTAGACAGAGAGGGTGTGACAGACAGATGGAGGGAAGATCGGAGGGAGGGAGATACTGACCTCCTCAACCATTCTGCGTTTACCATTAGACAGAGAGGGTGTGACAGACGGAGGGAGGGATGGATGGCGACACGGACCTCTTCTGACATGCTGAGACAAACACCATCAGTGTTAGGGTTACGTTGCTACAGTTACAGTACGGCACAGCACAGGTGTCTGGGGAGTCAAAACAACACCAGAGATGTTCTCTACGTGGGCAAGATATCACCGTATAATTCAAATAATATAAGCCATTTAGAAAACACTTTTATCCACAAGAGACTTACAGTCATGCGTGCATACATTTTATGTATGGGTGTCCCCGGGAATTGAACCCACAATCCTGACGTTGCAAGCACCACCTCTACCAACTGAGCCATACTCGGCCACTTATGTGAAAGACTGTGATGAACACAGAGCAAGGTTGTCTAGCCCGTCCCTAGAGCTAGACCCAGAGTTTTTCCCTTGTCTGACCAAATAGTTTGGATTTCCTACGCAAAGAAAGGAATGAGGATATCAACATGCCAAAAGCCATGCTCCTGGCAAATGATGTCAAAGAGTCTTCATAACGTCAGATTAAAAAAGGGGAACGAGGTCGCAACAAAGGGCTACATCTTGCATTGATGTCTCCCATCTTGGCTCCCCCATCTCCGTCGCCAAGTCAACTAAACCTACAGAGTGGTCATAACAAGCCTTTGTGACATCAGCCCCACTCCACCACCGACATACACCCCTTGCCTTAATTAAAATAACACAAAATCCCCCATCCGCACATTATTCATACTGTATATGATATCATACCTTGTTGCAACATCTCTATAATGTATAATGTATAGTGTGCACCCTACACATGCGAAAATATGTACATATTCCAAAACAATGAGGTGAGTGGCGAGCTATTGAGGCGAGCTAGGAGATACTCCTGGTAGTGACCCCTGTGCCTCATCTCCAGGGTATAAATAAACATGTGTGTGTGCTGGTGGATCCTAATCAGAGGTAAAGAGAATCAAATGTATTCCGGGTCATTAATATTTCAGGGCTATACTGTAGGCCATGTGAGGGAGACATGAATGATTAATTTAGACATCACCTCTGTCACAATCCCTTACCCGGCCCGGTCCGTGATCCACCTTTGAGAATAACAAACAAAAGACGGTTTCTGCTTTTTTTTGGGGGGTCTGGGGGTTTGTTGTTAATGTCTGGTTTTGGGGGTGGCGGGTGTGTGTGTGCGCGCGTGAGAGAGTACCAGAAAAAAGAGACAGTGGGCTTGTTGTGAAGTTCGGCTGTTGACACAGTACTCAAAATCAAATCAAATTTTATTTGTCACATACACATGGTCAGCAGATGTTAATGCGAGTGTAGCGAAATGCTTGTGCTTCTAGTTCCGACAATGCAGTGATAACCAACAAGTAATCTAACTAACAATTCCAAAACTACTGTCTTATACACAGTGTAAGGGGATAAAGAATATGTACATAAGGATATACTCGCTCGAACTACTGTGGGATTCCACACAATGTTCATCATTATCAGAATAATTTGGGAAATTCCAATTCAAATGCCAAAATCACACCTCGCTATCAAGTTAGGGCTGGGAATCACCGGGGATCTCACGATAATTAGGTGCCGATATGATATCTATTGCGATTCTCACGATTCTATATGTATTGCGATTTGATACTTTGATTTTATTCGCGGTTTAGATTTTCCAAACATATTGCTCACCATATGTCTTCTGCAGTGGGACAAGAGAGGGCGATGAGAAAACTTGTTTTGATCAGCCTGGGAAATTAAAAGTGCTGAAAACAAATCTACTTTAAAAATATGGAGAACAAACTACAAAAACACTGGAATGTTGGTGCAGGTACAGCCAACTAAAGCAAAAACGATCTTGTGATATTGTCAAAACGACACGATATCTCATCAAAAAGAAAATCCCAATACGTAACTGTATACATCCCCCCCCATCACTACTATCTGCTAAATAATTAAATATCAACACAAAAAAAAGCATCAGTCTCCACATTTGCTGTGTACACCGACAGACAACACATGCTGCAAACACATTGACAGCCCTCCTTTAATACGAGTTGGTTCATTTCATGTCAAAACGGTACACCACTGATCCACTGATGGATATGAGGGCTCCAATGAGACCTTTACAACCGACATGTGCTCCAGCCGTGTTTTTGATTGTGTTTGGCTGTATGTGGCACTTGTCTGACAAGCCGATACCACAGCTAGATGAGATCACCATCATGCCACTCCTGCCATCTCAAGAGGCTAAGGGTGTGGGCGATGAACGCGTGTGTATGTGTGTGTGTGCATGCGAGTGTGTGTGAGAGTGAGTTTCTCCCAGATGTGTGTCTGTCTGTCTGCGTGTGTGCGTGTCTGTCTGTCTGCGTGTGTCTGTCTGTCTGCGTGTGTCTGTGTGTGTGTGTGTGTGTGTGTGTGTGTGTGTGTGTGTGTGTGTGTGTGTGTGTGTGTGTGTGTGTGTGTGTGTGTGTGTACCTGTCGAGAGCTGCTGTGTCGTGGGGAGAGGAGGGGAGCGGATGACACTGATGTGATGCGTTGGCATGTGCCCTCGGGTGGTTTTTGGTGTGGTTGTCATTTTGTTGTTTGTTTGGTTTCCTTCTCGATCCCCACATTATTCAAATAACACCCAATATGAATAAATAATGGGCTCAAACGAGGGGATTGATGAGTAGTGAAGGGGAGGCATCAGGCATTTGGACAAACGGTGAGATTTGACAGACAGTTCTCTCCGGGGAGTTTGAGCCAATCAACAAAAAGGAACATTGTGCGAGTGTGTGAGAAGAGAGGTGTGTGTCAAGGAACCATTTTTACACAGTGTGTGTTCCTAAATGTACCAACAGCTTCTATTCTGATAGTACACTGTCCATTACTTGTGCATGGTACAACACTGTATGTGACCCATTGCAAAGCACATCTCCTAATACAAGTAAATGTAAATGAAATGCAAAGGAAACTAAATCAAAAACATGACTGTGTACAGCGCCAGTCACACATTCTAAACTATCTAAATAACAATGTACCGAAATACATATAGGAAACACACAAGTGGAAATTAACATGTCAGAAGGGAAAAAAAACAACAATATAATTGATGGAACCTGAAAAGGTCAAAGAACCTTCATCTCAAACATCCCAGCTACCCCCAGAAATGTGTGGGACTTAAAAGAAGGGAACACGAAGAGCTTCTCCACAGTACCTAAAGCGAATCTGGATCAATATGATATACACTACAACTACAGGAACCTTTGCCAGAGGTTAGCCTCCTATCTGTCTCTCTCTCTCTATTCCAAACATGCAGAGGAGGAAGAGTAGAGGGAAAGAACAAGGGAGGGAAAAAGAGGAAGATTAGGTAGAGGAAGATTATTATTTTTTTTTAAAGGGTGTTTTCAGTGTTAGCGGGGTTGCTAATAGGTTTTGACGGAGCGCCGTCGGGCCAGAGGAGAAAAAAAAGAAGAAGGTTGGGGGTTGAGTCGATAGCGGTGTGCGGTGAGCAGCGGCTAGGCGAAACCCCTGGCACTGGCATAGGGGGCTGACCAGTGATCATTAGAAAGTCAATGAGTCCTCCAGCGCTCCGAGCTACGCTAGCTTTCCCAGGGAGCCAGACCAGGGCCAGGCGCTAGCTAGTCGGGCGTACACACACCACCTGTGTATTTGACCCATGCTTTACGAATGCATGCCGATGTACCAATACGCATTTGAAATAAAATAAAAACATGATATATAGGCACACGACACACAGAAACACAGCTATGCTTACCGTATTTTTAAGGTTGGGAGGGCAAGTTGTACAAGCAAATATATAGTAGTACTAACGATGGAACGGTTTTTCCGATATATATATATATATATACACTCACACAAACCTACAGTCACAATCAACAACCGTCAAAAAAAGCCTCTCACATAGCCATACAGGCATAAGCAACACTGACACACACGTTAAAGCGCATCACTAACATTTAGACACTCACGCACGTATTTGACTGTATGCCATGACAGACAGTGGCATAGAGGACACGTCTTTAATGCCATGCCTCTTCTACATTATTGAGCACGTCCCGTCTCCTGGTCCAACGCAGTAGAGGGTCCCCTGGGACGGCAGCACAGGCTGATCACAGGTCAGTTTAGGGCCCGAAGCCATGCCTGGACGCCATGCATTTTTAACTGCCTCCAACTGATCCCGTCACACCTCCACTTGACATTAAGCTGAGTGTTTTCGTAACGGTAACACACGCACACCTTTAAAGACGAGCGAAGACCACAAATACTCCTTGTGCTGGGCCCTAATCAGTACAGGGCCAAATCAAATGAAAAAAAATACGCTATGAAGTATATCAAAAACAAGGCTTTTGATTATTCCAGCGTCTCGTGTCCTATACCTAGCCATCAGGTCATCTGAGGCAGAGGCCTGTTGGATGTGTTGGGGATGAGCTTTAGAGAAGCTGTGTGTGTGTGTGTGTTTTACCACTTATTAAACCCAGGGCCAGCGGGGGTCTACCCCAGCATTCAGGGTTAATGGGCTGGTTAAATGGCAGCGAGATACAAGGGAACACTTTCACAGAGTCGGGGAGGGAAAGGAGAGTGACATTTCTTAAGAATGTGCGTTTTAAGTTTACAACTTAAGCGCGACATCTACAGCACTACTAATTTAGGCATGTTTTCATTCCAATTTGAGGTTAGTGAAAAGGCAGGAGAGATGTGAATGGTGTTTGGGTTAAAGGGTCTTGATTTCATTTACTGAAAGAAAGTCTGTTGTAGTACCATATCTATTTTGTCGGGGCTCAAATGCTGATTCTCGTCATCGGTGCCTTTGTATGAGGCACTATGTGAATATTGCTGTAAAGGAAACTGAAAAGAAAAGCTGTACACTTAATAATTCAATGTATTTTATGAAGCCCCTTTTACCTACGACGAATGCTCCCATGACTAGGTCCAACATTTTTTTGTTGTCAAATTTAGCAATAACTTTAGTTATTCTTTGCACATTTTAGTGCTCAAACGTTTAAGTACTTCTGTCTCTAGGCAGTATGTTTCAAGGCAGTATTTGCTTTGATTTGTAGTAATAGTTTCTTAGAATTCATTTCAGTTTCAGGTTTATGAGGAAACTATGCTCCATTCTGTCACCCCCCCCAAAAAACGGACCAAAAACTCATCAGTGTCTATAGGCGACTTCAACCTACACCACTGGAAAGAGCCTGAGTCGTCCAAGAGATCAAACAGCTTCAGCTTGTACCCCAGGGTGCTGTCCAATGCCCTCTCCTGGGCTCTGGCTGTACTGCAGCTCGGTGGGGACTAAGTGCAAAGACGGGGCTGGTCCCTCAATACGGACAGCAACACAAGAATACCGTGAGTGTTGGAACAGCTCTTACAGTCTTTGACTTGACATATGTATTGCCTGTGTCGTGTGTGTGTGTTGGTCTTTGTTGGCCCCACTCTGGTCCTAAGGCTGTGTAATTGAGGTTCAGACGACAGTGAGAGGTAGTGAGAGAGAGAACGAGGGCGAAAGGGAGAGGGACTGAGGGATAGAGCGAGAGGGGAAGACAGAAAGAGGGGGAGATAGAAAGAAAGGGAAAGGGACCGACACAGAGAGAGGAGAGATGGAAAGAGAAAGGGAGAGGGAAGGCTAGCGTGGGTGGAGCAGCCAGCGCCGAGGCTAACGGGGGATTCATGTTCACTCAGGCTCCACTGATGCGCCGACAGCCCTTTGAAGGGATTATTAACACGTTTTGATTACTCTGGTCCAGTTGTCATAGAAAATATAACCTCCATCAGAGTATAAAACGGACTGCCTTTTTCTTCTCCCTCGCCGTTGCAGCCCCCTTGCTCGCACCCCCGCACACCCCCTCCTCCCCCAGCCCGCCCCGCTCAAAGCAAGCCACTAATTACGGTTTCAGACATCTTGGAGAATGGACTCATACAGTATTAGCCTGATAGAGAAATTAGTCAACCCCTCTGATGGCGTCTGAATGAGAGAGAGAGAAAAAAACTTGACGGTTATTTCCCCAATGAACCGAGTGGAGTGTCACTTCGACTTAAGTTTTAAAAACACGTACTTGCAAAGAATGCTTTCCAGAAACTTATCAGCAGACGGGCCCCCGTTTCGCTTTCACAGACAAAGGGAGAGAAATAGCTATGTTCATAATATGTATTAAATATGGATGGGGAAACACACAAACCAATATTAAGAGGGGTTGAATTGCATTAGATAGGATTAATTGTAACTAATGGAACAATTAGAGTCATGGACCATAACGTTGACAGAGGATTCTACTTGACAGAAAACGCTAATTGCTAAAATAGTAACTTAACTTTCCAGTCAAAAATAGCAAGTGAAAGAAGGCAGTGTTCTAGGCCTAAATGTCATAGGTGCAAGTAACAGTACTCATACAATCAGGGTATATCTAGAAACATGTTATTTTTCACGACATACAAGAACATTCAGCATAAGTCTGTTGTCCCCCCCAGGTCTACTATACCGTATGGTTAACCTCAAATTGGATAGAAAGGAAGTAGAGAGATACAGTGCATCCTGTATATTGTTGGGTTACCCAGGCAACTGGTGTCACCACTGGTTCGCGCCCGCCCTGGCTTTAAATACTGAGAAGCTGCGTTAGTCCATTTGGATCAATTAGGAGCTAGCATGAACGATAACAGCAACAGTCACTTTCAACATGTCAGCAGGAAGCAGATGGGGTTAGCCGTTTGTCTCTGTGCAGACAGGCCGCAGTGGGAAGGTTCGATTAGCACGTTAGAGTAGGCAGGCTTTCTCCAGGTGGTAAGCAGTGTCGGCAGGTCTGTCACTAAAAGATGGCTAACTCTAGCAGGGCTTGCTACAGGGCCAGGCATAGCTAAAGCCAGGAAAAAAAGGGTTGCAAATGCTTGTTAGAGTTTTTGCATTATTAGGAATGGCTTGGTCTGTGTCTTGTGAAAGGATAAACAGACAGAGACAACATATGAGGGAAACTTTATAAATCAGTTCAAGTCATTTAGTGACACAATGTCTATCAGCTATCTAATCCCATCAAACACACTGTGTAAACTTATCAAGTGTGATAGCGCCGATAAACACATCCAAAACACAACATACACACTAGAGGTTAATCGGCATGGCCTATTTCAAGTTTTCATAACAATCGGTAATCGTCATTTTTGGACGCCGATTATGGCCGATTACATTGCACTCCACAAGGAGATTGCGTGGCAGGCTGACCAGCTGTCACACGAGTGCAGCAAGGAGCCAAGGTAAGTTGCTAGCAAGCATTACACTTATCTTATAAAAAAACAAATCAATCTTAACATAATCACTTGTTAACTACACATGGTTGATGATATTACTCGGTTAACTAGCTTGTAATATGCAATGCAGTCCCTGTTAATTTATCATCAAATCACAGGGTATTTTGCCAAACGAGTGATGATTTAACAAGCGCATTCACGAGAAAAGCACTGTACTTGCACTAATGTACCTAACCATAAACATCAATGCCTTTAAAAATCAATACACAATAATATACTTTTTTAAACCTGCATATTTAGTTAAAAGAAATTCATGTCAGTGGGCAATATTAACTAGAGAAATTGTGTCACTTCTCTTGCGTTCTGTGCAAGCAGAGTCAGGGAATATGCAGCAGTTTGAGCCGCCTGGCTCGTTGCGAACTGTGTGAAGACTATTACTTCCTAACAAAGACCGGAATTAATTTGCCAGAATTTTACAGAATTATGACATAACATTGAAGGTTGTGCAATGTAACAGGAATATTTAGACTGAGGGATGCCACCCGTTAAATAAAATACTTAATGGTTCCGTATTTCACTGAAAAAATAAACGTTTTGTTTTCGAAATGTTGGTTCTGGATTTGACCATATTATTGACCTAAGGCTCGTATTTCTGTGTGTTTATTATAATAATAATAATAATAATATATGCCATTTAGCAGACGCTTTTATCCAAAGCGACTTACAGTCATGTGTGCATACATTCTACGTATGGGTGGTCCCGGGAATCGAACCCACTACCCTGGCGTTACAAGCGCCATGCTCTACCAACTGAGCTACAGATATTATAATTAAGTCTATGATTTGATATTTGATATAGCAGTCTGACTGAGCAGTGGCAGCAGCAGGCTCGTAAAGCATTCATTCAAACAGGACTTTCCTGCATTTGCCAGCAGCAGCTCTTCGCAATGCTTGAAGCATAGCGCTGTTTATGACTTCAAGCCAACTCCTGAGATTAGGCTGGCAATACCATAGTGACTATAAGAACATCCAATAGTCAAAGGTGAATGAAATACAAAGGGTATAGAGAGAAATAGTCATATAATTCCGATAATAACTACAACATAAAACTTCTTCTGACTTTCCACCAGTTCTCATGTTCTGAGCAAGGAACTTAAGTGTGCTGTTTTACATGGTACATATTGCACTTTTACTTTCTTCTCCAACACAGTGTTTTTGCATTTAAACCAAACTAAATAGATTTTATGTATTAAAATAAAAGTGTTCATTCAGTATTGTTGTAATTGTCATTATTACATATATATATATAGATATATCTTTTTTTTTTGGGGGTCCTCCAATAATCGGTATCGGCCTTGGAAAATCATAATCGGTCGAACTCTAATACACGCACAGTCAGCTGGTGGTATTCCCTCAACCCCAGCTGTGGCAGAGCAACACAGTAAAACAAAGCACCTGACTTAGCTTATGACTTGTTGGAGACATACAGTTGAAGTTGGAAGTTAACATACACTTAGGTTGGAGTCAAAACATTTTTTTTTAAAACAACTAGTTGGTTAACTTCTTGTTAACCAACTATAGTTTTGGCAAGTCGGTTAGGACATCTACTTTGTGCATGACAAGTAATTTTTCCAACAATTGTTTACAGACAGATTATTTCACTTATAATTCACTGTATCACAATTCCAGTGGGTCAGGTCAGTTTACATACACTTGGATTACTGTGCCTTTAAACAGCTTGGAAAATTCCAGAAAATGATGTCATGGCTTTAGATGCTTCTGATAGGCTAATTGACATCATTTGAGTAAATTTGAGGTTTACCTGTGGATGTATTTCAAGGCCTACCTTCAAACTTAGTGCCTCTTTGCTTGACATCATGGGAAAATCAAAAGAAATCAGCCAAGACCTTTTTTTGTAGACCTCCACAAGTCTGGTTCATCCTTGGGAGTAATTTCCAAACGCCTGAAGGTACCACGATCATCTGTACAAACAATAGTACGTAAGTATAAACACCATGGGACCATGCAGCCATCATATCGCTCAGGAAGGAGACGCGTTCTGTCTCCTAGAGATGAACATTCTTTGGTGTGAAAAGTGCAAATCAACCCCAGAACAACAGCAAAGGACCTTGTGAAGATGCTGTAGGAAACAGGCACAAAAGTATCTATATACACATTAGGAGAAATGTCCTCTGGTCTGATGAAACAAAAATAGAACTGTTGGCCATAATGACCATTGTTATGTTTGGAGGAAAAAGGGGGAGGCTTGCAAGCTGAAGAACACCATCCCAACCGTGAAGCACAGGGATGGCAGCATCATATTGTGGGGGTGCTTTGCTGCAGGAGGGACTGGTGCGCTCCACAAAATGGATGGGATCATGAGGCAGGAAAATTATGTAGATATATTGAAGCAACATCTCAAGACAACAGTCTTAAAGCTTGGTCTTCCAAATGGACAATGACCCTAAGCATACTTCCAAAGTTGTGGCAAAATGGCTTAAGGACAACAAAGTCAAGGTATTGGAGTGGCAATTACAAAGCCCTGACCTCAATCCTATAGAAAGTGTGGGGACAGAACTTAAAAAGTATGTGCGAGCAAGGATGCCTACAAACCTGACTCAGTTACACCAGCTCTGTCAGGAGGAATGGGCCAAAATTCACCCAACTTATTGTGGGAAGTTTGTGGAGGGCTACCCGAAACGTTTGACCAAAGTTAAACAATTGAAAGGCAACGCTATCAAATACTAAGTGAGTGTATGTACACTTCTGACCAGCTGGGAATGTGATGAAATAAATAATTCTCTCATATTATTCTGACATTTCACATTCTTAAAATAAAGTGGTGATACTAACTGACCTAAGACAGGACATGTTTTACTAGGATTAAATGTCAGGAATTGTGAAAAACTGAGTTGGAATGTACTTGGCTAAGGTGTATGTAAACTTCCGACTTCAACTGTATACTGCTTCCGTGGCTTCTCACCCTGTCACTTCAAGATATAATAAATGCCAACAGACAGCCAAAAACACGTATGCTCAACAACAAAAAACTGACTTTCTTTTCAAGGAATTAAGTCAAGAGATGCCATGAGCCTTAGTCACTGTTACTTGTTGGCTACCACTCGGGAACTCTGCCATGCACCTTAGAGACTGCTTTGCCCCATGTACATAGTCATTGAACACTGGTCACTTTAATAATGTTTACATGTTGTTTTACCCACTTAAGTATATTGTATTCTTGTCATGGTTCATCCTACATACCTACTGCTGTACAAACCTTTTCTATTCACATACTGCCCATACACTCCATTATATACACTCATTGGCCAGTTTATTATTATCTATACTGAACAAAAATACAAACACAACATTTAAAGAGTTGGTCCCATGTTTCATGAGCTGAAATAAAAGATCCCAGAAATGTTCCATGAACACAAACAGCTTCTCTCTCTCAAATCGTGTGTACAAATTTGTTTACATCCCTGTTAGTGAGCATTTCTCCTTTGCCAAGATAATCAATCCACCTGACAGGTGTGGCATATCAAGAAGCTGTTTAAACAGCATGATCATTACGCAAGTGCAATAAAAGGCCACTCTAAAATGTGAAGTTTTGTCAGACAACACAATGCAACAGATGTCTCAAATTTTGAGGGAGCGTGCAATTGGCATGATTATTGCAGGAATGTCCACCAAAGCTGTTGCCAGATAATTGAATGGCCATTTCTCTACCATAAGCAGCCTCCAAAGTCATTTTAGAGAATTTGGCAGTACATCTAACCGGCCTCACAACTGCCGACCATGTATAATCACGCCAGCCCTCCTTATTTGACTTCTTCACGTGCATTCGTCTGAGACCAGCCACCTGGACAGCTGATGAAACTGTGGGTTTGCACAAACAAAGAATTTCTGCCAGAAATCATCTCAGGGAAGCAAATCTGCGTGCTTGTTGTCCTCACCAGGGTCTTGACCTGACAGCAGTTTGTCGTCGTTACTGACTTCAGTGGGTAAATGCTCATCTTCGATGGCCACTGGAGAAGCTCTTCATGGATGAAACCCGGTTTCAACTGTACTGGGCAGAAGGCAGACAGCGTATATGGCATCGTGTGGGGGAGTGGTTTGCTGATGTCAACATTGCGAACAGATCGCCCCATGGTGGTGGTGGGGTCATGGTATGAGCAGGCATAAGCTACAGACAACGAACACAATTGCATTGTATCAATGGCAATTTTAATGCACAGAGAAACCGTGATGAATTCCTGAGGTCCATTGTTGTGCTCTTGCGGCCCCATGTCGCAAGGGTCTGATTTTCTGATCCAGGCCCCTACCTTTTTTGTTAAGGTATCTGTGACCAACAGACACATGTCTGTATTCCCAGACATGTGAAATCCATATATTAGTGCCTAAGGAATTTATTCAAACTGACTGATTTCCTTATATGAACTATAACTCTTTGATAACAATCTTTGAAATTGTTGCGAGTTAAGTTTATATTTCTGTTTGGTGTAGTATGAGGTCGGACCCCCCTTTGCCTCCAGAACAGCTTGAATGGTTCAGGGCATGGAAAACGTTGCTCAATTTGTATCAAGGGACCTAACGTATGCCAGGAGAACATTCCCCACACTATTACACCACCAGCCTGTACCGGTAACACCAGGCAGGATGGGGCCATGGACCCATGTGGCTTACTCCAAATCCTGACTCTGCCATCAGCATGACACAAACAGGAACCGGGATTCGTTAAGAGCAGGCAATGTTTTTCAACTTTTCAATTGTCCAGTGTCGATGATCGTGTGCTCACCGGAACCACTTGTTGTTTTTAGCTGATCAGAGTGGGACCCACTGTGGTTGTCTGCTGCAGATGGACAAGTTGTGTGTCCCGAGATGCCGTGGAACTGTTGTGCTGCGCCGTTATTTGTCTGTTTGTGGCCTGCTTGCTAGCTTGCACGATTCTTGCCATTCTCCTTCGACCTCTCTCATCAATGAGCTGTTTTTTTGCCCACAGGACTGCGGCTTACTGGATGTTTTTTGTTTGTAGCACCATTCTTGGTAAAAATCTTGAAAAGCCCAGGAGGGTGGCGGATTCTGAGATACTGGATCCGGCGTGCCTGGCACCAACAATCATACAATACTCAAAGTCGCTTAGATCACTCGTTTTGCCCATTCTAACATTCAATCGAACAGTAACTGAATGCCTCAAAGCCTGTTTTGCCTGCTTTATATAGCAAGCCACAGCCACGTGACCTGCTGTCTCTGCAGGAACAGAGATTATTTTTCGTGAATGGGATGGTGTACCTAATAAACTGGCAACAGAGTGTATATTTATATTCCGGACTCTGACAATGCTCGATCTGATATTTCGTAATTTTTGGATTATGTGCTTATTGTTTTGTATTGTTAGGCATTATTACTGCATGGTCGGGGCTAGAAACACAAGCACATTGCGGCACCTGCGATAACATTTGCAAATCTGTGTACGCAACCAATAAACAATTACTTGAGTTGAGATACTTATGAAAAACATAAACGAAAGAACGCGTAAACCGGCGTCGACTGCGAACAAGACATACAGTGCCTATACCACAGTGGAATTCACACTCAACCTTAGGCATAGTCAATCTGGTTACATACAGTGGGCTGAGAAAGTCCAGTGACCATTTACTAAATATCTGTGTTTTGAAATGTATATACATCAACACACTAAGCATGAAGTGAGAGGCTGTTTGTGAAACGTACACATGATCTGTGGACGGGGTAAAGTGGCAGACATCAAAGGGGTCCGGAGAGAAAGATAAAAGTAGATCAGGTCATGGCCATAGAGAGAGAAGGAGAGAGGCATGGAGGTAGAAATGGAGAGAGAGAAGGGGGGTGATAGGGCTTGACAGAGGTGATAATGCTGAGGACAGTGGATGAGGGGATGGTTGGTTAGATGGAGGGAGGGAGGAGGGAAAGTTCGGCCAGTCCCAGGCTGGGAGCGAGCTCAGGTGTGAGTTCTGAAGAGACACCTTCTGTTCGTCGATCTGCAGCCATGTGTGGACAGGAGACTGGGCCCCCAGATGGACATGGGCCTCTTCTTTGGCCCGATTAAATCCAGGTGGGCCACCCCCCCCCCCTGTCATTGTGTTAATAAACAGCCTTGCCCCAGATTCACCAAAAATCTCCCCTCATGAAAGAAACAGGATAGGTGAACATTGCAATGGGCATTAAGAGACGATGCCCATTTGAGTGTTTACAGTAGGGTTTCCCACAACACGTTTTGTTTTTTGCCGTAGCACTACACAGCCGATTCAAATAATCAACTAATCATCAAGCTTTGGTCGTTTGAATCGGGTGTGTAGTGTTACGGCAAAAAAACAAAACGTGCACCACCCCTTGGTGTCCCGAGGACAGAGTTTGGGAAACGCTGGTTTACAGGGGTGTTAAAGAGGATCCACTCTGAATTCTAATCAAACCTGCATCGTAATGCAGAACTTCGAGAGAACATAAAAGTGCCATAGACTAATGAAGTTGCAGAAACGCTTTGGGTCATTTTGTATATGTGCACAAACACACAAAAGATTCGACAGACTCGGGCACGCCATCTTACTTGGCTTGACTGAAACGTGGATGTGGTTGTCCAGATTGAAATATTGCATTGGCTTGTAACAGGCCACCTTCCAACAGGTTGCTCTGGCTCCCTTTGAGTTGTGTTTTACGCTGACATTTCAAACCGCTTTAAAACAAGCTGTCCATTGCAGATGGGAGAGGCAGAGGCTGCAGTGTTGCCATTTCCCGATGTGGATACGTACGCACAAGGCCTCCCTACTGACCAAGTAAATGTGAGCACTTGGGTTTCAGCAGATTTCTGTGGTTCAGGCTGAGATAACAAAGGCAAAACGAGCATGTTTAGTCTTTACGGGAAGTCTTTAAAAAAAATATATATATATATATATAAATGTCCTCGATGAGAGCTCTTACCTCCTGAGGTTTTTTGAACTCCTATTGAACTTCCATTGGCAAAGTTTATCGGAAGCCTGATAAGTCAAATTGATACCATCAAAGTCAATTATGCCATTCCTTACCATGCAACGATGGGTAAAATCGTATTTTCTTATTTTTTCTAGATAACGACCTAGAATTGAGAAAGAATAAAATCACAACAATAAATCACCAGGAGAATGAACCACTCCAGAAAAATATAGTGAAAATAAATGCTGAAAACGCTCAAATGCATTTACATCACAGACCAAGTTCTTATATCGGAGCATGTTAAGTTACCTTTAACAATATAGATACAGTCGTGACGGCGAAGGCACTGTTGTCACTGCCATTTCAGTGTCACTGTGGAAATTACAAGTGAAGGCGTCCCCTGGAGAGGAGGGTGAACCTGTCAGACTGGGGAGCAGACATACATTCAAAACACCACCAGAACAACACACAGCATCTCCATATGTGTAAGATCTTAACCATCACCTGTCCCTGTGTGTGTGTGTGTGTGTGTGTGTGTGTGTGTGTGTGTGTGTGTGTGTGTGTGTGTGTGTGTGTGTGTGTGTTTCAGCAAAAGAGCTTACCAATGCATTAAAGAAGGGATCCTGGCATATAATTATTCTAAAGAAAAACACACACACATACCTCCCCCTTCTCATCGCCCACAATCGCATTAAGTCCATATGTCTGGATTCAGAAACACTAACGATTATTGTATGCATTAAGTAAGCAGTTACAATGAGCCTTCCACCTTTCAGCCATTAGTCTATAGAGCAGCTGATAAAAATTACACAAAATCTTGCTAAAATCATGCAATAAAACATTTTATTCAGTGTCAATGTGATAAATCCTGTGTATGACTGAATGCCTGATGACCAATGATTGAAAGATGGCTATATAACATGTTATCATTCGCGTCTGAATATCCTATACAGGAAGTTTCAACTTTGTTAGCTGTACTATTGAGTGAACTGACCTTCTCAATATCTTCTGAGTCTTGTGGTTAAAAAAAACCCACATTGAAAACAGTATAACTCATTCTTATTTAGCGATACGAGTTCAATGCTATGATCCCAAACAGGGAAAAAAAAAGAGTTTAATCTAGCCCGGCACAATGACGACAAGTTCTGGGATCGATAGATGTCTGACTGAAAAGACAAAAGGTTAAGGGCTGTATTAAAACGAGTTCCATGAAAATATCTGACAAAAGCACAAGGACAACAATACAAAGTCAACACGCTCCTACCGAGCGGAGCCTTTCTATAGAGTTTTCAAATTAAGCGAACATGTTGCTCCCACAGCTATTAACGAGGGGAGAGGTCAGGGAAAATAGTCTTGTAATATTTAGCATCACCTGATTAACTTAATATTTACTGCCATTGTCTTGTACTTGTATTCTTTAATTGTGTTGCATAAATACCTCAAAAACACTTTCATGCATTATAGAACATTATATTCAGATATGGTTTGATGTGTAAATAAAATAAAATGGTTGCTAGAGAACGAGGCCGAGAAAGGCTACAACTGATCTCGGTGAGTGAAGAGAAATCAATCTCGACGCCGCATCACACCTGACTTGTAAACAAACTTGCTCAACCGACATTTGTACTGCACATTACATATCGTAATGTTAGGCTATATAAACACTGCCATTCTACAGTTGTTGGAAATCAGGGGCTCATGTTGGGATATTTCAGTCCTTACACAGACCTAACCAGAGCTCTCCTAACAGGAGAAGTTTGAACACAGTTCCCCAAGCCTACACGGCTTTACGTCGTATAGTGGGACTGAGAAATGTGAGGAAAGACTTCATTGTTCATTCTTTCTATGTACCATCCTGATTTGACTAACATAATTACAAGACGAGCTTGACAACACACTGGGGGGAAAAAATCATGGAATTTAACTGAGGGCAATATAACTGACGACAAACAGAAAACACACAAACAAACAGATTTTCTCAGAAAGCATGACAAAAAAAAACACAAAAAACTCAAGTGATAAATACATAACCATTTCTTGTGCGTTGCCGCTTGTCTCTTTTCAGGAGGTATTTTCAGTCCAAATACTTTAACACGGCACGTCTGTGTGTGTAGAGGCCCCGCTGTTACCTTCTGCAGACTCAGAAGAACCCAAAACCCGGGCTTACAGAACCTCCTACGGTGGCTCAAGGGCGCGGCCTATCTGCCGTACAGCAGAATGCACGTGGAAAAACCCTCCCGTGCAGAACCAGCCACCCATCCACTCACACACACACGCATGTTCGTTACTGTGGGAGTCAAACTGTTTGTACTGTCAAGGTTATGTTCTTTAACGGGAGGACGGAAAGACCAGACTGAAGTTCTGCAACTTGAAATTCATTTCAAACGAGTGCCAACTGTGATTTACATAAAAAAGGAAAGTCATATTTTGATTGAGACCAATTAAGTTACTCTATTCGGTAGGACAATCTTTTTCACACACCTACGTCCCTCAAACTGTACTGCATTGTCATTCAAATTCACATAAATGACAAAGACCGGAGTATCCAAACTGGAAAACGTTTGTTGGTGTACTTATCACAGCTATAGCAGGTGACATTCTGCTGTTCTTCATACAGTGTGTATGAGCCAGAAACCAACAGACATATTGACAATAGAACGCACTTCCATTACAAGAATTTGGCAGTGTCGCAAACAACAAAACAACGACCCACACTAGTCATAACCTATTTTGTGTCTAGTTTCCAGCACTATGCTCCCATCTTACTATCCCTATCTCAGATACACACGGTGGTGGTGGCTGTTTGCACTTCAACGTCAACCCCGCCCTCCCCCTCCCATCCCGACCCTACTTGTCTCCATAACCCCCCAGACAAAAGCCTTGCTGTCCCACTGATTGGCAGATGGGGCAACCAGCTGACATCCCAGGCTGGGCCGTTTCATGTTCCCCGGGCGTCCTAAACGCGCGGGCGCCCTGTCCGTGGGCATCGGGTGGCCGAGGAGGAAGCTCTTTTGAGGGGCCGAGGGGGGAAGCGTGGGGACCCGCTCCTCAGGGCGACCAGGAGGAGAGCAAACAGAGGGGACAGACGGCGATGCCTAATCATGTGTTTCTGAGGGTTAATGTGTTTAAAGTATTTGTACGTGTGTGGGTGTGTGTATCGGTGTGTGTATGTGTGTGGGTGTGTGTATCGGTGTGTGTATGTGTGTGTGTGTGTGTGTGTGTGAGGGTTATAGGTAGAGAGGGGCAAATAACAGCGTTTAGGCCTGGTATCTGTTCTTACACCCAGCCACCGAGAGTGGGGGTTACGTGACTGCATTCTACACTAGCCTTCACATACAATAAACACACATCAAACCTACTACACTAAAGCAAAGCTTGTTGGTTCCATATCATAGAAGATGCTCTCCACTGACCCACAGGAGAAAAGGGGTAGGAGGGCAAGATGCTAATTGGTATATATTGAATTAATCAATACATAAAATAACAGGTATAAATATCCTGATCGCATTGTCTCACTCCCCATGCATAGCTCTTTAAAAAAATAATGTATTTCCTACTCTTTTCACTGGCATCAATTGTCTGTCATCAATGTGTCATTGTCATCAGAGGACTAGTATTGACGAGGTGGCACACTTCTCCCTCTCTGCCTCTCCTTTAATTTAACTTCTTTCCCCCCCTTCTCTTTTTGTATTTTTTTTATATTTCAGTGCCTCAGATGTAGCAGCTCTTTAAAGCGCCCATGGGGGCCCAGAGTCCTCGCTTTTGTCTCCCATTTCCTTCTGAAACAGTTCATTTTAACGCAATCCCGCTCATCCCTTTTCTGAGCTCTCTCTCTTCCTCACTCTGTGTGTCACTCCGAGGTCAGTGCTGCACTTTCTGCTGTGCGTACAGGGAGGGGGGGGGGGTATCTTGTGGTTGTGGTTGTAACCTCGAAATAACAGAAAAGAAGCTGGTTTGTGGTTTGAAATAAAATGTCTACCTTTTTAAATGTGCCTTTGAAAATGTGAGACAAGGCTACATTATGAACAGGTATTACTATAAAATCAATATGTTTACAAACAATTACTCATTATGAAGTGTGATATGAGCACCTAGTTTCTTCTTCTTCTTCTCATAAATATTTGTTTTGTTTAAGTGGCCTTGTGTATCATTTATATCGACATAATAATGAACGACACTGCTGAATGAAACATTGATCAGAATGGGTCTTTATACATAGTTGTATTATTAAACTGCCTCCCAATGTATTCATGCTTACATCAATCCAATGGGTGACTTGTTGACCTTCCGTGGGTTTTATCCTTCTTTTGGTAATGTTGCCTTCTATACTTGAAGGGGGAAGGAAACCTTTCTTATTACAATGCTGCACTAAGAAGAAGAAATGCTCAGAGGTCTTTCCTCCCAGTCTAAGCTTCGTAGGCTAATCATTACTTTTAAGACTCTAGTTATGTCGATAGGAAGCCTGCTCTTTGTTGAAGCTTATCATTCTCCTAAAAAGTCTAATTACTGTAGATCCACCACTTTCTCTTAACACCGTTGATCCTTGTTAGCATCCACCGTGCAGACTAAATGGGCTGCTAACAGGATGCTATGCTAGCAGTAATAATGGAACTTAACTGGAGCAGGACGTATCCTGTTCACTCCTGAATTCTGGATGAGCTACATATGACGACTGGTCACTTTCATTTCTCACAAACACCTCCCTAGCTTCATTCTGATATGGCCGCCTCGACGAGTCCACTTAACGTGAGCTAACGTCGCAAGTCGGATTCTTGCGAAAAAACACCTGCGGGCCAACAGACAGACAGACAAGCAAACACAACAGATGAACCCCACACACACTCAAGTCTGTTGGTTGAGCTCATGCATTGAGAGGTCTGTATGCTGGCTGGCCATTGTGTCGAGTCGGGCCTTTGTCTGTGCAGGCTGAAGCCAGCGATTGCACCTTAGCTACCACAGTTCAAGCGTAAACACTTTTTGTGTGCCACAATATACACTGTTGCCAGTGGACCCCTAAATCCTTGGAACAGCTGAGTCCTAGGGTGTCAAAGATAATGGTGATTTATTTCAATGTGAGGTTCTCATTGCCCCCCCCCCCTAAAAAAAGTTTTCCTCCCCTCCTCCTCCCTCAAACCGATTAAAATTAAGCCGTAAACATGTGAGGCAGGAATTAGCACATTTAGCGAGTCTCCTCTTCCCACATCGCATTTTCGTTCTGGAGCGGCTGACACCCGCAGCCAAACGCGGGTGCAATTTTAATGACTCGCGTCGTTTTTGAAGTCCACAAGAAAAAAGCGGCGCTCGCCGTTTGTGGCAGCGCTAGATATGGCGAGGCCACGGCCGGCCATGATTGGGGGGGAGGGGGGTGGGGGACACACACGCCTCCGACTCGGACTCGGGCTCTCGATAGGATCGGTGTCATTTTCCTCTCCACGATAAGACGCCTCGCTGACAAGACCCGATTAGGAGAGAAAAAAATCATTATTACGAGGCCTTTCATCCGCCGGGGGGGTTTACCGATAAACAGCTTACCCGTGGGTAGATTTACTGAAAGCAAAATGTTAGGCTATACGTTAAGGCATATATGTCGGAAATACAGTTTCGGGCTATATTCCGTCTATATTTCTTAGAATTGATTTCTTTCCTTGAGACAAAAGACAAATACATTTCCCCCTTAAAAAATATTTAATAAAAGGCCTCCTTTCTGCCTAACTGCAAACTCAAGCTGTGAAATATTTTAATCCCATCTCTCAGTGCCATGAATCAAACAATTATCAAATAACATCCTATTCTTTTTGAAACACCACAGCATTCAGATTTTATCAGACTACAAAAAACGAAAGTTATTGAATATGCTATACCTCGAGGAAATCCACTTTAGCAAACTGTCCTTATAAAAGACAAATGAACAAGAACATACTGAAATATTAAAATGACACTGTGCCACAGAATGAATAACCTGAAGCAGAAGTGGAGATAGAGCCTACATTCCTAAGAAAGGGATCTACAATGGGTATATCTCAACGTAGACGCCACAACGTATGTGCAAATGATCTAAATACATTTGTATTAATCAATTCACTACTTCTTGGATAAACATCGCTCTATTATTTGGATGTGACACGCAAAATATTTAGTCTTAATACATTTTGTAAATAGAAAATCTACCCCACCCTAGACCATGTGAAACACTTTGTTAATTTAGCTTTACATTTTTTAGTACAAAAACAATGTACAATGTACCACAGCGCCTCTCCTCTATATAGAGATGTAATATAACTGTACTGATGATAAATATATGAATATGCATATTGGAAGTGTAAATAGTTTCTTGGTGTCTTGACAATGTATTGCTTTGTATTTTTCCGTAATGTCTTTTGCTGTTCTTGTCTCTAACTGTTCTGTGCTCTGTCATGCATTTTTATGTTTGATGTGGACCCCAGGAAGAGTAGCTGCTGCATGTGCAGTAGCTAATGGGGATCCTAATAAAGGGAACTTCCTTCAAACAACGACAAAGAGGACCACGTAAACAACAGCACATTGTAAGCTATTTGAATTGAAATAAACAGATGAACAGATTCATAAACTTACATTTTCACTATTATCAACATTATGAGGATAGAGAATATTAGACTTAAGTATACTATTTTGTGACTGACGAGATTCTCTGATAAATGACAAATGATACCAGTTAGCAGAATATGTCCTTTTATCCTCTTCCCTTATTGTCCTCTTTGCTCGAGACCCAATGTATCTGGATTTGATACAACGACGCTAAATGGTATTGACAGATAGTTTGATTTATTGTTAGATCTTGTCCTCTCTGTTACCAAATAGCACAAAACAGTTATAAATGTGTTGTCTCATAAGAAGAGAACAACAAAAGAAAATTCAAGGTTGAAAGCCAGTTCCTAAACAATATTTCTGGGTATTGCTAAATATAGCTTGTTATGTCATTTGCTAAGTGTTTAGCCAAAAAGGATTTGAAGCGCAAGCATCACTTTGGTGGCTAAACACCAAAAGAATGATAAAGTCTGATCTGAAGACAGAACGGGGAGAAATTAAGAGAGTGAGAAAGAGAAACGGAGAAAGAAAGGACTAAGATGGAGGGGGGGGGAGATCGTGCAAGCCGGGGACAAGCGTGAGCCATGTTACTGAGGCACTCCAGCACCCATGGACTCACAGCAAGTCTCAAAGCCATGCTTTGCTTCAAACGAGCGCCGAGGACTTAAAAAAAAAAAAATGTTTACAAAACATATTTATTTATTTCTCCACCCCATCATGTATCTATTTAGTTATCTGTGTCCCCAACACCCTGTGCTCTGCCGCTGGAGTCATGTTCCATGACGACAATCAATGCTCTCTCCCTCCCTCTCCTCCCCTCGACTTTTAATACCGCTGCAGTTGGAAATCAAACTGCTCTAAAACAAATTGATCTAATCTGTAATACAGTTGTCACATCATCACAGGGTCCCTGCATGGTCCGCCTTGGTGACAACTGCTGGGCTGCTTAGCTTAGCCCACGATGTCTGCCTACTGCTTTGTTGGTCGCTTCAATGATTTATCATAAAAAACGAGGGAGATTGAGAGTGGGAGGGAGAGAGAGAGAGGGGAAGAAAAGGGAGAAAAAGAAAGGCCGGGGCTGTCGATTGAGTCATTGGCACCTTTGATTGACAAGGTCTAATCAGCTTATCTCAGTGCTAATAAAGTTGATGGCCTGCGGTGCTGCTCTCTGCCTGGCACAGAGTGAACTTTGGGCTGCCGAAGGGCCACCAGGGGCCCGGGCCCCGACCCTCTCTGCTTATCTAAACAGGTCTGAAATCAATCCCTAATGACCTGATTTCATTTTCCCCCATCGATCAGAGCACTGACACCGGGGCCGCGAGCCGAGGAGCGATCTCGGCTTCATCGCTGGCCCCTTGAGTTTCTCTTTTATTCGTTTTGCCCACTTTGTGGCTTGTTTCAGTCGCTTTGCTTTGTTTTCGACCGCTGAGCTTTAAAAAGAGGAAAAGGGGGTTGACATTTTGGTGGAGCCAAGATTAGAGGCCTCTGTTTTTTCTAATGATTAATATTCAATACATGTACAATAATATGCCTGTCAAATCATAGATGGGAAAAAAACATTACTTCAAAACACTAACGTGTGCCATCTAACAAACATACACCGACCGGTACAGGCTAAACAAAACAAATTACTCCCAGAAGCATCTTAAGTTGAAACAGAGTGATTGTATTTCTCTTTATTATCTCAAAAAGTATGATTTTAGGTCAATAATCAATTGAGTACATTATGCACGTGTGTATAGTGTTCAGATATACTGTAGGTGTATGCACTTCAAAGGAAGCCAGTATTGTATTAATCGCCCCTCAGCAAACAAAACCAACTCTACCCTCTACCTCTCCAATTGATTCTAATCAAGGGGAGAGAGCACTTCAGTACATCTACAAAATGGAATCTGACATGCCATCCATCTCTAAACATGTCTAATCAGACCCCTCTCACATCTTTACAAAGTCAAATTGTGCCTCAGAATCTGACCTCTTTGATTTGGAGTCAGTCTAGCCTCCTCACATTTTGGGCTTGCAAACACCCTTGATTCAAATGCGTTTAAATTGGCTAACTACATGCCCTCCTCCTGTACTTAGGGCTCTCTTTAAAACAGGCTAGGCCTCCGTCTGCATGTTCATATGCGCGCCTTTTAAGTCTGTGCCCTCCACTAATGAAGTTCTATACTTTATTTATGAGACAAACAGAGGCTGGTTCTTAAGGGTGTGTGTGGTAAATAGCTTGGGATGTCCACAGAGCCTTCTCAATATCCCTCAAAGGGCTTTCAGTGCTCTTGGCAAGCCGGCGCTTTCCAAAATACACTGGAGAGTGTGAAATAGGGAAAAAAAACAGTGCTCAAATAAATTCTCTAAAATGATATTCTGTGAAGACTCACCATTTCAAAGAACTGAGAGGACGTCTTTTTTTATAAAGTGACCTTATGGTACCCTGGCTTTCTTGATTTGTGGTCATTAAGTGGAATGTTATCGATGCCAAAGTAAATGGGGGGGAGCAGTTGGAGCTCCATCTTTTTTTTCTGCTTTTGTTCAGGATCTCTCTCTCTCTTTGAAAGAAAAGAGAAACTGTCTTTAAATATTTTTTCTCCCCATTGGTCAATTACAGTACTTATGGGGCATAATTATATATTGTGTGGATTTGGAGGGTGACTTAGAATTATTGTAAAATAGCTACACTAACTGTTCTTCACTAAGGATGCTTTAATTTTCCATCTTAACGAGAGTTTGTTTTTCGTGTAACAGCGTATTTATGACCAGAGCAAGTCTTTGATTGGACAAACACAACGCACAGATTATTATTGTTTAACCCTTTTAAAACAATATCCATCCCGACATTCAACATTTCAAAGCATATCCTTTATCCATTTTAAGCAATCTTAAAAATTTAGTAATGTTTATGCTTCAGAACGATGAATAAAAGCCCGGTACATACTCGTATCATTACCTCTTTTAGTTTGAAAGTGAGATTAGGCCAAACACATGATTTGAGCACTTGCAACAAAATAAAATCTTTCAAAAATCTTTTGTGAATTCTGTCAACACTAAAATACAATGAAAAACATTCAACAGAATGACTACAAAACCAAAAAGATCCATTAGCTGGATTGCCCCACTGAATTGCATGTCTTCTCGTGGTGCTGTGATTGTCCACCGATGTAAATATGCAGTACAGGTTGTTGAAACGGCATTGGAATGACCACTAGTCAACGTTTGTGTTCTCAGTGCCTTCAGAAAGTATTCACACCCATTGACTTAATCCACATGTTGTTGTGTTACAGCCTGAATTCAAAAATGTATTAAAATTGACACACAATACCCTATAATGACAAAGTGAAAACAAGGTTTACACATTTTTGCTAATTTCTTGAATATTAAAAACAGAAATATCTCATGTACATAAGCATTCACAACCCTAGGTCAACACATGTTAGAATCACCTTTGGCAGGGATTACAGCTCTGCCAAAGGTGACTCTTTTTGAGTAAGTCTCTAAGAGCTTTGCACACCTGGACTGTATAATATTTGCATATTATTACTTGAACAATTCTTCAAGCTGTCAAATTTGTTGTTGACCATCACTACACTGCCATTTTCAAGTCTTGCCATTGATTTTCAAGACGATTTAAGTCAAAACTGCAACTAGGCCACTTAGGAACATTTAATCTCCAGTGTATATTTGGCCTTGTGTTTTTGGTCATTTTCCTGCTGAAAGGTGAATATGTCCCCCAGTGTCTGTTGGAAAGCAGACTGAACCAGGTTTTCCTCTAGGATTATATCTATTCAGTTTATTTTTATCCTAAAGAACTCCTGAGTACTTGTCGATGACAAGCATACCCATAACATGATGCACCCACCATCATGCTTGAAAATATAAAGATATGGTACTAAATATAAAGAGTGGTACTCAGTGATGTGTTGTATTTGCCCCAAACATAACACTTTTTATTCAGGACATTTTCTGCAGTTTTACATCAGTGCTTTGATGCAAACAGGATGCATGTTTTTATTTTGTATTATTGTTACCAATCTACACTACACTTCTTTGCGAGGCATTGGAAAACCTCCCTGGTCTTTGTGGTTCAATCTGTGTTTGAAATGAACTGCACGACCGAGGGAACTTACAGATAATTGCATGTGTGGGGTACAGAGATGACATCGTCATTCAAACATCATGCTATGTAAGCACATTTTTACTCCTGAACTTATTTAGGTTTGCCATAAGAAAGAGTTTGACTCAAGACATTTCCACTTTTCAGTTTTGATTAATTTCTAAAAACATAATTCCACTTTGACATGGTGGAGTACAGTGTGTAGACCAGTGACACAAAATGTCAATTTAATACATGTTTAATTCAGGCTGTAAATACAACAACATTTTGAAAAAGTCGAGGGGTGTGAATACTTTTTGAAGGCACTGCATTTCTCACACGTCTGGGGTCTCAACACATTTGAGTTCTAAGATTGTTTGTTGTCTGTGGTCTGACAGTGTTCCCAACGTGACTCGGCTGTTGCCTCTCAGCGTTGGTTCTCCCTGAGCATTTGTCGTTTCAGCTTGTGCATCTGAGCGGAGGGCCGGAACCGACAGGAGGGTGAGGGGGGGGGATCACAGATTAAACACGAGGTGACAAAGGCTCACACCCCACCAAACCCCAAACAACTCACTGCTGGTGTAGACCTGAGCAGTGAGCAGTGTGTGTGGGACCAGGATAAACAACCATTGTTCTCAGTTAGCCGCACAAACAGGGCAGATGAGGGTTCAGAGGGCGCATGACTAGCCCTTACTGTGGAAAGTAATAGGCCCGGGAGGTAGAGAACACGGGTAGAACACGGACCATTTCTTTAACACCAACCAACACACTAGACAAACCATCAAAAAGAGGCATTCAACTGAAATACGTGACCGAATGGAATCAAAATAGGGTCTGCCACAGAGTTCGACACGGGGAAAACAAGAATAATATAAGTCTCGGAGATCATCAGAGAATCATATGAAACAACATTTTTAAGCAGAGAATGCAGATTGTATTTATGAATTTGTGAGTTCTACTTACTGAACATCAAAAAGGCAGTGGTCTGTGCACCCCTTTCTCGACGTGAATGATTAAATCTGTCGATGTCACACGCGAGCCATTCCTCCATTATAGTGTAAATGAACAAAACTTTTTCAAAACTACCGCGGAAGCCACAGAAAGCCAGTTGATACTTCAAGAATGAGCTTTGATATCTCTCTAAGGAATACACTGTGACTCAATAATGTTGTGACTGTCAGGAGGAGAAAAAACGAATAACTGGTTTAATCTATTTCAAATCCAAATGAGATAATTTCTCCATATTTAAAGATTTAAAAAACAAAACTAACCTTGGTAATGAGGAAAACACATGACTTTCTGTTCGAGATGGCCATGTATTCAGTGATGTTTATTGTGCTTTGTTTGAGTCTCTAAATTAAGAACTAGTGGAGGAAACGCTGATGTTGTTTATTTCAGTAGACCCCTGTCTTTTTGGCGCTATAAAAAACAACACACACACACACACACACACACACACACACACACACACACACACACACACACACACACACACACACACACACACACACACACACACACACACACACACACACACACACACACACACACACACACACACGCAGACGCAGGGGAGAAGAGCGTGTGTTTTCCCAGGAGCCAAACGAGGAGCAGCGGCGCCTGCTCTGTCGCCCGTACACCTCTCTCCCCCTTGCTTGCCTTTGATGTGCTCCTGAAAATGTCACCAGTCGTCAAGGAGTTTTTTCCTCTCTCTCTCTATCCACCTCACGTACGAGCGAGACAATTTGCTGTCGCTCACTCACACCCCCCTCCATCCAAACAGAATGCATACCGGTTTCCACTGCTATCTGGTAACCAGCTTCCAGCCTCCGAGATGACCTTTCCAGCTTCTCTGTGTTGTCCAACAGATGTGCTCTCTAAAACAAATTGGAGAAAAACGAGACAGAAAAATGATGATTGAGAGGGCTGGGAAGTGTTTCAGAGAAACATCTCAACACTGCCATCAAAACACAGACCACCACTACGACCACAACAGCAATGGCCAGTTCCAATATTCTCCATTAACAAACACTTGTAGCAGGTGAAATATCGGTAACATGCATGTTGAGTTGGGGGGGCATATCGCACAGTTGTTACTGCAAAAAGAAATTCTATTCTTATTCAATATTAAAATAATTATCACCAGAAGGTTCTTCTCTTTTTTACATTTTTCCCCCCTCCTCGTCTTGTTCAGTCTACTGCAAGTAATTACTTCACATTTAGCGCGGAGGGCAAAGTTGATGGAGGGAGGAAGAGCTAATTGAGATGTAATAAATTATCATTTGCAGCTTTCAAGTTCAAAAAAAAAAAAAAAAAAAAAAAAAACCTGTCAAGGCGATGGCTCTGGAATTAAGGAGGAAAGCCTCATTAAAGTGGAAATCAAACACATTTACTCTCCTAATGTATTTGGTTATGGAACATAGGAAAGATATTGCTTTCTCGAAATTTCTACTGGTGTGGCAAATGGATGATGACAGACCAAGTAGACCACTTCAGGAGGTGACCATAGGACCATATCATGCCAATCAATTTGGAAGTGTGTTACGTAAAAAGAGCGAGTATTGAAATGCAACATTAGCCTAACATAATTACCGAAGGCTGAGTAAACAGAAAGCACCAAAACAAATAGCAAAATACACAACACACACATCAGCGACATGTACCATGCAATCATATAAACCAGGACCAGTGACAGTTACATCCTAAACAAATGGACACCGAGATATATTGACAATAATGGATTATGGGTACTCTTAAACGGCATGTGCAAACATGACATGTTTAGCAGACCTATACCGGTGCTGACCAGTTAGTATTAGCCACTTACTATACTAGATTATCCTTGTATAGACTAAGATCCGTACAACCACGAGTTCCAGTTCCAGAATAAATCTTCACAACAGCATATCAAGCCTTGTACACAGAGTGCACTGTATGTTGACATACTCAGAGGCATCAACAACTGACAAGGCTGCCCATTGAAACGATGTACAGCTGTTCTAAAAGGGGTATTCAAGGTACTTTGTGTTTCTTAAATAAGCAAGTGATTGATTGGATCGGTGGTGATCGATCAGTGATTGATTGATTGGTGTTTTCTTTATCTAGACACTGGTAGGAGTTGTAATAGAATATTACATTTGGCATCAACAACGTCAGTGAATGAATGACATGGCCAACATCGACCCCGAGCCGTTCTCTTCTGAAAGACAGGTCGTTCCGTTTGATTTCAATCCCTGTTTTGACCGCACCCTTTTCCATTTGAACAAAACGTTCCATACATATTGGCCCCTGTTGAGTAGTGAGTCATAAACAACGCAAAATTTGATTTGCAAATACAGAATGCAACATTTAAATAAAAATCCCAGTCTGTAAATATGCCCGTGTAGTTTCACAAACATATGCCATGATCAAAAAGCATACGAGTCATCGCTAACAAAAAACAAATTATGCTTAGCAAATACATTCGTTGGATTTTAGAAATGGGACAACATTTGTGGCGCCACGGATTACATTTATGACCTGCATTTTATGTACACTGAACAAAAATATAAACGCAACATGTAAAGTGTTGGTCCAATGTTCCATGATTTGAAATAAAAGATCCCAGACATTTTCCATACGCACAAAAGCTGTCTTTCAAATTGTGTACACAAATTTGTTTCTGTCCATGTTAGTGCGCCTTTCTCATTTGCCAAGATAATCCATCTACTTGACAGGTGTGACATATCAAGAAGCTGATTAAACAGCATGATCATTACACAGGTGCACCTCGTGCTGGGGACAATAAAATGCGCAGTTTTGTTGCATAACACAATGCCACAGATGTCTCACGTTTTGAGGGAGTGCAATTAGCATGCTGACTGCAGGAATGTCCACCAGAGATGTCGTCAGATAATTAATTGAATGCTCATTTCTCTACCATAAGCCACCTCCAACGTTGTTTTAGAGAATTTGGCGTCCAACCGGCCTCACAACAGCAGACCACGTGTATGACGTCGTGGTTTGCTGATGTCAACGTTGTGAACACATTGCGCCATGGTGGCGATGGGGTTATGGTATGGGCAGGCAGGCAGACAATGAGGACAATTGCATTTTATCAATGGAAATTTGAATGCAGAGAGATACCGTGATGAGATCCTGAGGCCCATTGTTGTGCCATTCATCAGTCTCCGTCACCTCATGCTTCAGAATGATAATGCATGGCCCCATGTTGCAAGGATCTGTACACAATTTCTGTTAGCTGAAAATGTCCCAGTTCTTCCATGGCCTGCATGGCAGACATGTCACCCATTGAGCACGTTTGGAATGCTGTGGATCGACGTGTACGACAGCTTGTTCCAGTTCCCAACAATATCCAGCAACTTCACACAGCCATTGAAGATAAGTGGGACAACATTCCATAGGCAACAAATCAACAGCCTGATCAACTCTCTGCGAAGGAGACGTGTCACGCTGCATGAGGCAAATGGTGGTCACACCAGACACAGACTGGTTTTCTGATCCACACCCTTACATTTTCTTTGTGACCAACAGATGCATATTTGCATTCCCAGTCATGTGAAATCCATAGATTAGGACTTTATTTATTTCAATTGACAAATGTCCTTAAATGAACTGTAACGCATTTATATTTTTGTTCAGTATATTTACATTTGTGAGTTGCATTTTATGGATCAGTTTGTGCATATTAATGAAACAGCATCAAGATTAGGAGATCTTCAGTTCTCTTAAAAATATCATAAAAACAAATATATCACATACTTACTTTTAGAAATACATCCATTTGGTATCCTAGCTTCCTTTCCTTCTTTTCTTTCCTAATTTCCTTTACTTGATACATTTCCTTCCTTTCCTCTCCTTTGTTTCCTAACTCTCTTTCCTCCCATCTTAGCTTACTTTCCTCATTTCCTGGCTCACTTTCCTTCTCTAGCCTTTTACCATTCTCCCTTTCCCTCGTATTCTATAATTTCCTAGCTTCCCCCATTTCCTTTCCATTGTTTCCTTTCCTAGCCCCATTTATTTTACGCCTTTCATAGATTCCTTTCCTCATTTGCTAGGAAAGGGAGTTAGGAAAAGAGGAAAGGAAATGGTGCTAGGAAAGCTAAGGAGAGGAGGAAAGGAAGGAAAGGGAGAAAGGAAATAGGCTAAGAAAGGAGAACAGGGGAAAAGGAGGTGAGGAAAGGGTGCTAAGGAAGGAAAGGGAGCAAGGAGAGGAGGAAAAAAAGCTAGGATTTAAACAATAAATTTTTTAAAGATAATTGAAGATCATTAATCAGATCAGATCATTAACCTGCACAAATTGACCATAAAACACAACTCACAAATGTAAAGAAAGCCGTAAATGCGTAAAATGCTGATCACAAATGTAATCAATCCGTGGAGTCACAAATGTTTTCATATTCACAAAAACATATTTAACCACTGTCGTGTTCGCAAAGCTAGAAATATGTTTTGTAAAATGAGCCGCGTTAATATACATGTAATTGTCTTGCATTTATTTGCTAATCACCACATTCAATGTCATTGTATTATTACATTATAAATGGCCCTAACAACCCATTCAGATAGATATGCGGAAAAGTCACAGTCAAGGGTTATGCCATCTTTTATAATAACCTTAACTCAATTATACATCTAGGCCTACATATAGGTAATTTGCCTTGGGATTCTCCAGTCTTTCAGTAGTCATGTCTTTACCGAACCTACATGTGTGACGTTTTAAACCCTTTTAACACGAGTTATGTTATGCAAGCCCAACAAGGCTACCATAGACATACCATAGATCCACCACTCAGATGAATGGTAACTCTCTCTGTAAGGGGTTTCCACCCATTTTGAAAGAGGGAGAGGAGCGCTGGAATCTCTAGTTCTAGTTAACCTGTCAAAAATGTGTACCAGCTAATCACTCCAAGGAAATAAAATAGATAAAATAAGACGACATCCCACTTTTCAAACTTTGACAATCAGAGGGATGGGAACAGAGAAAGAGAAAAAATGCCTCCATTTTTGATTTACCCGTCTTCTCCTTGCTGGTTGACAGGTGTCATTTAAAACTGCAGAAATACTTTTAATAGTTAAAGGGAGGGAGGGGCAGAGGATGTTGGTGGGAGAGAGTGAGGTGGAGAGGAGGGAGAGAGAGAAGGGGGCTGGCGGGTGGTGGGTGGCTGGGTGTGCAGAGTGACGGTGGTGTGCCGATGCGCGCCGTGCGGGGAGAGAGAAGGGAGTCAGCTCGGCTTAATGAGCCCCTATGGATCAGCGGAGATGGAGGGGACGTATTGACATGCAACGCTTAAGCTAATACACCTAGACCATGGCTGTGCCTGTGTGCCTCGGAGCACAAGGAAGCCGGGGATACTGACAGAGGAGCTCACTCCCCCGTTCTTCAAAGAGCTCAAGTGATTAGTATGTTATCATTACCATTCGAAACGTGATTTTCCTATTCCCTCTCGGCAAAGGTGACACGTCTCGGGGAGACGGCCAGCAGACTTGCTGCGGTGAAAAGCCACTTCAAAGCATTTCCCTGAATTTCTTTCTCCCGCTATCTCTCTCTCCCTCGTTCTGTCTACTTTTCGGTGGGGGGTTATTCGGGGATGTGCTGGTGGTAGCGGTTGTGGGGTGGGGTGGGGGTCATTAGAATAATGCGCCCAGCCAGGTTTGACGCTGACGTAACCTGAAGGAAGGGTTGAGAGTGCAGCCCAGCCGGCACAGATCCAGTAACGACACCGCAACACCGGTCATACAACGACTTCAGCCAGAGAAATAAACCAACCAACAGGGAAGTAACCAAAAGTATGTGGACACCTGCTAGTCGAACACCTCAATCAAAAATCACAGGCATTAATATGGTGTGGGTCCCACCTTCGCTGCTACAAGGGAAGGCTTTCCACTAGATGTTGGAACAGTGCTGCAGGGACTTACTTCCATTCAGCCACAAGAGCATTTATGAGGTCTGGCACTGATGTTATGCCCGGCTTGGTGTTCCAATGTAATGGAGTTGAGGTCAGGGCTCCGTGCAGGCCAGTCAAGTTCTTCCACACCGATCTCAACAAACGATTTCTGTATAGACTTCGCTTTGTGCACGGGGGCATTGTCATGCTAACACAGGAAAGGGTCTTTCCCCACAAAGTTGGAAGGACAGAATCGTCTAGAATGTCATTGAATGCTGTAGCATTAAGACTTTGCTTCACTGAGCCTCCCGAGTGGCTAGAGGCATTACTACAGATCCGGGTTCATTCCCGGGCTGTGCCACAACTGGCCATGGCCGGGAGTCCCATAGGAGGGCGCACAATTGGCCCAGCATCGTCCAGGTTAGGGGAGGGTTTGGCCGGTGGGGCTTTACTTGGCTCATCGCGCCCTAGTGACTCCTTGTGGCAGGCTGGGGGCCTGCAGGCTGACTCCGGTCACCAGTTGAGCAGTGTTTACTCCAACACATTGGTGCGGCTGGCTTCCGGGTTAGGCTGACAGGTGTTAAGGAGCGTAGTTAGGCAGGTCATGTTTCGGAGGAAGAATGACTCCACCTTTGCCTCTCCTGAGCCTGTTGGGGAGTTGCAGCGATGAGACAAGATCGGAAATTGGGGAGGAAAAGGGGGGTATAATACAAACAAAAAAATTCCTTTACTGGAACGAAGAGGCCTAAACCATGAAAATCAGCCACAGACCATTATTCCACCACCAGACTTTATAGTGGACACTACGCATTTGCAGGTACTATAGCGTTCTCATTGCATCCGCCAAACCCAGAATTGTCCGTCGGACTGCCAGATGTGAAGCATCACTCCAGAGAACGCGTTTCCCCTGCTCCAGAGTCCAATGGCAGCGAGATTTACACCACTCCAGCCGACACTTGGCATTGCGCATGGTGATCTTAAGTTCCTGACGAACAGTTCTTGTGCTGAAGTTGCTTCCAGAAGCAGTTTGGAACTCGGGAGTGAGTGTTGCAACAGAGGACAGACGATTGTTACATGCTACGTACATCAGCACTGGCGGTCCCGTTCTGTGAGCTCGTGTGGCCTACCACTTTGCAGTTGAGCCGTTGTTGCACCAAGACATTTCCACTTCACAGTAACAGCACTGACAGTTGACCCGGGGCAGCTCCAGCCGGTCAGAAATTTGACAAACTGACTTGTTGAAAAGGTGGCATCCTATGACGGTGCTACGTTGAAAGCCACTGAGCTTTTCAGTAAGGCCATTCTACTGCCAATGTTTGTCTATGGAGATTGCATGGCTCTGTGCTCGATGTTATACACCTGTCAGCAACGGGTGTGGCTGAAATAGCCAAATCTACTAATTTGAAGGGATGTCCACATACTTTTGTATATATAGCAAACTAGGCGGCAAACTAGGGTGGTCCTCGTACACGAAACAGGTATCAAATGCATTTGTAGGTATGAGTACTAAACAGGTCCCAAATCCATAACCTAATACCTACATTAGAAAACAACATAAACAACAACAACATTTTTTTTTTTTACCTGTACAACAATCTCTCTACTTATGCAATGGGACAAGAGGACGGACTAAGGGCACAATTTCTCCCTTCAGAAATGTGATTGTGCATTTCCCTAAGCCACCTAGTCAGTGTCAGAATCTTCCCTGCTACTCATTTAAATAAAGTGCCAAGTTGCTGGCCACTCCTGGTGAGCTACAACAGACAATATCAAGTCTTTACCCCTGTGGCTTTGACAGAGGAGCCGAGTCACCAAAACATCACAAGAATAAACACACAAACACGTGCAGTCATACACGCAGACACACATAGGGATGCATATACACAGGCGCATACACATTGACCTATAAATAAATACCTTCCATATACCGTACCTCCTAAAGAAATAATGGCCTGTTATCGAAATAATTGTTCTTCTCATGCAGCTAAACATCAAATGATTTAAAAACAGTCCATGATAAATATTGTGCGTCTGCGAGTGCATTGGTGCGCGCCCATTCCCCATTTCCGCATATGCCTTTTTATCTGACACCTACATTTGAAACAAAGACCTTCTTAGGAACTATAAAAATTGGATTTGTTTTTGTTGTCCCCCCCCGTTGGAGAACTGCACTTCAGTTGTACGTTATTAACAGACAGCCCCAGAACAATGCAGCTGCAGCTCAAAAGAATGTCTTCCTTCCATTTTCTGCTGCCTTTTATTAAATATCAAACACCAGCAGTTACTATCACCATTTTCCAAAGTTCAGATGATTCCTTATTATTTCAATAAGGGGGGGAGAGTCGAAGTGAATACTGATGACAGCTGTGATTCAGACTGACTGTGTGATCTTCTCTGCGGTTTGTTTGGGACTTGTAAGACGAGGAATTACAAGTGTCAAACAGCTGTGAATATGGGTGCTAAATATTTAAACATGTTTTCCAGCTGGGGAAAAAGTATAGTTTTTAAAAGGGGGCTTAAGTGTGTATAAGCTGCGCCAGCCTTTGATTCAAAAGCAGGAAGAACGGGAGGGAAAAGGAGTAGACAGAAGGGTTGTGATGGTGAAGAGGGCGCGAATCAAACCAAATGAAATAGCAGTGCGTTCCAAAGGGGAAGAACAGGTGAGGTAACGAAAGGTGTCTCCTGACCGGGGGCAACTGGGAAAAGCACTGTGTCAAGGTGGAGGGAAGGGGAAACAAAAGCAAATGAAAAGAAGTCTGGAGAGAACAGTAGTGAGGGTTCTAAATTATGAATGGACGTGAATGGATGCTTTGATAGAAATTGTTTAAACACAACAAAAACATTCACAAATGCTAAGAATCCTGCATATGCACATTCACAGACGCCCTTAAAACACAAGCACACACAAGCTCAGACAACATGCTCTCCCTCAATGATAGCAAGACAAAGGAGCTGTTAGTGGACAACAGGAAACGGAGTTCCCATTCACATTGATGGGATTGTAGTGGAGTGGGTTGAGAGCTTCAAGATCCTCGGTGTCCACATCACTAAGGATATATTGTGGTCCACACACACCAACACAGTCATGAAGAGGGCATGACAACACCTCTTCCCCCTCAGGAGGCTGAAAAGATTTGGCATGGGTCCTCAGATCCTCAATAAGTTCTACAGCTGCACCATTGAGAGCATCGTGACTTGCTGCATCACCGCATGGTATGGCATCTGCTTGGCATCCGACCGCAAGGCACTACAGAGGGTAGCGCATATGGCCCAGTAAATCACTGGGGGGCGAGCTCCCTGCCATCCAGGACATCTATACCAGGCGGTGTCAGAGGAAGGCCCCTAAAGATAATCAAGTTATAGACTGTTCCCTGCTACCGCATGGAAAGCAGTACCGATGCACCAAGTCTGGAACCAACAGGGCCCTGAAGAGCTTTTACCCCCCAAGCCATAAGACTAAATAGTTAGTTCAATAGTTAACTAAATAGCTACCCGGACAACCAGCATAGACCCTTTTTGCACCCTTTTTTAAAAAGTTTGTGTGCTTTCACATAAGCTGCTGCTACTGTTTATCATCTATCCTGTTGCCTAGTCACTTTGTTCCTAGTTATTTGTACATATCTGTATCTACCTCAATTACCTCGTACCCCTGCACTTCGACTCAGTACTAGTAACCTGTGTATATAGCCCAGATTTTGTTACTCATTGTGTATTTATTAATACTTTTCTACTTTTTCTAAAATGTTCTCTCTCTGCATTGTTGGGAAGGAACAGTAAGTAAGCATTTCACTGTTAATCTACCCCAGTTGTTTACCAAGCATGTGACGAATACATTTGATTTGACAGATGAAATGCAAAATATCATGTTGCCTAAAGCGATGCTCCAAAACATTTGGTTAAGCATTGCCAATTCATCTTCATAAGTATATATATTTTTTTATCTCAACAAAGCAACAATGGATAGCAATAGATATTCCCGTGGACAATTAGGAATATGTCTTGTTCTTGTTTCTGAATGACAATTAAAAAGGGGAATCTGGTCGGCTAACAGAACGAGCGATGATCATTTTACTCTAGCAAGTTCACACAGACCTACACTGAGTGTACAAAACATTAAAAACACCTGCTCTTTTAATAAGGAATGATTTGTTAACCTTGAGACAATTGAGACATGGATTGTGCATTTGTTCTATTCAGAGGGTGAATGGGCAAGACAAAATATTTGTCTTTGAGCGGGGTATGGTAGTGGGTGCCAGGCACACAGGTTTGAGTGTGTCAAGAACTGCAATGCTGCTGGGTTTTTTCACACTCAACAGTTTCCTGTGTGTATCAAGAATGGTCCACCACCCAAAAGGACATCCAGACAACTTGACACAACCGTGGGGAAGCATTGGGGTCAACATGGGCCAGCATCCCTGTGGAACGCATGACACATTGTAGAGTCCATGCCCCGACAAATGGAGGCTGTTCTGAGGGCAAAAGGGAGGAGCAACTCAATATTAGGAAGGCGTTTCTAATGTTTTGTACACGCAGTGTATATCGCTACTAAACCTACATCAGAAGAAACAACCGCCGTTTGCGGTCTGTTTGAATATAAATGGTGAATGCAACATTTGAGTGTACCAAACTGAACTACAATCAGGTTATATATTACATCTCATGTCAGCCCATGTGGTCTTTCACCAGCTATCAAGCAGCCCATGGCCACCAACCATGCTCATACCCAGCCAGTGTTCATTTGGGTTCAAACCAGAAGGGACAAATCAATCCCATCTACTGTCAGTCTCATCATATAAAACCAAGCACTCTGCCAATTCAACGGTATCCTATAAGAAACGTATTGAACGGCGGAGTAGCAATGGTGGGGGGCGGCATCAAGGGGTCCTGCCGACGGTGCTAGATTGTTGAGCGAGGATTGCAGATAGGAGATCCTCTCTATGATCACATTACAGTGAGAAAGCTTCCACAGGCCACATGTTACACAAAACCACAATACAAAGTCAAAGATATGTACTGTGCAGGCCAACATAAACACAAAAGCTGGAGGATTGAAAACTCTTGAGGCAAGATCATTTTTGAGCCTTCAAAGACAGTTCAACAAATCAAAATCAAACCAAATTGTATTAGTCACATGCTCAGTCAACAACAGGTGAGGACTAACAGTGAAATGCTTACTTACGGGACCCTCCCACCAAAAACAAAGAGAAAAATAGAAAAATTATAACAGTAGGAATAAATACTCAATGAGTAACGATAACCTTGGCTATATACACGGGGCACCAGTACCGAGTCGATGTGCAGGGGTACGAGGTAGACATGTACATATAGGTAGGGATAAAGTGACTAGGCAACAGGATAGATAATAAACAGTAACAGCGTATGTGATGAGTCAAAGGGGAGTGCAAAAAGGGTCAATGCAGATAGTTAAATAGTTAACCAATAGCTACCCGGACTATTTAGCAGTTTTGTGGATTAGAAGCTGTTAGAAGCTGTTTAGGGTTCTGTTGGTTCCAGACTTGGTGCATCAGCATCGCTTGCCGTGCGGTAGAAGAGAGAAAAGTATATGACTTGGGAGGCTGGAGTCTTAGAAAATGTTTGACACCACCAGGTAAAGAGATCCTGGATGGCAAGGGAGCGCGGACCCAGTTATGTACTGTGCTGTACGCACTACTCTCCGTAGCACCTTGCGGGCAGATGCCAAGCAGTTGCCGTACCAAGCGGTGATGCAGCCAGTCAAGATGATCTCATTGGTGCAGCTGGAGAACTTTTGAAAGATCTGAGGGCCCCTGCTGAATATTTTCAGCCTCCTGAAGGGGAAGCGGCATTGTCGTGCCCTCTTTAGGACTGTATTCGTCTTGTGTGGACCATGATAATTCCCTTAGTGAGGTGGACACCGAGGAACTTGAAACTCCCGGCCTGCTCCACTACAGGCCCGTCGATGTGGATGTTGGCGTGCTTGGCCCTGCATTTCTTGTCGTCCACGATCTTTGACCACCTCCCTGTAGACCATTTCATCCTCGTCAAAGTCTCATTAGATGCAGTATTGTTATATGAACGTCTCTTGCCATTAATGAAGTGATCAAATAAGCCAGAAAAAAAAGCCCCCATCCAGAATATAGTCATTGATTGCATTGAAATATTGTAAAGAAGGTATCTAACTAATATCTTAATTATACTGATAACCGGGGGTGAAAGTAGATTTAAAAGACAGTGAATATGTACACTCATCGGGGACATGGCCAACTCTGTCCACTGGTACCAGTAAGTAACTTAATTGAGCGAACAGTAGCCTAAGAATTTTGATAACTTAAAGACATATTGGAGTCTTTTCCTTTGTAATCTCAATACAGCAATAGCCATTTGCATTCCAAACAGTTTTCCCACAATTGTATTTTTAAATACTGCAATATGCCTGGCTGGGTTTCTGCTTTTCATTGACAGTCGTAATTTAACAATCTATTTGGTATTTGCGGTGCGTGCTGCCCAAATTGCGGGCCCTCCCGACCGTAGGTTACACCATTTAAAACAATCCACAGCTTTTGCTTTTTAAGAAGCTAATGATCCTCTTTGGCAAAATCATGCTTTCTGGTGTAGTAGCCTATTTTTAATGTTTTGTATTTATTTCTGTATAGACAGGAGTAAGCTAATTAGGCTATATCATTATGGCCCCTAGAGATGATCATAGAGATGCCGCCTATGCCTTTTAATGTGGCATAAACACAACCAGTTATGTTTTCATCCGATTGTCAAACAATCACTTAACAAAAGCGTTCCTGTAGGCTACCCGCGCACATTTGTTCACTCACAAAATAATTTCAGCACCCGAACACCAACAGTGCACTGTGAACCCGCAATTTGATGAATGAAATATACATCAGTTACAAAACACCTACAGTACCAGTCAAAAGTTTGGACACCTACTCATTCAAGGGTTTTTCTTTATTTGTACTATTTTCAACATTGTATAATAATAGTGAAGACATCAAAACTATGAAATAACACATACGGAATCATGTAGAAACCAAAACAATGACTTAAAGAAATCAAAATATAATTTAAATTCTTCAAAGTAGCCACCCTTTGCCTTGATGACAGCTTTGCACACTATTGGCATTCTCTCAAACAGCTTCTCCTGGAATGCTTTTCCAAACGTTTTTAAGAAGTTCTCACATATGCTGAGCACTTGTTGGCTGCTTTTCCTTCACTCTGCAGTCCAACTCATCCCAAACCTTCTCAATTGGGTTGAGGTCGGGTGATTGTGGAGGCCAGGTCATCCGATGTAGCACTCCATCACTCTACTTCTTGGTCAAATAGCCCTTACACAGCCTGAAGGTGTGTTGGGTCATTGTCCTGTTGAAAAACAAATGATAGTCCCACTAAGCGCAAACCAGATGGGATGGCATGTCGCTGCAGAATGCTGTGATAACCATTATGGCTAAGTATGCCTTGAAATCTAAATAAATCACCAACAGTGTCACTAGCAATGCACCCCCACACCTCCTTCATTTTTTACGGTGGGAACCACAAATGTGGAGATCATCCATTCACCTACTCTGCATCTCACAAAGACACGGCGATTAGAACCAAAAATATTTTTAAAAATTGGACTCATCAGACCGATTTCCACTTGGCCAAAGCAAGTCTCTTCTTCTTATTGGTGTATTTCAGTAGTGGTTTCTTTACAGCAATTTGACCATGAAGGTTTGATTCACACAGTCTCCTCTGAACAGTTGATGTTGAGATGTGTCTGTTACCTGAACTCTGTGCAGCATTTATTTGGTCTGCAATTTCTGAGGCTGGTAACTCTACTGAACATATCCTCTGCAGCAGAGTCAACTCTGGGTCTTCCTTTCCTGTGGCGTTCCTCATGAGAGTCTGTTTGGTTTTGCGACTGCACTTGAAGAAACTTTCAAAGTTCTTGAAATTTTCTGTAATGACTGACCTTCATGTCTTTAAGTAATGATTGACTGTTGTTTCTCAGCAAAAAAAGACTCAGCAAAAAAAGAAACGTCCCTTTTTCAGGACTCTGTCTTTCAAAGATAATTCGTAAAAATCCAAATAACTTCACAGATCGTCATTGAAAATGGTTTAAACACTGTTTACCATGCTTGTTTAAATGACCCACAAACAATTCATGAACCTGTGGAACGGTCGTTAAGACACTAAAAGCTTACAGACGGTAGTCAATTAAGGTCACAGTTATGAAAACTTAGGACACTAAAGAGGCCTTGATACTGACTCTGAAAAACACCAAATGAAAGATGCCCAGGGTCCCTGCTCATCTGCATGAACGTGCCTTAGGCATGCTGCAAGGAGGCATGAGGATTGCAGATGTGGCCAGGGCAATAAATTGCAATATCCATACTGTGAGACGCCTAAGACAGCGCTACAGGGAGACATGACGGACAGCTGATCGTCCTCGCAGTGGCAGACCACGTGTAACAACACCTGCACAGGATTGGTACATCTGAACATCACACCTGTGGGACAGGTACAGGATGGCAACAACTGCCCTAGTTACACCAGGAACGCACAATCCCTCCATCAGTGCTCAGACTGTCGGCAATGGGCTGAGAGAGGCTGGACTGAGGGCTTGTAGGCCTATTGTAAGGCAGGTAGGTCCTCACCAGACATCACCGGCAACAACGTCGCCTATGGGCACAAACCCACCGTCGCTGTACCAGACAGGACTGGCAAAAAGTGCTCTTCACTGACGAGTCACGGTTTTGTCTCACCAGTGGTGATGGTCGGATTCGCGTTTATCATTGTAGGAATGAGCGTTACACAGAGGCCAGTACTCTGGAGCGGGATCAATTTGGAGATGGAGGGTCCGTCATGGTCTGGGGAGATGTGTCACAGCATCATCGGACTGAGAATGTTGTCATTGCAGGAAATCTCAACGCTGTGAGTTACAGGGAAGACATCCTCCTCCCTCATGTGGTACCCTTCCTGCAGGCTCATCCTGACATGACCCTCCAGCATGACACTGCCACCAGCCATACTGCTCGTTCTGTGCGTGATTTCCTGCATGACAGGAATGTCTGTTCTGCCATGGCCAGCGAAGAGCCCGGATCTTAATCCCATTGAGCACGTCTGGGACCTGTTGGATCGGAGGGTGAGGGCTAGGGCCATTCCCCCCAGAAATGTCCGGGAAATTGCAGGTGCCTTGGTGGAAGAGTGGGGTAACATCTCACAGCAAAAATGGGCAAATCTGGTGCAGTCCATGAGGAGGAGATGCACTGCAGTACTAAATGCAGCAGGTGGCCACACCAGATACTGACTGTTACTTATGATTTTAACCCCCCCTTTGTTCAGGGACACATTATTCCATTTCTGTTATGTCTATGGAACTTGTTCAGTTTATGTCTCAGTTGTTGAATCTTGTTATGTTCATACAAAAATGTACATATGTTAAGTTTGCTGAAAATAAACGCAGTTGACAGTGAGAACGTTTAATTTTTTTGCTGAGTTTATTTCAATTTGTTTAACACTTTTTGGGATACTACATGATTCCATGTGTTATTTCATAGTTTTGATGTCTTCATTATTATTCTACAATGTAGAATATAGTGAAAATAAAGAAAACCCTTGAATGAGTAGCTGGATACCACCTGGTTTCCAGTCAATTTGCTAATTTTTCATGTGGCATGTTGTATAAATTGTGAAAGGCCGGTACAGCGTAACCCCACTCTTTGTTTTACAGGGACACCGTACCAGACCGTACCGCCTTACTTTCACCCCTTCTGATAACTGACCAACTCCTTTATTGCTATAACAAATACAAAACCACAACAAATGGCATTACGACTACACCTGACTTAGTTCTAAATGAAAGTAACAAGGGCAAAATACGGAATCCACTAATTAGGCATGACACTGAACAACCATGATTGCCGAGCATAAAGATGTTGATGGTTTTCTGATAAAACAGGGTTGCCCCCTGTAGCACTGTCTTGAAGTGTACTTTATGCCAGCCTTTTCCCCATGCTTGTTTTGAAAAGAGTGTGCTATCAGAAAAAACTATCTTCATTTTCAGATTTTTACAGAAAATGGATTTAATTGAATTCATCCCCATAAAGTCTCATAAGAGCCTCACCAATAGCCTTGGCCTTATGGCTGCAGAGATGAGGGCACAGAAATTCAGACAGAAAGGAATCTATAAACAGGAAAGGCAGAGAGGCACTCACCTCTTCACTTAACTTCATCAACTGCCACACGAAAGCAAAGAGAGAGAGACAAAAAGAGGGAGTGAGAGAAAGATCAAAAAGAAAAGACATGGCAGGAAGCAGATCAGTCATGTGGCTGGGTTCCCGAATTAACCTTGACGATTTATACGTTTGCACGTTTAGCATTTAGAAATCACAGACAAACACATTAAACGAAGCTAAACACGAGACTCGTGCAGACCTTTTTTTGAACAAACAAAGATCAAGTTCCCGCGCTGTCACACGAGACAAAAGAGAGGGAATGGATTGCTCGACTCGCGGTGTCTAAACTAGCACCATCAAGGAAGTCACATCACAACACTTGACGTGTCAAAAAGGGAGAAGAAAATAGATCCCACTCTGTACAGTAGGAAAATACAGTTTGGATACAGTATGCATAGAAGCTTGATAAAAGGGAATATCTCTATTTTATATATCCCAGTGCAAAAAAAAAGATTGTGAAATTGTATAGATTGTATAGATTGTGAAATGTAGGGCCAATCCATTGTTTCCAATGTGTCCATCATTGGTGACACATTGTCAATATTTCATGTTCCTTATGTATTGCAATACAGATGCCTGCTGTGTATACATAAAGGCAGAGTCTATTATTAGGACAACTGGGAGTCGTGTTTGATGAAAAGAGAGTGTCAAATTCAAGCAGAGTAAAATAGAAAACGTCCCCATATCCTACTGTTGTTTATCTTTAATAGAGACACAGACATTGGAGGAGAGCAACGGTTCAATTCGAGCTTAATCAAAAGCTTAAATCACTGTTACAAAAGGATGCTTCTGCCATAACCTGTTCTTTCTGTAGGGGAAAGACATGGAGAACACAACATCATTTAGTACAGGAGGGGAAGGACAGGTTTCTTCATTTGTCATCCGTTGCAGGTGATTTTTTTTTTTTTTTTTTTTTTTTTAAATCTCCATTTCTTGAACGAGATTAAAAGGTTAGCAGATCTGAAGGGAGGCTCAGGGCCACTATTACTCTCCTCTAATCTCACTTTGTATGTGGTGGTCATTTTGAATTTTGCTAGTTTGAAATCATTTGCTATCAGAAAAGAGGCAGGAGGACTTGGATCATAAATTATACAACGGGATTGTCGAGAAGAAAGAAGAGGCTCGGTGGTGGGATTGATGTTAAACTATTGGTTGTCGTGGCCACGGTCGTCAGGAACGACAGGCTAGGCTCCTCCACGGTTAAGCGTTTTCTGAAAGGTGCTCGCGCCGAAGAGTTAAAGACGCAGCCACCCAGTCGGTAAAAATGTATGAGCAATTTAAGCACAATTATGTCGGTGTAACTGTAATGTTACATTCTACTCTGATGGATGTCTAATAGGATTTGAGAGAGCGAGAGGAAATATACACAGCCATATCTGGAGTGGCTCCATCAGTATTATTGTCTCTTTCAATAATAACAATAATAACAATATATATATATATATATATATATATATATATATATATATATATATATTATAGCTAATATATGGCTATATACAATTGTAGAAAACTATTCTTTAAAATAGTCAATTTATTTTAAATATACAGAATATCACAGTTCTTACCACCTTAATTCAAAGTAAAATGTCCAATTGTTGTTTAAATACTTGTTTATTCAGCTTTCCCCAATTAAATTAGGAAAGGATTTCCAATAACAAATATATCATAATTTATTATTGTAATTCTGTAAACGGAGTTTAAAAAAGGAAAACACGATGGAAGGGTAAGTCTGAAGAAAATGTCCAAAAAGTCAGAGAATAAATGTATTCCAGCCCGCTATCAAAGCCATTTTGTATCTCAGATGCGTGATAGAATGAGAGAAAAGGAGTTGAAGAATATATGCAAAAGTAAAACAGCTTAATGTTTGTCTGCTGAGAGCTTCATTTTAGTGAGCCACTGGCCTTGAGGAACTTGGCAGCGACAGGGTAACAAAATGGAGGAGAAAAAAACATTGCAAAAAAAAACAACGATTTTCTTCACTCTTTCCTTCGGTGAGAAAAAAGGGCCACTTTGCAGACTGGAAACGGTCCTTTATTTCGAAGGTCACAGCCCCCTGAGTTGAACGCATTATTGAGGAGGCAGAAGTTTAAAACTACGCTACATATGTGGCTATTTTAGGGTTTGAACAGGCCAGACAGAGCTGCCGATCACTCGGCGCAGCCCTTCCCTCCAATTCAATGAGAACCAAACAAAACTTGTTCCATCTTATTTGTGCTGCTTGGTCGATTGTAAGTCCTCGTGGAGGATTTGCTGAAACTATACATGAGGGGTTTTGTGCTTGGCATTCTCTTTTTTTCATCAATCTTTACCATTCTTTTCAAACGTAACCCACAACGCTAGCTTTGCTTGAGAGAAATAAAGTGTTAAACACAGAAAACTGTAAATGTTATAATTACGGCTCCATGACCGCCTTTCCCTGTGTTTTTGTAATGCCAGCCAGTATTCAAAATTGCACTGCTGCAATTTTTCTGTTATGATAATCAGCAGATTTTTCAAACAAAGATTTTTTTATTCAATACGGAATTCGATACAAGTGGTAATCTGCTTCCTTTGTAGCCTGTAAAATCTGGTCCATGCCGGCTCAAACCAGCACAATCTCTTGTGGCCAAGCCTTCTGCTGTGACTGAAATCGAAACTATTCCGTAGAGTGTTCGTGTGTGGTAGGGTGTTTGTGTGTGTCTGAGTGTGTGAGTTGCATGCCGAGTGAGAAAAGGGAGGGGGAAAAAGTGCAACGGTAGACTACCACGTTATAAAAAATATAAAAAAGAAGAGTGATAGCGCCATTTCAGTCTCTGTCCGCATACAGATAACGAATAAATGCCCAACTCTATTAAATCGTTCTTTAGCCATTATCGCAGGGCCAACACTCCATTTTCAGAACTCCCTATTTACTTAGCTATAAATCCTTGCCATGTAACGAATAGATTTGTGACTGGTAATGATCCGTTTAGCCAGAGCTATATGAAATGATCCTGAACTCTTTCAGATCGTCAGGAATTAAATTGACCGACTTGCCCAAGCTCCCCCATCCTCTCTATCGCTCCAGTCTTGTTCGATCAAAAAAAAAAAAAAAAAAACTGAAGTTCCGAGCACTCCACTCACAGCAAGACCAAGTGTTATCTCCAAAAGTTTTTAAAATGGAAATGAGGTAAATATGGCACCATGGTAAATAGAAAAATGGTGTGTGTGTGTGTGTGTGTGTGTGTGTGTGTGTGTGTGTGTGTGTGTGTGTGTGTGTGTGTGTGTGTGTGTGTGTGTGTGTGAGACAACGTCTGTTTTACAATGTACACACATTAGAATTCTGATATTGACTCAACTTATAGTACAAATGTTATGCTTTGAGTATTCAAGACTCTGAAGCAACTACTTAAGGAATAGGTATACACCAAACCACAGGTCTATGGTTACTGAGCAATACAAGGGTTTAATAAAGATGCCATAAGTTTGTTCTAGATCTATAAATCCCCATTTATTTTTTGAATAACTGTTGTATTGTGTATTTCATTTTTATTTGCTTATACTTGTTTACTAAATTTGTCTTACTAAATGTGGACTTTCTTCTTTGGTTCAGGGACAATTTGCCTCCCCGTGCTCTCCATTCATCCTTGAGGGTTATTAAATCACTTGAGAAAATACAAGGTTTTGTGCGAACCATGGAGGATATTGACTTTATGGCTGAATGACAAAACAAGGACAAGTGTATTATAATTAAACAACAACAATATTCCTTGACATGTTAGCTCTCTACAACAAAAAAATGGTATTACTTGAAGGCGGGACAAATTAATTATCTTAAAATGTACTTCAAGAAACATTCACTCAGAGATTTAATAGTAGGGAGGTGATATCCTTCCAAATAATGATAGAATTTTTCAACAAAGCAGCATAAGAGACTAAAAACAACTTAAAATGCATGCATCTTAATATTGTCCGTCTAGATGAGCTCATCAGGGTGGTTCCATTGTTTAAACAAATTATTATCCTATGAAAAATATTCTTAGGTCTATGAATAATTATTTCAATAATGGGGTTCATCATCAATTGTTTTTAATGAAAGGGAAATATATATATATTTGAAATGTGGGTCATAATTCTTTTTTTCTTTTCCCTTTGACAAGATTTTGATAGGAACCATCACCGTCTTGAATGTGACAGTTCTGGCAGCAAATCCACTTCCAACTTCTGTACAAAATGTCAGAGTCACTTCTGTGTCTCACTAATTTGCAGGGAATATGCATATCAATTACACATCTCGGCTAGCGATACATATGTTTGCAAGATGTGCAGTGCATGGGTCATCATTGAAATGGTAATAAGGGAGCTATCGAAATAAAAAAAGACGAGACAACTTTATTTAGCTCCCGCTCAACTGCCGACCATCTCACTGTACTTTTACAAAGTACTGAGGGACTAAATGTGCATATTTCTCCCTCTGTCTTTGTGTGTGCTTGTTTGTGTGTGACTGAGACACACGACAGCAACTATTGCAAAGTTGACAGGATAATTTAAGGCAATATATAAATTAGTCAAAGGACGCTGGTCAGAGTTGTGAGTGTCTGTTTGTGAGCGGCAGCTGTGCAGGTGAGATGTAGGCACCACGTCAAGTGTTAAAAAGATGGTGGGTTTTGTTTTGATGCAGCACTTCAGACATAATACACAACAATCACAGTTTAAAGAACATGTGCCATATTTTGGGCAATTAAGATCACTATTTAAGATGTTTGCTTTTGTTTTTCCTTTCTCATATTCAATATGACGGAATCAATAGTTTTTGAAGGCCTTGTTCATTTCCCATGTCTTATAATTTTGTGACAATGGAAGAAATATGGCTCATTTGCTTTTTATCTGCTGTTTGTAATCCATTGTATTGAACTCCATCACAGTTTAAATAAAAACGTTAAATTGCATTTTCATTGCAAAATTCACCATACATCTTTTCATGAATTTGAATACATTTTCAACTGTAATTGCATAGAATTATAATATAAAATTATACGATTTTCAATATCACTTGCAACAAACTACAACGAGTAAAATATAAAAACTCTCAGTGACTTTTTGATACTAATGCTTATAAACATTGAACCTGAGAATCCTATTCATCCTGAGTGTCTGCATTGTGTGGTTTCGCCACCCCTGGTGTTTAAAGGAGTGTGAAAGACACCGTTTGTGGGGAGGAGGTTGGTTGTGTGTGGCTGATAGTGTGTTGGTGGAGGATAAGTACACCGACGGCTGGAGAACAGCTGTGGGGGGGTTGCCCCAATCTGGCGTTGCCCAGATGCTGGGCCCAGGCCTGGAGCCCATTCAGACCCTGGGCAGCTTTGCATTAAACAGTGTTCCTTCCGCATGACTTAGTGCCAATGCTGCGGTGGCCCTGGTGGCCCTAGGAGGTGCCCCGGGAGGCCCTGACCCTTTCACACCCAGGGCCAGCCACCCACACTGGGGACCGGAGGGGCTTGATTAGCACCTTACCTGACTCTCCGAGGAGCCAGCGTCTTCCCCCAGGAGCTCGTTCCGCACGTCATCACTGTAGGCGATACGTGACCTTTTCTGCAGGAGGAAGAGGAAGGAGAAGAAGATGAAGAAGAGGAGAGAACAGAAGAGGGGAGAAAGAGAAAACAGCAGGGGGGATAAGCCTTAGTGGAGTTGTCTTGGAAAAACATAACAGGCATTTCTTAAGCACGAGAGCCCCCTAATGGACCCGACTGTCAAAAAAAGGCAATGCACCTGCGGTTGTGTGTGTGCACACTTGCGAAGTGATCTAGCACCACTGAAATTGTAGAGATGTCCTCCTTTCCCACTTAAATAAACACAATCTGAAGAATAAAACCAACCACGGAGGGCTCTGGCACAGGGGCAGGGGCGGAAGATGTACAAGGAAAGTATCACTCGTCAGCGCTAAATCTTTTCTGGGGGCTGTCACTGCTGTCAGCACAGTGCAGTGGCAGGCTCTGTGATAATGCCGATACTGGGACTTAGACAGGGAATAATTCATCACCCATTGGCGTTCCATCAGATTTGGGATCCCTCTCCCTCTCCTCTTCAGAAGGGGTGGGAGAGGGAATGCCATGCCCCCCCCCCCAAAAAAAATGACAAACACTCTTCAGTGTGCCACCTCCGATGCTGAAGGAGCAGGCCCTGTGTAGAGCTTGTTTACAGACACCAACAGAAAAAGCGCCCGCTTCAAATGCCCTCCAAACTAAATACACAACAGCGGAGAAAGAGAAACTGTTTACTAAGCCTCCTCGTCTTTTCTTCTCTTTCTGCCTTGAAAGGACTTTGTGTGGGCAGTGTGGGGAGAGCCAAATCACCAGGAAATATGGGCCTAAAACTTGGTACATCTATCCTAAGATCTTTCGAGACCCCTGCTTTTGCCAAATATTTAGTCTATTTCCTGTTTAGAATTTGTAGTTAGAAGTTCAATTTAAAAATCACATTGTTTAACAAATATAGTAACAGTGCTACAGTATTTTTGAAGAAATAAGAATCAAATCTCTAATCATTCATTGAAATAAAGTAGAGAAAAATATATAAATATATGTGTCACCACGTTTTTTTTTTTTCCCCCGTAAATTTGACCAGTGAGTGGAAAGCCATCAGGGAAGTGATTTGTGTTGTTATTGTGACAGTGAGGGACACAGCCACAAGAGTAATTACCGAGTTGTCTGGGAAGCTGATTGACCAGGGCGACAAGTGAAAAACCATTAGACAAAGAGAAGCCCCCAAACAACACACTTCACAGGCATCAACTGAGCCACGGGGACCTGTGCTAACCACCGAAGAAGGAATGACTGCGGGGAACAGCGGAATTCACAATGACCCAAATCAAAAACACAGCACCGCCATAGAACACGTACAAATACAATCGAATGCCTTCACAATCCAGATGACAACATTTGCATCATGAAGTGTTAATACCTTTTTTTTGCGAGCATCAACTGTACCCCCCTCTTTGAACAATCCATTTTTGCAAACAAAATTATTCAAATACATCATTAAGAAATTTTGGACAGGATTAATTCTACTCCTAACTGGAAGTACAATTAGCCTTTCTTCCAAATGTGCAGGTTATGACAAAGTTAAGGCATGCTGTTAGTGTGAGTACAAAGACAAACATCAATCTGGAACAGGCAGACAGCGTAGAGTCATGTTTTGCCGGGATAACACCCACATCTCATTTGAGTGGAGCGTCATCTTAAAGAGCCGCAGTGTAACTTAGGGGAAAGACGGGTTGCCAGTAATTGAGACTAGAAGCCAGGAAGAAGGCTTGATTTTGAGTATGCAGAGCCTGACGTCTTCTTCAAACCCCGCACAGTTTTTGGGTATTTCTAAATAGCTGTTTGTTACTGCCAAGAGTATCAACAGTTTCCACGATGAACGCAGCACAAATAAGAGAGAAAATAAAAAGAACTGCAAATGCGACTGAACCAAAGACTACTGCTCCCTACCCATTTACTTTTTTGGTTTGAATCCCCCCTCCGGAACCCCCCATAACCCTTAGAGTGATTATTCCCTTTTCATTTGATGTAAAACAAGAGCAGCTGTGCAATATTGACTGCCTCACCCATTGATAGACTTTGATTACCGGTTGGGGTGTTATGCAAATAAGTGCACCTCAAACAGCTATCTTCATTTGATAATGTTTTGTCATGTGTGACTTTTGAGATCACACCAGTGAGCATCATTTATTGAGAAATATCTATATATTTGATCAGGGTATATCATGGGCTATAATTACTAAGGTTGTTCCAAAAATTGCACACAAAAAAGGTCTAAATAGTAGTTATTTCAAAGAAAAAAGAAAACCCCCAAAAGAACTGTTCAGAAAGACAATGTCGAAAGTTTCTCATCCTAGTTAGTGTGTTGAAGATGGAGCGGGAAATGTTTTAAATGACTAAAAGGAACATGAAACCAGGCGACGAGGCTTTGTAATCTAAAAAGAATGAGCACGTTCATAAGATACCTTATTGCCATAGAAAATACATCTTTCTTTATCCTTTCGAAAAGGTCTTTCTTTTGTCACTTTTTCTAATCTTGGGTGAGACTTTGCTTCTATTCCCGGAAGCACAAAAGTACAAAGATACATCTTTATGCAAAGTGGCCGTCTTCTTTAAAAATAATAAAAAAACTCCACACATAATTCGTCACATGCGAGACGGAGGTTTTGGTGTCCTGTCAAAAAACACACACGTGTCTAACCTCTGTTGACATCGATGGGAGAAGAAAGAGTTTCTTCAACCCATCCAAACATAATTATATATGCATGCATAATAACTCATACTGTAAGATATGCTAATTAAGAACAATATCAGAGCTGGAAATTATATTCATGCAATTATGACACAAATATAAAAGTGTTTTTATACCATTTCTGTTTACATACCTGCATGAGTGACTAGATATATACATATCATTACTTTTAAGTAAAATAGTAATTCTGAACAAACAAATCACAACCATTACTTCACTTACATGAACATTAGGCTGAAGTGGACAATAATTTCAACACCCTTGGTTTATACACCCAATTGACATTAGTCGCCTTTAAAAATGTTTTCAAAAGTTCTCCTCTTAAAACTATCAGAACCATTTCAACCAAATAAACTGATCTTCATAGGTAAACAAGGTTGTTTTTTTTTGGGGGGGGGGGGGTCCCAACTAGCCTCCCTCTCTCTATACCCGTTGCAACAAGCGACACAAGGGCGTGCAAATAATTGTGGTGCCTGGAAAGCTGAAAAACATAAACAGTTCATTAGAAGGGATATAAAAGGCGTAAAAATACCCAGGGGCAGGGTGTAATGAGGGGCCCTGAAGTTACTCTGCAGACGCTTTTTCCTCCACTTTTCCACTCATTCTTTTCATCCCGAGCACACGGCTGGTGGCGTGGCGTGAAGAGTAATTAACCATATTGAATTTACAAAAAGTGTGTTTCATTACATCTTTCTCACCAGTGGGAGAGCGGCAGGCCATTTACAACAACAACAAAAAAAGTACTTAAATGGCACTTTTTCCACGACTCGGTGTCAGCTTCAAATGGTCATTTAACCTTTCATTTGCTGCTAATCAGCTCCACATACTGTTGAAGAGGAATAGAAACCCGGTCGAAAATATCCATCAACTATAACACTCAATCATTATGACTGTATTGTTATCATTAATACCACTACTATCCTATCAAAAACCGTAGTAAAACATGGACACAACGTCGACAAAAAGAAAAACCACAAGCGCACAAAAACTGAAAACGCGACATCACTTCCTAGTTCCTATTATTGTGTCCCTGTGATATGTTCTCAGGTGATAGTGGCTCTGTTCTAGTTCCCCAGAAGCGGGGCAGAGGTGGCGCGGCGTTAAAAAGGAAGCAGAGATCTTTAAGCAGACAGAAGTATCACAACAGCATCTTCAATAATGCATCTCATCCTGGCAGGGGGTTTAACACTCCACTGGCACAAAGAACAGCTCTCTCACACACACACACACACACACACACACACACACACACACACACACACACACACACTTGTTGTTTTTGTGTCACCTCCTCTCCTTTAAGACAAACAAATTGGCAGAGGTTGTTCAATTAAGTAAGTGCTTCTTTTTGGTGCATTTGCTACATTATCAGATAAAGGCAAGCGGCGACAATTGAGATTGTCACAGGAGGGGTTTTCTGTGCCTTTGTTTTGATTTGGAGTTTCATCAAATCCACTACTCCTGTCTATCATCAGAGGGAGTGTGTACTTGTGTGTATGTGTTTATGTGGAATAAAGGGCCTTGCAAGCTTGTGTGTGTGCGTGCGTGCGTGCGTGTGTGTATGAGAAACCTCCTTCAGAAATTGTCTGTATGTGTGTGCACGTTGTGTGTGTGTGTGTGAGCGCGCACTGGCCTGTGTGTTTTCTTAATATGACTGCAACAGTAGTAGGGAACCTAAGCCGTAGATATCAGCACGGGGCCTCATTAACGCACAGGTTGGTGCTTTTGTGGCTTTAACACACAAGGCATTGTGTTTCACAGCCATGAAAAGACTAAATGAATCTCACCCGCGCTACAACAGAAACACAACTAAACTCAAATGACCAAGGAAAACAATAGCAGAGAAGCTATAAACACATTTAAACTGGACTGAGGGTGGAGGAATTGTCCCATATGACAACGTGCACTCAATCCATTTCAAAAGGGCCTTCATGTCATTTCAGCAGGAAATAATATTACGTATGTCCATAAATACTAAATACATACAAGAAACAGATAACGAAGTGGGTCAGACTTGCACTTTCAACATTTAATGTATTACATTGAAAATAATTTGTACTTTAACCAGGCAATATTGCACAATATTTATATAATATAATATTACATCATATTATGTTACAATATGTCATATCATGTCATATTGTGTTGTAAAAATGTGATGTTAGGCGATAGCCTTTGTTTAATGGTATATTGTTATGACGGGGGTCTTTTACTCTTCCACCACTGTAATACGTGCGCTAGATTTTCCTGTCAAAGTCGTTTCTATTGTTTAAGTAGAGCCGAGATCAGTCAATAAGCCTAACGACTGTACCCGCAAAGCAAGAGGGTGAGCGAGAGAGGAGGAAAAAAACGATCGCAACTGAACTCTAAACAAAAGAGCAAATTCAAGGGGCTTTGATTGAAGAAACGGCATATACTTTTTGAAGGCCGGGGAATCGTCTCACAATGGTTATTTCTTTAAGGCATGAGGGCCGATTAAACCCAATATTAAAATACGGAAGCAGTTCTAATGAAAAATCAAAAGCCTGGCTTCTTACCCCCTCCCCCCCCCCGTTCTTTCTCTCTGGCTCTCTCTTTCTCCTCTTCTCTCAATACATGAATCCCGGGTTTTATGAGGGAAGAGGGAGAGGAGAGTCAGGCCCGGGCGTCGGTGGTGCAAACACACAGACAGCGGTGCAGAAATCAATAGAGGAGAGCCGTCGGGGAGGCAGACGGTCGAGAGGAACCAGAGCGGGGCCCGTTTGGATCACAACGCTGGCTTCTGGCGTGCAGTGGGGAATAAAAGTGGGCCTCCCCGGGTCAGCGCCAGAGAAAAAGGTGAGATTAGAGGGGAATGGATGAGGGATTTCGGGGAGGGGGGGGGCACACGGTACGGGATACCTGGCGAGCCAGGGACCAATCGGCCCATTAGCCTGTGGCTACCTACATATGGTTCACTGAACCCTCCACTGAGAATATTTTTTCTTTTCTTTTGCGTGAATCTGTCTTTCTTTTCTTTTCTTTTTTTAAAAAGAAGACCTTCACTTTTAACCCTTTCTCCGAATTGGAGAGTGTTCTCTTTTGACCTCGATTTATGATTCATCGTTGTTTGATGTCTATTCTCTGAGTGTTATCTAAAAAAGGTAGAAAGTTAGACACAAAGGACGAGATGTGGGCCCATATATCGTTGGACTGCTATTGTTTGTGCGTGCGCGCCCAACTGCATCCGTCTATGAAAATGCACAGAAGACTTCCTCTGTCCCTCGCCTTTCTTCGGAGTAACGTGGCCATTGTCTGGACTGAATGGCTCCAGGCTCCCTTATTACCATAAGAATACAGCAGCACGCATAGGGGCTTAGTCACATCATTAACTCTATATATCTATGTATACTGTCTTATTCCACTGATCAAACCACATTCAAATGCAGATGAGGTCCGTAGGTCCCTTCCAGCAGAGCCATTCCAACATGTGCCCTTGTGAACTTCCCTACACATTTCCCGGCTCGATGGGAATCCACCGATTTTGTGGCGGAATTCAGACCAGTTGTCCGAACTATGAGAAATGGCCAATTGAGGGTTGATGGGGGTCTTGTTCACCTCTTTCAAATGGATTTCAACAATCCATAGAAAGGACACAGCCAACAACGTCAGATACTTATCCTAAGAGTAAGTGTGCAGTTAAAGTTCGCCAGGGCATTGGGCTAGTCTAAGGGCACATTCATATTATAAACACAGTGCAAGCAATATGCATGTGAATACCTGTCTCATTAATGTTTGGAGTAACTGCTACAGGTTGGCAGGCGCACAATGCAGTAATTCCATATGGATATACTCACTTCATCGATTCCGCATGTATTACAACACATAGGAAACCATCTTAGCACTAGGTTTTTAACTACTCACATGAGTAAGAATTTCATTCTAAGCTTAATTAAGAGTTGAACCAAAACCTATAAACCACTGAAATCAAATGACAAGATATGAAGTGATTTACAGATTAGGCTATACTTTATTTTACAGTCCACTTTTCACCAGGCATTTAGCTTAGCAATTACAATGACCTAATAATCGCATTTTTGGTTTCCTTGGAATTATAAACAAACAGCCCTTTGTACCATTTGCTATTGGGAGTTGAAATGTTTTGTACCAAAAAGTATATATGATCAATTAACTTCTTACCAAGTAAATACCAGCTGAAGCAAGACTGTGAAATGAAGGGAAACCCTGAATTCTGACTTAAATCACAATTTTATCTATCGACCATGTGATGTCAATAAATTGTGTAAAGATGTAAACACAAAAAAAGTACAAATAAGTGCATCAGAAGCCAAATAAAACAGAAGTGTTTAGTTTCACTGTGGGTGCGAGTTGATGCTCTGATGGCGACCAACCTCTGGGATAAATGAACAAATCCTTAATTCATCCTCTACAGTGTAATTTTGATCAAGGCCACAGCGAGATTCCTCCGCAGGCTTCAAAACCGGCCGAGAAACGACAAAATTGTCGGTCGCAAAGACCAAAAGCAGTTTATTTTTCTTTTGTATGCTCCCCATTAGAAGCACTTAAGCAAGAGCAAGAGAAATGCAATTCGATGGGGGAAACTTTGTTTCCATTAACAGATTTCATCGCAGGGTAAACACATTGAGCTAACTGGGAAAACCCACTGAGTGTCAAGGAAAACTGTAGATGTCAAAGTTCTCCCTTTCTTTCCCGCTCTCTCTCCAGACTCATTTCTTAAAGCCCCCCCAAAAAAAGAGGAAAAAGCCCCCCCGAAAAACAGAGGAAAAACACAAGCCTACTAGATGCATTCATAATGCATTTCATAAAAATTTCATGACTTTTACATACTTAAGCCAGTCTGGAAAAAATATAATAATCTGTCACCTTTTCAAGGCCCTCTTGTCAGTGCATCACTTGGGTGTGGGTGTCACGTGTCAATTCAGGTTTACACTGGTGCGTGGAACAGGTTTGAGGCCCTGAAACAAGGGCAAGGACAGTACTGGGATGATTGGGGAGTGGATGGGGGGGGTGATATTATATCCCCATGTTTTTATGTTTCCCCCTTATTATCTTTAGTCCCCTCTCAGTCAAGTCACTCAATCAAATAAGCCCCGAGGACAGAGAGGACCTGCGAGGCCCTTACTCCAGGCAGACATGTCTAACAGCACTGATCACTGTCAGTGGGAGGGTGACTTTCTCTGCTTTGGAGAGGACCCCAAGATAAGCGAAAGGAAATGCTCGCTTCAATGAATAATACAAACTACAAGACACATTCACACACATACAAATGTAGGATCTTAATTTGAGCGAGTTTGATACAGCAGGAAAATAACCTAGCATCAATAGGAAAAGTGAATTATAATGAGGACTGTAATTAATGGACATTTTTGAAGGGGTTGATAGATTTTTAATAAGGTCTGAAACAAGTCTGAAATTTCAGTGGAAATTAACTTCAGAAGCCTTTTTAAATCTCAAATACACTACAAGTTTTAATGCAACAGAGTGATCAAATTAAGATCCTACATCTGTAATACAGTGCCTTCAGAAAGTATTATATCCCTTGATGAATTCCACATTTTGTTGTGTTAAAGCCTGAATTCAAAATGGATTTAATCGTTTTGTTTTTTTCCTCTCACCCAAATCGACACACAATCCCCCATAATGACAAAGCAAAGGCAAGTTTAGACATTTTTGCACATTTATTGAAAATTATATACAGAAATATCTAAATTTACATAAGTATTCACATCCTTTTGCTATAACATGCCAAATTTAGCTCAGGTGCATCCAATTTCCTTTGATCATCCTTGAGATGTCACTGCAACTTGGAGACATTTGAATTGTTTGGACATGATTTAGAAAGAAACACCTATATTTAGGTCTCACAGTTGACTATAACCATGCTGTCCAAGGAACTGTCTATAGATCTCCGAGATTTGTGATGAGGCATAGATCATAGAAATGTATACAAATATTTCTAGAGCATTGAAAGTTTCCAAGAGCATAAAAAATATATATTGAACTATCCAGACTCAAAGTAATGATGGACTGTCGTTTCTTTTTGCTTATTTGAGCTGTTCTTGCCATAATATGGACTAGGTCTTTTACCAAATAGGGCTATCTTCTGTATACCACCCCTACCTTGTGACAACACAACTAATTGGCTCAAACGCATTAAGGAAAGAAATTCCACAAATGAACTTTTAACAAGGCACACCTGTTAATTTGTAAGTCGCTCTGGATAAGAGCGTCTGCTAAATGACTTAAATGTAAATGTAAATGTTAATTGAAATGCATGCCAGGTGACTACCTCATGAAGCTGGTTGAGAGAATGCCAAGAGTGTGCAAAGCTGTCATCAAAGCAAAGGGTGGCTACTTTGAAGAATCTAAAACACATTTTGATTTGTTACACTTTTTTGGTTACTACATGATTCTATATGTGTTATTTAATAATTTAATAATAATTTCATAGTTTTGAGGTCTTCACTATTATTCTACAATGTAGAAAATAGTAAAAATAAAGAAAAACCCTTGAGTAGGTGTGTGAACTTGGCCGGAGCTGTATATTTACCCATTTTGAATTCCAACTGTAACTACAAAATGTGGAATAACTCAAGGGGTATGAATACTTTGACGGCGCTGTACATACCATTGAAGACAAATATGTGTAAGAGAATGTAGGAATTGATGTACCAACAGTGCATTATTCACACATCATTGACAAATGAAAACTGATTTATTACAATCATGAATTGTTATATCGCTTTGACCACAGCAATTGGCTGATTATCACACTGACAGAGAACACTGTACTGCAATTTCTCAATGCTTCAGTTCCTCATGTCTCCCGGGTAAGAGAACCATCACAACACTGTTGGAGGAACCAGGACTCTTCTCCCCTTCTGGCGACTCAGTCCTTCACCCTTCCACCACCACCATAAACACTCTCCCAACAGGGAGACCGTAGAGGTTGGTCTATTAGAGGCTTGCAAGCCCCATCTTTGTGTCTAAAAAAGGAGAAGTCTTTCTACTCCGTCAATCCACAAGAAGCTCAGGAAGAGCTGCTGTGTAGAACAGCTTCGAAAATGAAAGGCAGAATTCATAAGCAGAGAAAAATATTGGATTGTTTACATCTTAAATCTGCACTGGGCTCTGAGGAAAGAGAGAGAGAGAAAAATCCCCTAAAATGCCAAGAAATATGATATTTTTAATCAGGATGTGTGGCTGGACTTTGGCGCTATTGATGACTTGTTAAATACGGAACACATAAACACTAATCTGTATTAACTCCTTAATGGTACACAACGAAGACAAATGTTTTAGGGAGGACAAGCGCAGACGAGCCAATTTAAGGGGATTTATAGTGTCTAACATCCAACTAATGTTGGTCTGTCATGTCCTGTTTGTAGAAGTCGCTGTAATGGAGGATTGGGTACAAATGACACAGAACCTCCCAGCTGGATTACAAGGACGTTGTGCCATGACCAGCTAAGTACAGTGCTTGTTCAATATCCCGTCAAACCTATATGTAATACCATAATTATTAAGCATCTTCGATTTAAGTGAGGAATTCTGGATGACGCTTAAACTAGATATATTTTGAGAAAGGACAGCAGGACATTCCAATAAAGTGGCTTTACAAACCTTTGGTGACAGTTTTTTCTCCGTTACATTCCTAACAGAGCCCATCAAGATAGTTCTCCTGAAGTTAAGTACCAAAGTTCTACAGTCTCCTTGACCACGAATGAAGATCTCATTAATACACTAGTAAATGTACCATGGACAAGTTGGTATGTCTTTCCTTCTTCAATCCCATATTGAAAAAAAGAAGGAATGAGCCAGTTCTATGCAGGCTATAGATTTAATTAAACTAAAAAAATAATGTTTTAAGTGAGAAGCTGGTCTGAAACCGAACACTTTTTCATGAGCACCACAATGCCTACTTCGCCCATGCTCTACCAAGGTTTTCTAGCACACATTTTTTACATTCTACTGCAGCTACAGTCAGGTCCAAAATGATTGGGACCCTTGATAAATAATGAGCAAAAATACTTATGAAAAAAAAAAAAAGACAAAATACTGAGCTGTGTGTGACTCGTTTCAAGAAACTAGGCATAATTCGCGCGTCACTACTTCACAGGAGAGCCATTTGAACTTAACTTTTTTTATTTATCAAAATTATATTTTTGCCAGAAATGCCTTCTGGAACATGTGAACTTTCATGTGCCTTAATAACAAACTTGTATGCCATCTGTTAATACGAATAAAACATTCTACATTTTCGAGCATAGTTGGTTTAACCACAGAAAAAGACAGCAACCAATCCGCTAGCCATGATTGGCTGCAATAATGAGTGAGCTGGACATGCCGAGAAATTAGTTTGGTCTGCCATGTAGCACGCTTCTGTCTATAACATGAGCTGGGCAGTATGTGTAGGTAATCGTTTCTAACGTGGCTTTATTGAAATATATCGTGTAGTAGAACTGCATAAGTGTTGCTCTCCACTTTCTGGAAGACCGAGTTTTGAAATGAGGAATGCACAGTGCATATAGAGAATGATATGTTTGATTGCAAATATGCAGACGGAGTCGAAAAGAGACAACGTCAGGCTTGTTGTATAAAACACCAGTCTCCGGATTACATCTTCAAACTAAGGGCAACCATGGTATCTGTGACAGAGAGGGAAAAGTGTCCATCCAAGTACATAACCAGTCAAAAGTTTGGACACCTACTCTTTATTTTTTACATTGTAGAAAAAAATAGTAATGACATCAAAACTATGAAATAACACATATGGAATCATGTAGTAACCAAAAAAGTGTTTAACAAATCTACATTTATTTTATATTTAAGGTTCTTCAAAGTAGCCATCCTTTACCATGATGACAGCTTTGCACACCCTTGGCATTCTCTCAACCAGCTTCATGAGGTAGTCACCTGGAATGCATTTGCTTTGCGCTCACTCTGGTACTCCTGATTAAATTCACGAACGCACCCGTAATATAAACCAGCTTTTAGTCTTGAACTCTTTGGTTGTTTAATACATGGCCTCAAATGTGAATCCTTAAAGAGATGGGTGTGGCTAAGAATTTAGACGGTGTGAACAATGCTGACAAAGCTCTCCAGTAGGTTAACCAAAATATTCAAAAAGGGCCATTTTCTCAAAAGTGAGGTTACAAGTTTATCAACTTTCAAAGCAGAATACTTTCCCATTGTTCCTCAACTGCAATGTATGATATACAATTTATTTTTAGGTTCCGAGTTTCTACTTTAATCCAATGTAGAAAAGAACCACTTCAACTTTTACTACGTAAGATCGAATCGAGCTGGTCGGTCACATATTGTATGCTCCAAAACACTTATACATTTGCTCAGATAAAAAGCTTCCATTTAACAATACATTTTTTTCAAACAAATATATGGGTCAAAATTATTGGCACCCGTTTTCAATACCTCACCCTGCGAGGATAACAGCACTGAACCATTTCTAAAAACTTGTATAAGATTGGAGAACACATTAGACCATTCCTCCATACAGAATCTTTCCAGATCCCTGTTATCATTCATCTGCGCTTAGAAATGGTCAGTTAACCATTTATGTATGGATTTTGTATGCTTGGGGTTATTGGGGTTTGGGGTTATTGTCTCGCTGGAAGATCCAAGTTCATGATGCCGTTGACCTTAACAAGGGCCCCAGGACCAGTGGAAGCAAAATATAATTCTTAATTTCTTAACTCATCAACATGCTTTTAGTCTATCCAGATTCCCAGATATTTCTAAGCGTGTATACGATCAATTATTTAAAAAAATATTTAACCTTTATTTAAGTAGGCAAGTCAGTTAAGATCAAATTCTTATTTACAATGACGGCCTACACCGGCCAAACCCAGACGACGCTGGGCCAATTGTGCGCTGCCCTATGGGACTCTGAATCATGGCCGGATGTGATACAGCCTAGATTCGAACCAGGGACTGTAGTGACGCCTCTTGCACTGAGATGCAGTGCCTTAGACTGCAGTGCCTTAGACTGCGGCGCCACTCGCGAACCCTCCAAAGTACGTATGCATAAATCATCAGATACATGATTTGGAAAATAACATATACTTGGTTTTAGTTGCATTAAGTTTTCTATGGGGAAACAGAAGTTGGTAGGCTGTGGGGGCAATAGCATTTACCACAGTGTCATCTGCATATAGGTGAAAGCATACATTTTTTAAAAACAGATAAACCAATATTGCTAACGGAAATAGTGAAAAGAAACACCCTTAGTCGTGTCCAGAGAACCTGATTCAAAGTCATCAGTAAATACACACTGCATTCTGTCCTATAAATACCTTTCAAACAAGCTACACACAGCTTGGTCCAGGGCAATTTATGAAAGCCTATGAATAAGTAATGAGTAATGTTTTAGATAGCCCAATAAAAAGGGCTGCAAAGTGTTTCTTACTATCCAAACAATTAAGAACATAATTTAAAACCAAAGAAGAAGCAGAGATGGTGCTATGACCTGGTCAGACATGACTGATGTACATTTAGAATACATTTTGTCGTTAAAAAGGATCTAAAATGTGTATTTTACAAGGATTCTTGAATTTGGAAATGGGGTAAAATGTACTTTGGTCACACGGATCTACACATTTGTTAAGGGGGAGTATATGGGCCATATTCCAGACCCTGGGGAAAGTGCCAGAAAAAATTGTAAGGTAAAAAAAAAATAGTTTAAAAAAATTCTGAAAAGCTGCAGGAAGTAAGGATCATGCAAATTAGCCCCAGTGGATTATTATACAAATATCTATCTGTATACACACACATTCATATATATACACACATACAATTGAAGTCAAAAGTTAACATACAACTTAGCCAAATACATTTAAACTCAGTTTCACAATTCCTGACATATAATCCAAGTAAAAATTCCCTGTTTTAGGTCAGTTAGGATCACCACTTTATTTTAAGAATGTGAAATGTCAGAATAATAGTAGAGAGAATTATTTCAGCTTTTATTTATTTTATTACATTCCATAGTCAGGTTTGTAAGGCCTCATTGCTCACGCACTTTTTCAGTTCTGCCCACAAATGTTCTATGGATTGAGGCCAGGGCTTTGGGATGGCAACTCCAATACCTAGACTTCTTTGTCCTTAAGCCATTTTGCCACAACTTTGGAAGTAAGCTTGTGGTCATTGTCCATTTGGAAGACCCATTTGCGACCAAGCTTTAACTTCCTGACTGATGTCTTGAGATATTGCTTCAATATAGCCTCATCATTTTAATTCCTCATGACGACATTTATTTTGTGAAGTGCACCAGTCCCTCCTGCAGCAAAGCACCCCCACAACATGATGCTGCCACAAATGTGATTCACGGTTGGGATGGTGTTCTTCGGCTTGCAAGCCTTCCCCTTTTTACTCCAAACCTGATGGTAATTATGGCCAAACAGTTCTATTTCTGTTCCATCAGGCCAGATGACATTTCTCCAAAAAGTCCCCATGTGCAGTTGCAAAAAGTAGTCTGACCTTTTTATGGCGGTTTTGGAGCAGTGGTTTCTTCCTTGCTGAGCGGCCTTTCAGGTTATGACAATATAGGACTCGTTTTACTGTGGATATAGATACTTTTGTTCCGGTTTCCTCCAGTATCTTCACAGGGTCCTTTGCTGTTGTACTGGGATTGATTTGCACATTTTGCACCAAAGTACATTAATCTCTAGGACACAGCGCGTCTCCTTCCTGAGTGTTATGACGGCTGCGTGGTCCCATGGCGTTTATACTTACGTACTATTGTTTGTACAGATGAACGTGGTACCTTTAGGCATTGGGAAATTGCTCCCAAGGATGACCCAGACTTGTGGAGGTCTACAATTTTGTGATGAGGTCTTGGCTGATTTCTTTAGATTTTGCCATGATATCAAGCAAAGAGTTACTGAGTTTGAAGGTGGGCCTTGAAATACATGCCCAAAGTAGATGCCCTAACCGACTTGCCAAAACTATAGTTTGTTAAAAATAAATTTGTGCAGTGGTTGAAAAACACGTTTCAATGACTCTAACCTAAGTGTATGTAAACTTCCGACTTCAACTGTATGTATGTATATATATATATTTTTACATCAATCTTGCTCAAGACGTCTAGTACATCACAAGAGAAAGTTCTTGAAATTAAATCAAAGATTCACCAGAAATTGACGGAACTTCAATCGAGCAACTATAGGCTGGGAGAGGGGAAGCAGCTGACTGATTGGCCTGGGTCAATTAAAACACAATTTCTTTCAAATAAAACAAAAATGTATATTATTTTTTTTGCAAATGCAGATTTATTTTTAACGCAAAACCACTGTTGTGTGACTAAAGAGCTAAATATATATATATATATATATATATATATACACACACACACACACATACACGTCATCTGACCATAGCACCGGTTCCAATTCCATTTACCAGGCATTTATATTTGTTGGATGACATGAAAATAGAGCTCTTTGGCCACACAACACCAGTGGTGGGTTTTGCGTCGAAATTATTATACATATGCAGAAAAATAACCCCATACCTACTGTAACATATGGTGGTGGATGGTTCATTTTATGAGGCTATTTTGATACCACTGGTCCTGGTGCCATGGTTAAGGTCAACTGAACTGTACCCAGTACCAGGACATGTTTGCCAAAAACCTGGTTGCCTCTGCCAGGAGATTGAAACTTGGCAGCATTGGATCTTCCAGCAAGACAACCACAAGCATACATTGACATTTCACAAAGAAACTGTTAATTGGGCACAAAATCAAAAATCTCAGTCTCTGGACATGAACCCAATTGAAAACATGCGGTTTGAATAGAAGAGGGCAGGTCATAAGCGCAGACAAAGGATATCAAGGATCTGGAAAGTTTCTTTATGGAGGAACAGTCTAAGATCCCTCCCAATGTGTTCTCCAATCTCGTACAACATTTTAGAAAAAGGCTCAATGCCATTATCCTCGCAAGGTGAGGTATTGAAAACAGGGGTGCCAATAATTGGCCCCTACCGGTTTTTTTTTTTTTGGGGGGGATTATATATATCTGAGCAAATGTATTAGTATATAATATACATTGTAAAACAATTGTGAGCATACAATATAGCTCTGTATTTGTATTACTTAATTTAATATTTTTTTCTTAGCATTCAAACATTCTCAAACGTCTGCAGGCTGACCTTGGTCGTCGGGTGAAAGGCGTTTCATCTGACACATTGGTACAGATGGCTTCCGGGTTAAGCGGGTGAGTGTTATGAAGCGCGGTTTGGTGGGTCATGTTTAGGAAGGATGCACGACTTGACCTTCGCCTCCCGAGCAGGTTGGGGAGTTGCAGCGATGAGACCAGATCGAAATTGGGGAGAAAAAGGGGTTAAAGATTTACACTGAAAAAAAATATAAAACGCAACATGTAAAGTGTTGGTCCTATATTTCATGAGCTGAATATCCAAACGCACAAAAATCGTATTTCTCTCAAATGTGTTTACATCCCTGTTAGTAAGCATTTCTCCTTTGCCAAGACAATCCATCCCCCTGACAGGTGTGGCATATCAGGAAGTTGATTAAACAGCATGATCATTACAAAGGTGCACCTTGTGCTGGGGGAAATAAAAAGGCCACTCTAAACTGTGCAGTTATATCACACAACACAATGCCACAGCTGCCTCAAATTGGAGTGTGCAATTGGCATGCTGACTGCAGGAATGTCCACGAGAGCTATTGCCAGATCATTTTGTTAATTTCTCTACCATAAGCCGCCTCCGTTGTTTTAGAGTATGTGGCAGTACATCCAACCGGCCTCAACTGCAGACCACGAGTAACCAGGCCAGCCCAGGAACTCCATATCTGGCTTCTTCACCTGCGGGATCGTCTGAGACCAGCCACCCAGAAAAACTATAGGTTTGCATGACCAAATCATTTCTGCACAAATTGTCAGAAACCATTTCAGGGAAGCTCATTTGCATGCTTGTCGTCCTCACCATGGTCTTGATCTGAATGCAGTTCGGCGTCATACCTGACTTCAGTGGGAAAATGCTCACCACTGGCACACTGGAAAAGTGTTCTCTTCACGGATGAATCCCGGTTTCAACTGTACCGAGCAGACGACAGACGTATGGAATGGTGAGAGCAAGCAGTTTGTTCACAAGGTTGACATCAGCAGAGGGCCCCATGGTGGAGGTGGAGTTATGGTGTGGGCAGGCATAAGCTACAGACAATGAAAGCAATTGCATTTTATCGATGGCAATTTGAATGCACAGTGATAGCGTGACAAGATCCTGAGGCCCATTGTTGTACCATTAATCCACCACCATCACTTTCAGCATGATAATGCACGGCACCATGTCACAAGGATCTGGACATAATTCAAGGACGCTGAAAATGACAGTTCTTCAATGGCCTGCATACTCACCAGACATCACCCACTGAGCATGTTCGGGATGCTCTGGATCGACGTGTACGACAGCGTGTTCCAGTTCCCGCCAATATCCAGAAACAGCCTGATCAACTCGAAGCAAAGATGATGTGTCGCACTGCATAAGGACAATGGTGGTCACACCAGATACTGACTGGTGTTCAGATCCACGCCCTTACTTTTTGTTCTTAAGGCATCTGTGACCAACAGATGCATATATCTATTCTCAGTCATGAGAACTCCATAGATTATGGCCTAATGAATATATTTCAATTAACTGATTTCCTTATAAGAACTAACTCAGTAAAATCTTATATATATATATATATATATATATATATATAAGATGTTATACACATATATACATATATACACACACACTGCTCAAAAAAATAAAGGGAACACGAAAATAACACATCCTCGATCTGAATGAATGAAATATTCTTATTAAATACTTTTTTCTTTACATAGTTGAATGTGCTGACAACAAAATCACACAATAATTATCAATGGAAATCAAATTTATCAACCAATGGTCTGGATTTGGAGTCACACTCAAAATTAAAGTGGAAAAACACACTACAGGCTGATCCAACTTTGATGTAATGTTCTTAAAACAAGTCAAAATGAGGCTCAGTGGTGTGTGTGGCCTCCACATTCCTCTATGACCTCCCTACAATGCCTGGGCATGCTCCTGATGAGGTGGCGGATGGTCTCCTGAGGGATCTCCTCCCAGACCTGGACTAAAGCATCCGCCAACTCCTGGACAGTCTGTGGTGCAACGTGGCATTGGTGGATGGAGCGAGCCATGATGTCCCAGATGTGCTCAATTGGATTCAGGTCTGGGGAACGGACGGGCCAGTCCATAGCATCAATGCCTTCCTCTTGCAGGAACTGCTGACACACTCCAGCCACATGAGGTCCAGCATTGTCTTGCATTAGGAGGAACCCAGGGCCAACCGCACCAGCATATGGTCTCACAAGGGGTCTGAGGATCTCATCTCGGTACCTAATTGCAGTCAGGCTACCTCTGGCGAGCACATGGAGGGCTGTGCGGCCCCCCAAAGAAATGCCACCCCACACCATGACTGACCCACCGCCAAACCGGTCATGCTGGAGGATGTTGCAGGCAGCAGAACGTTCTCCACGGCGTCTCCAGACTGTCACATGTGCTCAGTGTGAACCTGCTTTCATCTGTGAAGAGCACATGGCGCCAGTGGCGAATTTGCCAATCTTGGTGTTCTCTGGCAAATGCCAAACGTCCTGCACGGTGTTGGGCTGTAAGCACAACCCCCACCTGTGGACGTCAGGCCCTCATACCACCCTCATGGAGTCTGTTTCTGACCGTTTGAGCAGACACATGCACACATGCGGCGGCAGGGTAGCCTAGTGGTTAGAGCGTTGGACTAGTAACCGGAAGGTTGCAAGTTCAAACCCCCGAGTTGACAAGGTACAAATCTGTCGTTCTGCCCCTGAACAGGCAGTTTACCCACTGTTCCTAGGCCGTCATTGAAAATAAGAATTTGTTCTTAACTGACTTGCCTAGTTAAATAAAGGTTAAATAAAAATAAATAACAAATTTGTGGCCTGCTGGAGGTCATTTTGCAGGGCTCTGGCAGGGCTCCTCCTTGCACAAAGGCGGAGGTAGCGGTCCTGCTGCTGGGTTGTTGCCCTCCTACGGCCTCCTCCACGTCTCCTGATGTACTGGCCTGTCTCCTGGTAGCGCCTCCATGCTCTGGACACTAAGCTGACAGACACAGCAAACCTTCTTGCCACAGCTCGCATTCATGTTCCATCCTGGATGAGCTGCACTACCTGAGCCACTTGTGTGGGTTGTAGACTCCGTCTCATGCTACCACTAGAGTGAAAGCACCGCCAGCATTCAAAAGTGACCAAAACATTAGCCATGAAGCATAGGAACTGAGAAGTGGTCTGGTCACCACCTGCAGAACCACTCCTTTATTGGGGGTGTCTTGCTAATTGCCTATAATTTCCACCGGTTGTCTATTCCATTTGCACAACAGCATGTGAAATTTATTGTCAATTTATTGACGGGTTGCTTCCTAAGTGGACAGTTTGATTTCACAGAAGTGTAATTGACTTGGAGTTACATTGTATTGTTTAAGTGTTCCCTTTATTTTTTTGAGCAGTATATATATATATATATATATATAAAAAATCAAGAATGATCTCAGAGAAACAGTTCAGTGCTGCTATGTTTCAAATCAAAAGTTATCCGTCACATGCTTCGTAAAGAACAGGTGTAGACTAACATTGAAAAGCTTACAGGCTCTTCCCAGCAATGCAGATAAGAAAAAACAAGAATAGAAAAATTATATAACATGAAGAATAAATACACAATGAGTAACGATAATTTGGCTATATACATGTGGTACCAGTACCTACCTTTCGATGTGCAGGGGTACGAGCTAATACATAGGCAGGGATAAAGTGGCAAGGCACCAGGATAGATAATAAACAGTAGCGGCAGCACATGTGATGAGTCAAAGTTAGTGCAAAATCAATCAATGCAGATAGTTAACCAATAGCTACCCGTCTAACTATTTAGTATCTTGGCTTGGGGGTTGTTCAGAGTCCTGTTGGTTCCAGACGTGGTGCATCGGTACCGCTTGTCGTGCGGTTTCAAAAGAGAACAGTCTATGACTTGGGTGGCTGGAGTCTTAACATTTTTAAGGCCTTCCTCTGACACCGCCTGGTATAGAGGTCCTGGATGATTGGGAGCTCGGCCCCAGTGATGTACTGGGCCGTACGCATTACCTTCTGTAGCACCTTGCGGTCAAATGCCAAGCAGTTGCCATACCAAGCGGTGATGCAGCCAGTCAGGATGCTCTCAATGGTGCAGCTGTAGAACCTTGAGGGTCTGAGGGTGCATGTCGAATCTTTTCAGCCTCCTGAGGGAGAAGAGGTGTTGTCGTGCCCTCTTCACAACTGTCTTGGTGTGTGGAACATGATAATTCCTTACTGATGTGGAACTTGACGCTCTCGGTTGGTGTTTACTGCAGTCCATGATCAGTTCCTTTGTCTTGGTTTGGAACTGAAGTAAAATAAACCTATAGCGTATGTCTCCTTATACAAGATATCAGAGGAGAGCCCTGGGTAACTTCAGGCAGACCTGATTCTGTCCAATCACACCAATCGAGATGTCCTGAAATACGCTCACTGATACACAATGGACAGTACAGACCTTTACAGAATATACAAAAGGGCCCAAGATGCTTACTACATAAGTACGGAATTCAATAGTTTCCCTAACATAGAACACATTTTCATTGAATTATTAACATTTCCACTTGAAGGTCATTAATAAATCACTTAAGAGACGGTGAAATATGAAGAAAAAAAAGGCTGTTACACAGATGGGATCGGTGCAGAAGAACGCTTTTTATTCCATTCATCTGACTGTATCAGGTGATTCAATTGTTCATTATTTCAAGGCTGGTTGACTCCGTAAAAGCTTCAGACATACATCAATTATCTCCCTGGATAGAGACTTGAAGCCATTCAGCCTAAAAAAAATCATGTTTTTTTAAAAGTGTTTGTCACGCTCGACCAGTGACATAAACTGGACGAGAAAACGAGATCGTCTTGACTCCTCAATGTAAAATCCACCGTGAAGGGACTGTTGAACTTATGTATGGTTCAAACTCTGCAGCGCAGCACAAACATCAAAAGATTAGTAAACATTGAAAAGAAAATCTCTTCATTTCCTCACAAAAACAGGTGAAGTATTATGACGCTTAATTAATACACTTTCTAGTATGAAAAATGCCTGATTCATTGTGTAATTGACAATTGTTAACAGCGGTTGTTCAACCAAGGTCAACTTTACAAATGGATATTTTGTAAACCAAAATAGATTTAATGACTTTTACGACACCTACCATTTGAACCAGAATCCTTCCATTTCACTACTGTAATATAACTTACACATTTTAATTTTACAATTAAAAAGGCGAAATATAAAGCAGACATTCTAAGAACAGAAAATAGCATTTTTCAAAGTTTGGACTGACAATTTCATAAGGGGTAAAATTCACTTGCACACATCCACAAACAAACACACAGTTCTGTCCGAAGTACTTCTAAGTAGAAGGCCTGCAAGTCAACAAACTATTCTCGACTTCTATCTCCCAAGTTTCACAGAAGAGACAAGGTCAGAGGCAACCACAGTGATAAGAAGCTCGTTTAGCAGGTCTCCATATATCCAGGAAAAATATCAGTATCACCTCAACCAGATAATTCAGAGGGCCGAATTCCTTGAGCAACATCGCCATCTGGTGTCAGCAAAAAGGGAAGACAGCTCCTCTAGTTAGTTCTAGTTGGACAATATGGCACACTGAAATCCCAAAAAAGGTCTAAAATCTACATTCTCAATGTATATTCTCAAACCTAAAGTATTGTAAATGTGGCACTCAAGCATTGTCAAGCTTGCTATTGGTCCGCTTATAGGCTACCCACTGAGGCATTTTACATCATAGCCACTTTAAGGGAAAACACTATGCTCAACATTCAAATATCTACAGTTTATAAATGTATTATGCCCATCTCTCAGTTGTCACCTACAGTCCATGCAGTCTGAGCTCAGCCAAAATAGATGTCGAGTGCATTTAGAGGGACTCAGATGTCTGTGGACATAGCCTCCCGATGGTGGAAAAAGACTTTGGCGGCACCTTTGAAGATGGAGGGTCTGTTTACCCAATAGGTTTCATTAAATTAAGCCTCCATTAGGCCTCTCTTCTGATTGATCAAAGGCATCGCTAAGAGGCATGGCATTCTGCTTTCCCCGACTTAAACGCATCTCCTCTATCAAACAGTTTTTTTTGTCTGTGTGTGTGTGGGGGGACGCGGGGTGTTGGTTGTGCCAGCATCCCCTTTGGCTGATGCAAGGCCCATCTGCAGGGGTCCTCTGGCTTTTAAGACCCCTTGTCTCTCTATTAACAAAATGAAGCTGTCAACCAGCAAACAAATTGCAAATGCACCTCCGGGATGTCCGTCTGATAACGTATGCTCTTTTTAAAAAAAAAATGTAGCATCCGTCTGGAAAAATGGCCAGGTTATTGAGGTCAGGCTTTCCCCAGTCTGGCATAAAAGAACGGGGCTCAATCTGGCATGCTGGTGGCGTGAACACTTCAAACCGCAGGCGAATGAGAGGATGAGAGAGGGGGGTGAAGGGGGAAGACACCCAAGGGAGCCAGTAGTGGGAGAAGAGGTTGAGGCCTTTATTTCCAGGGGAAGCACAACAAAGACTGCTTTTTTTATGAAAAAGAGAGGAGATGGCCTTTTTTTGCAGGCTGGCACCCTTTAGAGCTGGGTGTCCTGTGCTTATCTGAAGTGGGAGCACCAGCTTTGGGAGAACTCGTCAGCTTTAGCAGGAACTAGAAATGGAGCCTGAGTGAAAGTGAGATATCCTGCTACAAATGCACCCCCCCAAAAAAACTAACTTTTAGAGCAGATTGTTTTATCAACAGAACAGGGTTTCAAACAGGCTGGGGAGGACACAGCTCTCCAATAGTAAGTGCACAAAGTTGAAAAGCTATACTAAAAATGGGTTTGATCTAGTTTATCCACAATTATAAAAAACAGCACATAAATGACACAATGTTGCGCTGGGTGTAAGGCCACCCTTAAATTGGACTCCACTGTCAAACCAACGTTTACTGTAGTATTGTTGTTTCACACATCTTTTTTTGTGAGAAGGGTATGTGACTAGGCCCTATATATTCTTGTGAGAAGGGTATGTGACTAGGCCCTATATATTCTTGTGAGAAGGGTATGTGACTAGGCCCTATATATTCTTGTGAGAAGGGTGTGACTAGGCCCTATATATTCTTGTGAGAAGGGTATGTGACTAGGCCCTATATATTCTTGTGAGAAGGGTGTGACTAGGCCCTATATATTCTTGTGAGAAGGGTATGTGACTAGGCCTATATATTCTTGTGAGAAGGGTATGTGACTAGGCCCTATATATTCTTGTGAGAAGGGTATGTGACTAGGCCCTATATATTCTTGTGAGAAGGGAATGTGACTAGGCCCTATATATTCTTGTGAGAAGGGAATGTGACTAGGCCCTATATATTCTTGTGAGAAGGGTATGTGACTAGGCCCTATATATTCTTGTGAGAAGGGTATGTGACTAGGCCCTATATATTCTTGTGAGAAGGGTATGTGACTAGGCCCTATATATTCTTGTGAGAAGGGTATGTGACTAGGCCCTATATATTCTTGTGAGAAGGGTATGTGACTAGGCCCTATATATTCTTGTGAGAAGGGTATGTGACTAGGCCCTATATATTCTTGTGAGAAGGGTATGTGACTAGGCCCTATATATTCTTGTGAGAAGGGTATGTGACTAGGCCCTATATATATTCTTGTGAGAAGGGTATGTGACTAGGCCCTATATATTCTTGTGAGAAGGGTATGTGACTAGGCCCTATATATTCTTGTGAGAAGGGTATGTGACTAGGCCCTATATATTCTTGTGAGAAGGGTATGTGACTAGGCCCTATATATTCTTGTGAGAAGGGTATGTGACTAGGCCCTATATATTCTTGTGAGAAGGGTATGTGACTAGGCCTAATATATTCTTGTGAGAAGGGTATGTGACTAGGCCTATATATTCTTGTGAGAAGGGTATGTGACTAGGCCCTATATATTCTTGTGATAAGGGTATGTGACTAGGCCTATATATTCTTGTGATAAGGGTATGTGACTAGGCCTATATATTTTTGTGATAAGGGTATGTGACTAGGCCTATATATTTTTGTGAGAAGGGTATGTGACTAGGCCCTATATATTCTTGTGAGAAGGGAATGTGACTAGGCCCTATATATTCTTGTGAGAAGGGTATGTGACTAGGCCCTATATATTCTTGTGAGAAGGGTATGTGACTAGGCCTATAGATTTTTTGTCTTAAGGGTATGTGACTAAGAACAATTTGGAATCCACTGACCTAGACTTACTCTCTTGTCCTTCACACTTAACGTATGAGAATGTTGGCTATAAAAAGGTGACAAAAAAAGGGGTCTCCTCGCATCTAATAGCACATGCTCAAAAGAGCATAACAGACAACAAAAAACTGAGGACTGCGAATTAGCCGTAATATCCGACACAGCAGGTGCTAATTGCTTGATAATTAACCACGGCTAGTGTCGAGAGAGAAGCTAAAGATTAATCATCAGCCAATTAAAATGCCCACGGCGAGGAAAGCGAGCCCTCTCAAAAGACTGGAGATCTCTTCTGTGATCTGAGAGCGACCAGACTTTCAGAAGCAGAGCAACAGATCACTAGCACCTGATATTTCTCAGTTCTGCGTGCTTGTTTGTTTAATACTTCGGATCGTGTTTGGTAGGTGCTTTTACCAAGAAGCAATTGCAAACAGCAAAGCATACGCCTCCTGTTCAGTTTCACATTTGAAATCCACCTCTTGGAAAATGAAAGGCTAAATATCCTCACAAGTATCAAGAGGAACGATCCGGACAGAAGTTGCACAGTTAAATGAAACCACAAGGAAGCTGAGGGCGTTCGGAAGAACCGTACACAAAGCAACACAATCCCCAAATGTAAACCTGGGGATCTTAACCTTGATTTAGGGGGCCAAGAGGGCACCCTCATACAATACTTGCATCTAATGGGAGTAATGTTCAGAAAGTAAAACAGTGAGCCTAAAATACGAGTTAAAGTTAAAACACTTGGCTCCTCATTAAAGGTTTCATATGCGTCGGATGGGGTTCGAGACAGACAGGTTGCGGTTTATGAATTACTAACCAAGGCCATGTTCTGTAGCATCGACACAAGCCTGCTCTCTATGGATGATACTTGGGCTTTCAAAAACGGAGAGAGCGGAGAAAAAAATAAAATAAAAGATCCACAGTGGACAAGCCACTGACCTTCAGTTTCAGTCCGAGTGTGGTGCGCGTGTGTCTTTTTGAGAAAGTGTGAGCGTTTGTGAGAAGGTGTAAGTATGCTCACAACTTGGCCTATTCATAATGAATGTGCAAGTTCCTGAATTCACTTCCTGTACACACACACACACACACACACACACACACACACACACACACAATAAACTTCAATTAAATGTCTGAAATAGCCACCTGTCCCTTTTGATAGCCGGGCATCGGCACACATTTGAGCAAATAAACACCTGTTTCAAACAAACAACGGGTCTGAATGAACTGGTTACGAGTGATCTTCAGTGACTACTGTAAATATTGAGCAGAAGAAGATAAAGGAGAGCGACATCATTTCCTTGGATGAGACGTTGTGGTTCGACATGGTCGGCTCAAGTACCAACAAGATCTCATGGTCTCACTTTAGTATTCAACGTTTGTCTGGAGGGAAATTAGGCTTGGGTGGTATACCGGATCATTTGGAGAAGAAATAAATCGACTGGATGGGTTTTCAAGACAGTCAATATGTTCAAAACTCTTTCTTTTAAGTTTTTCAACAAATGTTCATATTTTTTGCCACTTAAATTAATGCCTGCAGTCAACTTGAGCAATACATTAGGAGTGAAAGCAGATTGTGTTCTTAAATTCACCGGTGACAAGATTTTAAATTGAGCAAAAATAGAAAACGCAACAATTTCAAAGATTTTACTGAGTGAGTTACAGTTCATATACGGAAATTAGTCAATTGAAATTAATTAATTAGGCCCTAATCAATGGATTTCACATGACACATTTCAGATATGCATCTGTTGGTCACAGATAGATAGATATATATATATATATATTTATTTTTAAGTAGAAACGTGGATAAGAAAACCAGTCAGTATCTGGTGACCACCATGCTGCACAACATCTCCTTCACCTAGAGTTGATCAGGCTTTTGATTGTGGCGTGTGGCATGTTGTCCCACTTCCCTTCAATGGTTGTGCAACATTGCTGGATATTGGCGGGAACTGGAACACGCTGCCGATCCAGAGCATCCCAATTATGCTCAATGGGTGACATGTCTGGTGAGTGTGCAGGCCATGGAAGAACTGGGACATTTTCAGAGTCCAGGAATTGTGTACAGATCCTTGTGACATGGTACCATGCATTATCATGCTGAAACATGAAGTGATGGTGATGGATTAATGGCACGACAATGGGCCTCAGGATCTCGTCACGGTATCTCTGTGAATTCAAATTGCCATCAATAAAAATGCAAATTGTGTTTGTTGTCCTTAGCTTATGCCTTCCCATACCATAACTCCATGGGGCACTCTGTTCACAACATTGACATCAGCAAACCGCTTGCCCACACAACACCATACTGCCAACTGCCCGGTACAGTTGAAACCGGGTTTCAGCCGTGAAGAGCAAACTTCTCCAGTGTGCCAGTGGACATCGAAGGTGAGCATTTGCCCACCGAAGCCGAAATTGCAGTCAGATCAACACCCTGGTGAGGACGACAAGCACACAGATGAGCTTCCCTGAGACTGTTTCTGACAGTTTGTACAGAAATTCTTCAGTTGTGCAAACCCACAGTTTCATCAGCTCTCTGGGTGGCTGGTCTCAAGACAATCCCGCAGATGAAGAAACCAGATGTAGTGGTCCTAGGATGGCATGGTTACACATGGTCAACAGTTGGACGTACTAAAATATTCTCGAAAACGTTGGAGGCGGCTTATAGTAGAGAAATGACCATTCAATTATCTGGCAACAGCTCTGTGGGACGTTCCTGCAGTCAGCATGCCAATTGAATGCTTCCTCAAAACTTGACATCTGTGGCATTGTGTTGTAGGACAAAACTGCACATTTTAGAGTGGCCTTCTATTGTCCCCAGCACAATGTGCACTTGTGTCATGATCCTGCTGTTTAGTCAGATTCTTAATATGCTACACCTGTCAGGTGGATGGTTTGTCTTGGCATAGGAGAAATGCTTACGAACAGGGATATAAACATATTTGTGCACACAATTTGAGAGAAATAAGCTTTCTGGTATCATTTATTTCAGCTCATGAAACATTGGAACAACACTTTACATGCATTTATATTTTTGCTCAGTGTACATTATGAAGCTTATCGTAGTTTCCCAGAACAGTTGAAACAGTCACGTGTTTATTTCTAAAAAGCATAATGGTAGAAAGCCGGAGCTTGTGAGTCCAGCTGTGCATTTGGTTTAACTTGCTAGTTAACTAGGTAAGTGGTTGAATTAATAAGGAGATGGGGCATCATGATGATGATAGCTTTCTGACGTATTTGAGAAGTCAAAGTGCTTTGGATGAGTTCTGTACAGCTGCCATCTTGATTTCCTTGCGTTCATTTTTTCTCCTCTCCGTTCTTGCCTGTCTGCTCCTCACCCCTATTCTCTGAGCAGAGAAAGCAGGAACATTGTCCTAGCGACTCCACACAGACGCAGCATGTACACATGCTGCTTTAGAGCCAGTTCTCTTCCTCCTTCAGACAGGCATGCGTCAAAACTGTTCATTTGCACGTCTCTCGTCCAAACTCACCAAAAATGACATTTCGGTAGCCACTACCTATATTTGTAATTCTGTTTGCGCTCGTTAGCATATTTAGCTAGCAGATTATATTGAAACTCGCTATTAGTTTGTGCAACGTCGAACACAGTCTATCTGCAACTGAGAGGGGGGGGATACAAGGTGTAAGGAGGCGCAACAAGTGAGAGAATGGTGCTGAAGCGAATGATAGGCAACCTAATCTTTTTTTACCTTTATTTAACCAGGTAGGCTAGTTGAGAACAAGTTCTCATTTACAACTGCGACCTGGCCAAGATAAAGCAAAGCAGTGCGACACAGAGTTACACATGGAATAAACAAACATACAGTCAATAATACATTAGAGAAAGTCTATATACAGTGTGTGCAAATGAGGTTGGATAAGTGTGGGGGGGGTCAGGCAATAAATAGGCCGCCAATACGGCGACATTATTACAGTATGGAAAATTAAACACGGGGGAGATAGATGTGCAGAAGATGAGTGCGCAAGTATCGGTACCGGGGTGAGTCTTTGCAAGTCTGATCTGTGATGGATTTGTTATCATAAATGTTTATACTGGTCATTATAAACAGTGTAGTATATTGAACATTTTATTGAGTAAAAGCTGTGTACATTAAGGAAATAGACGCCTGGCTTAAATAGAAAGCTGTCTCTAATATACGCTGGTTGTCTTCATTGATTGAAGCAAATAAAACCTGGGACATTAATTGAAGTTTTATGGGTACATGTTACAATTTGGCAAATTTAAGCACTGCTACAGCTGCCCCGGTCAACTGTAAGTGCCATTATTGTGAAGTGGAAACGTCTAGGAGCAACAAATGGCTCAGCCGCGAAGTGGTAGGCCACACAAGCTCACAGAATGGGACCGCCGAGTGCTGAAGCACCTAGTGCATAAAAATAGTCTGTCCTTGGTTGAAACACTCACGACCGAGTTCAAACTGCCTCTGGAAGCAATATCAGCACAATAACTGTTAGTCGGGAGCTTCATGAAATGGGTTTCCATAGCCGAGCAGCCGCACACAAGCCTAAGATCACCATGCGCAATGTCATTCTAGACGATTCTCTGCTTCCAACTTTGTGGCAACAGTTTGGGCAAGGCCCTTTCATGTTTCAGTGTGACAATGCCCCTGTGCACAAAGCGAGGTCCATAAAGAAATGGTTTGTTGAGATCGGTGTGGAAGAACTTGACTGGCATGCACAGAGCCCTGACCTCACCCCCATCGAACACTTTTGGGATGAATTGGAATGTCGACTGCGAGCCAGGCCTAATCGCCTAACATTAGTGCCCAACCTCACTAATGCTCTTGTGGCTGAATGAAAACAAGTCCCTGCAGCAATATTCGAACATGTAGTGTAAATCCTTCCCAGAAAAGTGGAGGCTGTTAAAGCAGCAAAGGGGGGACCAACTCTATATTAATGCCCATGATTTCGGAATTTACGGTGTCCACATACTTTTGGTCTTGTAGTGCATCACTAACCCTATTCTACAGCTGGAGGGAAGACTAAACATGTAAATTGGGATTTGCGTTATGGATACCACAGGGCATTATGCACTCGTATAGACTGTGTGTGTATGCGTAGCTATATACCAAGATGAATGAGGTATTACAGTAAGGTGGGGTACTCACAAAGTCTTTCTCCAGCTTCTCCATCTCCCCCTTGTAGCTCTTCAGTCTGCTCTGGTACATGCCTCTGCTCTGGATGGGGATCTCACGCACCTCCAGATCCATCTGCTCCATCTAGGTCCAGCAATCAACTATTTATTTCACCATTTAAATGATTAAAACAGACATTATATTGGCTAAAATGGCTACAACAACGTAGATGTAAACTGTGTACTTATTCTATCATTATTCTGGAAATATGTCAAAACAAAAATGTACAATACGAGACTTGTTAAACTGAACTTACCACACACTAAACTGTTGAGTATGTATATGTTTAGTATGTAGTGACTACACTGTGAATTAAATGAGTGTTGAAATGCATTTATATTTACACAAACACACACACAATGTAATGAAATTATACCAAAAATAGTGTTGCGCAAGAATCTTTTGATCAACATCAAGAGATTCTGAACTAAAATCAACGCCTGTAAAACAGCCTGAACTTTAATCTGTTTCAGAATTGATTCGTTGAAACATTGACTGCTCCTCTTCGTGTCATTCATCAATGATGAAAAAAAGTTATGACAGAAAGGCAGTTTGGCAAATAAATGATACAAAACATTTGAAAACCCTTCATTTTAAATAGAGAGTACATTAGGAAGTACACAGAGACAAGACTTTCTGAGGTGAATTTGGAGAAGCCTAATCAAGACGACATAATAACACAACTACGTCTAGCATTTACACGTTAGTTCACTTCCTTCATATTTTTAAACATGACGTGAAGACTCCTTCCAAATAACTGCTTGAAATGTGTCACCGGTATGTCACTTAAAAGCGAATTATCATTAATGTGATCACGCCATTATCACGCTGAGCAGCCATCCGCCACGTGAAGTGCTTGTGTGTCAAGTCACCGTTAGGATTACACAGGTGTCATTGTCTGCGTTTGCCAGTGAAATTGTCTCGTTTCCTTTTCCAAATTCATTATTTAGAAAATGGGAAGAGCGGAAATTACTGATCAAAGACGTACCAATTCTCTGACTTCTTCAAGCTGTTTGTCGACATTTAGAACCAGCTGTGTCTTCTCCTCTGAAAGGGAAACAGTAGCAACATATTGATCAGTCGACAAGAGGAGCAGTGCTTTATGACAACCCAACTCCCCCGCAACGGGGGGAGAGATAACAACACACACCAGAATGCATTTGAAGATATATTTACACATTCTCTCCACACGCCGATCCAGATTAGATGTCTCTTGTTTATCCATGTTTAAAAGGCCTTTGTTGGCTTTTATAGAGGAGCAACGAGACACCTCTTGCCAACTCAAAAAAGAAAAGGAGGTGTCAGCTTTACTAGGCTGCCAAATTTTCTAACTTTGAGAATTACTCAAATGAATTACTAAAATGCTCCATGCTCACCTGGTGGCATCTATTGCACATCATTACTTGAAGCTCATTTGGCCTCGAGTTTAATGTGGAACCTTGTAAATTATTGTGTGATCTCAAAATTCTGGCTAACTAATTCTGTTTTGTGGCAAATAGAGATGGGTATTAGACATCATTTCTATGTTCGAGTACATGCTACATAAAATAATTTTGTTGACTCGCATGTTAGCGTGAAATGGGTCTGAAGACAGAAAAAGTTTGCTGAATGCTTTCGGTTTTTTCCAATTACTGGTTCTGATACACAACTGAACACTAAATATTTCCACTGCATTTGATAAACTCCACAAACAAAATCTTCGTGTTTCACATTCGGTCAGTGCTTATAAAATGTAACCTGCTCAATAGTTGCATTTGTACATTTCGAGCAATCTAATACGAATCGAGAACTCGCACCCATCCACAACAGCAGCAGTTAAATATTCCTAATATTCTCCATTCCGGACATATATTTGCTTTTTCAAAGTAAACTGATACTTTGATGGCCCAGAGTTGAAAACAACATCTAAAAAGTCAAGGATCATTATAAAGACCCGGGCCTGCTGTGGTAACAAAGTTTGTTAAATAGGCTAGACCTAAATTGGCCATATTTTCAATAATTGAAAAGTGGGGCCCAGACTTCCAAAGAACTTCCAGCTCAAAAGCAATCCACAAGGCTAGCCTATCAGTGATGGAACATAACAGTGTGAAAACCAAGTAAAGATTTTAAAAAAATGTTTGCCCTATGGGTCTGCACTGCCCTTTGCCAGTCATCAAATCCATTTTTAAAACCTATGTACAACCTCACAGCCTACACAAGTAAACAGCCAGAGGCGATTCTCCACAAGATAAGGTATAGACCGCGCCAGGCACTGTACATGGCAAAGAGGAGCCTGAAATATACATGGCAATTTACTATGAGTACCGCAGACCGACGAGTAGTTTTGGAAAATGCAGCAGCAAAGCAAAAAAAAAGTTGGAGCTCGGAGAGCCTCTTCATCTCTGCTCAATATTTAATCGCTAGTGACTGACAGGCCTTCAGCTTTCCATAAACACTCTTAAGGGAGAAAAAAAACTAAACATTTATGTTTAATGGAACTAGACCTTGCATTACATTGTATTGTATTCTTATTCAAAACTCAATCCCAAGTTTTTCCAGACGGAAACGAAGCAAAACAAAAAAACACATCATCCATTTGATTCTCGCGTGAATGCTGAAGGCTTGGCCAAGACACCGTCAAGGACGTTTCTTAGCATGCCACAACCATTATCAGTAATTGTACATATGTGACATCCAGCAGCGGCAACAAAAGGTCTTTGTCAAAACTATTGTCGACATATGAAACGGAGGGCTGTCAGCCAATGGGCACAATTCAGGCACTCGAGGGGGAGAAAAAGAAATGAGAAATGGTCTTCGTGAGTAGGAATGGAATTGAAATTCAAGTGCAAACTGTTCTGGTAGGAGAAGAGGACACGGAACAATTACCACTGGGTGTGATGGGCTTCCGCCTTTGTTCGTATTTGTAGAGGCTTATTTTAACACGCGCCACATAGGGTGGTGGGAAACATGGCGAAATTACACTGTGAAAGATGCATTGTTTCTGCCAAGAAGCCAATTCAAAACATTGACCATTCAAATCAGATGAAAATTCCCATCAGTTAGAGCATAGCAAAATAAACAAGCAATAGACCTTCAAAAAAGATGAGCTAAGGAAAGGAAAACGTTCAGTGGGTGAACCTCTGCCCCATGAATCGGTAGACAGCCTTTGGTTTGCAAATAAAGTGTTCACTTAACAATTAGACCAGAACAGGTACATTTACAGTCATGGTACACGATTTTAGGCTCTCAAGTCTCTATTGGTTTCAGTTAGCCTGGAGGGAATTCCAAAAAAGGTGAAATTATTAAAAACGGGGACTGTGACAGAAAAGTTTGCAATATAAGTAGATTGCACATTTTTTGCCACATGCTTCATTAACATGTGTAGACAAACAATGAGATGCTTACAGGCCCTTTCCAAAGTCCACCTGTGTGCAATGTAACTAATTATGTGACTTCTGGAGGTAATTTGTTGCACCAGATCTTATTTAGGGGCTTCATAGCAAAGGGAGTGAATACATATGCACACATCACTTTACCATAGTCATTTAAATTTAAGTCTCGTCAGGATGCCAGCTCGGCTACCTCTCTTTTCGAGTACATGGGATTAGGGTCAGGCCTGGAGTAAGCAGAACTTCCAGAGCAATTATGTCAAAGAAATTGTCCGTAGAGCTCCGAGACAGGATTGTGTTGAGGCACAGATCTGGCCGCCCGAACAAACTGAGCAATCGGGGAGAATGGCCTTGGTCAGGGAGGTGAACAAGAACTCCTGACAGAGCTCCAGATTTCCTCTGTGGAGACGGGAGAACCTTCCAGAAAGACAACCATCTCTACAGCACTTCACCAATTATGACTTTATGGTAGAGTGGCCAGACGGACACAAAGTTCATAGAGATCTTTGATGAAGTCCTGAGGGCTCTGGAGCAGGTTCTCAGACTGGGGCAAAGGTTCACCTTCCAACAGGACAACAACCCTAAGCACACAGTCAAGACAACGCAAGAGTGGCTTCGGGACAAGTCTCAATGTCCTTGAGAGGCCTAGCCAGAGCCCAGTCTAGAACCCAATCGAACATATCTGGAGAGACCTGAAAATAGCTGTGCAGCAACGCTCCCCATCCAACCTAATAGAGCTTGAGAGGATCTGCAGAGAATAATGGGAGAAACTCCCCAAATACAGGCGCACCAAGCTTGTAACGTCATATCCAGAAAGACTTGAGGCTGTAATCGCTGCCAAAGGTGCTTCAAAAGTACTGAGTAAAGGATCTGAAAACATATGTACATTTTTATTTCAGTTATTTTTTAATACATTTTCAAAAATGTCTAAAAACCCGTTTTTGCTTTGTCATTATGGGGTGTGTAGATTGATGAGGGGAAACTGTTTCAGAATAACACGAACGTAACAAACAGTTAAGGGGTCTGAATAGTTTCCGAATGCACCTTACGTACAAAAGATCAGAATAAAATACCAAAACAAACACAAAATAGCTGCTATCCACTGCAGCGCCATCTTTACTCATGCATAACTGTATTGATTAGGGCTGTGAGAGTCATGGATCTTTGAATGTTCACCCCGGTCACCGTAATAAGCATTCGATTAGCAAAGAAAAACTCCTCTGCTGACTGCATGTGCTGTCATTGAAATAGAATGGGCGTCCCCATTAAAATCAATGACGGCATAATGGGTGGACTGGCGGAAATTGAGAGTGTACCTATAACAGGGTTACCAGATAACTCTAAAATTTCCTGTCCAATAACCCCTTAAAACCCATCCACAAAGCCTGAAAAAAAATGTAGCACAGCAAGAGAGGAGTTGCCACATGATAGAGAAGAATGTAGCGAGCTAGTGCTGTTAGTTCATTGTACAACTCCGATCGATTGCTGGTCACAATGCATTTTTTTGCATTTTGCATTTTCTTTTTTGCAAAAGGTGGGTAAACTGTTAGCGTTTGAATTTGAATGTTTGTGCTTTTCTTACAACTAATTTCTGTGTTCATGCAAGAGGCTGACTGTACAATTCCTCACTGTCAGTAGCTGCAATTTGGCAGTACGCCCAGACCTTGTTTTGAAAACGAACAAAAGATATCTCAGTTTCAACGTCTCAGCTTAGAGAGAAGAAGCCTCGTGAGGTATTGGTCTGTCACATGAATGAAACAAAACAGTAATATTTCACTAATTATGCTAAATCACGCAAATATAACTTGTCTGTATATAGCTGTATATAAGACAACTACTGGGACTGCCCAGGGAGAGTTCCTGATTGACATGTGTACTATGGTGAATTGAGTTGGTTGGAATCTCTCCCAACGCACTGACAATAAACAATGATTAATTTAAGATTGACTTAGAGTGTCCCTATGTAAGAACCTCCACTACACCATTGCTTGTCAAGAATTTCCCACGTTCTACCACTGCTCTCCTCTCACTCACTCAGCTACGCTCTCTCAACAAACACACACACACGCCCCTCCCTTATCAGTGGGATTAGTGAAATTAATAGTTTTTTTTTTTGCCATGGTGGCCGCAGTGATATTTAGAAGTATCCCAATACCCTGCAACCAATACAATTTCACACGTGGCATTATTTTCAAAGTAGCCACATTTTGCAGGAAAACCACAGACATGTCAAAGCCCATTGTATGTGTGCTTCTGCTATATTGGGGGGGACCGGGGAGGAGGGGGGCTCGTTTGCTTGTTTCAGCAAGGAGCAAACAATTTTAATCACATTGTTGAGAGTCCACGTTCGGGCAGAAACGGACTCAACCCGCATGAATGACAGGCCGTCCCGCCTTCAGTCAGCTGTTTGTACCACACCAAAAAAATAAAATACTACTTTTTGGGGAAAACTTTTCACCAGCTATTTTATTTTCATGGTCTTCATCCAAACTATCGGTTACCCAGTTATACGGTAATTGTGCCACCCCTAGCATTGATACCAAATGTCCTCTTCTTAGACCCATTCCCCTTCAGTTGAGTCACCCTCACTTTTCTTGTAAGGAAAGGTGCCCATCCGTGGCAGAGGGACAAGCAGTCTAGCGAGGTGTACATGGACCTTGGAATAATTAGTCATCCTCTGAAGAATAGTCTAATCAGCTATCAGCAACAGAAGTAAGACAATTGCACAAGGAGAGTTAAGCTAGGCCAGGCCTATATCATGTTTATCTGTTTATCTACAGTGAGCATTCACAATTTGGGCTCATAATAAAGAACTGCAGCAGGTCATCTGATGCAGTCCTCTATCAAACCTCTTCTTGGTCAAATAGCCCTTACACAGCCTGGAGGTGTGTTGGGCCATTGTCCTGTCAAAAAACAAATGATAGTAGACCTATGTGCAAACCAGATGGGAAGGTGTATCAGATAGTGTAGCAGAATGCGGTGGTAGCCATGCTGGTTGAGTATGCCGTGAATTCAAAATAAATCACTGGCAGTTTCACCACCAATGCACCACCACACCATCAGACCTCCTCAAATGTGTTTATTTAACTGGTCAAGTCAGTTAAGAATAAATTTGAATTTACAATGATGGCCTACTCGGTACTGCAGTGACGCCTCTTGCACTGAGATGCAGTGTCATAGACTACTGCGCCACTCGGGAGCCCAAAATGCTTCACAGTGGGAACTACACATGCAGAGATCATCTGTTCACCTACTCTACGTCTCACAAAAAAAAACATGGCGGTTGGAACCAAAAACCTCAATTTTGTACTCAGACCAAAGGACAGAATTCCACCGGTCAAAATGTCCATTGCTCGGGTTTCTTGGCCCAAACAAGTCTCTTATTATTGGTGTCCTTTAGTAGTCGTTTCTTCACAGCAATTCAACCATGAAGGTTTGATTCACACAGTCTCCTCTGAACAGCTGATGTTGAGATGTGTGTTACTTCAACTCTGAAGCATTTATTTGGGCTGAAATGTCTGAGGATGGTAACTAATGAACTTATCCTCTTATCCTTATCCTCTAAAAAGAGTCTTCCTTTCCTCATGAGAGCCAATTTCATCATAGCACTGATGGTTTTTGCAACTGCACTTTCAAAGTTCTTGAAATGTTCCACATTGACTGTCCTTCATGTCTTAAAGTAATGATGGACTTTCGTTTCTCTTTGCTGTATTTGAGCTGTGGTTGCCCTAATATGAACTTTGTATTTGACCAAATAGGGCCGTCTTCTGTATACCAACACCACCTTGTCACAACCCAACTGATTGTCTCAAATGCATTAAGGAAAGAAATTCCACAAATTAACAACCACACCTGTTAATTGAAAAGCATTCCTGGTGACAACATCATGAAGCTGGTTGAGAGAATGCCAAGAGTGTGAAAAGCTGTCAAGGCAAAGGGTGGCTACTTTGAAGAATCTCAAATATATTTTGATTTGTTTAACACTATTGTGGTTACTAAATGTGTTATTTCATAGTTAGTGGGTCTTCACCATTATTCTAAAATGTAGAAAATAGTAAATATAAAAGACAAAAACTGGAATGAGTAGGTGTGTCCAAACTTTTGACTGGTACTGTGGGTCCTGACCATTCAGATGCTGTGCTGACAAGTACAACGTAGTTGTTAAAGTTTAGATATGTTCCTGAAGGGAGATTGAATCTTGGTGCAATGTCCATAGGTTGTCCTGCTTTTAGGATTGGCAGTTACTAGGATAGTTAGCAAGCTAGCTGGATAGGTAACGTCCTTATTTCACTAACACAAAGTGAATATAATGACATTTTCGTAAAATACGTGTCATGTGAAACTAACTAGCTAGCTGCAATATTAATTTGTTGACATTATAGCAAAGATATTTATAACTAAACCCTGTCTGAGATGACAGCTTGAAAGCTAGCTAACTACTATAGTCAAACCAGTAAATAGAGCTTAACGTGACTTACTTCCACCTAATTTGGGAATCCTTCCAATTTTGTTTGTTATTTCTGCTGTCAGGGTTCCAAAGTCCTGTTCGTAGGCTTCAAAGTCTGAAGACATTTTGAAGTTTGAGTGTGAAAGAGGTGTCTACTTGGCTGAAAGTTAGCTGAAGATGAAGCAAAACAACGCTTTCTGCGAATGCGAGCCGTCACTTCCGTGTTGGGTTACAACACATTTTACCCGGTAAGAAAACAGCAACTGTTAATTAATTGGTTCTTCCAATGTGAACTGTCGAAACTTTCACTCTGCGGGGATAGAAAAAAAACATAATCGTATTTAGAAATTAAAGACATCGTATTAGCTACAGTTTATGAATTAAACATTTATTTACAGCTTTATCACATTGAAATAGAAAACATTTGTTTTTAAGAGGACATAGCACATTTTTAAAGAATAAAGAATGTTGCTACAATTTTAAATAGACATACACATTTATAATCTTTACTAATCCCACATTTTGTTTAAAAAATATAAAAAATTACACATCATCCATACCTACCCAAATAATGTCCTATTCCAATAAGCAACACCAGAGGGAGCTGTGCGTCTTGTGAAATACCACGTCCCCTCAATTTTCCAACGTCATCTCTCTGCGACTTGTATCTGTAACCACCACGAACGATGTAAAGTTGCCTTTTTAAGCTACTTCAATAATTTATTTAACGAATATATATTATGTTGTTGTTATAGGGAACACAGTTTGACTCGAGTGTATATTTCACCTATCTGTGTTGAATTAGCTAAATAGAATGTAGCTAGCTAAAACTAACTGTATGGGCAGGTCAGCATTGAAAAACACGTCTTGAGATAAGAAGACATCAAATTAGTGTAAATTAGTTGGCTAACATTTTTTGGTAAACTTTCCAATTGTCGATTTAGTAAAATACGCTAGACAGGGTGGGATCTTTTTGTGTCGGTAAAATTAATTATGCGACAAATGTAGGGGACACGCTTTTATGCGCAAATATTGATGTAATAACTTTTATATCGAAGTAAACTTGTATCTCGATGACATGCTGTGCGGTCCTCCCACGGCATTAGTTTTTTTTCTGCCGGGGGAGATTATGTGCATTAGCACAAATAACCACATCTGTAATTTAATTCCCGTCCGAATTGACAATGTCAGTCATTTTAGAGGCAAGTGTGCTGTTTCGCTCACAGCTGCATGCTTGGGCATTTAGGATTTATTCTACTACGGATCGCTAAAATAATGATTATGATTACACTTCCTCAATTCAAATATTATGGCGACACCATACCAAAGATGGTTAAAATTTTTGGGAGCCAAGATCGAGTTGTCAATGTAGCTTGGACATCTTCAGGCATAAAATAAACACATCCAGTCCGCCGTTATAACGGTCCATTTTATTTAGGAAAGAAGAATTGTTACAGGGGGGTAGTTTGGGAGAAGAAAAAAAACGAATTTCGTCCAAATCACCTCACAAAATATGGATATTCTGGGGTAATAATTACATAACCAACTTTCTCTCTGTAGGTTTTATTGATGCTCCTTGAAAATAAATATTGAGGATCTTGTTCTGGTGACATGCTCATCCTTTCTTGGCTGCTGTTGACAAATAATCGTATCATGTAGGCCAGGGATCTCCAACCCGGTTCCTGGAGAGAGCTAACCTGTAAGTTTTCGCTCCAACCCCATTTGTAACTCACCTGTTATGTAATCTGAAGCCTGCATGCTTTCTCTGACTAGATGTAGTGGGAGGACCACACAGCATGTCATCTCGTGACTTCAAGTTTACTTCGATGTGATGGTTATATCAATATTTGTGCATAAAAGCGTTTCCACCTACATTTCTCACATAATTCAATTTACCAACACAAAAAGAGCCCACTTGTATAGCGTATTTTGTTTTGTCGACATTTGGAAAGTTTACTGAAATCAGTTTCCATTAGGCCTGTCTTGACATTTTTTATCCAATGTACTTCACTCACATAAAAAGGTTGGATGTAAGCCTGGTTAGTGTTTCGTGACACATCATTATTCTACTATCAATCTACAGGGCGCTTTCTCCATTCCAGAGAAAGGAGCATATGAAAGACGAGGCCAAAGAGAGAGTGAAGGGAGAAATAGGGTCCCACAAAGGAAGAGGCTGTCCGGGGCAGGGAGAAGGAGAAGGGACGCAAAGGACGTAGCTCCACTGGGAGCAGCAGGTTAGACGCAATTTGAGTGACCGCTCCTTTCCCATCACTCAGCCACAACACACCTCTGCTGAATCAGACCACTTATCTCAGCAGTCACTGCTTTCTGATCTGTCCCCCCCTCTCCCTGTCAGAACGTAACTCTGGCTCCAGTTCTTCCAGTGGCTCCAGTTCCTCCTCTGCCTCTAGCTGCTCCAGGTCTTCCAGCTCCGGATCCTCCAGCTCCTCAGGGTCACCCAACCTCATTCGCCGCCACAACAACAACCACCAATGATCACAGTCCAAGTATGTGTGACCTGTAATGCAGTGGTCCAGCCCTTAGTTAAAGTCTGTGCAGGCTAAATACTTTCAATTCACCTAATGGTTTAACATTCAAGAACATCATTAGTTGAATTCAGTATGTTAGTGCTGGGCTGTCAAAAAAACCTGCAAACTCCATAACTCTGCAGGACCAGGGGTCAGTGTACACTCCGGAAAAAACAAATCCAGAGACTGAAGGAGAGGGATCGTTGAGCTTGGAGGTGTGACCTTTTTTGGGGAGTGGAGGAATAAAGAGTAAGAGCTCTTCCATTTGTCCTGTAGATCCAAGGAGAGGCGTAGGAGGAGCCCCAGCCCCTGACCCACCAAGGTGTACCTGGGCCGACCTCACCAGAAACGTAATCAAGGTGAGTAAAGATGACTGCTCAGTCTCCATGTGTATGTGCACATCAATGGGATTCAATATAGCCTATTTGAATGCATTTTTAGTGTCACACTGCAGACTGTGTGTTGAAGGCATTGGAGGTTTCTGGGCGTAGGGAGCAATATCTCTAGAGGTTGGGTTTTGACTAAAGTCTCTTCTCTTTTCAGGGACACATCCAGGAGATCTTTGGCACATATCGCAAGATCAAAATGATTGACATGCCTGTGGACAGGCTCCACCCACACCTGTTGAAAGGTTACACCTACATGGAGTTTGAGATGGTCGTTGAAGCAGAGAAGGGTCTCAAACACATGGATGGAGGTTGGTGGAGACCAATGGTTCTGAATCTACATGCAGTTAGCATCTATAGTTTGAATGCATTGTAATACTACTCTGTTGGACTCTCTGTCCATAACCAATCCTCAAGAGTTTTTACTTTACTCAAACTATTAGAACATCACCAAAAACAATCTGGTTTCCTCCATACCGTTATTTTTCATCTGTGATGTCTGCAGGTCAGATTGATGGACAGGAGATCATAGCCCCCTCCCCCCTCACAGGATGCCTCCACAATGTGGCGACGCACCCCATCCCGCATAAGGAGAAGGTCAGTCTCCAATAGTGTTAATGTCTTTGCGTGTGTGGAGTTCTGTCAGTCACTAATGAGGTTTCACAGTACATTTCTGTAAATACATACAGTACCAGTCAAAAGTTCACACCTACTCATTAAAGGGTTCTTTATTTTTACTAATTTCTACATTGTAGAATAATAGTGAAGACATTAAAACTATGAAATAACACACATGGAAACATGTAGTAACCAAAGAAAATTTGTTAAACAAATCAGAATATATTTTAGATCCTTCAAAGTAGCCACCCTTTGGCTTGATGACAGCTTTAAACACTCTTGGCATTCTCTCAAACAGCTTCAACTGGAATGCTTTTCCAACAGTCTTGAAGGAGTTCCCACATTTGCTGAACACTTGTTAGCTGCTTTTCCTTCACTCTGCGGTCCAACTCATCCCAAACCATCTCAATTGGGTTGAGGTCGAGTGATTGTGGAGGCCAGGTCATCTGATGCAGCACTCATCACTCTCCTTCTTGGTCAAATAGCCCTTACATAGCCTGGAGGTGTGTTGGGTCAATGTCCTGTTGAAAAACAAATTATAGTCCCACTATGTGCAAACCAGATAGGATGGCGTATCGCTGCACAATTCTAAATAAATCAGACCGTGTCACCAGCAAAGCACCTCTTCCATGCTTCACGGTAGGAACTACACATGCAGAGATCATTCGTTCACTTACTCTACGTCTCACAATTACACGGAGGTTGGAACCAAAAACTCAGCAAACCAAAGGACAGATTTCCACCGGTCTAATGTCCATTGCTTGTGTTTCTTGGTCTCTTCTTATTGGTGTCCATTAGTAGTGGTTTCTTTGCAGCAATTCAACCATGAAGGCCTGATTCACGTAGTCTCTGAACAGTTGATGTTGAGATGTTTGTTACTTGAACTCTGAAGCATTTATTTGGGCTGCAATTTCTGAGGCTGGTAACTCTAATGAACTTATTCTGTGCAGCAGAGGTAACTCTGGGTCTTCCTTTCCTGTGGTGGTCCTCATGAGAGCCAGTTTCATCATAGCGCTTGATGGTTTTTGCGACTGCACTTGAAGAAACTTACAAAGTTCTTGAAATGTTCCACATTGACTGACCTTCATGTCTTAAAAGTAATGATGGACTGTCATTTCTCTTTGCTTATTTGAGCTGTTCTTGCCATAATATGGTATTGAGTCTTTTACCAAGTAGGGCTATATTCTGTATACCATCCCTACCTTGTCACAACAACTGATTAACTTTTAACAAGGCCCACATGTTAATTGAAATAAATTCTAAGGGTGACTACCTCATGCTGGTTAAGAGAATCCAAAGACTGCAAAGCTGTCATCATGGCAAAGGGTGGCTACTTTGAAGGATCTAAAATATATTCTGATTTGTTTGTACACATTTTACCCCTATTTACTATTGTAAGAAAATACGGAGTCTTATGGCTTATATCTGTATCCTGTAATTAGATTGATATTCTTTCTAGATATTTTTTCTCTTGTGCATCCTTGATTACAGAATGAATGGCAGTTGACCATGTATCCCCTCAAGTGTAAAGATAAAGACCATTTGTCATTCCCCTGCCTGGTTGCAGACGCCACAGCTCACGCGCCAGCTCGAACTCCTCCAGGTAGAGCTGCCTGGAACCCCTGACCTCACAGCTCCCCTCCTCCCTCATTTTTCATTTCTTCACTGGAAAAGTTTGTATCTAAAGTTCTACCCAGCTTCCTATCAGTGTGTCCTTCCCTCTAATGATCACTGACCTCACAGGAAAAAAACATGACTATTGAGACAGCCTTTCTCTCACCATAGTATATTTTTATTGGTCTGTAAGCATAATAATAGTTGCTAGGATACATCTGAGGCAAGCTAGCACTGTCAAGAGGAGTGAAATGACCCCCGACCCTCCTCTCAAGCCATTGTGATTTATCCTAAAGAGCTAAATGGTGGTTGACAGAATTCAAAATTTTGTGGAACTTTTATGGTTTTGTACATTGAGTGTTTGTTTTCATATGCGACTATTAAAACGGTTTTTAGTTTGAGGCCAGCTTGACATGTGCGGCCTGATTTTTATTTGTCTTGACAATAAAACGAATGAGTCTCGGAAACAATTTATGACTGGGTTTCCGTCAGACTCATTCACACCACCATACTACAACATTCCATAGTACTTTGAGTGGTTAGTAAGGCCCTTTGATGAAACGTAGTAAAGCATGTATTCAAACGTTTCCTTACTCATAATGCATACTTATTCATAATGCGTGGGCTTGCTAGACTGGGGGATGATCTTTTGTGTACCGTGTGGACACAAGTTTGAAACATACCACTTTGAGAACTGAGAAGCCACCTCGAATCATTTGTCAAGATTCCAAACGCAAAACAAAGCATGGTTCATTTACCAAAAAATATTTATATACACACACACACACAACACTTGAAACACTGCCCCCAATATATTACATTGTAATTTTATATAAAAGACGTGGACGAGAGAAGCTATCGTCGTGTCTAATATCACTCAAGCATGACAGCATCGATCTGTGTAGGAAGGAAAGTTTATGGTTTAGCCTCCTTGTTCTCCTGGCTGGGTTTGTCCATCAGGTCTTTGAACCCTAGCTTCTCCAGAGGTTCCTTGGCCATCAGCTGACTTAAATAGCAGAGAATAGTTTCACATTGGTGATCAGAGAAGTCAAATTCTAGTCAATGGTGTGTGTGTATACCTAGTCATCTCATTCTCAACAGGAAAGAAGTAGCAGCTAAAAGAACAGTCAATACTCACTTATCCATCCGGCATTCAAGGTAGTCTTTGGACTGTACTCGACACAAGGAGTTATCATAGCTGTTGTCTTTCAAGCACTTCATGAATTTCTCTTTGAATGCTTTACACTCTCCTGCAATGACAAACAGCAGATGCAATGGTGCATTGCCTTTCAATCACTAAACAACTACAGGGGAAAGCTAAAGCAGTTTAACTGTCATTCATTGCCGTATGCCTGTCATTTCACAGATCGCATACATCGGAGGTCAAACATCTCTTTCCTATACAGCTGGAAACTACAGGGGCTTGGCACGTCACAGCTATTGCTGGAACTAACGAGTCAGTTACTCAACAAGGAGTGGTTTATTTTTCTTACCGAAATGATCCAGAGGGAAGGATCCTTTGTCTGGAGCACGGGGCCGAAAAGACTTACTGCTAAAGTTCATTGCGGTCGACATGATTGATTTTTGTAAGAGACGTATCAAAAATAAAAACAAGACCTTCGCGATTATTTCAAGCAATAGCGCAGTTCAGTCGCAGCACAGTTATGACGTAGACACACGTTCTGAGCTCGACATGAATAATCAACCCATAGATAACATCGATTACGTTTTCGACCATGGAGATCCTACTCAATTACTTGAGGGGCTAAGTCATAAACCTTCAAAGTTCCAGAATGGTGGGAAATTCCAGCCATATTGGTCAGGTGTGTTCGTAAATTTAATATTGAGTGTTCAAGTATGTTCTGGGCATTTGTAAAATCGGAGCATTTTCACATTGGCCATTTGTAAATTCAGCGAGTTTCACTCTCAGAGCACACACTGGAATCTGACTGAGAAGTATGGTTGATCCAAGTTCTGACCTCACAATGTCAGTCAAGCACCCAAGCAAACTTGCTAGCTACTTCCAGGCACAAATGAGAGAACACCTCACTCTGACCATTTTACTCGCCCTTGCAGAGCTGGTTAGGCAGTTTGTTATCCAGATCGTAGGTGACTGTAACTGTGCTGCTAGCAACAATTTAATTATGTTTTTATTATGTTATCAACACGGGTGTTGAACATTCGTAAATTCTTCAGATATTCTGCGCTCTGGCACACTTGACGAGAGTGCTCTGAAAACGGAGAAGATGGCCAGAGTGAATTTACGAACGCACCCCAAACAAGTCTAATTGGAATGAATGGCAGTAAAGGAGTTCAGAGCACACACTGGACGCTCTGGCTGATGAGTTAGGGTTGATCCAAGCGTTCTGACCAACGGCAGTCAAGCACCCAAGATAACTTATCTAAGCACCTTAAGATATCTTTCTAACTACTTCCAGATACAAATGAGATAATACCTCACTGACCATTTTACTTGACCTAGCAGAGTTGGTTATGCTGTTTTCATGTTATCCAGAGAGTTGGTAACTGGAACTGTGTTGCTGGCAACAATTTAATGACGCCTTTTTTGAGACGTTTACTTGCACCGGCCATATTCAACTGGTGCTGATCATTTGTAAATTCATCAGTCATTCTTCACTCTGGCACACGCAGATGAAAGTTCTCTGAAATCGGAGGAGATAGCCAGAGTGATTTACGAACGCACCCAATTTCTTATCACAGCACTGGCAAACCATGGTTGACCCCTCCCTGACCAAAATGGCTGCCCCTTAGCCCATAATAAGAGTGTTAAATACCTTCTAGTATTCCAATTTCTAAATCGATGTTTTCGACAATCTACTAACTTTTAAAGGGACAGAAGAAAGTGGAAGTAAAGGCAACTACAAATACATAATATTTGCCAGTGAAATGTATGGACAGTGCACATTTTGTACAAAATAAAATAGTCCTTATCAAAACTTTCACAATATGTTGGCTGTCAGTGTCAGAAAGAAAGAATTAGGCTACACAGGTAGTAAAGAAAACATGTAATGATCATCATACCACTGGAGGTCTCACTGCGACTGCAGACACATGAGTTGGAGGAGAATGAGGGGATGACAGACTTCAGATAATGCAGTCAGCAAGACTTCGTAATAGAGCTGTAGTTTACAAGATAGAGACTTGTCAAACCTTCAAATCATCTCATCCAAGCGGATTTCTAATAGGCTTTTCATTTGCTTTTTTTGTTCAAAACCAGGAGCATTTTTTGTTCAGTATTTCGAGTAGCCTACAAGGTCACAATTGCATTTTTGCTTTATCCCAGTGAACGTGCTTTGTATTGAAGTCTTTCGGATTGGGTGGAGATCAAACGACGATGGAGTCGGAGAGGAATAAACGACTCTTGCAAGATGTCCTGGCCAGACCTGGAAACGATGTATGTGCAGACTGCGGCAATGCAGGTAGGAACGGTTGATAAAACGGTTGATAAAATAGAAGCGCCAAATCGTTTATGGTCCCTAATCATGCATGTGTGCGACGCGCGTGTCATAGCCTAGTGTAGAATGCACCTGCCAGTTAACCTTAAATAGCCTATACTGTTTTATTTAGTTGTTGTTGTGACAGCTTGTCAGTCAGTGCTATCCCTATCTGCGATTCAACCAAGAATTGCCTTGTTCATTGTTCTGGAATGTCAAAATACAATTATTGGTTAAATCGGAGGCCCTATCTAATGAATGTCTCTATTTTATGCAATGTCATTATTTCTAGTGCACTTTAAAGTCAATAGTTGTGGAAACAGGAAATAATGTGAATTGCGTTTGTGAGACACACCTTATAGCCAGTGCTAAAGCATTGGCAGCCAGCGCCTACTGAGGAGCATTGCTGGATTATGGGACCTTGTAGGGTATAGGGGAAACTGCCAAATGTATTGAGACATGCAGACAACAAAACAACAACAAAAACATTCATATACTTTCCTGAGTACCTTCCATAATGTATGCTATTGTCTGTCACTCGAACCTACACTGTCATTCTGACAGACAAGAACATGAGTGGTTAAACCAGTGGCGTCAGGCAAAACTCCAAAATTATACTTGGAGAAAAATACATGTAAAAATGAGCCCAGCCACTGCTCAACCTCATCATAAATTGACTGATTTACTTGTGGAATGGCGCGTACCTGTACAGTGCAACATGAAATATATGCATAATAAACGCTATCAATTCACAAGCCCAACTTAAAATGCCGACATCAATGTGAAAGTAACCAGTGCATAAAACAGCTGACCGCGAATGCAAACTATGCCATACAAATCATACACATGCATTGAAATGAAAAGTCATAGGCCTACATCGAAGGACATACTTATGCCTACAATCAACAAGAACGCATGAAGACAAACCACCCACATGGCAAAAACTGGTTGAATCAACGTTGTGGCTACGTAATTTGAACCAAAAAAATACGGATGTGATGACGTAATTTGCAAAAAGTAATCAATGTCATGGAATGTTATATTTCTTTCACCCTAGTCTTAACCTAAACCCAATGACAGGGTGACGTTTTGGGTTGACTTCACATTGAATTCATGTTAGTTGACAACTCAACCAAATGTAAATCAATACTAGATGTTGAATTGACTTCTGTGCCAGGTGGGAAACTCCACCAAAGAACGACCAAAATCACGAAATACAAAAGGAAAATCTAAACATGTCTTTTTAAGGGAGCAAAGGTCACTTTACTAGAATAAAATACACACATAAATAGATACATGAATAAATAAAAATCACATAAATAGCTAAATAAACACACATAAAACAAATACATTGATTAATAATTGCACACATACATAGATACATAATTTAAATAATGAATCCCACTTTATTTCATTTCATTCATTGATATTATTTCTGCATTTACTTTTATATTTATTCCTCCAGTATGACAATGAGGGGGTGTCAAGCAAACATATATGGGTGATATTGATTGGTTGATCAATACCACTGCATGTTGATCTATTATATTTGTCACTTTTTTGGGGGTTGGAAATATATCATATGCTGCTGTTCCGCACACGCACCATAAAAACACTCAAAAAGAACAAATGGAACATTGCCCTTGCTTGACATAGAAACATGTGAACAGTTTTGGAACACTGAGCTATTGACTACCTGCCTGCACCAGGTTGCTGTGTTAGGAGTGGGTCGCTTTTGACAGTAAGGCAAAGGACTACAGCTATATAGCTTTGAACCTAGAGGACGACCAAGAGACGGGAGTAGGCAAGAAGGAATCGACCGGGATGGGCGAGAGGAATGTCAAGTTTGGCCAGAAAAGCATGGTAAGATAACATTACCATAAACTAGTATCAAGCTAGCTTGGCTATAACTGATTAACTCGAGTTGGTTAGCTAACGTTAGCTGGGTTTTACAGCCTGACAGCCTACACTTAGCTAGCTAGCTAGCTAGCGAACTAACTGTAAGTATCATAAACCATTATCTAGCTATGGTAGATAACATATTTGTCAGATATAAAGCAAGCAGGATCGTGGCATGTCAAAAGCAAAGCATGGTTGGCTCGCTCACATGAACTATATCACTTATTAAGCAATACTTAATTCATAAGCTAGCAGCTAGCTAACTACAGTGAGTCAAATGAGGAGCATGATGGAATAAATCACCTATGTGAAGCAAGCCACAATACGGATGAGCCACAATAATTGAATTTGCTGTTCCCCATAGTAATTGTTAGTGAGATGAGATATTGTGCCATAATATAAATAATATTTTATCTAGCTATAAATTCACATGTATGCCATGTAATTTGTCATAGCTGTTATCACAAAATGGCATGCATGCTTTTAATCAGATATGGTCATTTATTCATGTGAAATAGGCAAAGTCAGGGGCGCAACTTTGGTTTTAGAAGTGGGGAGACATCAATTTTTTTATCCAGTCAGATAAACACTTGAAACAGCCTACACGACCGCTCGGAGGAGTCATGGTCCTCAAGCACACTGTTGCCTTGTTTTGTATCACATTCCAATGATAAAACTGGAGGGCACAAAAATTCAATTTCAGATTGTCCCCCCGTCCCCAGTGAAAGTTGCGCCCCTGAGCAAAGTGACAAATGTATTGTGAAAAAAAGGTACCATTTTCTTTTGTTAATCTCTGAAGGTTTATCATCTACTTCTGGCGCCGACAGAGATTGCCGCCTCGCTTCGCGTTCCTAGGAAACTATGCAGTTTTTTGTTTTTTTACGTGTTATTTCTTGCATTAGTACCCCAGGTCATCTTCGGTTTCATTACATACAGTCGAGAAGAACTACTGAATATAAGAGCAGCGTCAACTCACCATCAGTACGACCAAGAATATGACTTTCGCGAAGCGGATCCTGCGTTCTGCCTTTCACCCAGGACAATGGAATGGATCCCAGCCGGCGACCCAAAAAAACGACTTCGTAAAAGAAGGAAACGAAGCGGTCTTCTGGTCAGACTCCGGAGACGGGCACATCGTGCATCACTCCCCAGTATACTTCTCGCCAATGTCCAGTCTCTTGACAACAAGGTTGATGAAATCCGAGCAAGGGTAGCATTCCAGAGGGACATCAGTGACTAACGTTCTTTGCTTCACGGAAACATGGCTCACTGGAGAGACGCTATCGGAGTCGGTGCAACCAGCTGGTTTCTCCACGCGTCGCGCCGACAGAAACAAACATCTTTCTGGTAAGAAGAGGGGCGGGGGCGTATGCCTTATGGCTAACGAGACGTGGTGTGGCCACAACAATATACAGGACCTCAAGTCCTTCTGTTCACATGATTTAGAATTCCTCACAATCAAATGTCGACCGCATTATCGACCAAGGGAATTCTCTTCGATTATAATCACAGCCGTATATATTCCCCCCCCAAGCAGACACATCGATGGCTCTGAAGGAACTTTATTTGACTCTTTGCAAACTGGAATCCACACATCCTGAGGCTGCATTCATTGTAGCTGGGGATTTTAACAAGGCTAATCTGAAAACAAGACTCCCTAAATTGTATCAGCATATCGATTGCGCAACCAGGGCTGGCAAAACCTTGGATCATTGCTATTCCAACTTCCACAACGCATATAAGGCCCTGCCCCGCCCTCCTTTCTGAAAAGCTGACCACGACTCCATTTTGTTGATCCCTGCCTACAGACAGAAACTAAAACAAGAAGCTCCCACTCTGAGGTCTGTCCAACGCTGGTCCGACCAATCTGATTCCACACTCCAAGACTGCTTCCATCACGTGGACTGGGATATGTTTCGTATTGCATCAGACAACAACATTGACGAATACGCTGATTCGGTGTGCGAGTTCATTAGAACGTGCATTGAAGATGTTGTTCCCATAGCAACGATTAAAACATTCCCAAACCAGAAACCGTGGATTGATGGCAGCATTCGCGTGAAACTGAAAGCACAAACCACTGCTTTTAATCAGGGCAAGGTGACCGGAAACATGACCGAATAGAAACAGTGTAGCTATTCCCTCCGCAAGGCAATCAAACAAGCTAAGCGTCAGTATTTGAATCTCAATTCAACGGCTCAGACACAAGAGGTATGTGGCAGGTCTACAGTCAATCACGGATTACAAAAAGACAACCAGCCCCGTCACGGATCAGGATGTCTTTCTCCCAGGCAGACTAAATAACTTTTTTGCCCGCTTTGAGGACAATACAGTGCCACTGTCACGGCCTGCAACCAAAACATGCGGCCTCTCCTTCACTGCAGCCAAGGTGAGTAAAACATTTAAACGTGTTAACCCTCGCAAGGCTGCAGGCCCAGACGGCATCCCCAGCCGCGCCCTCAGAGCATGCGCAGACCAGCTGGCCGGTGTGTTTACGGACATATTCAATCAATCCCTATCCCAGTCTGCTGTTCCCACATGCTTCAAGAGGGCCACCATTGTTTCTGTTCCCAAGAAAGCTAAGGTAACTGAGCTAAACGACTACCGCCCCGTAGCACTCACTTCCGTCATCATGAAGTGCTTTGAGAGACTAGTCAAGGACCATATCACCTCCACCCTACCTGACACCCTAGACCCACTCCAATTTGCTTACCGCCCAAATAGGTCCACAGACGATGCAATCTCAACCACACTGCACACTGCCCTAACCCATCTGGAAAAGAGGAATACCTATGTGAGAATGCTGTTCATCGACTACAGCTCGGCATTTAACACCATAGTACCCTTCAAGCTCGTCATCAAGCTCGAGACCCTGGGTCTCGACCCCGCCCTGTGCAACTGGGTACTGGACTTCCTGACGGGCCGCCCCAAAGGTGGTGAGGGTAGGCAACAACATCTCCACCCCGCTGATCCTCAACACTGGGGCCCCACAAGGGTGCGTTCTGAGCCCTCTCCTGTACTCCCTGTTCACCCACGACTGCGTGGCCACGCACGCCTCCAACTCAATCATCAAGTTTGCGGACGACACAACAGTGGTAGGCTTGATTACCAACAACGACGAGACGGCCTACGGGGAGGAGGTGAGGGCCCTCGGAGTATGGTGTCAGGAAAATAACCTCACACTCAACGTCAACAAAACTAAGGAGATGATTGTGGACTTCAGGAAACAGCAGAGGGAACACCCCCCTATCCACATCGATGGGACAGTAGTGGAGAGGGTAGCAAGTTTTAAGTTCCTCGGCATACACATCACAGACAAACTGAATTGATCCACCCACACAGACACCATCGTGAAGAAGGCGCAGCAGCGCCTCTTCAACCTCAGGAGGCTGAAGAAATTTGGCTTGTCACCAAAAGCAATCACAAACTTCTACAGATGCACAATCGAGAGCATCCTGGCGGGCTGTATCACCGCCCGGTACCGCAACTGCTCCGCCCACAACCGTAAGGCTCTCCAGAGGGTAGTGAGGTCTGCACAACGCATCACCGGGGGCAAACTACCTGCCCTCCAGGACACCTACACCACCCGATGTTACAGGAAGGCCATAAAGATCATCAAGGACAACAACCACCCGAGCCACTGCCTGTTCACCCCGCTATCATCCAGAAGGCAAGGTCGGTACAGGTGCATCAAAGCTGGGACCGAGAGACTGAAAAACAGCTTCTATCTCAAGGCCATCAGACCACTAACATTGAGTGGCTGCTGCCAACACACTGACTCAACTCCAGCCACTTTAATAATGGGAATTGATGGGAAATGATGTAAAATATATCACAAGCCACTTTAAACAATGCTACCTAATATAATGTTTACATACCCTACATTATTCATCTCATATGTATACGTATATACTGTACTCTATATCATCTACTGCATCTTTATGTAATACATGTATCACTAGCCACTTTAACTATGCCACTTTGTTTACATACTCATCTCATATGTATATACTGTACTCGATACCATCTACTGTATCTTGTCTATGCCGCTCTGTACCATCACTCATTCATATATCTTTATGTACATATTCTTTATCCCCCTACACTTGTGTGTATAAGACAGTAGTTTTGGAATTGTTAACTAGATTATTTGTTGGTTATTACTGCATTGTCGGAACTAGAAGCACAAGCATTTCGCTACACTCGCATTAACATCTGCTAACCATGTGTATGTGACAAATTTTTTTTGATTTGATCTGATTTCTTCGTGCCTGAGCAGGAGACTCTGGGCCAATGGGAGATCAGGGGTGAGGGCTCTCTCTTTCTAGCACTCACTTCATCCATTGAGCTCTCTCCAGGTGATACAGAAACAGAATGGACTAAGGCCTTCTGACCAACAACCTCTCCAGAGCACAGAGAAGCTAAACTAAACTCATAATAGTATACATGATGCGCTATGTAATCCTCCTTCGCTGTGGCAGTCTGCCTGTGTGATGACATAGCATATTATCCAAAGCCACTGGTTGGATTTTGATTTTTTGTACTCACGCCAGAACTCATGCTCTCTCCTCCCTGTCTCCCAGACGTTTATCAAAACTAACATGTGTCCATCCCCCTATCCCCAGGTGAGTCTGCTGGGCTATGGAACTCTAGAGCAGCACATCAAAAGACCTGCCACCCTGTTGTCAGCTATGTGAAGGATGCAACTATCAAGGCTTTCAAAGGCCACATTTTGGGGGATGAGCAAATGCAATAAAGTTTTGTATAAACTCATACATTTTGTTACATTATAATACAAATACCTTTCCATAGAATGTTTGTCATTAACTTTTACTACTTCCTGTGGTAACAAACACAACACTTGGAGCTTACGATTCAAAATGTCTAAAGTGAATGCTAAATAGATTTGTATTAATGCATATTAGACATAACACAGGTGTTTCACCTAAAGTATACTGTATATCTCAGACAAGATTGAAGAATGGGACAAAGTGAAAATAAGTCAATGCTTGTGTCCGTAGCTGTTGGTATGAATCACAGCATGCAGTGTTCTGATAGGTAGATGACAATAAATGCATTATGTTCCTTCCATCACTGTCTCTAGCCTGGTCCAAGACCTGTTTAACCCTACAGAGTAAACTGGCACACATGTCACTTCCTGTTGAATGAGGGAGAGCGCGGTTTGTTGTTTTGAAAGTGTTATTGGAAAGTTTCTTAGTAGCTAGCTAACTTTTTAGTTTGGATCCCACAACGCAGTTGGCATCAGTTGCTGGGACAGGCTAGTCTCCAGTGATCCTGCTGACCAAGGCTGGGTCTGAGGAGCTATTTGGAGTCGCAGCTAGCTAGCTGACTATCAAGCTAGCATGGTTTTCTTGAGGGCTTGAACGCAACCCCCTGATGCAGTTAGCCATTGTGGATGGGACAGCTGTTTGTCTCGGCTTTGTGGCTGTCAAGATCCCTGCTCTTAGTTGTTTTCAATCTTCCCTGTGACCTGCTCTGTCTGGAACTGCAAGGAGTAACAGCGTAACCTATGTTGCTACCTACCATGACAAAGACCAAAGACGGCGGGTGTACCGTTGAGGACAGTAGTGTCTCTGAATCACACGTGAAGGATCTTTTAAACGAACAAAACAAGTTCTACAAGCAGTTGTTACAACAAGAAAATACCTTCAAGTGTGTGATCCAACTACTAAAATAATGGACGACCTCACCAGAGGGGACCTGAAGAACCGTTTGTAGTTCTCCCAAGGTCAGCTCGATGAATCGAAACTCGAAAGATAACAAATCTGTAAGTCATTGAGAGTGGACATTAATTCTGTGTGTGAATCCATGATAACAATGACGGATAAATCTGAATCGAGGGACAATCAAGGCGAAACATGGTTGTGGACAGAATTGCAGAATCTCCACATGAGACCTGGATGGAGTCTGAGGACAAAGTGAGGGAAATGATCTCTGAGAAACAACAATTAATGGAATGCTGAATGTACTGTTTTTTTTATCTAGCTTTGTTTGCTCTTATTATGTCTCTCTAATAAGCTATCCAGGGATGGGCTGAAAATAGCCCACATTAATATGTAGCCTTAGAAATAAGGTTCTTTGAAATCAATAACTTGCTAACGTCAGATATTCATATATTAGCATTTAAAAATAAATAAATTAGATAACTAATTTGATGATAGAGCAGTAGCAATACAAGGGTAACACATCTGTAGAAGAGACAGAAATGCTTATGGGGAGGTGTTGCTGTGATATATACATATACATGTACACACACACAGTTGAAGTCGGAAGTTTACATACACCTTAGCCAAATACATTTAAACTAAGTTTTTCACAATTCCTGAAATTTAATCTGAGTAAAAATTCCCTGTCTTAGGTCAGTTAGGATCACCACTTTATTTTAGGAATGTGAAATGTCAGAATAATAGTAGAATTAATTATTTCTGCTCTTATTCTTTCATCACATTCCCAGTGGGTCAGAAGTTTACATACACTCAATTAGTATTTGGTAGCATTGCCATTAAATTGTTTAACTTGTGTCAAACGTTTCAGGTAGCCTTCCACAAGTTTCCCACAAAAATTGGGGAGGCAGGTAGCCTAGTGGTTAGAGCGTTGAACTAATAACCAAAAGGTTGTAAGTTCAAATCTCTGAGCTGACAAGGTACAAATTCTGCCCCTGAACAGGCAGTTAACCCACTGTTAATAGGCCGTCATTGAAAATAAACATTTGTTTTTAACTGACTTACCTTGTTAAAAAAAAAAACATTTTTAAAGTTGGGTGGATTTTGGCAGAGCTGGTGTAACTGAGTCAGGTTTGTAGGCTTTTTCAGTTCTGCCCACAAATTTTCTATAGGATTGAGGTCAGGGCTTTGATGGCCCCTCGAATACCTAGACTTTTTTGTCCTAAAGCCATTTTGCCACAACTTTGGAAGTATGCTTGTGGTCATTGTCCATTTGGAAGGCCCATTTGCGACCAAGCTTTAACTTCCTGACTGATGTCTTGAGATGTTGCTTCAATATATCCACATAATTTTAATTCCTCATGATGCCATCTATTTTGTGAAGTGCACCAGTCCCTCCTGCAGCAAAGCACCCCCACAACATGATGCTGCCACCCCCGTGCTTCATGTTTTGGATGGTATTCTTCGGCTTGCAAGCTTCCCCTTTTTCCCCCAAACATAACGATGATCATTATGGCCAAACAGAACAGAGGACATTTCTCCAAAAAGTACGATCTTTGTCCCCATGTGCAGTTGCAAACTGTAGTCTACCTTTTTTTTATGGTGGTTTTGGAGCAGTGGCTTCTCCCTTGCTGAGCAGCCTTTCAGGTTATGTCGATATAGGACTCGTTTTACTGTGGATATAGATACTTTTGTACCTGTTTCCTCCAGCATCTTCACAAGGTCCTTGCTGCTGTTCCGGGATTGATTTGCACTTATCGCACCAAAGTACGTTAATCTCTAGGAGACAGAACGCATCTTCTTCCTGAGCGGAACGCGGGCTGCGTGGTCCCATGGTGTTTATACTTGCGTGCTATTGTTTGTACAGATGAACGTGGTACCTTCAGGCATTTGGGAATTGCTCCCAAGGATGACCCAGACTTGTGGAGGTCTACAATTCTTTCTCTGAGGTCTTGGCTTATTTATTTAGATTTTCCCATGATGTCAAGCAAAGAGGAACAGAATTTGAAGGTAGGCCTTGAAATACATCCACAGGTACACCTCCAATTGACTCAAGTAATGTCCTAACCAACTTGCCAAACTATAGTTTGTTAACAAGAAATTTGTGGAGTGGTTAAAAAATGAGATTTAATGACTCCAACCTAAGTATATGTAAACTTCTGACTTCAACTGTATCAATACAATGGCAAGTAAAAGTACGTGAACCCTTTGGAATTACCTGGATTTCTGCATAAATTGGTCATCAAATTTGATCCGGTCTTCATCTAAGTCACAACAACAGACAAACACAGTCTGCTTAAACTAATAACACACAAACAATTAGACGTTGTCATGTTTTTATTGAACACACTATGTAAACATTCACAGTGCAGGGTGGAAAAAGTATGTGAACCCTTGGATTTATAACTTGTTGACCCTCCTTTGGCAGCAATAACCTAAAAAAAACATATTCTGTAGTTGCCGTTGAACAACGGTCAGGAGGAATTTTGGACAACTCTTTACAAAACTGTTTCAGTTCAGCAATATTCTTGGGATTTCTGGTGTGAACCGCTCTCTCATGCGACAGCATTTTAAATCGGGTTTAGGTCAGGACTCTGACTGGGCCGCTCCAGAAGGCTATTTTCTTCTGTTGAACCATTCTTTTGTTGATTTATTTCTGTGTTTTGGGTAGTTGTCTTGTTGCTTCACCCAACTTCTGTTGAGCTTCAATTGGTCGGAGCCTTACATTCTCCTGCAAAATGTCTTGATAAACTTGGGAATTCAGTAAGCTATCCAGGCCCTGAGGCAGCAAAGCAGCCCCAAACCAGGATGCTCCCTCCACCATACTTCACAGTTGGGGTGAGGTTTTGATGTTCAGAGCTTATTTTCTCCACACATTGTGTTGCGTGTTCCTTGCAAACAACTCAACTTTAATTTAATCTGTCCACAGAATATTTTGCCAGTAACGTTGTGGAACATCCAGGTGCTCTTCAGACGTGCAGAATTGTTTATTTTTTGGACAGCTGCGGCTTCTTCCGTGTTGTCCTCCCATGAACACCATTCTTGCTTCGTGTTTTATGTATCATAGACTCGTCAGAGATATTATAGCATGTTCCAGAGATTTCTGGAAGTCTTTAGCTGACACTCTAGGATTCTTCTTAACCTCATTGAGCATTCTGCGCTGTGCTCTTGCAGTCATCTTTCTAGGATGGCCACTCCTAGGGAGAGTGTAGCAACAGTGCTGAACTTTCTCCATTTATAGACCATTTGTCTTACTGTGGACTGATGAACGTCAAGGCTTTTAGATATACTTTTGTAACCCTTTCCAGCTTTATGCAAGTCAACAATTCTTCTGTGATCTCTTTTGTTTGAGGCATGATTCACATCAGGCAATGCTTCTTGAAAATAGAAAACTCAAATGTTGTGTTTTTTTATAGGGTAGTGCAGCTTTAACCAACAGCTCGTCTCATTGATTGGACTCAAGGTTAGGTAACTCCTGACTCCAATTAGCTTTTGGAGAAGTCATTAGCCTAGGGGTTCACATAATTATTCCAACCTACACTGTTGAATGTTTAAATTATGTATTCAATATAGACAAGAAAAATACAATACTTTGTGTTATTAGTTTAAGCACACTGTGTTTGTCTATTGTTGTGACTTTGATGAAGATCAGATCAAATGTGATGACAAATTTATGCAGAAATCCAGCTAATTCCAAAGGGTTCACCTACTTTTTGTTGCCAATGTATATTCAGAGCCATATCCCTGTAATGCTTAGAGAAGATCTTATGTTAATTGTTATTGAAGTGTTGTGGTAGCAGGTTCACTTGGCACATCTATTCTAAAAACCTTTTCTTTTGGGGTGTTGCTGTAGGCCACCAAGTGCTTACAGTCAGTATCTAAATAATGTGTGGGAAATGCTTGACAGTTAGTCTATGTGATGTAAACAGATGTCAAATTTCTTGGGGACCCGAATATTGATTGGTTTTTCATCAAGTAGTCTGGTCAAGAGGAAGCTTCTCACTGTAACCAGTGCCTGTAATCTGGTTCAGGTTATTAATCAACCTACCGTTGATTACAGTACAAACACTACATGGACAAGATCATCCACATGATTCGATCACATTTAAACTAATACTGTAGAACTTTGTTCTTAAGCTGTATCGTGCCCATTTTTTCGCTCTGACTTATGTGGATGACGTTACAAATATTTGTTGGTCTGATGTGATTTAATGAGGAGCATCCAGACGCTGCACTTGGTGAATTTAGGAAATTGCTTCTTCCAATTATTGATAAACATGCACCTGTTATTAAGAAACTGACTGTTAACTGTTAAGGCTCCATGTATTGATGAGGAATTGTAAAACTATATGGTTGAAAGAGATGGGGGCAAAGGGAATGGCTAATAAGTCTGGCTGCGCATCTGCCTGGCTGACTTACTGCAAATTGAGAAATTAAGTGACTAAACTCAACAATAAAGAAGAAGCTGTATTATGAAGACAAGATCAACGATGCGCTTAAAGAGGTGGTCTGTTTTGGAATGGGTGGCCAGTAATAAACTGGTTCTGAACATCTCTAAAACTAAGAGCATTGTATTTGGTACAAATCATTCCCTAAGTTCTAGACCTTCGCTGAACCTGGTATTGTCACGTTCTGACCTTAGTTCCTTTGTTTTGTCTTTGTTTTAGTATGGTCAGGGCGTGAGATGGGGTGGGCAGTCTGTTTGTTTTTCTATGTTGGTTTTTGAGTTTGGCCTGGTATGGTTCTCAATCAGAGGCAGGTGTCGTTAGTGGTCTCTGATTGAGAATCACTTAGGTAGCCTTTTTCCACCTGTGTTTCGTGGGGGTTTATTTTCCGTGTCAGTGTTTGTTTCCACACGGAACTGTTTTTTTTTTTCACATTGTCGTTTTATTGTTTTTGTTCAGTGTTCTTATTAAAAAACCAAGATTAACACTTACCACGCTGTGTGTATTGGTCCGATCCTTGCTACTCCTCCTCCTCCTCAGAAGAAGAGGAAAGCCGTTACAGAAACCCCCACCACAACCGGACCAAGCAGCGTGGTACCCAGGAGCAGCGGGTTAAAGACTCCTGGACTTGGGAGGAGATCTTGGATGGAAAGGGACCCTGGGTACAGCCGGGAGAATATCGCCGCCCCAAGGCAGAGCTGGAGGCAGCGAAAGCCGAAGCCGAGAGGCGGCGTTATGAGAAGGCAGCACGGCAGTGCTGCTGGAAGCCCGAGAGACAGCCCCAAAAAATTATTGGGAGGAGGCACACGGGGAGTGTGGCGAAGTCAGGTAGGAGACCTGCGCCAACTCCCCGTGCTTACCGTGGAGAGAGAGGGACCGGGCAGGCACCGTGTTTAGCCGTGAGGCGCACGGTGTCCCCAGTGCGCAGGCATAGCCCGGTGCGTTACAGCGCAGCACCTCGTATCGGCCGGGCTAGGTTGGGCATCGAGCCAGGGTACATGGCACCAGCCTTACACATGGTCTCCCCGGTTCGCCAGCATAGCCCAGTGCGGGCTATTCCACCTCGCCACACTGGCCTGGCTACTGGGAGCATTCAACCAGGTAAGGTTGGGCAGGCTCGGTGCTCGAGACCTCCAGTGCACCTTCACGGTCCAGTCTATGCGGTGCCACCTCTACGCACCAGCCCTCCAGTGGCAGCCCCCCGTACCAGGCTGTCTCTCCGTCTCCTCCCTACAGGTGCTCCCGTCTGTCCTGAGCTGCCAGAGTCTCCCGTCTGTCCTGATCTGCCAGAGTCTCCCGTCTGTCCTGATCTGCCAGTCTCCCGTCTGTCCTGATCTGCCAGAGTCTCCCGTCTGTCCTGATCTGCCAGAGTCTCCCGTCTGTCCTGATCTGCCAGAGTCTCCCGTCTGTCCTGAGCTGCTAGAGTCTCCCGTCTGTCCTGAGCTGCCAGAGTCTCCCGTCTGTCCTGAGCTGCCAGAGTCTCCCGTCTGTCCTGAGCTGCCAGAGCCGTCGGTCAGCCAGGAGCTGCCAGAGCAGTCAGTCCCTATAGGTTCAGGTTTTGCTGCCTGAGTCCGCACCTTTGGGGGGTTGTACTGTTTTTGAGTTTGGCCTGGTATGGTTCTCAATCAGAGGCAGGTGTCGTTAGTTGTCTCCGATTGAGAATCATACTTAGGTAGCCTTTTTCCACCTGTGTTTCGTGGGGGTTTATTTTCCGTGTCAGTGTTTGTTTCCTTACAGCACAACGCCTCGCCCCTATTTGACCTAGATAGTTCATGTATATGTATTGATATGTAGGCTACGTGTGCCTTAAAAATAAATGTACGTCGTTCTGTCCTTAGGTTGTTTTTGTCTATTAAGGTTCTGTATTATGTCATGTTTTGTGTGGTGTCATTGACATATGGAAATTCATATTCAATATTCATAAGCATTGACTAACTCCTCTAGGGAAGGGGAAGTGCCGCAGGCACAATGTTTTGATTTAACTGACCTGGAAGACCAGGTGTGTTGAATTTAGGCAATCACTGAACTGATCAATTAGCTCAGTTGGTCAGCGCTGCATTCAGTACATACAAATGTAATGGAATGTTTAATTGAACAGAAACGGTGCTGTACTGAGGGACACGTTGAAAAATGGGAAGGGATTGTGGGGGTACAAAATGCACCACTGCCCTTTAAATACTTCACTCATTGCTACAAGCCACACCCACCGAACGGAGCAAACGTATCTCCAAGTCTGATCAAGAACATACAAGAATGATTTGGGAAAGTGAACTGAACAAACCCCTGCTGTGGTGCCTAGTTGAAACAAAATCTTGCAGTACTCCTAGAACCAAGTTGCCTACTCCTGCTCTAGGATCCTGTGGTGAAAGGACTGCTGTGCAAGGTATTTCTTCCAAGGCCCATAATCACATAGCGTCTCAGCATAGGGATAGTTATCTAGGATAACCTCCCCCTTGTCTATGTAATTGTACTCGGTGTGTATGCAAAACTTATCCTAAAATCAGTACTACTCAGATTCTTTGAATATGCATGCAGGCCTGTCAGCAATACCACTCCACCTTAAATGCAACTACAACAGGAATAAGAATTATCTTAGTCAGTCAGTAACTTAGCTAACTAGCTAATGAAACACTAATGTAAATGTGCACAAGCTTCTTAAATCAGCCAAATTGTATAAAAACAGCCTATTGGCAGTAACATTAGGAGTGTCTTGTCAACTTTGTCACAAAGGCATCAATAATCTGTCAGGGGAACAAAGTAGTTTGACCACAACATTCAAATACACAGTAACTGGCTAGTCTTTAAAATATAGCTATGAATTATATAGCAGCTAGCTGACCCAAGATTTCGATGCATGCCTCCACACAGAAAAACAGGTAATCTGGATTTGCGTCATTCTTTTTTAAGGTTTTATTGGCAGACTACATCCCAAAAGGTGTATTGCTGCCACTACTGGGTTGGGTAAAGACAGAATAAAAAAATTGATTATTTAAAAAATATATTTTCTCTTCATCTAATGTACTCAGATCCTTACACAGGCTTTGGGGCCTGAAAGGGGGAAGCATCTTCAGACAGTATTCCTAGTATTCCCTGCAATATTTGAGTCATGAAATCCAAGAACCTTTTAGCTGCTTTCACAATGATTTCCAGTTTATTTTTTTGTATTTTTTTTTTGTAATGTACAATTAATCTATCTCTGCAATAAACGCAAAAAAGAAACAACCTTCTACACGACTGGTGTTTCAGGATCTCTCAACTGACTGACATCCACAGACTGTTGTGCATCCACTGCCATAGCGTCATCATCTCTACTCACTGCTTCGACAATTTTCACTGCCTCTGCGTAGGAGACCTTCTCGACAGCCCTGATCCTTCCTGCTTTGACCTTCTTCACTTTAACAGGGCACTCAGGGAACGTGATTCCCATCACAATTGCAACACCGTGCCTCCTCAGACTCTTCAACAATGGTATTCAGTTGGCCAGACTTTTTACATTTTACATACATTTTTTTTTTTACATAAGCTTGCACTGCATATCTCATATCCCAGCTTAAAATGGGCCAGGGGAAATTCTTCATCAAACATCAAGAATACAGAAAGGCTTTCCTCCTTCCCGTTCACAGTGCAGATTAAGTGACGTGAATAAGTGACGTGAATCAACCATTCCTTGCATGTTCATCTTAAACCATGAAGCCTCAGAATCCATCGAGATGCCAGATATGACACCATTTATCGGTGCCCTACTCCGAAAATCATAGCATGTCACTTCAGTTTGGCATGTTGTTATATATATATATATATATATATGTTCAACAAAAGACAATAATTTTTTAATTTGACAAAAAGGACAAATCAGTTGTAATCGCACTGTGGATGTATTGTACTTCATAATTGCATTGGGGGCATACTAATATTTCACTTAACAGCCTTACTTATGGATTGTGGATCAATTATCAGCCTACTCGGTGACACCCACAGAACACAATTGTGAAGAGAGTGCAGAGATATTACTGTTGTAGCTCATACTGCAGGACTTTGACTCTGGGAAATCACCTCACCTATTGTGCATATTGGACATTCATATTGCAATGTACAGTTGTGTTTTGGACTTACCCCATTTGTAAAGCTCTACATTGCATCATGAATGTTCAATACGCAAAATAACCTGAGTAGTGAAGTAATTTCCCACAGTTTAAGTCCTGCAATAAGAGCTATGACCCTAATATTTGTGTAAACTCTTCACTGTGAACATTTCATTGACCCAAGTTCCATAGCCAAGGCTGTAAAGTCATGGCCAAAAGTTTTGAGAATGACAAATATTAATTTTCCCAAAGTCTGTTGCCTCAGTTTGTATGATGGCAATTTGCATATACTCCAGAATGTTATGAAGAGTGATCAGATGAATTGCAATTAATTGCAAAGTCCCTCTTTGCCATGCAAATGAACCGAATCCCAAAAAACATTTCCACTGCATTTCAGCCCTGCCACAAAAGGACCAGCTGACATCATGTCAGTGATTCTCTCGTTAACACATGTGTGAGTGTTGACGAGGACAAGGCTGGAGATCACTCTGTCATGCTGATTGAGTTCGAATAACAGACTGGAAGCTTCAAAAGGAGGGTGGTGCTTGGAATCATTGTTCTTCCTCTGTCAATCATGGTTAACTGCAAGGAAACACGTGCCGTCATCGTTGCTTTGCACAAAAAGGGCTTCACAGGCAAAGATATTGCTGCCAGTAAGATTGCACCTAAATCAACCATTTATCGGATCATCAAGAACTTCACGAAGAGTGGTTAAATTGTTGTGAAGAAGGCTTCAGGGCGCCCAAGCGCCAGGACCGTCTCCTAAAGTTGATTCTGCTGCGGGATCGGGACACCACCAGTACAGAGCTTGCACAGGAATGGCAGCAGGCAGGTGTGAGTGCATCTGCACGCACAGTGAGGCAAAGACTTTTGGAGGATGGCCTGGTGTCAAGAAGGGCAGCAAAGAAGCCACTTCTCTCCAGGAAAAACATCAGGGACAGACTGATATTCTGCAAAAGGTACAGGGATTGGACTGCTGAGGACTGGGGTAAAGTTATTTTCTCTGATGAATCCCCTTTCCGATTGTTTGGGGCATCCGGAAAAAAGCTTGTCCGGAGAAGGCAAGTTGAGTGCTACCAACAGTCGTGTCATGCCAACAGTAAAGCATCCTGAGACCATTCATGTGTGGGGTTGCTTCTCAGTCAAGGGAGTGGGTTCACTCACAATTTTGTCTAAGAACACAGCCATGAATAAAGAATGGTATCAGCACATCCTCCGAGAGCAACTTCTCCCAACCATCCAGGAACAGTTTGATGACAAACAATGCCTTTTCCAGCATGATGGAGCACCTTGCCATAAGGCAAGATTGATAAGTGGCTCGGGGAACAAAACATCGATATTTTGGGTCCATGGCCAGGAAACTCCCCAGACCTTAATCCCATTGAGAACTTGTGGTCAATCCTCAAGAGGCAGGTAGACAAACAAAACCCCACAAATTCTGACCAACTCCAAGCACTGATTATGCAAGAATGGGCTGCCATCAGTCAGGATGTGGCCCAGAAGTTAATTGACAGAATGCCAGGGCGGATTGCAGAGGTCTTGAAAAAGATGGGTCAACACTGCAAATATTGACTTATTGCATCAACTTCATGTAATTGTCAATAAAAGACTTTGATACTTATGAAATGCTTGTAATTATACTTCAGTATTCCATAATAACATCTGACAAAAATATCTAAAGACACTGAAGCAGCAAACTTTGAAAATTAAAATTTGTGTTCATTCTCAAAACTTTTGGCCACGACTGTACAATGGATTCAGTCTGCCCCCAATGCAATTCTGAAGTCGAATACATCCACAGTGTGATTTCAACGGATTAAAATTTGAGTCAAATGAACCAATTGTTGACTTTATATAACAACATTCCAAACTTGTTAAGCATTATCCAGTTCAAATATGGCATGATTCCACTACTTGTATCTGTTTGCATCAGTTTCAATGCAGGTCTTTTATTTTGAAGGGGAACTGCAAATTCCACTATTGTGGCTAGCTTCAGATAGGTGGTGCAAAACTCGTCGAGCAATGCACTGTGACATTAATCAACCAATGGTGTGTTAGATGTTTGACCCCCCATTATAATATTGGACGAATAAATACTAATATTTAATATTAAAATATAAATATTTATTAAAGTTTGCGTAATTAGATAATACATAGATAAATAATTAAATACATACAGATATGTAGATACAGTACCAGTCAAACGTTTGGACACACCTACTCATTCAAGGGTTTTTCTTTATTTTTTACTATTTTCTACATTGTAGAATAATAGTGAAGACATCAAAACTATGAAATAACACACATGGAATCATGTCGTAACCAAAAATGTATTAAACAAATTCAAATATATTTTATATTTGAGATTCTTCAAGGTAGCCACCCTTTGCCTTGATGACCGCTTTGGCATCCAGCCAACACAACTGTGGGAAGCATTGGAATCAACATGGGCCAGCATTTTTGTGGAATGCTATTGGCACCTTGTAGAATCCATGCCCTGATGAATTGACGCTGTTCTGAGGGAAAAAGGGGGCGCAACTCAATATTAGGAAGGTGTTCCTAATGTTTTGTACAATCAATGTATATTTGACATTTGTATCTAAAAGCATATTTGAGAAATAATTCATCAAAGTTGGCATATACACATATTTATTTATGACATTTTGACATTTATGACATTTTGGCCTTACCCTTTAAGACTGTAATGTTTAATCCATAGACGCTACAAAGCAATGCTTGCTCTGTAATATGAGTAGTATTTTGATTTCAATATTATTCTTTTTACACCAATTTATGAATATAGAAAAATATAAACAGGAATATGAACAATGTACCGTTTTTAATTTGGCAAATGATTCAATATACTGTTGAACATTAATATACTCTAAAGGGCATATCAAAGTTCCAGAGAGGGATCTCTGCTAGTTTTAAAGTTAAGGCCCATTTTATACGGAGAAATTGGCATAATAGGCAATGTAACCAATCACAGCCTTCCTTTTACTTTGATCATTGCATTTCCTGAAAATCACCCGCAGAGAGCGGTGTTGTAGTACTCGATTCCAGGACTCGCGTCCCGATTTTCAAGACTTGTGACTTGACTTGGACTCGACCCTTGGTGACTCGAACTCACCTTCTCGTGACTTGCATTTGCACTTGGACTGGATAGGCTACTGTGCTAAGCAGAATATTAGCAGAAATGGTTGCGCAGAGCAGCGAGGGTTCTGTTCTCGAGCAGTGAGAAGGATGCGCCAAACCCGGCACACGCAGCCTACATCAGCTGGTGAGCTGAGGTGGAGCAAGCGATGATTATGGGCAGGCAGATTCCGCTCTGGCTCCACCTCTGATCATAGGCTACATATCATGCAAGCGACTCTCTTGCTTTCCCGTAACCACCAGTCACCAACCTACTATTAATTAATTAATTCAAATAAAATTATTTAACCTTTATTTAACTAGGCAAGTCAGTTAAGAACAAATTCTTATTTACGGCCAACACCGGCCAAACCCGGACGACGCTGGGCCAATTGTGCGCCGCCCTATGGGACTCCCAATCACGGCCGGTTGTGATACAGCCTGGAATCTAACCAGGGTTTCTGTAGTGACGCCTCTGGCACTGAGATTTTCAGTGAGGAATTAGTGTATATCACCAGTGATGTACTGTACCACTGTCAGAGGGATAGCTATTTGCTTCCACACGTTAATGATAACATACAGTATTATGCTAATGTTCAGAATGTCTCCCCTGTGTGGTCCTACTGATATAAGGCCACATATTGTAGGCCCACACACAAACTCAACTCTATTATCAGGATGCTTCCCTTCAATGGCCACAGCCCACAGAGAATGACTGCGATTTTCTTTTCCCACACGGGAATTTGTCTGTACCCTCCATGAAGGGCAATATCCAAATGCTGAGGCATAGAGAAACTGTTAAGCTTTACTAGTCCCTGACCTACCTCGTCTAGTGGAGCACAGAGTAAGAACGAATAAGCCATCAAACACAGAACCCCCAGGTGCGGACACACATGCACGCGCACAAATGCACGTGAACGCACACACACACACACACACACACACACACACACACACACCACAGTCTTGTATAACTAACCTTGTGGAGACACACAATTCAGTCCCATTCAAAATCCTATTTTCCCTAACCACTAAACCTAACCTTAACAATTAAACCTAACCTTAACCCTAAATCTAACCTTAACCCTAATTCTAACCCTTAACCACCTAGCAATAGCATTTCCCCTTGTGGGGACTAACAAAATGTCCCCAGTTGGTCAAATTTTTGTTTGTTTACTATAGTTAAACACGTCCACAACCACAGGGCACGATAACAATGCGTAGCTCAGCTATCTGTCTAGTGCCCAGAGAAGCAGGAAGAGAATGTGGTGAAATCTGCTGAAGCAATCTAACTAATGTATGCCATGGTGATGAAGGGGTTAAAACGTCAGCCATTCTAGGGAACGTGAGAGGGTAGGCATAAGGCGGCCAATTAATTAATCAATTAATAGTTGTTCTCGTTCTGACTAATTAAACACGCCCCCCACTGTCTGTACTGTGCCGCCGCTTTGCACACAAACTTGTGCACACGCAGACACACACACACACACACACACACACACACACACACAGGGGGAATCCAATGTGTGTTAACGAGGATGTTTTCCACCTTACCGATACTAACAGTCATGTCAAGTGGGAAATCCCAGTGACAGAAGCACATGTGTTTTCTGTTGGTGGTCAGTTTGATTTCCTCCGCTCTCTGATTCACACACCTAGTGACCCCACCTCTGGCTATAGAAGGAGGCCAGTTCTGATGGGGATATTGTTCCATAGAGATGGAGTCATTGTTTACGGACATGAGGCCACACCCTGATTACATGTTCTGGGCACTCAGAGCTAAGGGATACAGTGGAGAGAGGGGACAAAGTCAAAACAAAGCAGATCCCTCTTTGGATCTCTTTGGTACTTGCCCCAGCACTTAAAAAGGGGCTGTATCTCCATCTGAGCTTTCTCTGCATCCCAAGAGTACATGGAAATGCAAGAATAGACTCTATCCTTACCGCTTAGCTCTCAACTGACTCTCGAGTCGTACACTCTAACTGTGTGTGTGTGTGTGTGTGTGTGTGTGTGTGTGTGTGTGTGTGTGTGGAGCATAAGGCTGCAGTGTGTTTGGGAGGGGCTTTCCAATGTGTGTTAATGTGGTTTGTTAGAACTGGGTGTCAGAGCAGAATTATCTGCAAAGAGGGTGGTCTTGCCAGCTGTGCAAACTGCCTCTAAACTTCATGGGAGGTTTCAATGCCTCAGGACCCATTAAACTGAGTAGAAACATTGAGCCGAAGTAAGCTAAAATGATATTCAACACAAATTATTTACAAACACAAACGTATGCACATGCAAATTTTCATACACTTAGGTTGGAGTTATTAAAACTAGTTTTTCAACCACTCCACAAATTTCTTGTTTACAAAACTATAGTTTTGGCAAGTCGGTTAGGACATCTACTTTGTAGTCATTTTCCCAACAATTGTTTACAGACAGATTATTTCACTTATAATTCACTGTATCACAATTCCAGTGTGTCAGAAGTTTACATACACTAAGTTGACAGTGCCTTTAAATAGCTTGGAAAATTCCATAAAATTATGTCATGGCTTCTGATAGGCTAATTGACACCATTTGAGTCATTTGGAGGTGTACCTGTAGATGTATTTCAAGGCCTACCTTCAAACTCAGTGCCTCTTTGCTTGACATCATGGGAAAATCAAAAGAAATCAGCTTAGACCTCCACAAGTCTGGTTCATCCTTGGAGTAATTTCTAAACGGCTGAAGGTACCACGTTCATCTGTACAAACAATAGTACGCACGTATAAACACCATGGGAACACACAGCCGCCATACCGCTCACTAAGGAGACGCGTTCTGTCTCCTAGAGATGAACGTACTTTGGTGTGAAAAGTGCAAATCAATCCCAGTACAACAGCAAAGGACCTTGTGAAGATGCTGGAGGAAACGGGTACAAAGGTATAAATCCACAGTAAAACGAGTCCTATATCGACATAACCTGAAAGGCCGCTCAGCAAGGAAGAAGCCACTGCTCCAAAACCGCCATAAAAAGGCCAGACTACGGTTTGCTACTGCACATGGGGACAAAGATCGTACTTTTTGGAGTAATGTCCTCTGGTCTGATGAAACAAAAGTAGAACTGTTTGGCCATAATTACCATTGTTATGTTTGGAGGAAAAAGGGGGATGCTTGCAAGCTCCATCCCAACTGTGAAGCATGGGGGTGGCAGCATCATGCTGTGGGGGTGCTTTGCTGCAGGAGGGACTGGTGCACTTCACAAAATAGATGGCATCACGAGGCAGGAAAATTATGTGGATATATTGAAGCAACATCTCAAGACATCAGTCTTGTTAACCTCTTAGGTCGACCCAACACGCAGGCGTCCCATCTAGACATCTGGAAATGCAAATGCGCTACGCTAAATGCTAATAGCACTCGTTAAAACTCAAACGTTCATTAAAACACACATGCGGGGTACTGAATTAAAGCTACACTCGTTGTGAATCCAGCCAACAAGTCAGATTTTTTAAATGCTTTTCGGCAAAAGCATGAGAAGCTATTATCTGATAGCATGCAACACCCCAAAAGACCCACAGGGGACGTAAACAAAATAATTAGCATAGTCGGCGCTACACAAAATGCAGAAATAAAATATAAAACTTCATTACCTTTGACAATCTTCTTTGTTGGCACTCCTAGATGTCCCATAAACATCACTATTGGGTCTTTTTTCCGATTTAAATCGGTCCATATATAGCCTAGATATCGATCTATGAAGACTGTGTGATCGAAGGAAAAAAACAGCGTTTTATAACGCAACGTCATTTTTTTTAATTAAAAGAAAGTCGATGATAAACTTTCACAAAACACTTCGAAATACTTTTGTAATGCAACTATAGGTATTAGTAAACGTTAATAATCTATCAAATTGATCACGAGGCGATGTATATTCTATAGCTCTACGTCTTGAAATAATGTCCGGATAAATCTCAACCAAAATATCCGGTCGGAGACCGGAAGAAATGGGCTGTCTCTTCTTCGTTTGACCAAGAAACAAAGCCTAGGCAATTGACAAGACTGGTGACATCGTGTGGAAGCTGTAGGAATTGCAATCTCGTCACCAGGTAATGTGGCTTCCATTCCAAAATACATTCAAGTGGCGCATTGATATATTTTCCTATTTTCAGTGATCAGATTTTCCTGCGCTTTTCGATGAAACGCAGGTTCTGTTATAGTCACAGCCATGATTTAACCAGTTTTAGAAACGTCTGAGTGTCTTCTATCCACACATACTAATCATATGCATATACTATATTCCTGGCATGAGTAGCAGGGCGCTGAAATGTTGCGCAATTTTTAACAGAATGTTCGAAAAAGTAGGGGGTAGGATCAACAGGTTAAAGCTTGGTTGCAAATGGGTCTTCCAAATGGACAATGACCCGAAGCATACTTCCTAATTGTGGCAAAATGGCTTAAGGAGAACAAGTCTAGGTATTGGAGGGGCCATCACAAAGCCCTAACCTCAATCCCATAGGAAATGTGTGGGCAGAACTGAAAAGGCGTGTGTGAGAAAGTAGGCCTACAAACCTGACTCAGTTACACCAGCTCTGTCAGGAGGAATGGGCCAAAATTCACCCAACTGTGGGAAGCTTGTGGAAGGCTATCTGAAACGTTTGACCCAAGTTAAACAATTTAAAGGCAATGCTACCAAATACTAATTGAGTGTATGTAAACTTCTGTCCAACTGGGAATGTGGTGAAAGAAATAAAAGCTGAAATAAATAAATCTCTACTATTATTCTGACATTTCACATTCTTAAAATGAAGTAGTGATCCTAACTGACCTAAGACAGGGGATTTGTACTAGGATTACATTTTGAAACTGAAACTGAATTGAGAAACTGAGTTTAAATGTATTTGGCCAAGGTGTACGTACTTCAACTGTGTGTGTGTGTGTGTGTGTGTATACACATAATAGGTATCGGCTGATTGGGCTACATTCACATTGTCAAGAGTTTCGAAAGCCTTGAATACGCTCATGCATTGACTAGAAAGAGAGCAGTCATCCAGGAATTGCACTAAGGTCATCCAATTTCTCTCTCAGAATAGCATGTGTATGTGCGTGCATGTGTTCGTGTGTGTGTGTGTGTGTGTGTGTGTGTGTGTGTGTGTGTGTGTGTAATGCATGCATTATCACAGTAGAGAGATAACATCTCTCATATCTTCAGGACACCCATCCTTATAAACATGAATATCTCTTTGTTGTGTCCCAAAAAAGGGCCAAGTGCAGGCCTATTCATGTTTGTGGCAGATCTTTCCATAGCACAGTGCTTTCTGCAGGGTTCTGTCATGTGTTTGCCTGTCACAGCTCTGTAGTCGCTGTGTGTGCGGGAACGTGCGTACATGCTTGCATGTGTGTGAGAGTGTAGCGATGTCCTGGAGGTCTGTTGAACAGTGCTCTAATACTCTCTGTGGATTTTGATCAGTGAATAAATGCAGTATCTAGCTCATTTCCTGTGTCGAAGCCTAAATATGTTTTCCACTAATCCGATTCTGCAGCTCTGCTGTCTTTGGTCCACACACAAACACACTCCCTATCTCTTTCTCTCTCCATGCAGCTCTATCCAGTTATACTGAGTTTGCTTCATGTACCTATTACCTTTCAGAACTGCAGGTTTCAGCACTTTTAGTATTTATAGTTTGGACCTTGAGCTCATATCCCTTCTGTTGCACCGCATTTATGACGCGCTCTCCCCCCTTTGGTTCCTCTCTCCCTTTCTCCCTCCATATCTCTCCATCCCCACTGTTCTCTCCCTCCCTCTCTTCCCCTCAGAGCCAGACTGGGCTTCAGTGACTCTGGGTGTGTTTGTGTGCCAGGGCTGTTCCCTCCTCCACAGAGGCATCCCCCACATCAGCAGGGTCAAGTCTGTTCAGCAGGAGATATGGGACGCCTCAGAGGTTGAGGTCAGTAACCCCCTGCCATAGAGGGAAGCAGGAGAGCAAGATACTGGGACCATGTACATTATATTGTGTTGCATTACATTGGTACAAGTACATTTATTACATGTCACAACCTGATTTGAGATCAGATCTTGCCATCCAAGTTCTTAAGTCGGCTCATGTTAGAACAAGCCAAAAACTGACCCGCAGTCAGTTCCAGTAGTGTGTCTGATAGGGATGCGCAGGTCAGTTTATTCACCTGCATCCACCCGCAATTGCTTATATCACCTTCCGCAACCACCTGACTATATGTGATAAAGGGAACATCTGAGGCCCACACCTGACAGTAACCCACAAATATAGAAAATGTGCTGTACAGTTCCCTTTTTTCTCTTGAACATGTATGTGTATATGTTTTTCACAATTTCTGACATTTAATCCTAGTAAAAAAAGCCCTGTTTTAGGTCAGTTAGGTTCACCACTTTATTTTAAGAATGTGAAATGTCAGAATAATACTAGAGAATTATTTTTTTCAGCTTTTATTTCTTTCATCACATTTCCAGTGGGTCAGAAGTCAACATACACTCAATTAGTATTTGGTAGCATTGCCTTTAAATTGTTTAACTTGGGTTAATACATACTTTTAAATTCTATTATGTGAGCTAAACATTCTTTTTAAATAAAACATGTTTTGTTCTTAAAGTATGATTTTTGGAGATTACTAATATTACAGTCCCCACTACAACAACAAAATACTTAAATACATGTAATTTTGTACTGTAGAATTCCATTCATTCCTATGGAAGACTGCTCCTACTTGGGATTGCCAATATGGCTGACCGGTGGCTTCAAAGCCTTTCAATGGCCAGTACATAGCATCAGCAATCCAGGGTTTATATACATCATTGGTTGTCAATGCATTAATTGATTTGTATTAAAACCGAGAAACCTTTATTGTTCCGTCTGTCCTCAGCTAATGGCTGCCATGGGTAATGAACCAGCCAAAGCCAAGTATGAACAGAAGGTTCCAGCATTCTACTACAGACCCAAACACACAGACTGCAAGTAAGTCACCCACATGACTGAGTTATAATGATGTGCTGACAACGTCTGGTCCATTAGTATGTCGACACTTAGTGGTATACAAAGATATCACTGCTGTGTCAAGTGTTGTTACTCTAAAACGCTTACTGTTTCACACCCGTACTGAAATGTAACACGCAGCAGTACTTCTTCTTCCTTTGTGTGTGTGTGTGTGTTTGCATGTGTGGTGGTTGGTGTATGTGTGCACGTACGTCAGTGCGTTTGCCTGTGAAAGAAAGAGGGAGGGAGGGAGGGAGGGAGGGAGGGAGGGAGGGAGGGAGGGAGAGAGAGAGAGAGAAAAAGCGCGAGAGAGAGACGCAAAAGTGTGAATTGTGGTAACGGTTTTGACTTGAGGTTATTATTTATAGGGGTGCCAGGTATGTTGTGCCTACCAGAGAAAACATTGGTTTCTCCTTTTGGTTTGGGAGGGAATGAGTCCCATCTGGTCTGTCAAATCTACACCAATACAAAGGACTTATGTAAAAGTCAGGATGGAAATAAACTTTAAATGAACCCTTAAAACATTGGAAAGAACTTCAAAAACAACTATATTCTTTTGCGTGGGTTGTATTAGCAACATCAATGATTACACACCCATATAATAATATAACACAATGAGTTCTGGTTCCTCCAGAAATGTCCTGTACCTCGGGCCTAAAGAGTCCAGCCCGGTAAAGGAGTTCAGGGAACTCCAGTGACCTTTGTCACGCAATGTTTGTCCGTTCATTCAAGTGTAGCGTAAACCCAATATTAATCATACAAACAATATAACAATTATTTTACCACGGAACTTTAAAGAGTATCAACTCTTACTAAGTCCTCAACTACAACTAACTACATAAATCATCACAGTATACATCAAAACAAATGAAATACCGTATACAAAAAGGTTGTAGTCAGTCGGTCAGTCAGGCAATCCAATCCGCCAACAGATCTCCAGCGGAGAAAGGCCACGAAGAACAGAGAGGTGTAGTCCACGGACACAAAGAGTGGTCCGATCCTGGGTAAACTCTATTAGGCTACAAAACACACGGAATAGAGAAGCTTTGGGAAGTGAGGGTTGATCACATCCTCATTCACGTCTCCATCACAACCGTTTTTGCGCAGCTGATGCTGGCTATTTAATTGGGAATTAAAGGGAAAGCGCCCTATTGGAAGGAGAAGCACTGAGACGGTTCAGAAAAATTCAGGGCCTTCACACACCCCCTCCCTGGAAAAAGCAGACCATTGCACTGGAAGGCACATCTTGGTCAGGGAAACCGAGGAAGGTCTCCTCATCACTTTCCTCTACAAAAATATTCATGACTTTTTGGAGCTCACGATCCTCAGCTGAGGGGTCACAGGCCTTAAGGTGTGAGACTTCTGGGTCTGGGAATCCGAGAAAAGTCTCCTCACTTTCCTCTTCAAAGATATCCAGGACCCTGCGGCGCTCAATCGCCTCCAATTCCTCAGCCGAGGGGTAACAGGCCTTAAGGCGTGAGACATGGACAACGCGCATATCTTCACTTGTGTCCTCTTTCACCACTCGGTAGTTCAAAGGGCCCATCTGCTCCACAATCCTATATGGTCCTTGCCATTTAGGAGCGAGCTTGGCAGAGAAAAATTGTTCAGCTTTCGAGTAAGGATGCATGTATCATCTGTTCTTAACATAATTTTTCTTCTGTTTGAGTCGAGCCTGGATCATGTTCTTTGAGACGAGCTCTCAAGTCATGGAGATGGACTACCTGGTCATAGCAAGCAGCGTCTGGAGTAAGCTGCTGGGGCTGTAGCACCATATCCAAGGGTCCTCGGAGGGGACGACTTAGGTTCAGCTCTGCAGGTGTGACTCCAGTGGTCTCTTGCACAGCAGAATTCAGGGCAAATCGAAACTCGTGAAGGTGCTTGTCCCAGTGTTTGTGCTGGGTCCCTACATAGGAAGCAATCATTGTCTTAAAGGTTCGATTTACCCTCTCGGCAAGGTTGGTCTGTGGGTGATAGGCCGTGGTCAACTTCTGTCTCAGGTTCCATCTTTGGCAGGTCTCCTCAAAGAGATCAGAGACAAATTGGTAACCTCAATCAGACAGGATGTAATCAGGCACTCCCCAGCGAGTCAGGATCTCTTTCCTAAGGATGTTAGAGACGGTCCTTGCTGTGGCCTGACGCAGGGAAAAGAGCTCCACCCACTTTGAATAGTAATCAACAAAAACAAGCATGTACACATTCTGATTGGAGCTTCTAGGAAATGGACCCATCAAATCCACTCCTAACATTTCCTAAGATCAGGTAACCACCGTTTGCTGCAACTTGCCAGCAGGCTTTCTACCTTCTGGTTTGTACATTTGACAAACCTGACAGTTTCGGATGTGTGACCTCACATCCATGTTGTGGCCAGTACAGTATCGCTTGCAACCACTTGTAGGATTTGAACCTGCCCAAATGACCAGCTAATGGGTCTTCATGGAAATGTTGAAGCAGTTGTAGGTGTAGAGTTTCAGGTATGTACAATTGGTAGAGGGTTCTGTGAGGTAGTTGTACAACACGGTAGACTTGGTCTTCCATGATGGTCAGCTTTGTGGTAGGATTGACCATCTTTTCTCCATCTTCCAGGATAGTCTGGTACAAAGCCTGTACTTCTGGATCATCCTGTTGGGCTTTCCATATGGCCTCATCAGAGATGGGAAAGTCCGTTTTGGGCAAGTCTCGACTGCTTGACAGGACAGTAGCACATGTAAGATGAGGGCCACCGTTGCCACAAGCAGGAGCTCTGGATAAGGCATCTGGAACAGTGTTGTATTTTCCTTTCCTGTATTCTACTGCAAAGGTGAACTCTTGTAACCGTAGAGCCCATCTTATGAGTCTGGTACTTGGTTTGTTGGTCTTGAACACCCACACAAGGGAGGAATGGTCAGAGACCACAGTGAAGTGTCTTCCCTCCAGGTAGTACCTCCACTTTTCCAAAGCCCAGACAACTGCAAGGCACTCTTGCTCAGTTGTGGAGTAGTTCCGTTCTGCTCCATTCAATGTCCGACTGGCGAACGCTAGCACCTCTTCAGTGCCAAGTCCAACATCACTTGCATCAGTGTAAACAACAAAAAGGGCAATCAAAGTTGGGATGACCTAAAATGGGAGGTGTGACGAGGTGTCGTTTCAGGGTTTCAAAGGAGGTCTGGCACTCTGCCGTCCATTGGAATTTCGCTCCTTTTCGCTTCAACGCTTTGAGGGGTTCTGCCACCTGGGAGAAGTTCGACACAAACCGATGGTACCATCCAGCCATACCAAGGAACCGTTGAAGGGCCTTGAGTGTGGTTGGCACAGGGAAGTCTTGTACAGCCTTTTTCTTTTCAGGATCCACATGAATACCGTCAAAAGACACAATATGGCCAAGGAACTTCAGGGAGGTTTGGCAGAAGTTGCTCTTCTTCATATTCAAGGTCAGACCAGCTTCTCTTAGCTTGTCCAACACTGCTTGAAGATCTTAAGTGTCTTTCTCTGTTCTGAGAGTAGATAATTATATCGTCCAGGTAGACGAAACAGATCTTCCCTTTGAGCTCACCTAACGCAATCTCCATGAGTCTTTGGAAAGTGGCAGGTGCATTCTTTAATCCAAAAGGCATCACCTTAAAGGAAAACAAGCCCTCAGCACAGACAAAAGCAGCCTTGTCCTTGCTTTCCTGGTCCATCTCAACCTGCCAATAACCACTATTGAGGTCAAGGGTAGTGAACACAACAGCGCCAGACAATGACTCCAGGATCTCGTGGATGTTAGGAAGAGGATAGGCATCAGTCTGGGAAACATTGTTGGTATTCCTATAGTCCACACAAAATCTAAGACCACCAGTCTTTTTTGGGATGAGGACAACAGGAGCAGCCCAGGGAGAGGAGGAACGTTCTATTATATCTTGTGTTAACATATCATTAATGAGTCCCTTTTGGATGATTAGCTTCGCTGGGGACAAACGATATGGCTTTTGCTTGATCGGCATTTCCTGTGTAAGGAATATTTTGTGCTTCAGGAGCCCGGTGCGTCCCAGCTTTGAAGTACATACATCAGAATTATTCTGCAGCTGTTCCAACAGCCTTAACTCCTCTGGCTGTTCCAGCTGAGCTCTTCTCACAGCCTGTAAAAGGAGATCGTCAGAAGGATTATCAAGGATTAGTGGTACTGGAGCAACAGCTGAGAAGACTGCCACATTTGACCCCAATCATGTAACTTTGTAGCTTCTGATTGGAAGAAATGCTTCTTGCTCGGATTGTATGGAAACCAGTAGCAATTGTGTGTGATATCAATCTGGACACCACTGAAGTATATGAAATCAATTCCCAACACGACAGGAAAAGCAAGGTTCTTGGTTTGTAGGATAACAGAAGGGATCATATAGGAGCGGTTACACAGGCGGAACTCTACCTCACTCCATCCAAGTGGTCGTTTAGCCTCACCATCAGCCAAATAGAGTGGACCTTCTGTCCACGGCTTCAAGTTGTATTGTGGATCTTTAACCTCCTTCCACAGTTTCTCATTGAGCAGTGTGTAGGATGACCCGGTATCCAAGCTGGCTCTTCCTGTCCATGGGCCTATGGACAGGGGTAACACCAGTTGGTGCGGTATTAACTGAAAGGAATGGGATGTCGATGGGGGGGGCGTAGGCAGTGACTCTTGGAGTTTCAGCTCTGGTTAAAGCACCCAGAGTAGGATGGTCATTCCTGCGAAGAGAGTTAGGTGTGTTGGCCTGTTGTGATTTGTGGTTTCTGGAAGGGTTTACTTGATAAAATCTTGGACATGTAGCTGAAGAATGTCCCTTTTGGCTACATCTCCAAAAGAACATGAGGGGTCTTGGCTGGAGACTCTAGCTGTTGTTGATCGTCTGTCTTGAGTAACTGTTTGGGTGTCTTTTTTTTCTCTGGTCATATTGCTGTTGGCCTTCTCTGTCCTTCTCAAACTGCTGTCCCAAGCGAACCAGTCCATCGACAGTGGTGACTCGTTCTCGGAGTTGACTGGCTAGTAGTGGGTTGATGTTCTTCAAGATCAATTTAATGACCTATTCCTCCTCAATGCCAGGTTTCCACCTTCTGCACAGGGAGTGGTAACCGTATGCAAAGTCACAGATACTCTTTCTCTCTTTGTACTCGATTTCTGACTCTGTCTGCCAACTCATCTGTGTAGTCCTCAGACAGAAATGCAGAGGAAAACTTGGCCTCAAAGTCTGCCCAGGAGGTAGTGGTGAGACGTGCCACATCCCACCAGTCTCGAGCTGTCCCATGCAACACATTCCTCAATGTGGCAAGGAGTTTGTCATCAAGCCAGGGGATTAAGGGCAAGAAAGTCCCGACATCTTTCCAGACATATTAGTGCATCAGGACTGTCATCTTTCTTCCCAAAGGTGGGAAATTGCAATTTAATGGGCATCGCCCCCACATGACGTCTACTCATATCACCATGAACAAAAGAGCTAGGAGGGATTGAGGAAGTAGAGGGGGAGGGAGTTATCGGACCATGAAAATGAACACCAGGATGCATGGTGGATTGCATCCTGCAAGGGGTGGCTGTAGCATGGCCTGGTCTTGGCTGTTCAGAGGTGCCAGCTTGGACCTCAGTGGTCTGAATAGCAGTGGACACCAGAGAAACTCTGTGTAAGGAGTTGTGCCTAATGGAGGCCATGTCCACAGACACGTCATCCAACATTTTAACACAATTCGAGAGCTCTGTCTGCAAGTGGTCTACAGTGTTAACCATGGGAGAAAAAACAGAATTAACGTCCTTGAGGACCTCTGTGTGGTGATGTTGCAGGCGCCATTGGAGAGTGGCAGGGAGTTAAACTGCCTGTCCATGGCACCAGTCATTTCCCGTCTTCCACTCTCACTGAGCTCTGTCAGCGTGTGGGTTAGAGTGCTCAGTGAGTTTCTGAATTCCATGCCACTCTGTTTTTGCTCTTCCCTCAGACATTTTAATTTATGGTGGATAAGAGTTTGGAGATGTTGTTGAGTCCGACGAATATCAAGGATGTCACCTTGAAGTCGTAAGACTACAACCTCTGGAGATAAACCAGACAATGGAGGAAGGTTTGGTGTCAGAGGGAGGGCTAGCTCAGTACTGCCACACAGATCCATTTCAATAAGTGAGTAACTGGTTAGACCTCCTGTGGCCTGTGGTCCAGACAGAGCATTCAGATTCCCAGGGCTCTGGCCCAAATCAACTCCATTATCTCCATTCACGTTATGATATGTGTTGTCAGCTTGATGGTCAGAATGGCCCTGTGTATTCCCATTGACAGGTATGACATGGATGAGCACATTATCTTGGGGTGAATCCATTGTTTTAATTCCACACAAGATTTGCATTGGTTAGTTCTCAATGTTGAGCTGTCCTATTTGGGGTGCCATTTTTTTATGGAACGGTTTTGACTTGAGGTTATTATTTATAGTGGTGCCAGGTATGTTGTGCCTACCAGAGAAAACATTGGTTTGTCCTCTTGGTTTGGGAGGGAATGAATCCCATCTGGTCCATCAAGTCTACACCAATACAAAGGACTTATGTAAAAGTCAGGATGGAAATAAACTTTTCATAAACCCTTAAAACATTGGAAAGAACTTCAAACACAACTAGATTATTTTGCGTGGGTTGTATTAGCAACATCAATGATTACACACACATATAATAATATAACACAATGAGTTCTGGTTCCTCCAGAAATGTCCTGTACCTCGGGCCTAAAAAGAGTCCAGCCCGGTAAAGGAGTTCAGGGAACTCCAGTGACCCTTGTCACGCAATGTTTGTCCATTCATTCAAGTGTAGCGTAAACCCAATATTAATCATACAAACAATATAACAATTATTTTACCACAGAACTTTAAAGCGTGTCAACTCTTACTAAGTCCTCAACTACAACTAACTACATAAATCATCACCGTATACACGACATCAAAACAAATGAAATACCGTATACAAAAAGGTTGTAGTCAGTCAGACAATCCAATCCGCCAATAGATCTCCAGCGGAGAAAGGCCACGAAGAACAGAGAGGTGTAGTCCATGGACACAAAGAGTGGTCCGATCCTGGGTAAACTCTATTAGGCTACAAAACACACGTTTAACGGCAACAAAACAAACTGAATAGAGAAGCTTCGGGAAGTGAGGGTTGAACACATCCTCATTCACGTCTCCATCACAACCCTTTTTGCGCAGCTGATGCTGGCTATTTAATTGGGAATGAAAGGGTAAAGCGCCCTATTGGAAGGAGAAGCACTGAGAAGGTTCAGAAAAATTCAGGGCCGTCACAGTGTGACTTCTACAATGACAGCGCCGAGTTGTGCCTGTGCCATTACGTTTCTCTGTGGGTGCCAACTAGAGGTCGACCGATTATGATTTTTCAACGCCATACCGATACCGAATATTGGAGGACCAAAAAAGCCGATACTGATTAATCGGACGATTTTTATTTATTTATTTTTATTATTTAATATATATATATATATATATTATTTTAAGTGTTTTTGTAATAACGACAAATAAACACTTATTTTAACTTAATATAAGACATCAATAAAATCAATTTAGCCTCAAGTAAATAATGAAACATGTTCAATTTGGTTTAAATAATGCAAAAACAAAGTGTTGGAGAAGAAAGTAAAAGTGCAATATGTGCTATGTAAGAAATCTAATGTTTCAGTTACTTGCTCAGAACATGAAAACATGAAAGCTGGTGGTGACTTTTAACATGAGTCTTCAATATTTCCAGGTAAGAAGTTTTAGGTTGTAGTTATTATAGGAATTATAGGACTATTTCCCTCTATACCATTTGTATTTCATTAACCTTTGACTATTGGATGTTCTTACAGGCACTTTAGTATTGCCAGTGTAACAGTGTATAGCTTCCGCTCCTCCCTGGGCTCGAACCAGCAACACATCGACAACAGCCACCATCGAAGCAGCGTTACCCATGCAGAGCAAGGGGAACAACTACTAGAAGGCTCAGAGCAAGTGACGCTTGAAACGCTATTAGCGCGCGCCAACTAGCTAGCCATTTCACTTCGGTTACACCAGCCTCATCTCGGGAGTTGATAGGCTTGAAGTCATAAACAGCGCAATGCTTGACGCACAACGAAGAACTGCTGGCAAAACGCACTAAAGTGCTGTTTGAATTAATGTTTAGTGCCTGCTTCAACATACCACCGCTCAGTCAGATACTTGTATGCTCAGTCAAATCATATGCAATGCAGGACACGCTAGATAATATCTAGTAATATCATCAACCATGTTTAGTTAACTAGTGATTATGATTGATTGTTTTTTATAAGATAAGTTTATGCTAGCTAGCAACTTACCTTGGTTTACTGCATTCGCGTAACAGGCAGTCTCCTTGTGGAGTGCAACGAGAGAGAGCCAGGTCGTTATTGCGTTGGACTAGTTTACTGTAAGGTTGCAAGATTGGATCCCCCGAGCTGACAAGGTGACTCTGTCATTCTGCCCCTGAACAAGGCAGTTAACCCACCGTTCCTAGGCCATCATTGAAAATAAGAATGTGTTCTTAACTGACTTGCCTAGTTAAATAAAGGTATATAAAAAAAAAAATTGGCAAATCGGCTCCCAAAAATACCGATTTCCGATTGTTATGAAAACTTGAAATCATCCCTAATTAATCCCCATTCCAATTAATTGGTCGACCTCTAGTGCCAGCCCAATAATGTGAGAGAGGGAATCGTCAAAGACAGATTTGCTTTTGTGTCAATTGAATGGATTACTTTAATCTGAATAATCTGATGTTTGTTCTGAAAAGATGCCAAATGCGAGCTGACCGTACTGACATGATTATTATAAGAGACACCGAAAAAAGATAGGAACATCTAAAATAGACCTGCATACAGTTTGAAAATGTCTATCAGAGAGAGAGAGAGAGAGGGGAGAGGCTGCTGTTGTCATAGTGAGGTTCACTCCTCTACACACACAACCAAAAATAGATAATCTGTTATTAATCAGTTTACTCATGCTAATCAATCTCTTTGTCCTGGTGTAAAGGAGTGTGTGTGCGTGCGTGCGTGCCTGTGGGCAATGAAGATGAAAGGAAAGGAGAATCTGTCACAGCAAGATAAGTAGAAATGTGGCCTGTGTCCCAACCTCCCAGCTTGTTAGGTCATCATTCATTCACATAGCAGCGTGGCACCTGTGCTATAGAGAAAGGTGAGAGAAGGTGAAACCCATCCATTGCCTCATTGTGCTCTAGGCTACTGCGGGAGCAGTGGATCCGAGCCAGGTACGAGAGGAACGAGTTTGAGTTCATCGAGAAACAGGAGCCATACTCTGCAGGTGAGCTGGCACACACACACACACACACAAGGTTTGCCTATGCAAAGCTATGGATGCAGAGCTATGCAAAATCAAACCACCAAATAGTCCTCTGAAAATAAACGAAATCCTTTCCCAAGCATCAAGTCAGAACTTTTGTTAAAATCCATTGCACTCAACAGTGGCCACATAAATGCTTTTTGTGAACTATGAATTTGAAGAACGGATGACGTTGAGGCGTAGAATGAAGGCAGAGTGAATATGTCTGGCCTTGTATTCTTCCTTGGTGGTTGTTTGTGTTCTTACTAAGCTGAGGCAGACAGTATAAGTGTCAATGTCAGTGAATGACTCATGCTCTTTTTTTCATTGCATGAAAGCACTCTGGCTCTTATTGGAGCCAGACTGGACTCTCATTGATTAAAGATGACCTCATCTGTTTACTATGAGATTCAACTTCCTCCTTGGGCACACACGCACACAGTAGTGATTCGCGGGTTGACTCATATCCCGCAGTTATATCCTCAGGGTGGTCAGGTTTAGGGTTACGCAATATTGTGTGGATGAAGGGCTTAGGAGGTGCAATAAAAATCCATCCGTATTCTTGTGCAATTCATATCTATAGGCTACTTTGAGGTTGTTGTTTTTTATCTGGCATTAGCTTTAGGGCCTAACTGTATGCGCACCAAATACATGCCGTTTTTTTTGTTCCAGCAGAACATTACTAGGCTACTCTGTTAAGGTATCACGGGATCCGGATCCGGCTAATTTAGGAGGTTTTCAGCACCAGAGAACAACCAGTATTAAAATTAGGAACAAAGGTTGTATTTACATCTTCTTTTGATTTATTTGCTGTCCAGTAAAATGAGTGCAGGTACATATTTACAACAGCAGTTCTCCTGATACCTGTAAAGAACAGGCTTATATACCCACAATACCCCGGCACGCCCGATTGTAGAGAGACCATACCAATGCGCACTTAAAGCGGATACATGAATAGACCATCGCTATAGGCACTAAAAGGAAATCAAATAGACAGACCTCACCTCATCTTAATTACACACGCACACACACACACACACACACACACACACACACACACACACACACACAGCTATATTTCTGTGATACATAGGGATGCATTGGGCAGGTGATTTGTATTTGTTTATGTCTATTTGCATCACATAATATTTTAATATTATTTGCATCATCCAGGGTTAACCCAGGGTTAAAATGAATAGATCCATAGGTCCTACCCTCATCCAGTCATCTGTCGCCTCGCTACCCTCTTTAAGGCCTTATATGTTCTGTTACCTTTCAGTACCTGTCAAAAGTTTGGACACACCTGCTCATTCAAGATTTTTTGATTATTCAATGTGAAGACAATAAAACTATGAAATAACACATGTGGAATCATGTAGTAACCACGATTCCAACAAATCAAAATATATTTTATATTTGAGGTTCTTCAAATAGCCACCCTTTGCCTTGATGACAGCTTTGCACACTCTTGGCATTCTCTCAACCAGCTTCATGAGGTAGTCACCTGGAATACATTTCAATAAACAGGTGTGCCTTGTTAAAAAGTTCATTTGTGGAATTTCTTTCCTTCTTAATGAGTTTGAGCCAATCAGTTGTATTGTGACAATGTAGGGTGGTATACAGAAGATATCCCTATTTGGTAAAATACCAAGTCCATATTATGGCAAGAACAGTTCAAATAAGCAAAGAGAAATAACAGTCCATCATTACATTAAGACATGAAGGTCAGTCAATCTGGAAAATTTCAAGAACTTTGAAAGTTTCTTCAAGTGAAGTCGTAAAAACCATCAAGTGTTATGATGAAACTGGCTCTCATGAGGATCGCCACAGGAAAGGAAGACCCGTAGACACCTCTGCTGCAGAGGATAAGTTAATTAGAGTTAACTGCACCTCAGATTGCAGGCCAAATAAATGCTTCACAGAGTTCAAGTAACAGACACATCACAACATCAATTGTGCAGAGGAGACTGCGAGAATCAGGCCTTCATGGTCGAATTGCTGCAAAGAAACCACTACTAAAGTACACCAATAAGAAGAAGAGACTTGCTTGGGCCAAGAAACACGAGCAATGGACATTCGACCGGTGAAAATCTGTCCTTTGTTCTGATGAGTCCAAATTTTAGATATCTGGTTCCAACCGCTGTGTCTTTGTGAGACGCAGAGTAGGTAAACGGATGATCTCCGCATGTGTGGTTCCCACCGTGAAGCATGGAGGAGGAGGTGTGATGGTGTAGGGTGCTTTGCTGGTCACATGGTCTGTGATTTATTTAGAATGAAAGGCACACTTAACCAGCATGACCTCAACCCAATTGAAATGGTTTGGGATAAGTTGGACCCCAGAGTGAAGAAAAAGCAGCCAACAAGTACTCACCATAAGTGGGTACTCCTTTAAGACTGCTGGAAAGCATTCCTCATGAAGCTGGTTGAGAGAATGCCAAGAGTGTGCAAAGCTGTCAAGGCAAAGGGCTACTTTAAAGAATCTCAAATATATTTTGATTTGTTTAACACTTTTTTTTGTTTACTACATGGTTTCATATGTGTTATTTAATCATGTTGATGCCTTCACTATTATTCTACAATGTAGAAAATAGTAAAATAAAGAAAAACCCTTCAATGAGTAGGCGTGTCCAAACTTTTGACTGGTACTGTGTATCCTTCTGTAGGTGCAGGGAGGGTGGTGGTAAACTAGACTCCCAGTGCTCAATGGCTGTATTGATTCTGCATGCAGAGAAAAGGGAGGAGTGGGGGTTGTTATTGATCGATGGTGGTAATGAAAGGTGAATAAATCACAATTAACTGGGAAAAAGAGAGATGCCAACCTCTGTCACCAGGGGATGGAGAGAGGGAGGAGAAAACAGGGGGACAGATGAGGAAGGAGAGACGTTGGGGGGATTATGGGACTTGAGGGGTGTTAGATGGGATTAGTAGTATTGATACAGTATATGCGAGTGTGTATGAGATAGATAGATGGGGATACAGTGAACAGAGATTTGTGGGAGGGAGGAGAAAGGAAAATAGAGAAGTGAAGAGAGAAAATGGAGGAGGGAGAAAGAGAGAATAAGAGAGAGTAAGAGAGAGTTGAAGAGCGTGTGTAGTCTGTAATGGATTATACACCGTGCTCTGTACTGCCACTTAATTAAACCACTTCCTGTCTGTAAGAGGTCCAGAAATAGACTGGAAGGACTAGAGTGCTGTGTCATTGACATGTAAAAGAATGTACAGTGTACTTTACCATCAGTGAGGTTATTCTTTTCTTCCTTCATTCTGTTTTATGACTTCCTCTCTCATATACTCTCTTTCACCTAAAGCCCCTCGCTCTGTCTCTTCATCCCTCTCTTTCTGTCTCCCTTTCACCCTCCCTTCATACGCTTTGGTATTTCTTGATTACACCAGAGAGTTATTTCAGTTTGTCTGAGTTTGTCTGGTGGGTTTCTATCTGCCCAGGGTACAGAGAGGGGTTTCTATGGAAACGCGGGCGAGACAACGGCCAGTTCCTCAGCCGGAAATTCATCCTGTCAGAACGAGAGGGGGCGCTCAAGTATTTCAACAAGCAGGACGTAAGGCTGGAGTCAACACGTAGTCACATCTGCACATGCTCTCACACATAAATACAAGCATGTTCCTGGGAAACGTAATCTCCAGCTAACTTATGCTACTAGCTTTCAGGTTAATCATCTCTTTCAAGTTAATCATGAATACCTGTATAGCACGCTATGTATATGTGTCCACAAGGAAACTAAAACAAATACCTCAACAGACTTAATCTCCTTACCTATCTTTTTGTGTTTACTGGAAACATACAGTATGTATTATTCGATGTAACAATTTATACGTATACTGTATTTATGTACCGTACAGTTTGTGTATCTCCCCCAGGCGCGGGACCCCAAGGCAGTGATGAAGATCGAGACTCTCAACGCCACGTTCCAGCCGGCTAAGATAGGCAACCCCTACGGCCTGCAGATTACTTACCTGAGAGACAACAGCACCAGGAACATCTTTGTCTACCACAGCGATTCTAAGGTGAGGCATTATGGGTGACTGTGACAAAAAAGGACTCTGCGGCTTTGTATCCTGGATCGCAGATCTGTTTATACTGGTATAGCCAACTCCTATTGTAATATGTGTAAATGCACGGAATTCTTAGAGATATGATGCATGATGAATCATCAATTTAATGGTACACCTAATATGGCTGCTGTTACTCATATCAAGGAACACTGATTTACAGCGGTTGCACCACTAAAAGTTTTGCGATTGTGCTGCGGGACTTAGAGGTAATTTGTGGTTTAGTATGGTACTCTGCGTCATCACTTCATTGCTCCAGACCAGCGCAAGGGGGAGTTGGAGCACTGATTATGCTTTTGGGTCCTCCTGTGTCTCTAACTGGCAATGAATGTGCGACATAAACCTAAATAGTAACTGATAATTGACTGACGACTTCAGTATTACCTACTAAAACTGTTTTTATTATTTTACTCTTATGATGTACTGTATGCCACTCCTGACCGGTCACGTTGTACAGCGCCTGAGTGGCGCAACATTCTAAGACACTGCAAGCTGGTTTACAACGGATGCTGGTTCAATACCCATTTGTTGATTGTAGGTTTCTCTCCCTCTAAAAACATAAATAAATCATTCTAAATAACAAACTGGCTTTATTTACAAATTAGTAACAATGTCTCACCCCATGTTCAAGAATTGACTTTTGCTCTCTCATTTTACTGTAATGAACACGAGGGGAGGCAGAGAGCTGGTTTCAAGCGCAGGGCGCAGCAGGTGTTTGTTGCAAAGGACCACAGGAGGAGGCAGGTAGATGGGTCCAGGGGCAGGCAGAAGGTCATACACAGGGGGTCCAAAAGGACAACAGTACAGGCAGGGGAAAGGCTGGTAACATAGTCCGGGAGAGCAGGCAATATGTAGATAACAGGAAATCCAATAGGCTAAAGTACAGGCAGGGAATAGGCAAAAGGTGTCGTTAGTGAGGCAGGCAGAAACTATCATACACGGGAGGAGTAACTCACCGGAAAACCATCTCTCTGAAAGACGTGTGTCACAAAACAAAGGATACCTCACAGTGATGCGGTGCAAAGAACTGAACTAAATAGTGTGTGATAATGACATACAGGTGTGTGAACAGGTGATGATCACAATTCAGGTGATTGGGATCTGGAGAGTGAGCTGCGTTCAGGGGATCTAGGTATTTGAGGGTGTGAGTTGAAAGCAGACGTTACATTATGTTATTTGAAAACAAAATCATCTCCAAAATATTGCGATTATTATTAATTGACAATTATATAAAAGCCTGTTGGATATTCTCACAGATATATTATTAACCCTGTTATTAGCAGGACAATATATATTGGTCATATTGGTCATGGCTCCTGAGTGGAGCACAATGAGATTGCCTTGCAGTTCTCTAGCTGTATCCACTGAAAGTGTGCAAGGTTCAAGGCACGAGGGTAGGGGGCACGGGATGGGCCGCAGAACCGCACACAGAAGGCCGACCTAGCCCATGGGGAAGGGAGGAGGAGGGGTGTGGACCCCCACCCCGCCAGACTGGCAACACTAAGGGGCTTTGCACTAAAAATGGCGCTGACTAGGGAAACGCTCCCGCTGTTCTGTTCTTAGTGCCAGTCTGCACGTTGAAACTAAAACAATGTAACTAATAATGGCATCTTTATGCTTTCATTCATAAAATAATGATAAAATACTCTTTCAAAATGCTGATGTTTATTTAGTTATGGATCCATTACTATGGGAATAAATATCACTGAATTACAGCAATATCCTTCAATCCTCTACATGTAATTATTGTGGAGCTGGCTAAAGGAATTTGTAGGGGGTTGCCGTCACACACAGAGTTGCTGGCTGGCGGGCTGTTTTTCTCTGAGGGTTTACTGCTGTGCACACAGGTGACCATCTCTCTCAGTAGCAAGTCACCCTTGTCTGTGGGTTAGGATGAAAGGCACAGCATGTACAGCCTCCTCAGCTGGTTAACAGACAAGATGGCAAGCTTGAACAGAACAGTACTATTAAAGCTGTTTTGTCGTGAAATAATACCTTGATCACGTCTCGTAATGTTCCATACTGTAGCAGGTTTACGGTCTTCTCATTGCAGGGATGACTATGAATAAGGCATGTATCTGACTAGCTCTGACCAGGATGCTTTTGTGTCTTTTGTTTTGGTAGGAAATGGTGGACTGGTTCAACGCTATCAGAGCTGCCAGGTTCCATTACCTTCAGGTGGCCTTCCCTGGAGCCAGTGATGAGGAGGTGAGGCCACAATATATATTTAGCAATGAGTATTACCACAATTTAACACAATTAAACAAACACTTTTCTCTATTGTCTTTGCCTTCAGCTGGTGCCCAAACTGACACGTAGCTTCATGAAAGAAGGCTTCATGGAGAAGACAGGCCCAAAGCACACAGAGGGCTTTAAGAAAAGGTGGTTCACCATGGACGACAGGAGACTCATGTACTTCAAAGATCCTCTGGTGAGGAGTCAGACACACCCTGCCCTAAAACAACTGATCCATTCTGAATGAACCCTACTTGTCATAACTTTCAATTCTGTGGCGTACAGCATACTTTATTCTCTGATATCTCTCTCTCTGATCTCTCTCACGCTCTCTTTCCCCCCCGCCGCCTCTCCCCCCTCCTCTCTCAGGACGCCTATGCAAGGGGAGAGGTGTTCATCGGCAGTAAAGAGAACAGCTACACTGTGCTCCCAGGCCTTCCCCCCTCAACACAGGGCTACCACTGGAACCATGGCATCACCATAGTAACGCCAGACAGGAAGTTCCTGTTTGCCTGCGAGACGGAGGCGGAGCAGAGGGACTGGATCGCTGCCTTCCAGAGGGTCATCAACAGACCCATGAGACCACAAGAGTATGCAGGTAAGTCATGAGGCTGAATTACACCGGCGTGCTCGAGTATGCTCTACATTAAGTGTACTCTTGAGTGGGGCTGTGACCGTACATTGACCGTATTACTGCCGCACCAGTGGTCACAAGTCATGATGGCAGTCAAATTCCACATGACCGTTTAGTCACGGTAATTAGGATTCTCCCAGCTCTGATGCTGCTGCTGGTCATTTGTAGCCTACAAAACTTGCTAACTGCCTGGTACTCAGCACTCTATTGTCCCTCTAATCACTCTGACATCAATGCAAATGTAATCGAAAATCTCATGATGAGTGCTCATGTTGCGCAACATTTCTGAGGTTTGATGGCCAATATTAAAAAGAGAATCCCATTAGCATTCTATAGGCTAGGTCTACAACATTTTATTTATCAACTTTCCTAATATTAAGCACATTGATTCCCTTCAACACAGGAGTATAGCCTATCTGGCTGGCATGAAAATGAACCATGGAGCCTCCCGGGTGGCGCAGTGGTTAAGGGCGCTGTACTGCAGCGCTAGCTGTGCCATCAGAGACTCTGAGTTCGGGCCCAGGCTCTGTCGTAACTGGCCGCGACCGGGAGGACCGTGGGGAGACGCACAATTGGCCTAGCGTCGTCCGGGTTAGGGAGGGCTTGGCCATGATGTCCTTGTCTCATAGCGCACCAGCGAGTCCTGTGGGGGGCCGTGCTCGGTTGCCAGGTGCACGGTGTTTCCTCCGACACATTGGTTGGATGCGCGCTGTGTTAAGAAACAGTGCAGCTTGGTTGGGTTGTGTATCGGATGCATGACTTTCAACCTTCGTCTCTCCCGAGCCCGTACCGGAGTTGTAGCGATGAAACTAAAACTACTAAAACAATTGGATACCATGAAATTGGAGAGAAAAAGGGGTAAAAAAAAAGAAAAGAGAAAAAAGAAAATGAACCATGCGTCCTCCATTCGCTATTGTATAGATGACGTGTATTTTTTCCCCAAGCTCCTGTTTCCGAGACAGGTGCATGATTACGGTCCATTCTAAATCAAACCTCATTTCACACACATATTATACGTAAAGACAACATTTAAATCAAGAATAGTCTGATGGGTGACAATATTAGACTATCACTTGTGAATGATGCCCAGCTTGTGCATTAAGGCAAGAAGCGCATACCTTTTCAAATCATAGTCCCCTGCATGTATCCTAGACCATAGGTCTATATGTTTTGATAAGGATTGTAATTGCAACTAAAGTGGCCAAATAACTTGTTAAAATGAAGCACATGAATCTTCTTTATAACCGGTGTAGAGCCTAACTGGTGTACATAAGCAGCGCGTGAGTTAAGTTTGGGGAAGATCATTTTCAACATAAAAACGCACCTTTATAATAAAGCATTACACCCATAATCACATTTGCCATCACTTTTGAGAACAGTGTTTTCTTCTAATTGATTGCATTTTGGAACATTCGCGCTTATTGCTTAAACGATCAGCTTCATATACAAGTGGTTGTATTCATTTGGGATCTACCACATCCCACAACTGTCTCAGAGTATGTTTGGAATATTTATTTATTGCACAGAAGCACAAGTTGACCAATAGGCCAACATTTGTACTATGGGGGATAGTAGGTTGAAATAAGCAATTGCTTTTGCTGTTCGTCAGGCCTACTCATCTTGTTGGCTGATGAAATGTAGGATAAATGTGGACAGTTCTAACATCTTCAATATGCGCCTCGGAATTCAATAAGAGGGAAGCACACAGATGCGTCCCAGATGTGTCTGACTCCATTCACTTGAAGCCTACTACTTAGCTGAAATGCCTGTGAAAAGGACACGTGATGGGCATTAGCTACAGTTGTCTGGAAGTTTATATACACTTAGGTTGGAGTCATTTCAACCACTCCACAAATTTCTTGTTAACAAACTATAGTTTGGGCAAGTCGGTTAGGACATAATAGTAGTAATAATAATAATAATAGTACTTTTTCCAACAATTGTTTACATACAGATTATTTCACCTATAATTCACTGTATCACAATTCCAGTGGGTCAGAAGTTTACATACACTAAGTTGACTATGCCTTTAAACAGCTTGTAAAATTCCATAAAATGATGTCATGGCTTTAGAAGCTTCTGATAGGCTAATTGACGTATTTTGAGTCAATTGGAGGTGTACCTGTGGATGTATTTCAAGGCCTACCTTCAAACTCCGTTCCTCTTTGCTTGACATCATGGGAAGATCAAAAGAAATCAGCCAAGACCTCAGACAAAAATTATAGACGTCCACAAGTCTGGTTCATCCTTGGGAGCAATTTCCAAACGCCTGAAGGTACCACGTTCATCTGTACAAACAATAGTACGCAAGTATAAACACCAGCTGTAATACCGCTCAGGAAGGATACGCGTTCTGTCTCCTAGAGATGAATGTACTTTGGTGCGAAAAGTGCAAATCAATCCCATAACAATAGCAAAGGACCTTGTGAAGATGCTGGAGGAAACCGGTACAAAAGTATTTATATCCACAGTAAAATGAGTCCTATATCGACATAGCCTGAAAGATCGCTCAGCAAGAAAGTAGCCACTGCTCCAAAACGCCATATAAAAGACTACGGTTTGCAACTGCACATGGGACAAAGATCATACTTTTTGGAGAAATGTCCTCTGGTCTGATGAAACAGAAATAGAACTGTTTGGCCATAATGAGCATTGTTATGTTTGAAGGAAAAAGGGGGAGGCTTGCAAACCAAAGAACACCATCCCAACCGTGAAGTACGGGGGTGGCAGCATTATGTTGTGGGCGTGCTTTGCTGCAGGAGGTGCTGGTGCACTTCACAAAATACAAAATAGGCATCATGAGGCAGGAAAATGATGTGGATATATTGAAGCAACATCTCAAGACATAAGTCAGGAAGTTAAAGCTTGGTCGCAAATTGGTCTTCCAAATGGACAATAACCCCAAGCATACTTCCGAAGTTGTGGCAAAATGGCTTAAGGAGAACAAGTCAAGGTATTGGAGTGGCCATCACAAAGCCCTGACCTCAATCCCATAGAAAATCTGTGGACAGAACTGAAAAAGCGTGTGCGAGCAAGGAGGCCTACAAACCTGACTCAGTTACACCAGCTCTGTCAGGAGGAACGGGCCAAAATTCACCCAACTTATTGTGGAAGGCTACCTGAAACGTTTGACCCAAGTTAAACAATTTACAGGCAATGCTACCAAATACTAATTGAGTGTATGTAAACTTCTGACCCTCTGGGAAAGTGATGTAAGAAATAAAAGCTGAAATCAATCATTCTCTCTACTATTATTCTGACATTTCACATTTTTTAAATAAACTGGTGATCCTAACTGAACTGACAGGGATTTTTTTTTTTTACCCCTTTTTCTCCCCAATTTCGTGGTTGTTTAATTGTTTAGTAGCTACTATCTTGTCTCATCACTACAACTCCCGTACGGGCTCGGGAGAGACGAAGGTTGAAAGTCATGCGTCCTCTGATACACAACCCAACCAAGCCGCCCTGCTTTTTAACACAGCGCCATCCAACCTGGAAGCCAGCCACACCAATGCGCCGGAGGAAACACTGTGCACCTGGCAACCTTGGTTAGCACGCACTGTGCCCGGCCCGCCACAGGAGTCGCTGGTGCGCGGTGAGACAAGGATTTCCCTACCGGGAAGGAGATGAGACAAGGATTTCCAAAGTCCCTGGTGGTACAGCTGGCGCTGCAGTACAGCGCCCTTAACCACTGTGCCACCCGGGAGACCAAGACAGGGAATTTTTACTGGGATTAAATGTCAGGAATTGTGAAAAACTGAGTTGAAATGTATTTGGCTAAGGTGTATGTACACTTCTGACTTCGACTGGACATCTCAGAGAGCCATGTGAGTGAGAGGTGCTTCGGAGCATGCAGCTGGGAGAAGGGAATTATAATTAGCTTATTATATTCAGCCCAAGGGGACAATGGCCACTGATTTTTTTAGGGGGCATTACCGCCACACAAGGGGAAATTCGAGGCCTGGTGAGAATATTATCAAGTGCTCGTCAAATTGTGAATGAGAGACTGATGAAATTAGTGAAGCTTGTGGCTTTTTTCAAATCATCACTCGAGTCCCATCATGCAGCCTTAGAATGTATTAAAAATCTTAACATATAGGCCAACGTTTGTATCACACCTAAAGTTGCATAAATAACTAAAGTTGCATAGAAAGCATATAGGACTGGTTTCTTTGTGAACCGCTCAATACAGAATAGCCACATGTACGCACCTCCATTGAAATCGTTTAGAGAAAATATTCTTTCTATTTTATGTTCAATTGTATTCTTCATACTATAAAATATATTTTTTAATTATGCCACAGAATTATAAGCAAATCTTGTCTGCTAAATGAATGGGTGTAGCCCACAGCCAAATGGCATAGCCATGTCAGGGCCCAACATAAGAACAACTCTGAGTATGCTATTCTGTTAATTTTAAATGCTATTCTGTTCATTTTTTCACATGATTTTTCTTAAGACCTGTCAAAAATAAATGATAAATAAATGGATTTATTAGTTTAAAAAACAAATGTAGATGTTCTAAAGACCTGCATCCGTGGCTTGGAGGCTATGCGTGGAAGCCAGGAGAAGCTAAATGCATTTATGCTCATTAACGGTCGATTACCGTGAGCCCGGGCAGTTATTCTCATGACAATCACCGGCTGCCACAGCCTTACTCTTGAGGAGTATGCATGTATGCAGATATTGCATCTTTGCAATAATATTTGCAGGCTATGTACAACCCCCGATTGAACTAGTCAAGGTCTCACAAGCAGTTGCTTGGCTGAAGCCAATGTTTTATGGCAGGGCTAAAACAAAAACCTGCACACCGGGTAACTCCCTAGCACCAGCATTGGTATTAATCACTATAATTATAGATTGATGTTGTGTTTTTAGAGGCAGTCCAAAGCAGGGTAATGAGTGATTGCCTGTTTATGTACTGTACTGTGCTTATATGCCTTTCTGTGATTGTATCTCTATGTTGTGGTAACACTTACTGGTTTTCTGCTCTTCACTGTGCAGTGGAGGCCCATTTCAAACACAAGCCCTGAGACTGGAGCTAGAGCTGTCACTCTACTGGTCAGCTCAAGTCCCACCAAGAACAGAACAGACAGGATTTCTCTGCAGAGACCCCAGAATAACACAAGTCTCTACTGTACCTGGAGCGAAGGAACGAGATGATAGAGATGAAAGAAATATATCAGAGAGGAGAGAGAAAAACAATAAAATGTCTTACATCTCGACCTCTTCTGAACCTGATGCCTAAACCGGGGGTTAGAGGTCAGGGGTCAGGGGATTTGAGAGGAGAGAAAATAACACTGAAATATCAATTCCCCTGCTGCCGCTCTCCACATAGACTCTTCCACACTGCACCCCCTCTCTTAGTGTTGTGAGTGGTTCCTCCCTTGTTGTATACTAATGAGTCATGTTCACTCTGTTTGTTGAGAGCAGTACTGTAAATGTAATTTATTGATTGGACAGTTTTGATGACAGTGGATTTATGCAATTTCTCTGATTGTTCTAAACGTATGCTTTTAGGCAGAGTCATACACATCTCGTGGCTGTTTATTTTGAAATATAAATGTGAATGTAAATATTTTGTTACTTCATGCAACAGGGTTGTAATTGATTTAATATTAAGTGATTCAATCAAATTGTGTTTATCATTGAAAGACACTAGATGGCACTCTAGGCCATTGTAATACATCACCCATGATGTGCATTGTCATTCTATTGGTCTGCCGCTGTAATAAACTCGACAGGGATCCAAGCTGAGAACAATCCCGTTGACCGTGTCTCCTTTACTTCGGATTGTTATTATCAAATAAGTAATGCCTTTGGTGTTCATCAACGCTGGGCTCTCTCTCTCTCTCTCTCTCTCTCTCTCTCTCTCTCTCTTTACTCTCTCTCTCTCTCTCTCTCTCTCTCTCTCTCTCTCTCTCTCTCTCTCTCTAGTTTATCTTTACTCTCTCTCTAGTTTATCTTTACTCTCTCTCTAGTTTATCTTTACTCTCTCTAGCGAGCGCATGGGGTCCCAAAATGGTTCCGCAACAAATTGAAGCTAGAAAATGAAGGAAACTCCACTTTATACCCTGTGTTCGTATTCACTCAATTTAAGGTCCAGCAGGGCTGTCCCAACGCATAATTACATCAAAGTGCATTTTAATAGTGTAAAAGGCCCTTAGTTGACACTCAAATGTTGTATTATACATTATACCCATTTGAAGAGAGAACAATTCATTTGTTTGATCAAATTTGAACCCAGTTTAATTTCAGGGTTCGGAAACCACTACTCTAGTAGTCTCTTGCCTGTGTTTGTTTGTGCGCCTGTCCGTGTGTGTTCTCGTAGTATGCATGCGTGCAGAACGGATAGGGGCCACCCGCTGAAGCTGTGTGCTTCTCTGTGCTAACTGACAGACACACAGCTGCCGTTAGAGGTGGCTGTTGGAGAGCTCAGACAGCTGTTGGAATTCCACCCAGGGAGAGGATGGACACTCTGAGGCAAACAGTTGTGAAGTGTGGAGGACCATATCAATATGGGCTGGAGTGTGTTGACCGTATGCACAAACACCCACACGAGGAGCATGATAATGGCTGTGCAGCTTACACATGCCCACAGACCTGGTATTGTGTGTAATTAAAAGTTCACAACAGTTCAATTATGTAATAAATAGTTATGGTAACATGGTAATGGTGAGATGTGGTAGAGCGTTGATTCTTGTCAATTGATGTGTCTGTGCGGGCATGTGATTATCTCTGTTTATTTGTTTGCGTAACTATAAGGACATGCTCCCCTTGTCATGTATCCATACATACAGTATGTGTCTGTTCTGTGAACTGCGTGCCTTTCCTGTGAACTTCCAGTAAATTGAACCACATTCACATCTCGGTTCCACATGGCGGGAAATCCTTGAGGGATACTCCTCCGTGTGTGTGTCTGTGTGTGTGTTTGGGAGGTTAGGATTAAGAGCTTCAGAGGGGGTCAGGCTCATGGCGCTGCAGCCCAATCGTCATAGCAACAGCTGGGACACAGTCGCACATGCTACCTTCACTCTTTCCTTCCCTCTCTCTTTCTGACACCTTTTTCTCCCTCCCTCCCTCCATTTTCTGTAATCTCACTGACTTTAGGGTTCACATCTGCTTCTGCCATCAAGGCGAAGTAAATTAACATCTTTATCTATTGGTAATACAGTATATTTTCTTATTTAAACACTTATATTTTATTCATATGAAATAGTATGCTGCAAATGTACATGTACTGAATATGTATAAAGCGGGTATAGCATATGAGTGAGTTGGCAGATTTATTTTGTCAGGCATCGAGACAGGCCATCCCTCTGTCTGCGAGATGGGGACTACATGCTTTTCCCAAGGACTGGCGCCAAAGCAACGTGCTGTGGTTGACCTCGGTCACCGCGGTGGAGTTTCACGGTTGCTCTGTTTCTGGCATTGTGAACCATCGCAGACCACTCCAGACCACTCCAAGGCAAAGTTCTTTCTCTTTTATAGGGATCAGAGTGGTCCAACCGGCCAACACGACGGGGGATTGAAGAACAGTTGATACACCCCAAAGGGTCAAAGGGCACTATTTTTGGTTGAAATGAGAGGTGTGCAATATCTGTGGGAACATCAATGTATTGGAACCTCCCTAGTCTTTCTATTGATGAATTTGTATGAAATAGAAGCCATTACTTAGATTGAACAATAGAAATGGGCCTGCAGTTCGAACAACTGTTATTCATCCCTTTGTCATTGTTGCACTGCACAGGAACAACTTGCCAGTAGCATCCTGTTATTTTGAGACAGAGAATACCACATAGACAAGATCAGGGAGAAACGTGTACCTCATCACTTGCGTCAGTAGAGGTTTTAGGTCTAATTGACTGTTGTAAGTCTATTACATTGCTGTCCCAGTCTGTTTCAAGTTAGAGGTAATAATTTAGTGATGAGTCTAACCCAATCAGCTTGTGTCTCATGTTGGTAAAGCCTAAAGGACGGCTACAGAGAAGGCACAAATCTAATGAAAAGTCCCTGGATAAACCCACACACACAAGGGATCCCTTTCACTGCTTAAAATTGTATGAACCACTTATACGCTTTAACTTCTAATAGCTGTAATGAAAATGAGAAAGATATCAGTAACTTTATAAACATGTTTCAAAATAATTAAGGAGACTAATTGAACAAAACTTAACGTGAACAGAACTTGACTTGGAAGGAAATTAGATAACATACGAAGCTGCTGTTTGAAAGGTGTAACTGGGATTTGTAGGTGATTGAACAGTAACCCAAAATTGGTCGATTTTCCCATGCATAGTCTAAGGAGAATTTCAACTGTCTCTGTGTGTTTTTACCAATCCAAATGAGGTGGAACTGCCTTCCCACCTGTACCATTTGTGTGGCGAATCACAGTGCGAGTCAGATCTCCTGATGTGTCCCTCCACACTCCTCTACCCCTCCACCCTGGCTCCCTGGCATCATGGGTAAGTCAATGTTAGTTCTGTCTGGCAGCTTGTTGTTGTTGGCGCCCCGGCAGGCCAGGCTAACTCCAGTAGACACTAACTCAGTGAAACTCACCAGATATTTTCACCATTCAGGAAGTAATTAAAAGTGTCTGGAACCCCCTCCTCAGCCATCATTTCTGTAGTGAAGCCCAGGGGCAGGAACATAGGGCATTTAGCATGGCCTGAGAGTAAATATAGCAACCTATGAGCCAGGGACAGCATACTGTATCTGTAAAAAAAAATGTTTAAAGAAGTTTGTTAATAGTTAATAGCTATGTTGTTCTAGGTATAGTGTCTGTTTATTCATTGGATGATCAATCTATTCCAGTTGGACAGGTGATGGTGGTGATTCATGCATCATTTGTATAGCCAAACTCCTGTTATTATGCAATGCATCCTGATTAATTCTGTCAGTAACTCTTAACACTCTGTCTCTATTCTCTATCCTCATCCCTATCTCTCTAGTTGAGTTTCTGCTAAAATGTCCTGGCAAACAATAGGCAGGACAGTCTGAGTTACAGCATACTGGTGGCTGGTACATTTAAATCTGTTCTCACAACAACAAAAAAGAGCATTCCGCTCACAAGCCACCCACATCCCATCTGTTCTGATCAGCTTCCCTGCGATTAATTCTTCTCATACCCTGTTGCTTGTTGGTGCCTTTGTTAATGATGCAGTTTTTATTTCGCAGTCCAATTAATTCCTCTCTTTCCCCAGATGAAGGGAGACAAAGGATCTTTCAACAAAGTAATTGCTCATTAAAATTCAGAGCTTTTTGTCTGTGTCACGCGTTCACACGCAAGCACGCGCTCGCAAACCCACACACGCACGCGTCTCACTCATGCATGCGCACACTCACACACACACACACACAAACACACTTGGTAGTATGCCCACTCTCAGTAACTGCATGGCAAGCATCCATCTTGTCTTCAAGAAACTGCCCAACTACTTATAAACATTAAGTTTATATGTCATTTGCAAAAATATTCTTAACAGCAAGAAACAGGTGTGTGGGCCAACGTATTTAACGGCTCTGCATGAGTTCAAACAGCGGGTTTTGACCAGAGGCAGCGCCTCCTCTTGACAACGCTTCGCTCCGCTTGAAATTTGCACGAAGTAGAGAAGAGCTGAACTTTTTCTACCACTCCGCTAGCAGGGTTTCGCCGCTCACCTTCCCACAATCCCCCGCAAATTTCTCTGCGTGCCCTTGTTGAAAATGAATGAGGGAGCAACTTCTCCTAACCAAATTCGGTGTTGGTGAAAACACTCTGCAATGCAGTTATTTAATCGTAAAGGTAAATATAAAACAGCATAAATGCGTGGTCATGCGCACTAAATTCATCAAGCATTTACAAGCACCGGTTATAAATGATATTAGCTGGTTTTCATAGAGCCGGCATACAAATAATCTAGTCGACATATCAAGTATAAAGTCCAATAACCAAACCTGGATTGCCCTTTGGGCAGTCTCTCCATGTTTTTTTTTGCAGTTGCCTTTTCAGAAAGACAAGCCATTTTGGCCTTCATCCGCACAGAACTGCTGTGCTGGAATGGACATGTCAACCTTTGAAGAAGACAAGTGCAGCAGATGCTCAGGGCTTAGCGGCCCATGCTGTATGGCGAGCATGGTGGTTCCTGTCCTCAGGCCAGCTGTCCAGTCAATCACAGCATATGGTATATCATTTTACTCATTTCCTTCAACCCTGAAATCTTGTCATCTCGATTTGTAGGAAACAGAACTGAACACCTGTTGCCTTGAGTGAAAGTCCCTGGCGCTTTTTCTGACAAGGAATGGAACTGCACTGGAGTGATGAACAGTAACTAAGAAGTGGAATTACTATTCATTTGGTGCATTTGTTAAGCCGGAATGTGCATTCCAATATAAAACATGTTCATATAAAACAGAAATACAAACAATAATTATTCAATCTGAGATAAAGAGTTGAACATCAGAAAAGCACATAAAAAGGTAATCTAGAATTGTATTCATTTGTGATTTCGTGGTCAAAACAGAAGTGTGTTCCACATTTTTCCCATAGAAGATTCATGCATGAATGTGGGTAGAGATTCTCTGTCCTTTCTGACAAAACCAGCAGGCAGTTGTTCTTAGATCGAGTCCAACCTTGAGCCTTGTGTCATGTCCTCACTAACACAGCAAAAACAGAAGAAAGCCATATCAGGCACCATAGGCTGTCAATGCTGAGTCTAAGGCCTGGTGAGTGTGGTATAGACCGGCTGCTCCCAATTTGAGGTGGGGCTGTGGGGCGGAGGGATGGCTACGCTGTTGATGAGCGGTTTGCCGTAGGGGTGGCGAGAGGAGTGGAAGTAGGGGTACTGATAGAGACCTGCGGGGTAGCTGGAGTAGGCACTGTAGTAGCTGGGGCTCTGGAGGTCTGCATAGTCACACTGGGGGCTGGGCAGGGAGGAGGAGGATGAGGGGGCTGCAGAGGAGGGGCCGCCTCCAGAGCTGAGGGGGGTGTAGTCGGGGTGGGGTGGCGAGGAGCTGTGGGAGTGCTGGCTGCTGTAGTGGCTGGGACTCAACTGCTCCGTTTTGATCGGCGTTCTGTGGTGAAGGCCATCACTGTTACTAGAAGACGAGGAGGAAGAGGGGAGTGCCGCCTCCGCTCCCGCCCCTTTTGGACCCCAAGGCAAGGCATTGCTGTGGGAGTGGCCGTAGGAGGAGCTGAGGGACCCAGAGGGGGGGTTGGATCCATGACCCCCGTGCCCATGGTTCGGAGGCGCCGGGGCGGAGCTGTGCTTGTTGAGTGGCAGGTACTGATCGAACTCATGGACGTCAAAGGCATCCATGTTGCTGATGACATCGGTGCTCAGCTCAGAGATGTCCAAGTTGCTGAAGTCGATGTTTTGCCGTCCCCCATCCAGGGGGCGCCGGCCCTCATGTTTCAGCCCAAGATACAGCTCTGTCTTGGGGGTGGTGGGGGGTGTGGGGGGACCATGTGGATGGCCTTCAGAAAAGACACAACAGATGCCTAAACATTAGCTATGGCGTACTGACAGAATAATGTGCCAGAACACCTGAACCCAGGAGAGATAAGTGTTCATACAAGATCTCAATCAGTAAAAAAAAGACCTGGTGACTGACAAACTGCGTGTTGCTATTGAGTATGGATTGTTCTACATTCTTGCACAAATGTATCAAATATGCTGGGAGATCCACTCACCTGTCCGCTCTGGATGATTATGCCCATTCCCCATGGAGATCAGTCTGGCCAGACCAGGTTCAGCCTTGTACATCTGGCGTGGGTGGAATTGGGCCAGCTCAGCCCCGGAGTCGGAGTTACACTGACCTGGCTTGGTGCTCTTCCTTCTCCGGGGTTGGTATTTGTAGTCAGGGTAGTCTTTCTTGTGTTGCACCCTCAGTCTCTCTGCCTCCTCCATAAATGGCCTCTTCTCGCTTTCAGTGAGCAGGCTGGAAATTGATGACAGGTTGGGTTGAGTTGTGGACTATTATAAGATGCACAAAGCTGGATGTCACAGTGAATATCATTAACATCATCATTCTAAACATGCCATGTACAATTTGGTTAATCATTATGAAAAGGCAAAGTTGTGCACAAATTTTCATGAAACAATACTAGAAAATAAATTAATAAGTAGTATTAATTATTTTGTAACTTGTCAATCTTCACTGCAGATTTTTGGGTTTGGAGCAAAAAACATTTCCATAGTACATCTGTGCCATGTTCTATGCGGCACATTAGGTACGCAAATGTGTACTATACCCCCCATTAAATATATACATTCGGTTATCTCTACTGACCGCCAGAGCTTCCCCAAGGTCTTGCTGAGTTCGGCGTTGTGGAGATGCGGGTACTGGTCAGCTAGTTTCCTGCGCGCCGCCTGCGCCCACACCATGAACGCGTTCATCGGCCGCTTCACATGGGGTTTGTTTTTCAGAGACCGGTCTCCTCGTGTAGGCATCGGTACGAGCGACCAGTCGTATCCGTTAAGCACCTGAGACACTGCGTCTCGGATGCACGCGGGAAACCGTTTATCTTCCTCGCTGGTGTCCATTTTTGGGGTTATCCCGTTGCCGGGCGCCTGTCCATCGGAGCCGGTTGGAGAGGACGGGACGTCCGAATCCGAGTCGTCCTGCGACATCGAGCTGGCGGTTCCCGTTGGACTACATGGATGGTCGCTGAATAACTTACTCTTTTCTTCGGTCATGTTCAGTGAAAAATTGCTTTGGTCTATATTAGCTGCCTGTTGATTGTGCCAAATGCGCATTTTACGCACGGAGCCCTGAGTGAGGAACAATTCAAATGTAAAATCCCAAACGCTTGTCGTGATGTTAATTCTTACCTATCACCCTGTTGTAAATTGTCATATTGGTTATAATGTCCAAACTCTGAAATCTCAGTTTGATACTGACACATTTTGTTGTGCTAAGAGAATGTTGTTGGAATCTGGTTGCGTCCTCACTCCACCCCTCAATATCTTATTGGTTTGTACATACACTGTAGCTCCACTGATTCCTCCCATTTGTGGGAAATATGAGCCAGTGATTTGAAATGTGTGTTATATACATTCTAATAATTAGTTTTGCTGTATAGCCAATGTAAAATTGCTTATATCATTCAGACATTAAAACAGGATACTCGTAGACAAAATGAACATGGTCAGAATTCCAGCTTTATATTCAGATACATTAACTGTGGAAGCATATGTGCAAGGCATGAACTCTATGGACTTGCAACCTCATAGCATAGCTGTTCTGAGCCCCAATTTTCTAGCTAAAAAAATAAATATGGGGTGATGCCTGTTTTGCATGTTATTTTGGCATTAATTCGTGTCACATATCAGTTTGAAAACAATGTTAATAAAGCTGCATACAAACGTGGTTTCTTTTTTGCTTTCTTGAGTAATGCAGCTCTAAAATGCAGGTGTTTCAGCCTAGATCAGTGGTTTATATGGTGGTGTTTCAGTCAGCTGAAAATACGGAGTGTAGGGGTTGGTAATGTTCTCTTGTGTTGTCATTTGCTCAGTGTTCTGTCACTCATGGGGACACTACATCACCACCAAATCTAAGGTTAGAGCTAAAAAGACCCTTGGGTGCTGCCATAGAGTTACATTAGAAGTGCCCATCAAGGTAAATTGGCCACAGATATAATGACATCTTATCTACAGTAGCTTTGTTGGGATTTTATTTAACCTTTATTTAACTAGGCAAGTCAGTCAAGAACCAATTATTATTACAATCTACTGGCAAATCCTTTTTAATCCTATTCATGTGAAGAGAAATAATTAAAATAAATGACAGATAAAACGTATCGGTGCTCATCGGCCATTGGACATAAACATTACACAACAAGATGGAAATCACAAATTCAACAATGAGTGGTTTGGAAGGAATCAGTGGCTAACTGCAAGCATTGCAACGCAATCACCAGCCTTCTTTTCATTTGAGTGGGTGTGTGGTCCCAAGTCTGGGATTAACGGTCTATTTTTCAAATTGAATAGGATAAACATTCAACATTGGCCATTGTGTCAATCCAGCATGACTTTTGCCGAGCTCAAAACAACTGGAATCTCAAAACTGGGAAATCTGATTTCAGTGAGTTCAAGACAACTGGAAACGAGCTCCAACTGGGAAAATATGTTTTGAACAGTCATCCAACTCGGAATTGCAAGTCGGGAACTCGGGCCTCTTTCTAGAGCTCCGACCTGAAGATCACTGATGTCATCATGATTCAACCTTGTTTTTTCAGAGTTGTCTTGAATGCCCCATAAATCCAAAGAATGACAGACTTTGATGACAAAGGAAGAGGAAGAGTACCTCATGATAAGCTGTAGACCACACTATCTACCTTGAAAGTTTTCATCTGTATTTTTTTTTGTAGCTGTCTACATACCACCACAGACTGATGCTGGCAATAAAACCGAGCTCAATGAGCTGTATACCGCCATAAGCAAACAGGAAAATGCTCAACCAGAGGAAAAACATGTCTAGATCACCTTAAATGCTCAACAAGAGGAAAAACCATGTCTAGATCACCTTTATTCCACACACAGAGATGCGTACAAAGCTCGCCCTCCATTTCGGAAATCTGACTATAATTCTATCCTCCTGATTCCTGCTTACAAGCAAAAATTAAATCAGGAAGCACCATTGACTCGGTCTATAAAAAAGTGGTCAAATGAAGCAGATGCTAAACTACAGGACTGCTTTGTTAGCACAGACTGGAATATGTTCCGGGATTATTCTGATGACATTGAGGAGTACACAACATCAGTCATTGGCTTTATCAATAAGGGCATTGAGGAAGTCGTCCCCACAGTGACTGCACGTACATACCCCAACCAGAAGCCATGGATTACAGGCAACATTCGCACTGAGCTAAAGGATAGAGCTGCGGCTTTCAAGGAGCGGGACTCTAACCTGGAAGCTTATAAAAAATCCCGCTATGCCCTCCGACGAACCATTAAACAGGCAAAGCGTTAATACAGGACTAAGATTGAATTGTACTACACCGGCTCTGATGCTCACTGGATGTGGCAGGGCTTGTAAACTATAACAGACTACAAAGGGAAGCACAGCCGAGAGCTGCCAAGTGACACAAGCCTACCAGACGACCTGAATAACTTCTATGCTCGCTTCAAGGCAAGTAACACTGAAACATGCATGAGAGCATCAGCTGTTCCGGATGACTGTATGTTCACGCTCTCCGCAGTCACAGGGCCAGACGAATTACCAGGACGTGTACTCTGAGCATGCGCTGACCAACTGGCAAGTGTCTTCACTGACATTTTCAGCCTCTCCCTGTGTGAATCTGTAATACCAACATGTTTCAAGCAGACCACCATAGTCCCTGTGCCCGTGAACACTAAGGTAATCTGCCTAAATGACTACCAACCCATAGAACTCACGTCTATAGCCATGAAATGCTTCGAAAGGCTGTTCATGGCTCACATCAACACCATAATCCCAGAAACCCCAGACCCACCTCACCAACAGATCCACAGATGATGCAATCTCTATTGCACTCCACACTGCCCTTTCACACCTGGACAAAAGGAACACCTATGTGAGAATGCTATTCATTGACTACAGCTCAGCGTTCAACACCATAGTGCCCTCAAAGCTCATCACTAAGTTAAGGACCCTGGGAATAAACACCTCCCTCTGCAACTGGATCCAAGACTTTCTGACGGGCTGCCCTCACGTGGTAAGGGTAGGCAACAACACATCCGCCACGCTGATCCTCAACATGTGGGCCCCTCAGGGGTGCGTGCTCAGCCCCTCCTGTACTTCCTGTTCACTCATGACTGCATGGCCAGACACGACTCCAACACCATCATCAAGTTTGCTGATGACACAACAGTGGTAGGCCTGATCACCGACAACAATGAGACAGCCTATAGGGAGACCTGACCGTGTGGTGCAAGGACAACAATCTTTCCCTCAATGTGATCAAGACAAAGGAGATGATTGTGGACTACAGGAAAAGGAGGACCAATCACCCCCCCATTCTCATCGACGGGGCTGTAGTGGAGCAGGTTGAGAGCTTCAAGTTCCTTGGTGTCAGCATCACCAACAAACTAACATGGTCCAAGCACACCAATTAGTCGTGAAGAGGTCACGACAAGACCTATTCCCCCTCAGGAAACTGAAAAGATTTGGCATGGGTCCTCAGATCTTCAAAAGGTTTTACAGCTGAACCATCGACGGCATCCTGACGGGTTGTATCACTGCCTAGTATGGCAACTGCTCGGCCTCCGACAGCAAGGCACTAGAGAGGGTAGTGCTTTACAGCCCAATACATCACCGGGGCCAAGACCTCCTATACCGGTGTCAGAGGAAGACCCTAAAAATTGTCCAAGACTCCAGCCACCTTAGTCATAGACTGTTCTCTCTGCTACCGCATGGCAAGCGGTACCGGTGCGCCAAGTCTAGGTTCAAGAGGCTCCTAAATAGCTTTTACCCCCAAGCCATAAGACTCCTGAACAGCAAATAAATGGCTACTATTTGCATATAGAACAGTCTATGACTTCAGAGGCTGGAGTCTGACAATTTTAGGGCCTTCCACTAACACAGCCTGGTATAGAGGTTCTAAATGGCAGGAAGCTCAGCCCCAGTGATGTACTGGGCCATCCACAGTACCCTCTGTTCCGCATTGCGGTTCGATGCCAAGCAGTTGCCAAACCAAGCGGTGATGTAGCCAGTCAAGATGCTCTCAATGGTGCAGATGTGTAACTTTTTGAGAACCTTAGGGCCCATGCCAAATCTTTTCACCCCCCTGAGGGGGTAGAGGTGTTTACGTGCCCGCTTCATGACTGTGTTGGTGTGTTTGGACTAGGCCTGTGGCGGTCATGAAATTGTCAGCCGGTAGTTGTCAAGCAAATAACTGCCGGTCTCACGGTAATTGACTGTTAATTAGCACATTTGGCATCTCCTGGCTTCCACGTATAGCTTACAAGCCACTGATGCATTCCTTTTGATACATAGAAAATGTTGTGTATTTCAGAAGAACAGAATAGCATACTCTGAGTTGTCCTTATGTTAGGCCCTAATCTGGCTATGGATGTGGGCTACACTATTAATTTAGCAGACAGGATTAGCTTAGAACTTCATGGAATTATTTTATAGTATGAAGAATACAATTGACCATTGCTGAATACAATAGAACGGATATGTTCTCCAAATGATTTGAGGGCGCACATGCGGCTTTTCAGTGTTGAGCGGATAACCAAGAAACTATACTCCTATATGCTTAATTGAGTTTAACTTTAGTTGTGATACTAATGTTGGGCTATACAGTGCATTATGATTAATGGAAACAGGATGCACCTGAGCTCAATTGAATACTTATGTAAATGTGATTTTAATTTAAATATATATATTTAGTAATTTCAACCTTTTTTTGCTTTGTCATTATGATGTATTGTGTGTAGATTGAGGGGAAAACAATTGAATACATTTTAGAATGAGGCTGTAACGAGTAGTCTACAGACGAGAAAATAAACTGTTGTATTATTCAAAGTGTAATTTTATTTGAATAGTCTATGCTTACTGGCTACTGGACAATTTTCAGCTGCGGACCAAGAATGTCTCTTTGCCATCCGCAACGAATGGTAAGGCAAGGATGTAATGTGAGTTGAAAAGTAGAATTCTCTTTTGCCACCCCACTCAGACTCTCCTTCATTTCTCATAAAGGGAATAGGGCCAAAGACAGTCTTTGTAACCCTGGCCCAGTGGACATGCAACTACTGTGTAATGATCAGGCCATAGATGGATTTACAGTACAGAGGGAATGAAAAAGAGCGATGTAGAGACAGAAATATGGATGGACACAGTCTGTAGTTGAACACAAGTCCTACAACTGAAGGAGAGGAGGGTACCAATTCATTCTTGGTTCTGTTTTCCTTTCATTTATCTAATACTGTACAAACCAGGGAAGGCTGCTGAGGGGAAGATGGCTCATAATGTCTGGAATGGAATGGCATCAAATCCTGTGTTTGATACCATTCTGCTCCAGCCACTACCATAAACCCATCCTCCCCAATTAAGGTGCCACCAACCTCCTGTGGTACCTACAGCGTTTGATTTCCTCGATAAGCGGGTCTTCTGTATAATGAAAAAGAGAAAAAAAGAGACCACAGAACCTGACCACAGCCATCCAGCATCCAAAGTGTCATTAACCAATCAGAGAAGTCAAATTGACCTGGGCTCTTATCTGAACTAGTGGCCTACATCCAGAACTACTTATCCTCACCCCTGCAGCGATGAGATTTTACACCATAACTGCGTTTGAAAGATTAGATGCCCCACGTACCATAAAACCTCAGTCGGATTGAATTGAGCGAGCTGAGTTTTTGGGATGACAACTGAGGAATCCTTTTCAGGCAACAAAGACCAGCTGAATCAGCCACATCTGCTAACCCTGCTTTCCAATGTTCTGGGCCCGTATTCACAAAGCTTCTCAGAGGAGCAGTGCTTATTTATATAGGAACAGCCCCACCCCCCCTGTTATACAGTATATAATCATATTTATCATGATTTAAAAGGCAAAACCGATCCTATACAAGCTCTTACTCTAAGACACATTTTGAATACAGACCCACCCATGGCTAGATGTTTAAGGGGGGTTTGGGTGGCATGATACACTAACTCTGATCTCTCTGCCAGTAGGATCATTTTCCAGTACAGACCAGTGAGCGGCATTAAATCATGTCAGCTGAGACACCTGGCTGGTGTTGACGACCCCAAACCACCAGGGCAATGAGATTATGCATTGACATCAAATGTAATCATCCCAAACCTCTGGCTATGGCCCAGACCCAGATCATATTAACACTGATCTGAATGTGATCGCTTCACCTAAGCCTAGGGAATGGGGATAACAAGGGCTCTGTTATAGTTGTGGGAAGGTTCTACAGACAAGGAGTTTGAGGACTAACAAATAGCAGGCTGTTAAGGTCCAGGTGCAGATTGATGCTGTAGTCATACATGTAATTGAAGGTAATTTACCAAACGAATACCTGTAAGGAGAGAAAAAGAATAGACCAGCATAAAAATTTATATTTTGATTTGGTTACAGAGTTGGCCTACCCTACATACTGTATTTGTATTCATTAAGAATCCCCATTCGAATCTTCCAGGGGTACAAACAAGATTAAGGCAATTACAGTGGCAGGGCTTGTAAACTATCACAGATTATAATGGGAAACTCAGCAGTGAGCTACCCAGTGACGCGAGCCTACCAGATGAGCTAAATGCCTTCTATGCTCGCTTTGAAGCAAGCAACACTAAACCATGTGTGAGAGCACCAGCTGTTCCGGATGACTGTGATCACGCTCTCCGTAGCCAATGTGAGCAAGATCTTTAAACAGGTAAACATTCACAAGGCCGCAGGGCCAGACGGATTATCAGGACGTGTACTCAAAGCATGTGCTGACCAGATGGCGAGTGTCTTCACTGACATTTTCGACCTTTCCCTGACCGTCTGTAATACCTACATGTTTCAAGCAGACCACCATAGTCCCTGTGCCCAAGAACACAAAGGTAACATGCCTAAATGACTACCGACCCGTAGCACTCACGTCTGTAGCCGTGAAGTGCTTTGAAAGGCTGGTCATGGCTCACATCAACACCCTTATTCCAGAAATCCTAGACACACTGAACACCTTCCTCTGCAACTGGATCCTGGACTGCCTGATGGGATGCCCCCGGTGGTGAGGGTAGGCAACACAACCGCCACACTGACTCTCAACATGGGGTGGGGCCCTCAGGGGTGCGTGCTTAGTCCCCTCATGTACTTCCCGTTCACCCACGACTGTGGCCGTGCACGACTCCAACACCATCAAGTTTGCAGACGAGACGACGGGGGTAGGCCTGATCACCGATAAGACAGCCTATAGGGAGGAGGTCAGAGAACTCAATGTCAGCAAGACAAAGGAGCTGACTTTGGACTACAGGAAACAGAGGGCCGAGCATGCCCCCATTTACATCAACGGGCTGTAATGGAGAAGGTCGAGACCTTCAAGTTCCTGTGTCCACATCATTAAGGATCTATCATGGTCCGAACTAGCACTGTTACGGTGACTGTATTACCACCATACCAGTGGTCACGAGTCATGATGGCAGTCAAATTCCATGTGACCTTTTAGTCACCTTAATTGGGCTTCTCCCAGCTCTGATGCTGCTTAGGGTCATTAGTAGCCTACCAAAGTTGCTAACTGCCTGGTACTCAGCACTCTATTGTCCCTCTAATCACTCTGACATCAATGCAAATGTATTTGCAAATCAAATCAAAGACTTCATGAGAGCCCACGCGCTCACGTTGCGCATCATTTCTATAGGCTTTCCAATTGGGTGAAACAGAGCGATGGCTTCTATTAAAAAGACAAGGATCCCATCAGCTTTCTATAAGCTAGGCTTACTATATTTATTTCTCAACTTTCCTAATATTAAGCACATTGCTTCCTGTCTGATATGAAAATGAACCACGGGAAAAGCATCCTCCATTTGCTATTTAAGTGCGTAGATTACATTTTTCACGTTGGCCCAGTTTCTAGACAGGTGCATGAAAATGATCCATTCTAAATCAAAACACATTTCACACATATTTAGTATATGTAAAGACCAGATTAAATCAAGAATAGTGTGATGAGTGACAATATTATCACTTGACAATGATGCCCTGCATAAGGCAGGAAACGTCATATGCTTTTTTTGCAAGTTAAGGCCCATATGTCTATGTTTTGATAAGGTTTGTATCAAAACTAGTGTCAAAATAACTTCTTAAAAATGAAGCACATTAATCTGCTGTACAATGTGTGTAGAGCCTAACTGGTGTACATAAGCAGTGCGTGAGTTTCAAGTTTGGGGAAGATCATTTTCAACATAAAAACGCACCTTTATAATAAAGCATTACACCCATAATCACATTTACATGCACAATCACGCTTTTGATAATGGTGTTTTCCTGCTAATGGAACATTTGTTCTTTGAGCCTATTACCATGTTTGCATTGCTGCACTTATAATGTGAATAAATAGCCTAATAGTTTATCAACATTTTAAGCTAAACGTTCTGATCTTTTGCGTCAGCCTCATTGCGTAACAGTTTTTTGATCCTAGTGGTTGTATTCAATAGGGACCTATCACATCCCACACCTGTCCCAGACTATGTTTGGAATATTTATTTCTCACACAGAATATAATAGGTCAACTTGTGTACGATGGGGGATAGTAGAGGGACATAGGCTAATGCTTTAGCTGTTTGTTGCCTAATCATCTTGTTGGCTGACGAAAGTAAATGTGGACAGTTCTTCCAATATGCACCTCGGAATTGTGTTGTGCACCTCGGAATTGACGTGCTCAGTTGCGTCCCTTACGTGTCTGTCTTCACTTGTAGCCTGTGAGAAAGACCCGATCACCTGATGGAGAGCCATGTGAGTGGGGTGCTTCGGCATGTGCAGCACTCAGGGAGCTGGGCACAACGCAGCACTCCGGGCCAAGGGCACAAAAGGCATGGATTACAGCCACACAAAGGGGATGCCGCCATGAATTCGAGGCACTATCAAAGTGCTTGTCAAATTGTGAATGGGAGACTGCTAAGTGTGTACAGCCTTTGCAAAAAAGAAAGCAGAACTCATGCCTTTCAAGATACTTTTTTTTCACATCATCAACCTCGTCATGCAGCCTTACAATGTATTAAATCAGAAAAAATCTTTACAAAATACAACTTTTACATTACCCTGCAGTTTACCAATAAAATGGGCTGAAGGTGAAGTAGACATACTTGGTATTCATATCACAAAATATATAAATAAGCTCTCCACAATGAATTTCAATAGAAAACTTGTAAAAATAGACAAGATCCTGCAACCATAAAGAGGTAAATACCTGTCTATTTATGGAAACATTGCCCTGATTAACTCCAAAGTCATATCTCAGTTTACTCACTTACTTATGGCGCTGCCTACTCCTGATGATTTGTTTTTCAAATCATATGAGCAAATAATATTTAACTTTATCTGGGACGCTAAATCAGACAAAATAAAGCGTGACTATCTATATAATGAATATGAATTGGGTGGGTTGAGATGATTAAATATAAAAGCACTAAACCTCTCTCAAAACCTTCACTTTTTCAAAAGTTTTACTTGAACACTAAATGAGAGATACTTCTCAAGTAGATTACTAAGAAAAGCTCATCCATTGTTTAAAAATAGTTTTTTTGTCTTTGTGCAGATTGCCATGTCTAAGTTTTCGATTAATTGAAAATTATACTTTTTTTATCTCTCAAATTATCTCTCTTTTTCAAACAAGCATTGCAGAGCTGGCTACAATTTAATTTTCATCCCCCTGAAAAGATACAACAAATATTATGGCTTAACTCAAATGTGCTGGTTGATAAAATACCTGTATTTATGGGAAAGATGTTTGAAAATGGTATTTTGTTCTTAAATGATATTGTAAATTGGAATGTCAGAGTTATGTCTTTCACAACTTGAGTTATCAGAATTGTACAGAAAGGTCTGCTCAATGCAAGAGTACAACCAATTGATTACAGCATTACCCCAAAAATGGAGGAGGCAGGTGGCAGCGGGAGGAGGTAGGGAGCTGGTCTGTCTGCCCAATATAAAGGATCAAAACTGGCGGAGGAATAAAAATAGCATAAATAGGAAAGTATACCAGTTTCATTTGAGGACCAGGATGTTGACAACTGTGCCATACAGATTGCAAAATAGTTGGGCAAAGATTTTTGATGTACCAATTTCACAGTACAGGGTGTATGAGTTGATATATAAAACAACGCAAGTTTCAAGACTTCTTCTTGCTTTTCAACTAAAATTATTACATACAATTCATGCCACCAACAAAATGTTGAATATTTGGGGCATAAAATCATCTAAGCTTTGCAGATTTTGTTGTGAGGATACAGAATCAATAGACCATTTATTTTGGTATTGCCCTCAGGTAGCCTGTTTCTGGTCTCAGGTTCAGGAATGGCTGAAAATGCATAACATTGATCTAAAATTGACCATAGAAATATGTCTGTTAGGACATCAGAAAAATCAGAAAAAATCTTTACAAAATACAACTTTTACATTACCCTGCAGTTTACCAATAAAATGGGCTGAAGGTGAAGTAGACATACTTGGTATTCATATCACAAAATATATAGGACAAATATAATTTTTAAAGGCTAATTGATCATTAGAAAGCCCTTTTGCAATTATGTTAGCACAGCTGAAAACTGTTGTCCTGATTAAAGAAGCAATAAAACTGTCAATCTTTAGACTAGTTGAGTATCTGGAGCATCAGCATTTGTGGGTTTGATTACAGGCTTAAAATGGCCAGACACAAAGTTATTTCTTTTGAAACTCGTCAGTCTATTCTTGTTCTGAGAAACTCAATTAAGCATGTAGGAGGATACCTATTTCTTTGTTAACTGCTCAACACTGAATAGCCGCATGTGCGGACTCCCTCAAATTGTTTGGAGAAAATATTTGTTCTATTTTATTCGCTTTCAATTGTATTCATACTATAAAATAATGTCACGGATTTTTAGGCAAATCTTGTCTGCTAAATAAACTAGCGTAGCCCACAGCCAGTTGGATAACCAGATCAGGGCCTGACATAAGGACAACTCAAAGTATTCTGTTCTTCTGAAAGACTACATTGTTTCTTTAGACCTGTCTAAAATAAATATTGGATTTATTGTGAAGATGTAGCATATATTACATGGATTTAATAGACTTTTTAAAATGTAGATGTTCCAAAGGTCTGCATCAGTGGCTTGTAGGTTATGTGGAAGTCAGGAGATGCTAAATGTGTTTGTCAATTAACGTCAATTACCGTGAGATGACAGTTATTTGCTTGTCAAAAATGTCAGCTGTTTCAAAAACATTTCTCTGCTATTACCCTTTATACTGTAGGAGTGTTGGCTCACGAGACAATTCTGTTTACACTGCCCATCTTCAAGGTGGTTCAAACTGTCAGCGAGTGTCGTGAGCTACCTCCAGAGGTAGCAGTCGAGATGTAGAAAGGACACAAGTTTACGTGTTTAACTGAAGGTATTTCTACAAAAAGTGTAGTAAGTGTGAAGAGGCTCTTAGTTAGGAGGGGTGAACAGGCTGGATTTAGATGAAGGGAGAAGGTAAACCTTCCACTAGAGCACTCTGCTGCTTTCACATTAGGCCAGTCTGTGGAATTAGACTTTTATACATGTGTGCATCCTCACACACGCGGTGTCACATGCGAACCAGTCATATATACTATATATACAAAAGTATGTGGACACCCCTTCAAATGAGTGGATTCGGTTATTTAAGCCACACCTGTTGCTGACAGGTGTATAAAATCGAGCACACAGCCATGCAATCTCCTGAGACAAACATTGGCAGTAGAATGGCCTTACTGAAGAGCTTAATGAGATTCAACGTGGCACCGTCATAGAATGCCACCTTTCCAACAAGTCAGTTCGTACAATCTCTGCCCCGACACCTATAAGTGCTGTTATTGTGAAGTGGAAACGTCTAGGAGCAACAACGACTCAGCCACGAAGTGGTAGGCCACACAGGTTCACAGAACGGGACCGCCGAATGCTGAAGCATAGTGCATAAAAATCATCTGTCCTCAGTTGCAGCCCTCTCTACAGAGTTCCAAACTGCCTCTGGAAGCAATGTCAGCACAATGACTGTTTGTCGGGAGCTTCCTGAAACGGGTTTCCATGGCCGAGCAGCCACACACAAGCCTAAGATCAACATTTGCAATGCCAAGTGTTGGCTGGAGTGGTGTAAAGCCCGTCGCCATTGGACTCTGGAGCAGGGGAAACGCGTTCCCTGGAGTGATGAATCACTCTTTACCATTGGCAGTCTGACGGACGAATCTGGGTTTGGCAGATGCCAGGAGATCGCTACCAGCCCCAATGCATAAAGCCAACTGTTAAGTTTGGAGGAGGAATAATGGTCTGGGGCTGTTTTTCATGGTTCGGGTCTAGTCCCCATAGATCCAGTGAAGGGAAATCTTAACTGTAGACGATTCTGCGCTTCCAACTTTTGGGCAAACGTTTGGAAGGGCTCTTCCTGTTTCAGCATGACAATGCCCCGGGCGCAAAGCGAGGTCCATACAGAAATGGTTTGAGATCAGTGTGGAAGAATTTTACTGACCTGCACAGAGCCCTGACCTCTACCCCATCTAACAACTTTGGGATGAATTGGAATGCCGACTTGTGGCTGAATGGAAGTAAGTCCCTGCAGCAATGTTCCAACATTGAGTGGAAAGCCTTCCCAGGAGAGTGGAGGCTGTTATAGCAGCAAAGGAGGGACCAACTCCGTATTAATTCCCATGATTTTGGAATGAGATTTTCGAGCAGGTGTCCACATACTTTTGGTCATGTGTGTGTGCGTGTGCGTGTGTGTATACAGTGAATTCGACTGTCATGCCACCGCCGTTATTCACAACATTGGTGCTTCTACACCTGCATTGCTTGCTGTTTGGTGTTTTAGGCTGGGTTTCTGTACAGCGCTTTGAGATATCAGCTGATGTAAGAAGGGCTTTATAAATACATTTGATTTGATTTTGATTTGATTTGATGTTGCAATACGAGAGTGCATCCAGTTCCCTATGAAATGACTCCCCGTAAACAAGCAAAACAGATCAGTGCGCTTAAGACATTTTTATTGATTAACATTCGGGATCATACGTAATATGTAGCCAAGTCTGTACCCTCTGGTGTCGGACAAATTGTGTATCTGCTTTCACTGGACATCTTCATAGGTTTTAAACTATCAGACAGAAAAAGCACATTGCGAAGTGTTAGTTATCACTTAGCAGTGGCTATTGAGGAGAACAGAGCTCTTGGAACTTTCAGACATATCGCATTGGCCCAACTCTCTATGTACACTAAGTGTACAAAACATTAGGAACACCTGCTCTTTCCATGACATAGATTGACCTGGTTAAAACTATGATCCCTTATTGAAGTGCCTTTGAACGGGGTATGGTAGTAGGTACCAGGCGCACCGGTTTGAGTGTGTCAAGAACTGCAACACTCTTGGGTTTTCCACACTCTACAGTTTCCCGTGGGTATCAAGAATGGTCCAGCCAAAGGACATCCAGCCAACTTGGCACAACTGCAGGTGGCATTGGAGTCAACATGGGCTAGCATACCTTTGGAACGCTTTTATCACCTTGTAGAGTCCATGCCCCAACAAATGGAGGCTGTTCTGAAGGGGGTACAACTCAATATTAGGAATGTATTCCTAATGTTTTGTACATTCTCTGATGTGCACTACCTCTGAACTTTTTCACTTTACATTTATGAACAAGCCTGCTGTGTATGCCACTCAAGACATATATACACACACACGCTTCTACACATAGCCAGAGGAGGATCTGGGATCATCACTGCAGAATTAAGCAATAAGTCCCGAGGGAGGTGTGGTATTATATGGCCTATATATCACAAACCCCTGAGGTGCCTTATTGCTATTATAAACTGGTTACGAAAGTAAAATAAAACTAATTGTTTTGTCATACCTGTGTTATACGGTCTGAAAAACCACAGCTTTCAGCATTCAGGGCTCGAACCACCCAAATTATAATGACTGATAGAGATCGTTCCAGAACAGTGATTTTTTGCATATTCAGCAGGTTAACTAACCCTATGTCACTTCTCCCATTACAGCTGGCCATATTTGGTTATTTAAAGCATCCTCGCCTGCTCTCATTGCTTTAACTGTAAACCAAGCTTCAGAACTGTGAGGTCAGCTCAGACGTCGTTGTTTATTTTTTTAATGCAAAAACGGAATTAGCATTTTTTGTTTCCCTCTTTTAACTCTCCCCTTTTTCACTACTTCATCACAGACGTCGTAACTGAGTAACTTGCCGAACGTACCAATGCCTTATTTCACTTGCTGAGAAATGTGTTCACATTTTTACCTTTGCCACACTTGTCCTTTAGCAATACCATCTGTCCTTTTCTCTCATATCCCATTTCTTCATCTCTCATGCCCCTTCGTCATCTCATCCCATATCTTGGTCAATCACAATCTCCTTCCACACTATATTCCCCCCACATCTGCCTGACCACTAGTCATTCCCCTGTTCTTTTTCTGTAATCCCTCTCTCTTGTACTCTCTCCCTGTTGTTCTTTCTCTGACTGTTCTCTCTCTTCCCTCTCTCCTTCTTTGCCTTCCCTCCCAGGTTGGGAGAGTCAGTTGTTGGAGACACGCTTCCTGGGGATATGCCTGTGTGGTGTCTGTCCCTGCCCCCCTCGCTCATCTCCATCTCCATCTGGACATCATCGTCCGCATAATTCTGGGCGCCGGGATTGATACACACACACTCACACACCCACACACACACACACACACACACACACACACACACACACACACACACACACACACACACACACACACACACACACACACACACACACACACACACACACACACACACACACACACACACACACACACACACACACACACACACAATCACAGGCAACCAGGAAGACTCACACAGGCACAGACTCATACGCACACATGTACACATCTATTACACTGACACACATATCGCCAGTCCTTCACATTTGTAAGGGCAAAGTGAGGCAAATGGACACTCGCCCGAATTCACCTCAAAGTCGGTGGAAAAACACAGAATTTCTAGTGATTTGTCATTCACTGTGTTTATATTAAAAGTGTACTGGGCTATGGATAAAAACATCACCCCTGACATGGATTGTAAATGCAAATATGGAACCAGTCAGGCAACTTTTGTGACTCTCTTATGGTTTCCATAGTGGAGAGATGGAACACCGAACCCAGCCTAACCCAGCACAGTTGTCTGCCAGAGCTTGGAGGTTGAAACTTGCCACAATGCTCAGTGTTTTTTCAATTAGGCCCATAAAGAGGACAGAGCAACGAGGGGACTATATGTTCATTCAGCTAACCTCAGTTTCGAGAGTATGATTGACTTGAAACACTTACTTGAACTAATTTCCCCTAGACACAAAGTTATTACAACACATTTATTAAAAGCAAAGCACTTTAGGTCCCCTTAGACACAGCTGAGGCCTAACCAATAAACAGCCTATTAATTGTGGGATAATCAATTTTATTGCGGTTGGGGTAGGATACAAATCTTTTTTTTTTAAATATAATTGAAACCATATAGTTTTGATCTTTAGATCTTTAAAGCTTAAACCTTTTTGGAAATGATAGACAAAGTCTGAAGTTCCTTAGATTGACACTGGCAGTGTAAATACAGTGTAGTACAGTTCAAAGCCCATGCTACAGTCACTCAGTGTTGGTTCTGTAAGTGTTGGTTAGACTAGGTCAGGGTAATCTATCCCTTGGTTGACCTCTGTTAGACTGCTGTTGAGAACCCTTAAGTGAAGTGGGTGTAACCAGTAAGATTCAAAGGAACCCTAAGTAAGAAACTCGATCCAGAGCAGTTTCATGTTTGGATTTCGAACGTGTCAGATCATAACCCAGTTCATTGATTTGGATTTGTCTTATTTCTCAATGGCTAATATCTTATCTAATATCTTATCCAAGCTGCTCCGTATGCTATCAAATTATTCCAAATTTAATAATTGTGCTATTGAGGACATAACAAAAATATATTTGATCATTTCCTTCAGCAGATTCATCTAAACAGATTCTACATTTTTCATGACTTTAGAAATAAGGCCCTCCCTCACATGCTGAAAATATCCCTCCTGGCAACACACTACTTTCTCTTCCCCTGTTCCTTAATGGTTCCACTTTTGCCTTCACGTCCTAAGCTAAGTTTGTGCGTGCGTAAGCATCTCCTTCAATTTGCTATCCAGGCTGTTAGCATCAGAGTTTAAGTCCAGGCGGTTAGCTAAGTGGTGTTAATGGGATCTGATGCACAGGGCAGTGTCTGTTTAAGCTGTGAAATATAATCATAGTAATCATGGTTCCAGTGGGCCGGTGTGGTGCCCAATGACTGGGTGTGATATAGTTTGGACCTGGCCAGTTAACTAGCTGTCTCACAGCCACACCATGACGTGTCACATCTCACACTCTTGCAGGAGGAGCGGTAGGAAGAGTGCACCAGGCAATGATGGAGAGCATTTGCACATAAATGATCTTCAGCCAACAGAATTCAGTCTTACATTGTTCCTCTCTGTAGCTTGTTTCTGCATTATATTGTGCATCTCCCCTCAGGCTCATGTTGATTTGAAGAAGTCCAGTAAATTTCATGTCTGGTTGGACCGTGCCATTCTACTTAGGGGTGATCAGAGACAGCAGTGGGGTCAAACTGTGGACCCCAGTTCCTACCTTTGAACATAAAAATTACTGAATGTAAGAACATTATTTACATTATTATTATTACAACATTATTTATCTTGAGGTGAATGTGTCAAACCAGTTGCCGTGATAAAAGTTTTTTGTTAACATGCACTCTCCTCAAGCAATAGCATGGAATTCTTTTCACTGTAATAGCTACTGTTAATTGGACACTGCAGTTAGATTAACAAGAATTTAAGCTGTCTGCCCATATAAGACATGTCTATGTCACAGAAAGTTGGCTGTTGTATACAGTCATTCTAGTCACATTAGTGCAAGATAGCAACAACCATCCCAGTTTCGGGACACCCATCCCGTAGAGGTTAAGTGGAATTAAACACAAAACTCTGTCAAAGTGGAAGAAAAATCCTAACTTTAAAAAAATGAATGCTAAATAAAACACTAATATATTTTGATTAGATAAATATTCAACCGCCTGAGTCAATACATGTTAAAATCACATTTGGCAGCCATTACAGCTGTGAGTCTTTCTGGGTAACTCTACTAAGAGTTTTGCAAACCTGGATTGTACAATACAGCATTTGCCCATTTTATTATTAAAAACATTCTTCAATCTCTGTCAAGTTGGTGGATGATCATTGCTAAACAGACATTTTCAAGTCTTGCCACAGATTTTCAAGACAATTTAAGTAAAAACTGTAACTAAGCCACTCTGGAATATTCAATATCGGTAATGTCTTTATCTTTGTAATGACTGGGTGTATTGATACACCATCCAAAGTGTAATTAATAATTTCACCATGCTCAAAGGGATTTTCAATGTCTGCTTTTTATTTTTACCCATCTACCCTTCTTTGCGAGGCATTGGAAAAACTCCCTGGACTTGTTCATTGAATCTGTGCTTGAAATTCACTGCTCGACTGAGGGACCTGAGGGACCTGCATGTGTGGGGTACAGTAGTTATTTAAAAAATCATGTTAACCACCATAATAGCACAGTGAGTTCATGCAACTTATCTTACTTGTTAAGCAATTTTTTACTCCTTTAGTTATTTAGGCTTTCCATTTTTATTAATTTGTAAACATTTCTAAAAACATAATTACACTTTGACATTATGGGGTATTGTCATGCCCTGACCTTAGTATTTTTTGAGAAAGAGGAGTGGAGGACATCCTGGACCTGGGAGGAGGTAATGGCAGGGGACAAGACCCTGCCATGGAAGCAGGTGGAGAGAGCACAGGAGTAACAGCGACGATAGAATTGCAGCCCCAATAATTTTTTTTGGGGGGGGGGGACACTCCTCTACTGTAGGGAGCCGTTACTGGTAGCTCGGTGCGCTCTATTCCAGCTCCTCGCATTGGCTTGGCTAGAATGGGCATCCAGCCAGGAAGGAGGGTGCCGGCTTAGCGCTCCTGGTCTCCAGTATACCTCCATGGACCAGGATATCCTGCGCCGGCTCTGCGTACTGTGAGTCTGCACAGCCCTGTGCATCTTGTGCCAGCGCCCTGCATTTGCAGGGCAAGTATAACAATCCAGCCAGGACGGGTTGTGTCAGCTCTACACTCCAGACCTCCAGTACGCCTACACTACCCAGTACGTCTTGTGCCTGCTCTCTGCACTCGCCCTGAGGTGCGTGTCCCCAGCCCAGTACCACCAGTGCCAACACCACGCACCAGGCTTCCTGTGCGTCTCCAGAGCCCTGTACGCCCTGTTCCTCCTCCCTGCACTCGCCCTGAGGTGCGTGTCCTCAGCCCGGTACCACCAAAGCCAGTACCACGCACCAGGCCTCCAGTGCGTCTCCAGGGTCCAGGACTCCCTGTTCCTGCTCCTCGCACTCGCCCTGAGGTGCGTGTCCCCAGCCCGGTACCACCAGTGCCGGCACCACGCACCGAGCCTATAGTGCGCCTCGACAGTCTAGTACGCCCTGTTCCTCCTCCCAGCACTTGCCATGAGGTGCATGTCCCCAGCCCGGTACCACCAGTGCCGGCACCACGTACCAGGCCTACAGTGCGTCTCGCCAGTCCAGAGCATCCGGCGACAGTACCCAGTCCAGAGCGTCCGGCGACAGTACCCAGTCCAGCGCGTCCGGCGACAGTACCCAGTCTAGAGCGTCCGGCGACAGTACCCAGTCCAGAGCGTCCGGCGACAGTCTACAGACCGGAACCTCCTACGACGGGCAACAGACCGTAACCTCCTACGACGGGCCGCAGACCGGAGCCTCCTACCACGGGCCGCAGACCGGAGCCTCCTAAGACGGGCCGCAGACCGGAGCCTCCTACGACGGGCCGCAGACCGGACCCTGCTACGACGGGCCGCAGACCGGACCCTGCTACGACGGGCCGCAGACCGGAACCTCCTACGACGGGCCGCAGACCGGAGCCTCCTACGACGGGCCGCAGACCGGAGCCTCCTACGACGGGCCGCAGACCGGACCCTGCTACGACGGGCCGCAGACCGGAACCTCCAACGACGGGCCGCAGACCGGAACCTCCAACGACGGGCCGCAGACCGTAACCTCCTACGACGGGCCGCAGACCGTAACCTCCTACGACGGGCCGTAGACCGGAGCCTCCTACGACGGGCCGCAGACCGGACCCTGCTACGACGGGCCGCAGACCGGAACCTACCACGACGGGCCGCAGACCGGAACCTACCACGACGGGTCGCAGTCCGGAACCTACCACGACGGGTCGCAGTCCAGATCCTACCACGACGGGTCGCAGTCCGGATCCGCCAGAGTCTCCCTCCAGTCCGGATCCGCCAGAGTCTCCCTCCAGTCCGGATCCGCCAGAGTCTCCCTCCAATCCAGAGGCGTCACTCACTCCAGACTCGACCATCAGTCCAGTGGCGTCCTCGAGTCCGTGGTCGGCGGTGAGGGTTGCCGCTCCAGAGACATTAAGTAAGTGTGACGAGTCAGAAGTGGCGCTGGGTCCACGTCCCGAGCCAGAACCGCCACCTCGGAGTTACGCCCACCCAGACCCTCCCACATAGGCTTAGGTGTGTGCAGCCGGGATCCGCACCTTTGGGGGGGGGAGTACTGTCATGCCCTGACCTTAGTATTCTTTGTTTTCTTTATTATTTTGGTTAGGTCAGGGTGTGACATGGGTGATGTATGTGTTTTTGTACTGTCTAGGGTTTTTGTATGTTTATCGGGTGGTCACTAGTCTAGGTGTTTTGTATGTCTATGGTTGCCTAGATTGGTTCTCAATTAGAGGCAGCTGTTTATCGTTGCCTCTGATTGGGAACCAATTTTAGGCAGCCATATTCCTTGGGTAATTCGTGGGTCATTGTCTATGTATTAGTTGCTTGTGTCTGCACTTATATTATATAGCGTCACGTTCAGTTTATTGTTTTGTAAGTTTGTTTAGTGTTTCTTCGTCTTCATTAAAGAAGTATGTATTCATCTTATGCTGCGCCTTGGTCTCCTCCATACATCGAACGTGACAGGTATTGTGTTTAGATCAGTGACACAATCTCAATTTAATCCATTTTAAATTCAAGCTGTAACACAACACAATGTGGAAAGTCAAGGTTGTGAATACCTTCTCACTGCACTGTACATGTGAAGTATTGAATTGGCCAAATGTATTGAATACAATTGAAATACATTCCAACGTATATTGCGTAATGTATGTCAAATGTATATCACAATATACAGTGCAATTGTAAAGTATTCAGACTCCTTGACTTTTTCCACATTTTGTTACATTAAAGCCTTATTCTAAAAATGATAAATGAAAACAATTTCCTCATCAATCTACACACAACACCCCATAATGACATAGCAAAACAGGTTTTAGAATTTTTTGCAAATGTATTAAATATAAAAAACAGAAATAATATGTTTACATATGTATTCAGACCCCTTACTCTGTACTTTGTTGAAGCACATTTGGCAGCGATTACAGACTTGATTCTTCATGGGTATGAATCTACAAGCTTGACACGCCTGTATTTGGGGAGTTTCTCCCATTCTTCTCTGCAGATCCCCTCAAGCTGTGTCAGGTTGGATGAGGAGTGACGCTGCACAGTTATTTTAGGTCTCTCCAGATATGGTCGACCGGGTTCAAGGCTGGGCCACTCAGAAACCTGTCCCGAAGTCACTGATGCTCTGTCTTAGCTGTGTGCTTGGGTCGTTGTCTTGTCGGAAGATGAACCTTCGCCCTAGTCTAAGGTCCTGAGTGCTCTGGAGCAGGTTTTCATCAAGAACCTCTCTGTACATTGCTCTTTCCCTCGATCCTGACTAGTTTCCCAGGCCCTGCCGCTGAACAACATCCCCACAGCATGATGCTGCCACCACCATGCTTCACTGTAGGGATGGTGCCAGGTTTCCTCCAGACGTGATGCTTGGCCAAAGAGTTTAATCTTGGTTTCATCAAATCATTTTTTAGGTTAGTCGAGGTCATTTGTATATGTAGGTAGGGGTAAAGTCACTATGCATAGATAATAAACAGCGAGTTGTCAATGTAAATAGTCCGGGTGGCCATTTGATTAATTGTTCAGCAGTCGTATGGCTTGGGGGTAGAAGCTGTTAAGGAGTCTTTTGGACCTAGACTTGGCACTCCGGTACTGATTGCCATGCGGTAGCAGAGAACAGTCTATGACTTGGGTGACTGGAGTCCTTGACAATTTTTTTGGGGCCTCCTTCTGACACCGCCTAGTATATAGGTCCTGGATGTCAGGAAGCTTGGCCTCTGTGATGTACTGTGCCGTACGTACTGCCCTCTGTAGCGCCTTACGGTTGGATGCCGAGTAGCTGATGTACCAGGCAGTGGTACAACCGGTCAGGATGCTCTCGATGGTGCAGTCGAAGAACTTTTTGAGGATCTGGGGACCCATGCCAAATCTTTTCAGTATCTTGAGAGGGAAAAGGGGTTGTCGTACCCTGTTCACGACTGTCTTAGTGTGTTTGGACCGTGATAGTTTGTTGGTGACATGCACACCAAGGAATTGAAACTCTCAACCCACTCCACTACACTACAGCCTCGTCGATGTTAATGGGGACCTGTTCGGCTCTTCTTTTCCTATAGTCCTCGATTAGCTCCTTTGTCTTGGAGACAGGTTATTGTCCTGGCACCACACTCATCTCATCGTTGTCAGTGATTAGGCCTACCACTGTTGTGTCGTCAGAAAACTTAATGATGGCGTTGGAGTTGTGGGTGAACAGGGAGTACAGGAGGGGACAAAGCATGCCCCCGTGTTGAGGATCAGCGTAGCAGATGTGCTGTTGCCAACCCTTACAGACGGTCCGTCAGGAAGTCCAGGATCCAGAGAGAGGTGTTTAGTCCCAGGGTCATTAGCTTAGTGATGAGCTTTGTGGGCACTATGGTGTTGAACACTGAGCTGTAGTCAATGTTCTCACATAGGTGTTCCTTTTGTCCAGGTGGGAAAGGGCGGTGTGGTGTGTGATGGAGATTGAGTCATCTGTTGGGGCGGTATGTGAATTGGAGTGGGTCAAGGGTTTTCTGGATGATGGCATTGATGAGAGCCATGACAGCCTTTCAAAGCACTTCATGGCTACCGACATGAGCACTACACGGTGGTAGTCATTTAGGCAGGTTACATTCGCACTTTTGTTCTGCTTGAAATATGTAGGTATTACAGACTGGGTCAGGTACAGGTTGAAAATGTTGTTGAAGACAATTGCCAGTTGGTCCACGCGTGCTCTTAGTATGTCCTGGTAATCCGTCTGGCCCCGCAGCCTTGTGAATGTTGACCTGTTTAAAGGTATTGCTCACATCGGCTACGGAGAGCGTGATCACACAGACGTGCGGAACAGCTGGTGCTCTCCTGCATGCTTCAGTGTTTCTTGCCTCAGAGCATAAAATGCATTTAGCTTGTCTGGTAGGCCCGTGTTACTGGGCAGCACGCGGCTGGGTTTCCCTTTTGTAGTCAGACCAGAGAATCTTGTTTATCATGGTACCTTTCGGTTCCATTTGTCAAACTCCAAGAAGGTTGTCATGTGCCTTTTACTGATGAGTGGCTTTCGTCTGGCCACTCTATCATAAAGGCCTGATTGGTGGAGTACGGCAGAGATGGTTGTCCTTCTGGAGGGTTATCCCATCTCCACAGAAGAACTCTGGAGGTCTGTCAGTGACCATCATGTTTTCGGTCACCTCCCTTCATCCCCGATTTCTTGGTACTCTTCCCCAGATCTGTGCCTTGACACAATCCTGTCTCGGAGCTCTACGGACAATTCCTTCGGCCTCATGACTTGGTTTTTGCAATGATATGCACTGTCAACTGTGGGACCTTATATAGACAGTTGTGTGCCTTTCCAAATCATGTCCAATCAATTTGTAGAAACATCTGAAGGATGATCAATGGGATCAGTTTGCACCCAAGCTTAATTTCGAGTCTCATAGCAAAGGGTCTGAAAACTTATGTAATTAAGGTATTTCTGTTTTTTATTTGTAAGAAATGTGCAAAAAGAATTATGGGTATTGTGTGTAGCTTGATGAGATTATTTATTTAATACATTTTAGAATAAGGCTCTAGTAACAAAATGTGGAAAAAAGTCAAGGGGTCTGAGTACTTTCCGAATACACTATGTTAAAACTGTATGCATTACAAATGGTATTTCATGTATTTCAAAATACATTAAAGAATATAGTTTCGAATATATTTTGTGTATTTACCGATATGTTTTGCAAAATATATTTCAACATGCATGTAAATGTATTTTTAACTAATATATATTTTAATTAAAGAGTAGGTAGCATAAACTTAACAAATGGATTTGCATATGCATCAAATGTTCCAAAGCAAGGTTAAACCTCACTTCTCAATTTTTCTAGTTATTACATGAAACCGATCAGAAAATGTTTTTGCAGAGTGTGACGTAATATGGATGACTGGGTAAGCCAGTAACTTCAAATGTGTAACTTTAAATTAAACCAATCATTTGTACTAGTTTCAATTGAATTTTCAGCCAACTTACAAGCAAAGACTTTATGAATGTATTGTTAAAAATCAGCTTGCAAGGTTCCTAACCAACTAACCTGCTAATGTTAGCCCTGCTGTGGAAATGATCACAACAGTAGCGTGCTAGTACAAAGCCAAGGTTGACAAACTCTGGTAGACTACACAAAGAACAGGTCATGCAGCCCCCATGTGTGGGGAATCTGATTGGTTGCTGATTGGTTGTTTACATCACACCTCCTCCTGAATGGTGGATTGTAGCTCACTGATGCCAACACTCGGACTGCATGGCTGGTGGCTAACATTAGCCATCTTGAGCTAGCTAATGCAGAGTTGATGGGTAGTTTAGAAGATATCCGGAAAATAAGTTTAAATATGTAAAAGACTCAACATAACTGTTTGTTGTAGGTAACCAGATCCTAGCCACACATAACCCACTGGGCATGTAGGTTGAATCAATGTTTCAACTTAATTTGTCAACGTATTGTGATGTGAAATCTAGGCGGATAATATATTGGATTTGAAAAAAGTCAACTGTTATGAGGGTGACATTTCAACCACAGGATTATGTCATTGTAACCAATTTTCAACAGCCAAACCTTGAAATATGTTGAATTTGTACCTTTGAAACAACTTCAGATCTTCAACGTTATAAAAACGTTCCCTAAAAAAACAATAGGCGAGGCAGCAAGTCCTATTGCAGAGTTGCTTTACAGCTATTCATTTGGTCTCCCATCCAGGGTTCTAACCAAGCCCAGCTTTTACATTCATCACTGACTACTACCAATGTGCTATCATGAGAATGATTATTGAAAGACCTCTTAATAACTAAATATCTTCAATGTTAATAAATGTAACCATACTTTATAAGTCACATATCATCAACAACACTATTTAGGCCTATATAGCATTTGCAAAGTCGTCAACAGCAATTGTTCCAATTCAACCTGGGAACTAAAAATACACAATAAATATAGGCATTTGGTTTCAAGCTTTGTTTGATTTTTTCGATCAACAAAAATCAAAGTTTAAGAATAGGACAAAATCAAACTTTAATTGAAGTGCATTTAAAGTTTTGATTGTATTCGATTTAGTGCTATTCATTAACTTTGATTTTTGGTTTAGATGGAGACGTGAATCCCAACATATAAATTATTAATTTGTAGACAAACTGAAACTTGTTGACAATTCAATACCACTTTTAAAACAGTAAATGGCCTATTCACAAGTTAACAAATAATGTTGGATTCAAGTCGCCAACTAAATCAAAAATAAAAGTTAAAGAATAGGATTTAGCTAGTGGCTCGGATAAAACTATCCAAGCATTAAACGGCTTTCTTCCGCTGAAGGAGAGTAGGACCAAAATGCAGCGTGGTTAGTGTTCAACATTAATATCGACAAAAAACGAGAACACTACAAAATACAAAAACAACAAAAGTGAAAACCGAAACAGTCCTATCTGGTGCAATGACACAAAGACAGGAAACAAATCACCCACAAAATACCCAAAGAACATGGCTGCCTAAATATGGTTCCCAATCAGAGACAACGATAAACACCTGCCTCTAATTGAGAACCAATCTAGGCAACCACAGACGTACATGAACCATTAGACGAGGAAACACCCCATAAACATACAAAACCCCTAGACAAGACTAAACACAAATACCCCATGTCACACCCTGACCAAACCAAAATAATAAAGAAAACAAAGATAACTAAGGCCAGGGCGTGACAAGATATTCTTTATATGGTGATATTTGGTTGGGTTGTCAACCAAACACAATTCAGTAATATTTTGGTAACACAGCAAGTGCCTAAAATTAAGGCTCTTACAAACGAATATAACAGTATTTATTCAACCTTAAAACCTCTTAAGGATCTGGCCCTTTTTTTCAAATTTTTGCCTGAAATTACATACCCAAATCTAACTTCCTGTAGCTCAGGCTCTGAAGCAAGGATATGCATATTCTTGGTAACATTTGAAAGGAAACACTTTGAGGTTTGTGGAAATGTGAAAGAAATGTAGGAGAATATAAAAAACATCCGTTCTCTTGTATTTTTTTGTACCATCATCTTTGAAATACAAGAGAAAGGTCATAATGTATTATTCCAGCCCAGGTCCAGCAGTGTATGTGCAAAGTTTTAGACTGATCCAATGAACCATTGCATTTCTGTTCAAAAATGTGTATCAAAACTGCCCAAATATGGCAATTATTTTTATTAATAACTTTTTATGTTCAAAATTGTGCACTCTAAACAAACAATAAGATGCTATTATTTCACTGTAATAGACACTGTAAATTGTACAGTGCAGTTAGATTAACAAGAATTTAAGCTATGTCCTGAGAAATGTTCTTGTTACTGACAACCTCGCATTAGCCTATGTTAGCTCGACCGTCCCTCAGAAGGGACACCGATCCCGAAGAAGTTTTAAATAGTAACACATCCATGGAAATGTTTTGAGGTTAGCCTACTGTGACTATACATGTATTCTGTAATCATAAAGTATGCGTGTTCAAGATAGCATGCAAAGGTCTCAGGGTTGTAGAGCTCTTCATAATTGCTGTAATCTGCTGGAGTCTAGAACAGCATTGATCAAATCAAATCAAATCAAATTTTATTTGTCACATACACATGGTTAGCAGATGTTAATGCGAGTGTAGCGAAATGCTTGTGCTTCTAGTTCCGACAATGCAGTAATAACCAACAAGTAATCTAACTAACAATTCCAAAACTACTACCTTATAGACACAAGTGTAAGGAGATAAAGAATATGTACATAAAGATATATGAGTGAGTGATGGTACAGAGCGGCATAGGCAAGATACAGTAGATGGTATTGAGTGCAGTATATACATATGAGATGAGTATGTAAACAAAGTGGCATAGTTAAAGTGGCTAGTGATACATGTATTACATAAAGATGCAGTAGATGATATAGAGTACAGTATATACATATACATATGAGATGAATAATGTAGGGTATGTAAACGTTATATTAGGTAGCATTGTTTAAAGTGGCTAGTGATATATTTTACATCATTTCCCATCAATTCCCATTATTAAAGTGGCTGGAGTTGAGTCAGTGTGTTGGCAGCAGCCACTCCATGTTAGTGGTGGCTGTTTAACAGTCTGATGGCCTTGAGATAGAAGCTGTTTTTCAGTCTCTCGGTCCCAGCTTTGATGCACCTGTACTGACCTCGCCTTCTGGATGATAGCAGGGTGAACAGGCAGTGGCTCGGGGTGGTTCTTTATGTTGTCCTTGAGGTCAGGTAGTTTGCCCCCGGTGATGCGTTGTGCAGACCTCACTACCCTCTAGAGAGCCTTACGGTTGTGGGCGGAGCAGTTGCCGTACCAGGCGGTGATACAGCCCGACAGGATGCTCTCGATTGTGCATCTGTAGAAGTTTGTGAGTGCTTTTGGTGACAAGCCGAATTTCTTCAGCCTCCTGAGGAACTTACTACCCTCTCCACTACTGTTCCATCAATGTGGATAGGGGGTTGGTCCCTCTGCTGTTTCCTGAAGTCCACAATCATCTCCTTAGTTTTGTGATGGATCACTTACACTATGTACTTTGAATGTAATCTCAAATGCAATCCAGGTAATTTAGTTGTGCTATTAGATGAAGCACAGTGCAAACACTAAGTTTTAACTGAAAAATATCTGACATTGTTTGACCTTTGTTGTGCTTTTTCTGGGGGGGGGGGGATTCAACAAACTTCTGGCTGTCTTTCTGATCTGGTGAATGAAGGTTGAAATCTCATTGGTCAATGTCTCAACCAAATATTACCTGCATTTCCACATTGAAATGACGGGCTGTGCCCTGTGGGCACACTGTTCTTACTTTGGTGAGTAAAAACTCATGTTTCCTGACCTTTAAAATATTGGCCAAATCATATTGGAAAGAAATGGTGACTGTCTTAACAACGTAACTCTTTGGCATCACATGCACTTATGTCAGTCTCATTAATACTGCAGAACTGGCAGTGTACAAGCTTAACCTATAATCACAGAACAAACCATAACATTAACTGGCATGACAATCTGTGTTATGTGAGCCAAATAAGCACTATGACAAAGCCACACCCCCAAGTTATCTAATAGGCTGCCGCTGCTACAGTATGTCTTTTTTTCAAATGCATTTGTATTGTACTTGACACATAACAAAAGCACACTAAAAACCCTAACATGAATCAAAATGACTGTAAATGTCTTTCATGTGCGTATGACAAATAAACAGACAAACTTGATGAGAGTCCAACGGACAGAACTTGTACGAGGTCGTTTCACGAAATGAACGCTTTTTGCACACCATTATTTTACCCTTTGTGTGTGTACTTTACTGTATGTATACTTGAGATATTGCTTTTCAACAGTAAAAGTTCAACAATTGCTGGTGGACTTTTTAAAGTGGAAATGATGCGCCAGCATTGCATTTTAAAATCCTGCTTGAAGTGCCCTTTTAATATATACTACCTGGATAATTCAATAAATGACATTTTCAATATGAATAAGACTTGCTTAAGTGCCAAATTCTGCATTTTATTTAGCACCTTTCTACCAACTGAGGTACTCAAAACGCTTTACATAAACTCAGCAAAAAAATAAACATCCTTTCACTGTCAACTGCATTTATTTTCAGCAAACTTAACATGTGTAAATATTTGTATGAACATAACAAGATTCAACCATTGAGACATAAACTGTACAAGTTCCACAGACATGTTACAAACAGAAATTGAACAATGTGTCCCTGACCAAAGGGGGAGGTCCAAATCAAAAGTAACCGTCAGTATCTGGTGTGGCCACCAGCTGCATTACGTACTACAGTGCATCTCCTCCTCATGGACTGCACCAGATTTTCCAGTTCTTGCTGTGAGATGTTACCCCACTCTTCCACCAAGGCACCTGCAAGTTCCCCGACATTTCTGGGGGGAATAGCCCTAGCCCTCACCCTCCGATCCAACAGGTCCCAGACGTGATCAATGGGATTGAGATCTGGGCTCTTCGCTGGCCATGGCAGAACACTGACATTCCTGTCATGCAGGAAATCATGCACAGAACGAGCAGTATGGCTGGTAGCATTGTCATGCTCGAGGGTCATGTCAGGATGAGCCTGCAGGAAGGGTACCATGTGATGAAGGAGGATGTCTTCCCTGTAATGCACAGCGTTGAGATTACCTGCAATGACAACAATCTCAGTCCAATGATGCTGTGACACACCGCCACAGACCATGATGGACCCTCCACCTCCAAATCGATCCCGCTCGAGAGTACAGGCCTCAGTGTAACGCTCATTCCTTAGACGATAATCGTTCCTACGACGATAAACGTGAATCTGACCGTGTTACGGATACAAGACCGTCACCCCTGGTAAAACAAAACGTCAGTGAAGAGCACTTTTGCCAGTCCTGTCTGGTCCAGCGAAGGTGAGGTTTATGAGGACCTGCCTTACAACAGGCCAACAAGCCCTCAGTCCAGCCTCTCTCAGCCTATTGCGGACAGTCTGAGCACTGATGGAGGGATTGTGCGTTCCTGGTGTAACTCGGGCAGTTGTTGTTGCCATCCTGTACCTGTTCCGCAGGTGTGATGTTCAGATGTACCGATCCAGTGCAGGTGTTGTTACACATGGTCTGCCACTTCGAGGACGATCAGCTGTCCGCCCTGTCTCCCTGTAGCACTGTCTTAGGCGTCTCACAGGACGGACATTTACATTTATTTCCCTGGCCACATCTGCAGTCCTCATGCCTCCTTGCAGCATGCCTAAGGCTCATTCCCGCAGATGAGCAGGGACCCTGGGCATCTTTCTTTAGGTGTTTTTCAGAGTCTGTAGAAAGGCCTCTTTAGTGTCCTACGTTTTCATAACTGTGACCTTAATTGCCTACCGTCTGTAAGCTGTTAGCGTCTTAATGGCCGTTCCACAGGTGCATGTTCATTAATTGTTTGTGGGAAACAGTGTTTAAACTCTTTACAATGAAGATCTTTGAAGTTATTTGGATTTTTACGAATTATCTTTGAAAGACAGGGTCCTGAAAAAGGGACATTTCTTTGGTTGCTGAGTTTAGCAGGGGGAAACTCACCTCATCCACCACCAATGTGTAGCACCCATCTGGGTGATACACAGTGACCATTTTTGTGCCAGAACGCTCACCACACATCAGCTGTTATAGGTGATGTATGCCTATAAGAACTTGGATTCGGTGGCCGTGACACCAGGGTTAACACCTCTACTTTTACGATAAGAGCCATGGGATTTTTAATGACCACAGTCAGGACAACCGTTTTAACCTCCCATCTGAAAGACAGAACCCTATGCAGGGCAATGTGCCCTTCACTGTCCTGGGGATCTCCTTAGACCAGAGGGAAGAGTGCCCTCTACTGGTCCTCTTACACCACTTCCAGCAGCATCTGGTATTCCATCCAGGGACCAACCCTGCTTAGCGTCAGAGGCAAGCCAGCAGTGGGATGCAGGGTGGTATGCTGCTGGCAAAAGAAACAAACAATCCCTTCGTGCACCCTCTGTGACTTCGAGGAAGATTTTAACCCACTAACCCCCCAAAATACTCCCATGTTTTCACCATCATTATAAAGCCCTAGTTATTTTGTTGCTTTGTCAAAGTTCTTTCTGAAGATCATTATTTAATGCGATTCATTTATGAATGTCCCTCATTTTAAGGTCAACCCTGTTACTTGAACTGAACTCTTGTTTTAATGTTGTGAAACTATTCCTTTTAATACATTTATTTCAAAAGAAATATTGAACGTCTAATAGTCAAATCATAGTTTAAAAGTAGGTGAGCTGGTTCTACATTTTTTTATATTTTTGTGGTGTAACGCGCCAACCCTGTTAACCATAGACAGGCTAGGACTGTTTTTTAAAATCTTTTGTGAATCTTGAATTCAATTACCCTTCCCTGTTCCACACAAGCTTCCATTCCCCCTGTCACAAGGGTATTCATGACTGACTTTAACTAGTAATTACCAGTTGGAGGTCCGTTCAAGTGGATTTTTCCCAGATGTGGTAAATTCTCGCTTTCCACATGGTTATGAACACACCATAATTCCGTGAACCATCCACTGTAGCGCCGTATAATACCACTCATTGGAAGCACAAGACCTAGACCTACACTTTTACACATTGTGGAGCGTTGTACGATGTAAGGTTTCTGTTATAATTCGATAAAAATACATATAAAACCGCCTAGTGCCTGATATCGGGCACAATTTTCCCCGTTATTTATTTAAGCCGAAGAGGCACTTATATAGTCTTTATTTTCTATATATACGTATTATATTGTTAAAATTCCATAGGTATGACTGTTCTCAATTGACGCAAGGCCATACGCGAGTCTTTCACAAGACACTGCCACTGGCCATTGTCATATGTGATGGCATATCACTACACATTAAATAAACTGGAATGACACACTCCCTCACTGTTGCACAAACAGAGCTGTGAGCAAACCACTCCCCAAAACATTTGAATGAGCCGCCTCCCCTACATTTGAATTGTCACTAAAAGAGAAGAAAAAAACTTGTGAACTGTAAACAACCATTTTGAAGAGCTCAAAGGGTGATTTGAGTCATTATGAATCCACATAGAACCATCAGCCTTGAGGAACCCTCATTTTTTTGAGTGTAGATGTCATAGCCATGCATTTCTGGAATTTTGTCAGGCATTACATGTATTTGAAATACATTTTATGTGAGTTATGTTTCGTATGAGTGAAATTGAAACCAAACCCCTATCCCATTTGTTTTTTCATGTCCTTCTTGTATGTGCAGTGTATTGTGACAGTTATCAGCCATACAGTACATGCATTATGCCATTAGCGTATCACCAGACAGTGTAGCCTGTATGTTTGAATGTAGGCTAGCAGGGAGTGTTTTTACAAGTGTCCCATGTCGACCTGCTTGCTCTGGGTCTGGGTAGTGCTAATGATATCCTCAGGGCCTGCTTCCCTCACTCAGCCTGACCAGACTCTCTCTCTCTCTCTCTCTCTCTCTCTCTCTCTCTCTCTCTCTCTCTCTCTCTCTCTCTCTCTCTCTCTCTCGTCCCTGACTTACAGCCATCCAAACCAGCCGTGACACTTGAACCATTCTCTCTCTTTTCCACCATCCCCTACTTTTGTTGGGAGACAGAATAAATCTCAGTGCAACTCCCAAACAGAAAATGGAGGGACTTGCTCGCTGTCGTTTGCGCATTTGTGAAGGGCTCCAACCAATGTACATCTGGAGGGCAAGAGTTCTGTTGTTCGGTGTGGATGGACGGAGCCCAGCACTGTGGAATAAAACACTCCAAAAGGTGTTTTATTGCGTCGACTCATTTTGTCATGACCGGGATATTTTTTTTATGGTGACAAATTCGTGGGATAATGGCTGTGGCACCCGCTCTCTCTTTTATGCCTGTTCAAGAAGTATAACTGTTCTCATATTCTCACTTGTGGTGTTAACAATGCAAAGCAGTGCCACAGCGACAACCCCGTCATATAAAAGAAGGAAACGTTTGATGGGTTCAAATAGTTTTGTAATGCTCAATATTTGATAAACCTGTTTACACGTCATTGATTCATTCCTACATTTCTTCAGAATTACAATATCATTAAAGGCCATTCCGTTAAACAGTTTTTCAAAATGACGTTGCAGTAGAGCCTCCAAGGTTCTCTGGGTAACTGTTCACCTCCATGTTTAGAATATGGCAATTGATCATTCTAAGATCCTCACGACTGAATTGGATGTTGGGCATGTCAACAGTCAACTCCCAATGAGTTATTAACAAAATCCAATGTCCTGATAATTCCAATTTGGCCCCATGATAGGCAGACGTGTCAATGTCGACAGTCTCATGTCCTGGCTGCACTCTCAAAGCGCATCACTGCTTATTTATTTGGCACAATTTTTGTACATTTTTTTTATTGAGGACAGAAGTTTGCTCGTATCCCTGCTGCTTCTTTCTGGAGTTGCAGTCTCAGTACCCTTCATTGACTGCCCACTGGGCCCACCGGAAGTACATGGCGCAACTGATCAGTGTCGTTTGAGATTCTGCACAGATTATTACAGCAATTGTGAAGATCTCCACAGACCTGCAATGACCTATACTTGCTATCTTGAACACGCACGCCTTATTTGATTACATAAGGAGACATATTTTTTTTTTTTTTACAACAACCTCAGTGGCCATGGATGTGTTACTCATTTTAAGGTTTGTTACAGTAGTTTGTAGTTAAAGAATAGGTCTAAATCAAATCATACTTTAAATGCACTTCAAATAAAGTTTGATTTGATTTAGTCCTATTCTTTAACGTAGATTTTTGGTTGAGATGGAGTGAATCTGTTTAGTTTTAACGTGGAGATCTCGCAACAGTCATTCTCACGAGAGCTCATTGGTAATAGTCTGAAAGGACAAATATATAGTAACGCTGGGCTTGGTTAAAACCCTGGATGGAAGTCAAAATAGTAGCTGTAGATCCATTCTCCAGCAGTAGGTTGCTGCCTTTAAGTTTTTTTTTCTTTCTGATAGTGGATATCACGTTAAAGATCTGATGTTGTTTCAAAGGTACAAATTCAACATTTTTTCAAGGTTTTTCTATGTTGAAATTTTGTTATCATGATGACGTAATCCTGTGCTTGAAATTTCACCCGCAAAACAATGCATTTTCCTTGTAGATTCACGAGACAATACGTTGACAAATTACATTGAAACAATGTTGATTCAACCAGTTTGTGCCCAGTGGGTGTAGTCTTCTCTGTCGAAATAAGGCTTTAAAGCTCTTGACCTCCAAGGGCTGTCTGCAGTTGTAGTCGATTATACATTGCCAAGACAGACTAGTGCTTCAAACAGTCGTATGGTATACATTTTGATCCTGGGGTTTTCCCTCCACAACTGTGCCATATGAAGTTTATTTCATATGCCCTTTCATTTCATAGGAACATTTTTGATATAATTTCCTGCAGATATCATAATGTCTTATATCAAACACTGCGGTTTGCCATTCCAAGGCCCTCTTTCAGTCAGTGCCATTCAACCCCTCACTTTGACTAGGACTGCTCTCTCTTCAGGCTTTATTCTGGGGATTAAATTGCAGTTGTTGCACAACAGTGAGTTATTACCCCATAAGAACTGTTGTTAAGATTTGTCATGGTCCTCCAAGCCTTTCATTCATCTTCTCTTTTGGCTTTGTGTGTAGGAACAGAACACAACAGAACAACACTATTATTGAAGTGCACCATGGCACATTGTTAGCACGGGTCACATCTGCTAACGTTTAAGTAGAACAGTCATGATGGCCCTCTGTTGCTGTAGCTAGAAAACAATCCTGTTCAAAATGGCATTAGGACAGCAGGCAGACGGCAGAAGCAGACAACTAAATGTATCCTCGTTAGGTTTATAGCCCAGCTGAGAGGTGGAGGGGACTAGAAGAGGGGGTTGACAGTCATTTTCAAATTAGTGGAATCAAATTTTTTCTCTGAGAGAAAATACATTGCCGGCTCCTTTATTAAATTATCTGTAATGTCATAGATGCAAGAATGCTCACTGATGAATAGCGAAGGTAACCCATGAATTAGGCCCCCACCGTCAGTGAGGGGCCGCATTTACCCTGCTAACCCTCTATCCCTGCTCCCCCAGGGGTATATCAGCTTGCAATATGCAGCCTGATTACACTAATCAGCCTCTATTGCATTAGTGGAGAGGGAGAGGGATGCATTTGGGACTGGTCTGTGGTGCATGAGACCATTTGAGGAGAATGTTACTGTGGGGGAGCTAACCTTTGCATGAGCTCTGACTGAGCCATGTGTGTGGCTGAAAGCACTGGTAACTGCATTGGTTCATAGCTTTCTGCAAAGAAGAGATTGAGTTGTGCCTTTTTGAGTTCTCTGAGGAGGAAACACAATTCAGACAACAAGTAAAGACTACTTTATCCCCCTTTACTTTATTCTGAGTCAGTCGTAATGCTCTGGTCTTTTGATGGACCACCGAAGAGAACTAGAACTAGCTTTTTATTTTATTTCCATGTATTTCTTTTCCCTTGCTGTCTTTTTTAGTGCTGCTTTTATGTCCTATAATTGGAGATTAAATCAGAGACAAATAGCTTAAAGGTTGCACGATATACACTAAATATACAGAACATTAGAAACACCTGCTCTTTTCATGACAGACTGACCAGGTGAATCCAGGTGAACGCTATGATCCCTTATTGATGTCACTTGTTGAATCCACTTCAGTGTAAATTAAGGGGAGGAGACAGGTTAAATAATGATTTTTTAGACATGGATTGTGTATGTGTGCCATTCAGAGGGCGAATGTGCAAGGCAAAAGATTTAAGTGCGTTTGAATGGGATATGGTAGTAGAGCCAGGTGCACCAGTTTGTCAAGATCAGTAGACAACAAAGATCTAAGTGCACCAGTCCATGCAAAACGAACTGGCACACTCAGATCTAGCATGGTGTGGGGATCGAATAAGCAAGCAAGCTACAACCACTCCATTAACACTAAGTGATAATATGTTATATAATATAATATTTTTTCGCTGAGACTGAATCAAGAAATCACAGGATATGGTCAGGTAATAAATGACCTTCATTCAGAGTGACACATATTTTTTTAGGTCTCTATATGATGTTGGTCTTTATTGTCTTTTATAATATAATAATAATAATAATATATGCCATTTAGCAGACGCTTTTATCCAAAGCGACTTACAATCATGTGTGCATACATTCTACGTATGGGTGGTCCTGGGAATCGAACCCACTACCCTGGCGTTACAAGCGCCATGCTCTACCAACTGAGCTACAGAAGGACCGTCTTTTGTGGACAGTGGATCCACTCCTGCTGTGTGTAACTCACTCGTGCGTTCATCTCTTGACGTCACATTTCCGAATGCTTTTCCGGCATGACTTCGATCAAATTCGGGAAAAATATAATTTCTCCCAAAATGTAAAGTGATACAGTATGTCGTAATGGGACTTTTAGTTGGGAGGATAAAACCAATCAGAATGTTTAACAGCAACCTAATTTTGCAATCTTCCCTTTAATCACACAAGTCAGCTCTTTTTGCTCATATACCTCACTTGTCCTTCCTTGTTTTTCTCTTGATTTAATTTGTTGATTTATTTTAATGTGATTATGCACATTAAATCCAGCTTCATATCTATCAATGCATAGGCAGAAATCCCTCTCTCTCTCGGCTCATTAAACTGCTTTAAACTGCTTTCGTCACAAAATTGGCTGCACACTCTCTGGACATGCAGTTTGTCAGCTTGTCTCAGGTCTTCCTATCTAAAAGTCCCTTGTTTTGTTAGTGAATATCATGGAGGCCTAACATATAATATATTGTAACATATATTATTCATTTTGATTGACATGCAGGGCCAACTACAGGGTGTGCCTCAATACCAGTCTTAGATCTAAGCAAAAAAATATTATTAACAACTAGAGACCAACAAAGTTTGTAATTAAGGACTTGGTGGACTGTATATTCTTAGGTTTAGTATTGCTTAATGTATTCGCTCCCAGGTGCTGATCCGAACACAGACGAGACAGGTAAATTACAGTTGAGGTGGGTTTAATGAAGATGAGGATTCACACATTATTGGGCACGATGGCATAGGACCGTGTAGGATGTAGCATGGTGTAACGGTATTTGTCGTCTGAAGAAGAGGAATCATCAGAACAAAGCGCAGCGTGGTAAGTGTTCATGCTTTCTTTATTAACACTATAACAAAATAACAAAGGGAATAACCCAAACAGTCCTGAAAGGTGCAAAACACTAAACAGAAATTTACTACCCACAAAAACCCTGTGGGGAAAAGCTACCTAAGTATGGTTCCCAATCAGAGACAACGATAGACAGCTGTCCCTGATTGAGAACCCTACCCAGCCAAAACAAAGAAATATAAAAACATAGAATAAGAACATAGAATGCCCACCTAAATCACACCCTGACCAAACCAAAATAGAGACATAAAAAGCTAGTAGGCACTTCGACGATAGGGCTTGATTGACAGCTTGTATTAACCAACTTGTTTGAGTGTAGTTCTGAACATAAACGGTATAATAGTGAATGACAAACATGAGCTACAGAGCCTTCAGAAAGTATTCACACCTAGGGCTGTTGTGGTGACCGTATTACCGCCACGCCGCCGTTCACGAGTCACGAAGGCAGTCAAATTCCACGTCACCGTTTAGTCACGGCAATTAGGATTCTCCCAGCTATGATGTTGCTGCTGGTCATTTGTAGCCTACCAAACTTGCTAACTGCCTGGTACTCAGCACTCTATAGTCCCTCTACTCACTCTGACATCAATGCAAATGTAATCGCAAATCTAATCAAACACTTCATTTAAGCTCATGTTGTGCGGGAAAAGTGTCCTCCATTTGCTATTTAAGTGCAGAGATGCATATATATATATATATATATATATATATATATATATATATATATATATATATGCATCTCTGCACTTAAATAGCAAATGTATACATATATATATATATCCTGGCATACAGCAGGTCAGCCACCAGGGGGAGACTCGTCGAGGCCTGGTGACAGATGGAGTCCACATCACGAGCGATGGCTCCCTCTGCTGGACATGCCAGGTCTAGACAGGCTCTCCGGCCAGTACTAATTGGGGCTGATTGTGGTTGGTGAGTAATCAAGGGGCTGATTGCTCACCAGCTGGACGAGGCCCATAAAACTGCCAGAAGGGCGGCACACAGGAGAGGGGACTGGGGGAAGAAAGGTTACTCCCATATAGTCGTGTTCAGTCCCAGGGATAATGGAGAGATCTTAGTTTTGTTCCCCACAGGAAACAGCAAGACCCGGACCCCAGAAGACGGTGTCCTGGAGAAGGTTTCCTGGTGGAGACCTATTTTTTTACATTTTTGTTTGTTATTTTAAATAAACACCCTTGAAACCGAAGTAATCCAACTCTGTCCGTGTCTGATCTATGTAAACGTCTTGACCAATCCCCCTGGTCTGCCACAAGTGGTGGAGAATGCGGGAATTCTGATAACGTGGTCAGATCAGGGTTGACGTTTACGCAGCATCAGCATGGATGAGTTGATACTGTAGCTCAGTTTGTCCAGGCTCAACAAGCACAACTGGCGGTTCAGGAATGAGCGCTGGAGGAACAGCGGCTACAAAATGCCCGCCTCGTTGAGGAAATCAGGAAGCTACAAGGAGGAACACCTACTGAATCGCATCCAAACCCGTTTTTAATCAAGCTAACAGAAGACGACCACATCAAAACATACCTCTGCACATTTGAACGGACTGCATTACGGATGGCCAATGCCAAAGTGGGCAAGTCTGCTGGCCCCATTCCTCTACGGGAACACCCAAAATGCGTATTGGGACCTTAACGATGAACAGGCGGCTAACTACGATGGACTCAAACGGGAGATACTCAGCCGCTATGGGTACAGTCTGGCCCAACTGTTCCACAACTGGACGTTTGTGACCGACGCATCTCCCTGAGCCTAGATGAGCAATCTACTGCGCGTCACCAGGGCATGGCTCCTAACCAACGTATCCACCCTCTCCATTCTAGAAAAAGTGGTCCTGGATAGCTTCTTACAGGTTCTACCCCTCGAAATGAAGAGGGCAGCGAGTCTATGCACGCCCCAGACATTGGAATGCCTTCTGGAAGCAGTGGAGACGCATTAGAACACTGAGGCCCTGCTGAGAGGGAGCCGGGCCGAGTCGGGGATCCGTTCAAGGGGACGGAAGGACAGCCCCATTGCTGTATACCCAGAACCGACAGTCGGCAGGGCCAGAGTGCTGCAGATCCATGGACAGGCGGCTGGGGGAGAGGCGACCAGCCACCGACGACCCCAGGTTGATGGAGACCAAAGGAGGTGTTTTGAGTGTGGCGCCGGGGGAACCTTGCCTGGATTTGCCCGGCTTGAGAGAAGTTGATGCCATCAGCAAGCCCCGGAGGCAAGTTGGGCCACGCAGTGAACTACGTCGCCTCCTGTTAGGCGCAACATGAACCAATGGCACCCATGGTCCCGTCGAAGGTCGACGGACACAACACAGAAGCTCTATTAGACTCCGGAGTATGGTTCCGCTCGTAACCACGAGCTATCTGAACTAGGGGACCGAACGTGGTAGAGAGATGTCCATTTCCTGTGTCCACAGTGACACAAAGCGGTATCCAACCGTACAGGCCAGTATCGTGACGCCACAAGGATTTTTCGGTACCCCTCCTCGTGGGACGAGATTGTCCGCTGTTTGCGGTACTGTGGAGGCATGAGCTAAGGAGAAAGGCACGAGCTGTCCGAAGACGAGAGAGTGGAGGATCCACCCGACCCCCCCCCAGGTGAACTCCTGGAGGAGGAGCTCATCCCTTCCCCCCTCAATTTCAAGGGACCAGTAGAGACACCCACTGGGGGCCAACTGAGGGGACAATTTGGGCCTGCCCAGTGAGAGTATCCGAATTTGAAAGCCGCCGCAGCCCAAGTGATAGATGTGAACAGACAGCTACTTCCGAGGGTGAGTGACTAACGATACCCCCATTTCCAAATCAAGAATAACCTTTTGTGTCAGGTGTCGTGCCAACAGGGGTAACTTTGAGAGGTACTGTTGCTGCCCCAAAGGTATGTGGGAACCATTCTTCAGCTGGCTCACACCAACCTGTTGGGGGTGCACCTGGGAATGGAGAAGATCCGGATCGCCGCCCGGTTCCACTGGCCCGGAATGAGGAGGGCCGTGAAAGGCTATTGTCGTAGCTGCCCAGAGTGCAAAATCACTGCCCCAAAAGCACACTTCCGAAACCCTGCTGGTCCCCCAAATGATCATCGGGGTGCCCTTTGAACGCATCGCCATGGACATAGTGGGACCCCTGGTAAAAACAGCACGAGGACACCGGTACATCCTGGCAACATGGCTCGGGCCGTTCGGGGTGATAGAGAAGCTGGGACCGTCAATTACCGTGTATGGCAGCAGGGGATTTGGAAACCCCAACAGATTTACCATGTGAACCTGTTGAAGAAGTGGACGGGAGGACAGCCTTGGCTGTGTTATGGTCAGGACCCAGGACGTCCCGAGCAATGAGGACCTCGTCCCGGCCCAGAAGCAAGCGCTCAGGGAGCTCGTTGATCGCCGTGTTCTCAGAGAAGCCGGGCCTCACAACCCTCATTGAACACCACGTCTGCACCCGGTCTGGAGTAACAGCACGAAAGATGCCACATTGGATTCCTGAGGCGCGAAGGTAGGCCGTAAAGCAAGAAGTAGAGGCTATGCTGAGGATGGGGGTTGTCGAAGAATCCCACAGCGTATGGTGCAGCCCCATCATGTCGATGCCCAAACCGGGCGGTAGCCTATGCTTCTGTAATGATTTCCAGGGTGTGGACGACATCAGCTTATTTGACGCCTACCCCCATGCTGAGGGTAGACGAGCTCATCGACCAATTGTGAAAGGCCAGGTACATCAGCACCCTCGACTTGAACAAAGGATTTTGGCAGATACCTTTGGCAGCCTCCTCCCAGGAGAAGACTGCTTTTTCGACACTGGATGGATTATATCAGTACCGGATGGTCAGTAACAGTCAAACGTTTGGACACCAACCTAAGGTTTCTTTATCTTAACTTTTTTATACATTGGAGAATAATATATGACATCAAAACTATGAAATAACACATATGGAATCATGTCGTAACCAAAAAAGTGTTAACCAAATCAAAAATAGATTTCATATTTGAGATTTTTCAAAATAGCCACCCTTTGCCTTGTGTCACGAATTACTAAGGTGGGTGGAATCAGGCGCAGAGAGCAGGTTTCTGTTATTTGTCAGTTTATTCTCCGGCGCACAAACGACGGTCACGCCAACACACAGGGCGAATGAAATACCCAGCCCTAACACAGGACCAAAATAGTCAGGAGAATAAAACACACGAAAAACCACCATATAACAGGATAACAAAAACAATAAACCAATGAGGACCGTGAAGCTACAAATGAGACCTGTGCTGAACACAAGCCACTAACATAGACAATCACCCACAAACAAACAGTGCAACCCAGGCTACCTAAGTATGATTCTCAATCAGAGACAACTAATGACACCGGCCGAAACATAGAAATCCCAAATCATAGAAAATCAAACATAGACTGCCCACCCAACTCACGCTCTGACCATACTGAATAAATACAAAACAAAGGAAATAAATGTCAGAACGTGACACCTTGACAGCTTTGCACACTCTTGGCATTCTCTCAACCAGCTTCATGAGGTAGTCACCAGGAATACATTTCAATTAACAGGTTAATTTTTAAGTTAATTTGTGCAATTTCTTTCCTTCTTAGTGCGTTTGAGCCAATTAGTTGTTGTGAGGAGGTATGGGTGGAATACCGAAGATAGCTATATTTGGTAAAAGACCAAGTCCAGTTCGATTCCCGGGACCATCATTACATAAAATGTCAGCTACATTAAATATTATTATCACCGTATCAAGTCATTCACAGCGCTTTATTAAAAAGTGTAATAGACTGCTGAGATGGTATTAGATAAATAAGTTTTCATCTTTCCTATCGTGATTCAAAATATTGTAATGTTTAACCTAAACCAGCTATTTTCATGCATTTTGGATACACAAAATTGGGCTCTAGAATGTTCAGATATTTTTTGTTCAATAGAGATGAATTTGCCTGACTCTTTATGTGCTCTAATATCATAGGCTAATTTATTTGGGATTAATTCACCACCTGATTAAGTGGAAACTCAAAAAAACATTAGCTAGATCGCTAGGTCTAAATATAATACCCACTGCTAGTAGTCACATATTAACCTAACGCTAAATGCAATGTCCCAAAATACTTTGCAGCCTACCGCCCAATGGGGCCTATGCACTCACAATGGCCAATGTGCATTTTGCATGCTCAATATCTCAAAGCCATATCAAATATCTTGTTTGTAAAATAGTTGCTATTGAACTCAAATTGAGAGTTTAGAAATAAAAAAAGTATACCTACAGAAAGCTGAGAACCTCCTCCCTCCAACTGTGACAAAAGGATAGCTCTATTTTCCCCAATTGGATTTTGAAAATGTTATAAAATCCAAATAAATATTTGCCCCTGGGAAAGTAGATCGTTAGTGGCTTGCTTGACACAGCAGCAGTCCCCAGCAACGCAGGCACAGGGGTGGCAGGCAGACACTTTCACGAGGATAATCTACTTTACTGTTTGACCAAATCATGGCTTTAGCCTCCTAAAAAATACATTTTGAGGTAACCATGTAGAACGCTACCAATACATTTTTAAAAAAGGCCGCTAAAGGTTGCAAAATACGAATGGTCGGATTCTGGAGCCCTGTGATGAACTTCTACTTAACGACATGATAACTAGCAGCTGTTCAAGTGATTTAGACACAGCGCAACAGTTTTCATTCTCAGTAGGGTTACCATAGATGGACTGAACTCATTTCTATAGCCCTACGTTTTCATCTAGCCAGCCACACACACACACACACACTGTGATGACGTGGTGTGATTTGTGTTGTAAAGTGTTGTTGTACCTCAACAGATGGATAGAGGGATAAAAATGAGAGGTAGTGGAAATGACATTTGTGCAGTATAATCTTGCTTTCCTCTCATATTTTCAATCCAATAAACCTTCTCCTCAAGTACACAGACAATACTGCCATTTATAAAAGGTTTGAAAAGTAACTGTATATTGAAACATGGCAAACTGATTTTTGTCAGAGCTGTATGCAAATGTTTATTCTGCCAGAAATTACAAGCAGAAATAACCTTTATGCAACAGGTTGTTTTCCATATCACTGTTCTTCTGACATATTTTTGAGGGCTTCTGTTTGAATAGCCATGCTCTCACTATCAGCTAGCCATTGACGCTCCAGAGTTAGCTGCTTGCTAGCTGCTAGTGATAGCTAGTTACCAGCACAAGTAAGCTGCAGCTTTGTCCAGCATGAGGGAGATTGGTTGAATATGAAGTCCCTCTTGTCTAATAAACACAAACTGTTTAATGCCAGCCCATTGACGTACATCTTGCAATCATTCAGAATTGTTTCCATTTGAAATAGATTTGGTTGTGATTGACACACCCTTCTGCTGGCATGGGTTCCTATTGAATGATCACTGAAAACACTAGGCTCAATTATATAGTTTATTGATATGCTAATAGGCCTGAAGTTCTGGTTTCATGGTAATTTATAGGATGATAAATTACACTGACCAAAAATATAAATGTAAATTCTTGGTCTCGTGTATCATGAGCCGAAATAAAAGATCCCAGAAATGTTCCATATGCACAAACATGCGACCTGTCAATCATTGAGTTCAACTCAAGTTGACATTTTAAAGGTGCAGAAAAAAAGCAGTACTTAAAATGGGACCCTGCATCCTTATCTGGCTGGTGGTTCTGTCCAGGTGTGTTAGTTTGATGTTTGTAGATAGCATATCATTGGGACATACTGAGCATTTCGCCTATGCCAAGATAATCCATCCACCTTACAGGTGTGGCATATCCAGAAGCTGATTAATCAGCATTATCATTACACAGGTGCACCTTGTGCTGGGGACAATAAAAGGCTACTCTAAAATGTGTCATTTTGTCACAAACACAATGACACAGATGTCTCAAGTTTTGAGGAAGCATGCAATTGGCATGCTGACTGCAGGAATGTTCACCAGAGCTGTTGCCAGATAATTGGATGTTAATTATTTCTCTACGATAAGTCTCCAATGTCGCTTTGGAGAATTTCTCAGTACGTCCCGCAAACCATGTGTATGGCGATGTGTGGGTGAGTAGTTTGCTGATGTCAACGTTGTGAACAGAGTGCCCCATGGTGTCTTTGCAGTTATGGCATAGGCAGGCATAAGCTACGGACAATAATAGCAATTTGAATGCCCCAAAATAATGCAACAAGATCCTGAGGCTCATTGTGAGGCCCATTTATTTTAAGGTATCTGTGACCAACAGATACATATCTGTATTCCCAGTCATGTGAAATCCATAGATCAGGACCTAATGAATGTACTTCAATTGATTGATTTCTTTATGACCTGCAACTCCGTCAAATCTTTGAAATTGTTGCATGTTACGTTTTATAGTTTTGTTCAGTGTAGATACTGACCGAGAAAATATACTGATCCTTTACAGACTCTAGATCAATTGGAGCAGGAAATGTTATTACAGTATGTCCCAATGATATGCTACCCACAAACTAACACACCTGGACAGAACCATCGGCCAGGTAAAGATGGTGTCCCATTGTAACTACTGTTTTTTTTCCTGCACCTTTAAAATGTCACCTTGAGTTGAGCTCAATAATTGACAGGTCTTCCTCTTCTCTGCAGGGGCTAATCAAGATGCTGGAGGGACCTGACATGCATGGACTACCACTACGAGGTGTGTGCGTGGGATTCTTGAGTCTGTATGTGTGTGTTTGTGTGGGCTCAGTGCAATACAGTTACCGCAATGCTTGTGGGCAGTGCTTGTCGTTGGCGTCAGGGCTTTCCCATGGCCTGTCCTGTGCTGGGTCGTCCTGAGAGATCAGGCCAAGGCTGATGATCTTTAACAATCGCCTGCCATCCCTAACTGGATTAAACAAAACTACCTTATTATCTATCTTCCCTTACCTCCTGTGCCACGCCATTGGATCGACTGCTCTTGTCTGGCTGGCTGTGGACAGACCAGTGCTTCCTCAAGCTAGATATTCTCCTTAGACAGGGCTCCCCAGGACAAACAATAAGCTACACACACCTAAACGTTCAATTGAAACCAATTGAGGTCATGGTTTAAGACGTAGCCCTGGCTAAGAAATATTGCTTTTGTTAACTTAGTGGGTGCCAAGACATTTCTTAAAGCACATGATGGGACACAGCTCTGAAGAACCTACTGTATTGGGAACCACAGTCTGCCTCAATGTTTGAATAAATCATCCCTATAGGAGAGGACACCACAATACTGTGTCATCTCCAGACTAACCCACACAGCTTGGAGTATCTTGTCTAATGACAGAGACCAGGAATACCCAATGTCTCTCTGGAGACTGAATGGTCTGGCTGACTGTGGCTTTTTATTGCCTTGGAAAAAGTCCCTGAATGGTTGGTCTACTGTAGTTGGGCTTGACAAACTCTACTGATGCATGCATACTTACTGTACTGACATGCTGTTTGTAGAACTTACCCTCATACACCGATCTAGGATCAGCTTCCCCTCACCAAATACTAACCTTAACCATCAAGGGGAGGACACAGTAAGCTGACATTGGATCAGTGCCTAGGGGCTACTTCATCTTACACCACTCTGACAAGCTACAAAGATTTTTCCGAGACTAAATATTGAAACTAGGAACCTCACTACCTTGGACAGTAACTTGTATGGTACAGTACAGTAGGTTCCCTTCACTGGACTATACAGGTTTTGGCAGATGACAAACCCATTCTCAGTCTGTTAGCCCTGGCCATCAGTACTCTGCTTTGGGCTGTTCACCTGCTGGGTGGATTACCCATTAAATGGGAAACATGTTTATTTGCTTTGGTCAACATGACTTTGAAGACGCTGCTGTAGCAAGTTATAGGCCATAGAGTCATGATATAAGGCACAGACCAGCTGAACCTGCTACAGTTGATTTGAGTTAACTTTGTGGTCAATGGCTTAATTTGCTGTCCAATAAGGTGGACAGAGTGGGGTCATACATCAAAATGTCATGGCTAAATTTAAGTATGATGACTACCTGGTCTGATTTGTGGGATTGATTTTCTGGTTTGTGTTCCTATCTAACATTTGAACATTTAAGTCATTTAGCAGACGCTCTTATCCAGAGCGACTTACAAATTGGTGCATTCACCTTATGACATCCAGTGGAACAGTCACTTTACAATAGTGCATCTAAATCTTAAAAGGGGGGTGAGAAGGATTACTTATCCTATCCTAGGTATTCCTTAAAGAGGTGGGGTTTCAGGTGTCTCCGGAAGGTGGTGATTGACTCCGCTGTCCTGGCGTCGTGAGGAGTTTGTTCCACCATTGGGGGCCAGAGCAGCGAACAGTTTTGACTGGGCTGAGCGGGAAACTGTACTTCCTCAGTGGTAGGGAGGCGAGCAGGCCAGAGGTGGATGAACGCAGTGCCCTTGTTTGGGTGTAGGGCCTGATCAGAGCCTGGAAGTACTGAGGTGCCGTTCCCCTCACAGCTCCGTAGGCAAGCACCATGGTCTTGTAGCGGATGCGATTCAACTGGAAGCCAGTGGAGAGAGCGGAGGAGCGGGGTGACGTGAGAGAACTTGGGAAGGTTGAACACCAGACGGGCTGCGGCGTTCTGGATGAGTTGTAGGGGTTTAATGGCACAGGCAGGGAGCCCAGCCAACAGCGAGTTGCAGTAGTCCAGACGGGAGATGACAAGTGCCTGGATTAGGACCTGCGCCGCTTCCTGTGTGAGGCAGGGTCGTACTCTGCGGATGTTGTAGAGCATGAACCTACAGGAACGGGCCACCGCCTTGATGTTAGTTGAGAACGACAGGGTGTTGTCCAGGATCACGCCAAGGTTCTTAGCGCTCTGGGAGGAGGACACAGTGGAGTTGTCAACCGTGATGGCGAGATCATGGAACGGGCAGTCCTTCCCCGGGAGGAAGAGCAGCTCCGTCTTGCCGAGGTTCAGCTTGAGGTGGTGATCCGTCATCCACACTGATATGTCTGCCAGACATGCAGAGATGCGATTCGCCACCTGGTCATCAGAAGGGGGAAAGGAGAAGATTAATTGTGTGTCGTCTGCATAGCAATGATAGAAGAGACCATGTGAGGTTATGACAGAGCCAAGTGACTTGGTGTATAGCGAGAATAGGAGAGGGCCTAGAACAGAGCCCTGGGGGACACCAGTGGTGAGAGCGCGTGGTGAGGAGACAGATTCTCGCCACGCCACCTGGTAGGAGCGACCTGTCAGGTAGGACGCAATCAAGCGTGGGCCGCGCCGGAGATGCCCAACTCGGAGAGGGTGGAGAGGAGGATCTGATGGTTCACAGTATCGAAGGCAGCCGATAGGTCTAGAAGGATGAGAGCAGAGGAGAGAGAGTTAGCTTTAGCGGTGCGGAGCGCCTCCGTGATACAGAGAAGAGCAGTCTCAGTTGAATGACTAGTCTTGAAACCTGACTGATTTGGATCAAGAAGGTCATTCTGAGAGAGATAGCGGGAGAGCTGGCCAAGGACGGCAGGTTCAAGAGTTTTGGAGAGAAAAGAAAGAAGGGATACTGGTCTGTAGTTGTTGACATCGGAGGGATCGAGTGTAGGTTTTTTCAGAAGGGGTGCAATTCTCGCTCTCTTGAAGACGGAAGGGACGTAGCCAGCGGTCAGGGATGAGTTGATGAGCGAGGTGAGGTAAGGGAGAAGGTCTCCGGAAATGGTCTGGAGAAGAGAGGAGGGGATAGGGTCAAGCGGGCAGGTTGTTGGGCGGCCGGCCGTCACAAGACGCAAGATTTCATCTGGAGAGAGAGGGGAGAAAGAGGTCAGAGCACAGGGTAGGGCAGTGTGAGCAGAACCAGCGGTGTCGTTTGACTTAGCAAACGAGGATCGGATGTCGTCGACCTTCTTTTCTGCAGAGAGGAGGGGGGATTCTTTGTGGGCTATACTCACCCTTGTCTCAGGATGGTAAGTTGGTGGTTGAAGATATCCCTCTAGTGGTGTGGGGGATGTGCTTTGGCAAAGTGGGTGGGGTTATATCCTTCCTGTTTGGCCCTGTCCGGGGTGTCCTCGGATGGGGCCACAGTGTCTCCTGACCCCTCCTGTCTCAGCCTCCAGTATTTATGCTGCAGTAGTTTATGTGTCGGGGGCTAGGGTCAGTTTGTTATATCTGGAGTACTTCTCCTGTCCTATTCGGTGTCCTGTGTGAATCTAAGTGTGCGTTCTCTAATTCTCTCCTTCTCTCTTTCTTTCTCTCTCTCGAGGACCTGAGCCCTAGGACCATGTCCCAGGACTACCTGACATGAGGACTCCTTGCTGTCCCCAGTCCACCTGGCCATGCTCCTGCTCCAGTTTCAACTGACCTGAGCCCTAGGACCGTGCCCCAGGACTACCTGACATGAAGGCTCCTTGCTGTCCCCAGTCCACCTGACTGTGCTGCTGCTCCAGTTTCAACTGTTCTGCCTTATTATTATTCGACCATGCTGGTCATTTATGAACATTTGAACATCTTGGTCATGTTCTGTTATAATCTGTACCCGGCACAGCCAGAAGAGGACTGGCCACCCCACATAGCCCGGTTCCTCTCTAGGTTTCTTCCTAGGTTTTGGCCTTTCTAGGGAGTTTTTCCTAGCCACCGTGCTTTTACACCTGCATTGTTTGCTGTTTGGGGTTTTAGGCTGGGTTTCTGTACAGCACTTTGAGATATCAGCTGATGTACGAAGGGCTATATAAATAAATTTTATTTGATTTGATTTGATTCAGGAGGGAGGAGAAGGTGGCAAAGAGCTTCCTAGGGTTAGAGGCAGATGCTTGGAATTTAGAGTGGTAGAAAGTGGCTTTAGCAGCAGAGACAGAAGAGGAAAATGTAGAGAGGAGGGAGCGAAAGGATGCCAGGTCCGCAGGGAGGCGACCTCCATTTCCGCTCGGCTGCCCGGAGCCCTGTTCTGTGAGCTCGCAATGAGTCGTCGAGCCACGGAGCGGGAGGGGAGGACCGAGCCGGCCTGGAGGATAGGGGGCATATAGAGTCAAAGGATGCAGAAAGGAAGGAGAGGAGGGTTGAGGAGGCAGAATCAGGAGATAGGTTGGAGAAGGTTTGAGCAGAGGGAAGAGATGATAGGATGGAAGAGGAGAGAGTAGCGGGGGGAGAGAGAGCGAAGGTTGGGACGGCGCGATACCATCCGAGTAGTGGGGAAGTGTTGGATGAGAGCGAGAGGAAAAGGATACAAGGTAGTGGTCGGAGACTTGGAGGGGAGTTGCAATGAGGTTAGTGGAAGAACAGCATCTAGTAAAGATGAGGTCGAGCGTATTGCCTGCCTTGTGAGTAGGGGGGAAGGTGAGAGGGTGAGGTCAAAAGAGGAGAGGAGTGGAAAGAAGGAGGCAGAGAGGAATGAGTCAAAGGTAGACGTGGGGAGGTTAAAGTCGCCCAGAACTGTGAGAGGTGAGCCGTCCTCAGGAAAGGAGCTTATCAAGGCATCAAGCTCATTGATGAACTCTCCGAGGAACCTGGAGGGCGATAAATGATAAGGATGTTAAGCTTGAAAGGGCTGGTAACTGTGACAGCATGGAATTCAAAGGAGGCGATAGACAGATGGGTAAGGGGAGAAAGAGAGAATGACCACTTGGGAGAGATGAGGATCCCGGTGCCACCACCCCGCTGACCAGAAGCTCTCGGGGTGTGCGAGAACACGTGGGCGGACGAAGAGAGAGCAGTAGGAGTGGCAGTGTTATCTGTGGTGATCCATGTTTCCGTCAGTGCCAAGAAGTCGAGGGACTGGAGGGAGGCATAGGCTGAGATGAACTCTGCCTTGTTGGCCGCAGATCGGCAGTTCCAGAGGCTACCGGAGACCTGGAACTCCACGTGGGTTCAGCCTCCACCAGATTAGGTTGGCAGCGGCCACGCGGTGTGGAGCTTTGGGTCTGTGCAGAGGGAGAGAACAGGGATAGACAGACACATAGTTGACAGGCTACAGAAGAGGCTACGCTAATGCAAAGGAGATTGGAATGACAAGTGGACTACACGTCTCGAATGTTCAGAAAGTTAAGCTTACGTAGCAAGAATCTTATTGACTAAAATGATTAAAATGATACAGTACTGCTGAAGTAGGCTAGCTGGCAGTGGCTGCGTTGTTGACTTTGTAGGCTAGCTGGCAGTGGTGCGTTGTTGACACTTTAATCAAGTCGTTCCGTTGAGTGTAATAGTTTGTACAGTGCTGCTATTCGGGGGCTAGCTGGCTAGCTAGCAGTGTTGATTACGTTACGTTGCGTTAAAGAACGACAATAGCTGGCTAGCTAACCTAGAAAATCGCTCTAGACTACACAATTATCTTTGATACAAAGACGGCATGTAGCTAGCTATGTAGCTAGCTACGATCAAACAAATCAAACCGTTGTACTGTAATGAAATTAAATGAAGATGTGATACTACCTGTGGAGCGAAGCAATGCGACCATTGTTGAGTTCTATTCGGAAGACGTTGGCTAGCTGTTGGCTAGCTAGCAGTGTCTCCTACGTTAAGGACGACAAATAGCTGGCTAGCTAACCTCGGTAAATTAAGATAATCACTCTAAGACTACACAATTATCTTGGATACGAAGACAGTAAAGACAGCTATGTAGCTAGCTAACACTACACTAATCAAGTTGTTCAGTTGAGTGTAATATTTTCTACAGTGCTGCTAATCGGTGGACGTTTGCTAGCTGGCTAGCTGCTGGGCAGAGCAGTGAAGACTACGTTAGGACGACATTGAAATACGATAATTACGCAATTATCTTTGATACAAAGACGGCTATGTAGCTAGCTAAGAAGAAATTGCTAAGATTAGACAAATCAAACCGTTGTACTATAATGAAATGTAATGAAATGTAATGAAAAAGTTATACTACCTGCGGAGCGAAATGCGGATGCGACCGCTCGCTCCAATCTGTCGTGTAAAGTTCCCCATTCTTATTTGTGGGTTAGTGTTGTTTTTGTGTGTTTGTTCATATGTTTTTTTAAGTGGATAAGTGTGTCCATGTACATTTGTGTTACTGCTCTACCCTATCATTATTGTCATAATAGTCCATGACCCAGACCCCCAAATTTGGGCCGCCGGGCTCACTTGGAAGGTCTATGTCCCTAGAGTTGGAAAATATGTGATAGCAGTGCATCAATTGAAGCTTTCTCTGGTTATCACCCCCCCTCAAATATGCCCCCACCCCCATCCCATCAACCACCCTTACACCAGGCTGGTTCTCTCATGGGATTCCCTAGGTGTGAGGTGTGGAGGGATGCCTGGCACCTCACAACACCCCATTACCACCCCCGTGTCTATGCCCTATTAACTCAAAAGGAACCTCTGTCTGTGGACCCTCACACCTATCTGAAAGTCTGATGTCGGGGACAAACAGGGGTCTATTTCAGGCCCATTGAGCCCCTGGGGCAAGCCCCCTGTTATAGATTCATCAGCCTACATTATATAAACTTTGTCAGGGCTTCACTTGGAGGCTAATGGGTTTCTGGCAATAGTGGTCAGCCAAGTGAATCTGTATGGATCAGAGACCGTAAATGAACGCCTTATAGAATTTGACAAAAAGTGTTCAAAGAAGAAAGGAAACATTCCAACAGTATTTGTGTTTAAACTGGATTTCCGTGTGTAACATGGGTTTATGGAAAATCATATATGGGAGCCTGAGGACTCCATGCAGGCAGTCAGACTCATATCCCCATCTAAACATTGACCTGCCAGCTCCAAACCTGTCAACGCCCCCAGGGGTAAAGCAGATTTACCCCCCCTACCGGACTCTGATACACTGCTCCCTTTCAGCCTCCAAACCCCTGGCAGGGCCACCGAGCGCAATGCATCCTAGGTAGGAAGACTGCTGAGGCTATAAGAGGCTGGCTGAGTGGGTTGGTGGGTGGTGTGTTTGTTGGTTTGTTTGCTGTGTACACGCTGGGGTTGTTTGGTTATCTGACGTTGCAGGCTAGGTACACTAGGCTGTCTGGGGGTGTGCTGGAACACACACACACACACACACACACACACACACACACACACACACACACACACACACACACACACACACACACACACACACAAACTCCAGCCCAGTCTGGCCCTGCACTGAAACAGCCCTCTCAGGACATTTCTATAAGAGGCACCAAATTGACTTAGCTCAGGAAACCACCCTGAAGGTGTGGTATTATAAAAATAAACCATGTTGTTTCCCCACACCATTCTGTCCCGTGGTTTTATGCCAGCACAATGAGGGAAAAAAACAACTTTTGAGCTATTTTGCGTTTATGCTCAGATACGTTTCATGTTTGTCACGCAGGTGGGCATTTATTGTCATGAGGTCTGCAGCGTGGTCACTAACTGGCCACAAAGTCATTCAATCAGATTTGAATCTGAACCCTAACCTTAACCACACTGTTAACCCTAATGCCTAACCTTAAATTTATTACATATACAGTGGTTCCTCCTTTCAAAGTTGTGAGCTTACACCGTGGGACTTAGAGGTACCCAGCGTCACATCTTCATTACTCCAGACCACCACAAGGGGGAGTTAGAGCAGTCATTACGCATTTGGGTCCCAAGGTTTTTATATGACCGATCATATCGAGTGGTTCCAATGGCGGATTTGACGCAAGCCACACGTCCCTGGTGACCTTCTTCAGCAAAGATGGCTAACAAAGCATTACGGGGGAAGCAAGTGTAAGTAGTTATAACGCCATAACGAGTCAAGCAAAAAATGTACAATTGAGAGGAATATGTTAGTTAGTGTAGAGACAAACCATTGTGCATATTTTTTTGGTCATAAAGTTCATTTAAGAAAATCTGTATTTAGCAAGTTTTTTTCAGTCATATCCAACTCCATTCTTTGAATGATGCTGTGTCTGCATGTATGTATTACAATTATACACTTCAACAGTGTTTAACCACTCCTGCTCCTGGGACATCAATGATTACACATTGTAACTATGCAATAGATTATAAACATGATTTAAGTAAAGCCTGATTTTGTAAATCATACTGTATATACAGAATAAAAAAACAGTACATCTTGCCAGCATGCCCACAAGCGTGCTGAATGACGCGTGGAAGAGAGCGAGGAACCAGGTGGAGAGTAACAATTTGCTCTGAGACCGGCATAATAATATGATGAAACAAGCAGGGAGCAGGTGTCGAACCCTCAACATTCTAGCCTGAAGTCCAGCACGCTATCGACTGTGCCCAAATGTATTAATTGGGGTTGGGGCCGATTGTGGCTAAAAACACTTTATCAATTGGAATCTTTAACATGTGGAAAGGGGAAAAGTACTATTATTCGTTTTTCACAAGCGTAGTAGGATGGGCTATTAGCTGAACAATAGACTATTCAACCTTTACTAAAGAATTGTCTAATAGCCGAGCTAGGTGTGAACCCCCGTCCCCCCAACTTGCAACAAATGTGTATCTATCTTTCCACATCTAACAACACACCTACAAATGGTTCATGTTCTGATAAGAATAATTGATATATATCACGGTAGGCCTTCATTGTAAATAATAATCTGTTCTTTCCTGACTTGCCTAGTAAAGGTTCAAAAACTGCAAACGCAGTGGAGGTGAACAGTGGCTGGTGCTGAAAATATAGATAACTTGTTATGCAAGTGTTGCACACCAACAGATGGAGAAAACCTACACCAGTCGAGCAATTCATTTCAACAATAATCTTCATTTTATTTTGACTTTACAAACAAGAAGAGGGCTTAATTGGAGTCTATTTCTTTCGGAGCCTAGACCTATATAAAAGAACTTAACTGGCTGAGGTAGGCTCTGAGGCTTAACAGCCTGATAGAAGTAGGATTTTTTTTATTAGGCCTACTTACAATTGCATCTGGTCAAAAATGGAGCATCCTACATAAAATAATCATTTAAAGAAAAAAAGTCTGCACGCTCAAACTAAAACAGTGTAACTCATAATTAAAAGTGCACATTTGTAAATCCCAAACTCTAAAAGTAATTGTATAGGTAGGTACAAATTATGTGTGACACAATAAAGAATGTTAACAAGATGCTGTGTTTTTATTTACAGTAATGATGGACAAGTGGAGGCATTTTGAAAACAGGGTTTCAAACACTTGTTTTTCATCACTGTAGCAGGTTTAGCCCATTATGCAAATGTTTCCTATTAGCAGGACAATAGACTTTTTATAACCCGGCTATTGTTATGAAAATCCTTCAACTTGCAAAGTATTTGATGCTTAAGTACTCTAAAGTGTTACATTTCTAACTCAAAACAGCAGTACAGTATTTATTAAACATATTTATGTTGTCGTTAATAAAATGAAATAATGAGAAAAAAGACATTCAAATGCAAATGTTTATATAAACTACATTTTATTTGCACTTCCACCAAGCAACAGGACCACAGGTAAAACCTTGCTGAGATGATCAATGTGTTTGTTGCATTGTGGTATTGTCAATTTCTCTAGCCAAAACATCTTGATGGCCCTGACCAGTTCATCTTTGCTTGTCAGCTTGGCAGAGTTTAGGATGAATGTTTTCAGTTGATGCCGAACATGTTTGATCGGGTTTAAATCAGGAGACCTACATGTAGAGATGAAAAAAGTATTTTTCGATATACTGGTATGCCTATCGAAGGTGTTATAGGTATTTTATATATATATAAAACATTTCCACAAGTCTACGCACGTTTCTTCAACTGTCTTCTGACTACAATTAGAGCGATGTTGATGTCGTGCCTAAGCCCCTTATTCTCACAGATCCTAATGGAAAATGCCCCTTAGATATTAATTTAGAGTCCTCCAATTCTCTAAATGTGAATAAAATAGTAAATATATCAATAATACCACACCAAAACATTTCTGATACTGATTTATTGATATAAATGGCGCATGCAGGCAATCAATCACATAACCTCTCACTCCCACTCTGAGCCATTCAGTGCCATTCAGTATGTAGCTAATGAGCTAAGCTGTAGCATTAGCAACGTCTTTCAAAAAGAGACAACTCACATATGCGGAAATTCTGGCGATGTAAAGAAATTCTGACAATGAGTCTGAGTCTGAAAGTCAGGAATCAGATTTTGACAGTGACAGAGGACCCCTTGTCCACTGACAAAGTCCCAGTTCCCTTTGAAGATGCTGGTGGTGATGGAGGCAGACCGACAGTGGATGAAGTACAGGAGTTCTGTGATAGCTGGAAGGCTGCTAGCCATTTCACCCCTCCTGGCCCTGCTGTTTGCTTTGACGAGTCCCAGTCTGGAGTGCAACGGCCCTTACCATTTCCATCTGAGGCAGAGTGCTTCAAGTTGTTTCTGACAGAGGAGCTGGTGGGAGACATAGCAGAGACCAATCGCTACAGGAGAAGCTACAGGAGAAGAGAGAGCCAGGAGTGGGGGGGGGACGACGACGACAACCACAATTAATGAAATGTATACATTCCTGGTGACAGTCCTTCTCATGGGGATAGTAAAGAAGAACTCCCTAAGAGAATACTGGAGCAGAGATCCTATGTTTGTAACTCCCTTCTTTGCCACCCTCTTTTCCCAAGACTGCTTTCTAGTTCTGCTGCTATGACTGCATTTCATCAACAACGCTACTGCCATCCTAAATGACCCATTATACAAAATAAGAAATGTTAACAGCTGGCAGTAAAGTGCCATGACAAACGAGACGTCCATGTCCTCTCCACTGTCCATACAGCAACCATGTCGGCCCACAGGGAAGGTGGACCACCTTTTTATTTAATTTTTTTATTTTTTTATTTTTTTATTTCACCTTTATTTAACCAGGTAGGCTAGTTGAGAACAAGTTCTCATTTGCAACTGCGACCTGGCCAAGATAAAGCATAGCAGTGTGAACAAACAACACAGAGTTACACATGGAGTAAACAATTAACAAGTCAATAACACAGTAGAAAAAATGGGAGTCTATATACAATGTGTGCAAAAGGCATGAGGAGGTAGGTGAATAATTACAATTTTGCAGATTAACACTGAAGTGATAAATGATCATGTACAGGTAGAGATATTGGTGTGCAAAAGAGCAGAAAAGTAAATAAATAAAAACTGTGGGGATGAGGTAGGTGAAAATGGGTGGGCTATTGACCAATAGGTTATGTACAGCTGCAGCGAACGGTTAGCTGCTCAGATAGTTGATGTTTGAAGTTGGTGAGGGAGATAAAAGTCTCCAACTTCAGGGATTTTTGCAATTCGTTCCAGTCACAGGCAGCAGAGTACTGGAACGAAAGGCGGCCAAATGAGGTGTTGGCTTTAGGGATGATCAGTGAGATACACCTGCTGGAGCGTGTGCTACGGATGGGTGTTGCCATCGTGACCAGTGAACTGAGATAAGGCGGAGCTTTACCTAGCATGGCCTTGTAGATGACCTGGAGCCAGTGGGTCTGGCGACGAATATGTAGCGAGAGCCAGCCGACTAGAGCATACAAGTCGCAGTGGTGGGTAGTATAAGGTGCTTTAGTGACAAAACGGATGGCTCTGTGATAAACTGCATCCAGTTTGCTGAGTAGAGTGTTGGAAGCGATTTTGTAGATGACATCGCCAAAGTCGAGGATCGGTAGGATAGTCAGTTTTACTAGGGTGAGCTTGGCGGCGTGAGTGAAGGAGGCTTTGTTGCGGAATAGAAAGCCGACTCTTGATTTGATTTTCGATTGGAGATGTTTGATATGGGTCTGGAAGGAGAGTTTGCAGTCTAGCCAGACACCTAGGTACTTATAGGTGTCCACATATTCAAGGTCGGAACCATCCAGTGTGGTGATGCTAGTCGGACATGCGGGTGCAGGCAGCGATCGGTTGAAAAGCATGCATTTGGTTTTACTAGCGTTTAAGAGCAGTTGGAGGCCACGGAAGGAGTGTTGTATGGCATTGAAACTCGTTTGGAGGTTAGATAGCACAGTGTCCAATGACGGGCCGAAAGTATATAGAATGGTGTCGTCTGTGTAGAGGTGGATCAGGGAATCGCCCGCAGCAAGACCAACATCATTGATATATACAGAGAAAAGAGTCGGCCCGAGAATTGAACCCTGTGGCACCCCCATAGAGACTGCCAGAGGACAGGACAGCATGCCCTCCGATTTGACACACTGAACACTGTCTGCAAAGTAATTGGTGAACCAGGCAAGGCAGTCATCCGAAAAACCGAGGCTACTGAGTCTGCCGATAAGAATCTGGTGATTGACAGAGTCGAAAGCCTTGGCAAGGTCGATGAAGACGGCTGCACAGTACTGTCTTTTATCGATGGCGGTTATGATGTCGTTAAGTACCTTGAGTGTGGCTGAGGTGCACCCGTGACCGGCTGGGAAACCAGATTGCATAGCGGAGAAGGTACGGTGGGATTCGAGATGGTCACTGACCTGTTTGTTGACTTGGCTTTGAAGACCTTAGATAGGTAGGGCAGAATGGATATAGGTCTGTAACAGTTTGGGTCCAGGGTGTCTCCCCTTTGAAGAGGGGAATGACTGCAGCAGCTTTCCAATCCTTGGGGATCTCAGACGATATGAAAGAGAGGTTGAACAGGCTGGTAATAGGGGTTGCGACAATGGCGGCGGATATTTTCAGAAATAGAGGGTCCAGATTGTCAAGCCCAGCTGATTTATACGGGTCCAGGTTTTGCAGCTCTTTCAGAACATCTGTTATCTGGATTTGGGAAAAGGAGAACCTGGAGAGGCTTGGGCGAGGAGCTGCGGGGGGGGCCGGAGCTGTTGGCCGAGGTAGGAGTAGCCAGGCGGAAGGCATGGCCAGCCGTTGAGAAATGCTTGTTGAAGTTTTCGATAATCATGGATTTGTCGGTGGTGACCGTGTTCCCTAGCCTCAGTGCAGTGGGCAGCTGGGAGGAGGTGCTCTTGTTCTCCATGGACTTCACAGTGTCCCAGAACTTTTTGGAGTTGGAGCTACAGGATGCAAATTTCTGCCTGAAGAAGCTGGCCTTAGCTTTCCTGACTGACTGCGTGTATTGGTTCCTGACTTCCCTGAACAGTTGCATATCGCGGGGACTGTTCGATGCTATTGCAGTCCGCCAAAATATGTTTTTGTGCTGGTCGAGGTCAGTCAGGTCTGGAGTGAACCAAGGGCTGTATCTGTTCTTAGTGCTGCATTTTTTGAACGGAGCATGCTTATCTAAAATGGTGAGGAAGTTACTCTTAAAGAATGACCAGGCATCCTCAACTGACGGGATGAGGTCAATGTCCTTCCAGGATACCCGGGCCAGGTCGATTAGAAAGGCCTGCTCACAGAAGTGTTTTAGGGAGCGTTTGACAGTGATGAGGGGTGGTCGTTTGACTGCGGCACCGTAGCGGATACAGGCAATGAGGCAGTGGTCGCTGAGATCCTGGTTGAAGACAGCGGAGGTGTATTTGGAGGGCCAGTTGGTCAGGATGATGTCTATGAGGGTGCCCTTGCTTACAGAGTTAGGGTTGTACCTGGTGGGTTCCTTGATGATTTGTGTGAGATTGAGGGCATCGAGCTTAGATTGTAGGACTGCCGGGGTGTTAAGCATATCCCTGTTTAGGTCACCTAACAGAACAAACTCTGAAGCTAGATGGGGGGCAATCAATTCACAAATTGTGTCCAGGGCACAGCTGGGAGCTGAGGGGGGTCGGTAGCAGGCGGCAACAGTGAGAGACTTATTTCTGGAGAGAGTAATTTTCAGAATTAGTAGTTCGAACTGTTTGGGTATGGACCTGGAAAGTATGACATTACTTTGCAGGCTATCTCTGCAGTAGACTGCAACTCCTCCCCCTTTGGCAGTTCTATCTTGATGGAAGATGTTATAGTTGGGTATGGAAATCTCTGAATTTTTGATGGCCTTTCTGAGGCAGGATTCAGACACGGCAAGGACATCAGGGTTAGCAGAGTGTGCTAAAGCAGTGAGTAAAACAAACTTAGGGAGGAGGCTTCTGATGTTGACATGCATGAAACCAATGCTTTTTCGATCACAGAAGTCAACAAATGAGGGTGCCTGGGGACATGCAGGGCCTGGGTTTACCTCCACATCACCCGCGGAACAGAGAAGGAGTAGTATGAGGGTGCGGCTAAAGGCTATCAAAACTGGTCGCCTAGAGCGTTGGGGACAGAGAATAAGAGGAGCAGGTTTCTGGGCATGGTAGAATATATTCAGGGCATAATGCGCAGACAGGGGTATGGTGGGGTGCGGGTACGGCGGAGGTAAGCCCAGGCACTGGGTGATGATGAGAGAGGTTTTATCTCTGGACATGCTGGTTGTAATGGGTGAGGTCACCGCATATGTGGGAGGTGGGACAAAGGAGGTATCAGGGGTATGAGGAGTGGGACTAGGGGCTCCATTGTGAACTAAAACAATGATAACTAACCTGAGCAACAGTATCCAAGGCATATTGACATTTGAGAGAGACATACAGCGAGGCATACAGTAATCACAGGTGTTGAATTGGGAAAGCTAGCTAAAACAGTGGGTGAGACAACAGCTAATCAGCTAGCATATCAACAGCAGGTAAAATGGCATTGACAAGGCAACAGGGCCGACAGATAAAACAAACAAGCAGAATGAAGTACCGTGATTAATGGACAGTCCAGCGTGCATCAGCTATGTAGCCAAGTGATCAGAGTCCAGGGGCAGCGGTGGATGGGGCAGGGGGGCTGGACTGGCGAGTGTTATCCAGGTTAAAAAAAACTAACAATGACTAAATAGCTTGTAGCTAGTTCGCTGGTTAGCTTCTGGAGGTTCTTGAGTGTGTTCTAAAAATAAAAAATAATAGCGATTCCGTATCACATTGGGTGAGGCAGGTTTCCGGAAGGTATAAACAAATTTAAAAAATCGGGAAGAGATAGAAAGTACATATGGGCCACTGCAATGCAGACGGTTAGCAGGCCTGTGCTAACAAGCTAACAGATTAGCAGGCCGGGGTAAACAAGGTAGTAGTTAGCGGACCTGGACTAAACAAGCTAGCAGTTAGCATGCTGAATTAGCAAGCAAGGAGATAGCGAGGGCTAGAGAGTTAGCCTTTGGAGGACGTCGCAATGGGGTGAGTCTGTTTATTCCTCTTCATGCAGTGACATCGATAGACCGGTCGTGGATCCGGGTATAGAAGCCTAGGAGTATGCTAGGAACACAGGAGCTCTGGCCGGGCTAGCTTCAAGCTACGTGGGTGGAAATGCTAGCCAGGAGTAATCAACCAGGGTTGCGGTTTAGCTCGATAGCTAGTTGTGAAGATCCAGCTGAAAAATGTTTTTCCGTTTGCGGAGGGAATCCGGGGATAAAAAGATAAATAGGTCCGTTATGCTCTGGTTAGCGTCGCGTTGTTCGAACTGGCGAGAGCTTTCCGAGCTAAAGGTTAGCTGATGACCGGTTAGCTGAAGACCGCTAGCATAGCTGGTGGTTTGCTGGCTAGCTTCAGTTGAGGGGTTCTGGTTCTGAAGTAAATATAAATACTTTAGGAAAAGTAGCTACATTGGGTGAGGCGGATTGCAGGAGAATATTTGGAAGCTTAGGTTTAGCAAAATGTTTTTAAAGATATGCGAAGAAAAATATCTAAAACGAAAAAGAGACGATATTTACAGATATTTACAGAGACGATACCACAGGACGACTTACTGCTACGCCATCTTGGAACCCTACGACGGGAGAGAGAAACAAACCAGACAGAGAAACATCAAACCAGACTGCGTGCTTGACTATAACCTCAAAATGTGATCAGTGAATAAGGCGGACATGATGAACAGCTTTGGGGAATGCACTCAGAAAACGACCAAGTGGTATAATATATTTTTTCCATTTTTCCAGGGTAGCTTCAAAATACAACATGTCAATACTTCTGACGCATTTAGCATTGTTTTACAGAGCTAATAGAATAATGTAACTAGCTACATAAGCACGATTGAATATAACACCATAAAGGTTATGAAATGAGTAACGTTACTTTGCGTGCGTCCGCGGTTATAATATACACAAATATATTATGCTCCATACACACAGTGAGCTACATTAGAACCGGTAAAACACGGCACACAGAAACTATTATAACGTAATAAGTCACTTAATTTGATAGAAACGCAGTCTGGATTTGAAGATGGTGTCTGTACTGACGCCTCTAGCACTGAGACGCTGTGCCACTTGGGAGTCATAAGGCCAGGGTAGCTTCCAAATACAACACATGCTAATACTTCCCTGACGCAATTAGCATTGTTTTCCAGAGCTAATAGACGAATGTAGCTAGCTACCTAAGCATTGAGTATAACACCATAAATGTTATGAAATGAGTAACGTTACACCGCGTGTCCGCAGTTATAAGGAATATACATGAAAACATTATGCTACAGTAGAAACGACATTACACGGCATGCAGAAACTATTATGACGTAATAAGGCACTTACTTTGATAGAAACGCACACATTTCCAAAGTTATTATTGGTAACGAAAACAACTTTGATTGCGAAGCAGGCAACAGACGGAAAATATGGACACGTGTGTTTGGGGAATTTTGTCCGGGTCATAAATGTAAAAAAAAAAAATGAATTGGTCTGCAAAAGTAAAAATGACTACTTTTATGTGAATGAATGAGACGGAACACACCTCAATTCAAACTGTTATTAGAAAATGAAAAACTTGTAAGAAAATAATTTAAAATTGACAAGTTGAAAACAGCCTATAAATAAAAATAGGCTGCGTGCTTTGGTTTGAGGGCAGTGCGGATTAAATGTACTGTTACGTAACAATCACATTCTGGAGTGTTCTAACATCACGTGCATAAAAAAACTCACGCTGGGGCGACCGTTAAAGATATTTGGAACTCACACATGAAAGGGTTAAATAGCCTAGTATGGTACTGCCGACCCTCACGTTGTACAGTGCCATATTTTCCATTCCATCCTTATGGAAACCCAGAGGGTTTTTCGTTTTTCTTGGAATAGAAAAAATATAAAATTTATTGAATTTATTAAGCAAGTACCAGTCAAAAGTTTGGGCACACCTACTCATTCCAGGTTTTTTCATTATTTGTACTATTTTCTACATTGTAGAATAATAGTGAAGACATCACAACTATTAAATAACACCGGTCTCCTGCGTGCCCCGCATTCTGTAGTACAGACATGGCCTGCTCTCCCTTATGGAAGGAATCAGGCACTTTCCCATGTTAACTACAGTATGTATTGTAGACTGCACAGTAGCCTAATAAACAAATAAACACATTTCGTTAACAAAATAATGATACAAAAATACTCTTTCAAAATGCAGATGTTGATTTAGTTATGGATTCTTAATGAATTCCTAAGGGAATAAATATCACTTATTTACAGAACTATTGGAACAAAGTAAAGTTGTCTAATGAAGGCATAGAATTTAGAATCCTCCAATCCTGTAGTCTACTCCCGACCGTCACGTTGTACCGCGCCAAATTTTCCATTCCATCCTAACGGAAACCCTGAAGGTTTCATTTTTAGATTTTCTCTCAATAGAAACACCATAATATTAAAACAATTAATTGAGCCAAATTTCCTAAAATCAATCCCATATACTATGTTATTACAAAAAAGGTATTAAATTCTCTGGTAATGCAAATACGGAATACTATCAAATGCTTCTCAAAGAAGCCCTCTGGTGGTCAAACTAGCAATAACTTGCAGTAACAGAAAAAATGCCTGACAATTAAATGGCGCGCCACAGAATGCTGCGGCAGCATGCAAGGTGTGCCTCAGTATGATGCAACTTTTAAAGGAGGAACCACTGTAGCCAATTTTTACATTGCAGCTGTCCCATCTAGGGGAAATCACTCAGTTCTACCTCCAGGGCAAGATTCATGACAATAAACGTCAACCTGTGTTTGTCACAAGGTGCCATTTGGGCAGTCCATTGTAGCCTGTAGAAAAGCTGGTAGTGATAAGTTATACAACATGACTCAGATCTCACTGCCATCCATCACCATGCATCCCCATGCAGTCATTGATGTGACACTAGGTAAATCCGTGCAAATATATAGGTAATTCACTGTTATCTGTGATGTTCTGTACTTTCGGCAGCAAAACACACACCTTAATACTCATATGTATGCTATGGTAATAGCCTCTCTTTCATTTGCCTCTTTCTATCCCTCTGTAATTGCTCATATTTGAGTATCGATATAGAGGCAAATGGCTTTTTCCTTGAGCTGGATGTACTCATGTTGTAACCTCTGCGACCCCTGCGGTTGTGCACTCCCGGGGGTGTCAATCTGTGGTCATCTTTGGCTTATCCCAGTTCTGTGGTTGAGACTGGAAGGATGTGGTGGGTTACATAGCCCCTCTCTTCAGGCCCCAAAATGAGGAGTGATGTTACTGACTCCCCACTCCCATCTCTGTCATCTCTAGAGATGTTCTGGAGAGTGCTGTGTCTAACCACACAGTGCCATTCTGTGGTGTGTGTATGTGTGTGTGGGGGGGGGGGTGTATCATTCTGATTCTCTTTCTCCCTCGCTCCCTCCAAACTCAGCCAGTGCCAAACTCCATGTCGTACTATATTCACCAATCTCCATGGTGGTTCCATCTCTTTGAGGTTCTGTCCAATCACTTTGTTGAGCTCGTCATCCTTCTCTTCACCTTCCTGGGGCGATGTATGGTCAACGGAACGCTGCAGATAGTGTTCCAGGTGAGTTGACAGTAAAACTGGTTGAGACTAGGATTTTGAAAGGGTAACTTATCCTAGATCTATGCCCAAGAATGTCTATCTCAAGTGGCTCTGACATCACATTGCCACCTAGTGGATCCATTGGGGCTCTACAGTGGTTTTATGGCAACTGTCGTCTTCAGTTTACAGTTCTTTCCAACTGCTTACACACAAAATATTTTCATGTCACACGATTTTTGAAACCTCTCACTCAAAGTGCAAAACTACACACCAAATATCCAAAACCATAAGCTTTGACTCAGTTGTCAATTGCATAAAACACTTTTTTTCAAAACACTACACACAATTTTCTACCTAAAACACAGAAATCTAACAGGAATTGACATGCTTTCCTTTTCCAAACACAACCAATCAAAATGCTACACTTATTCACCAGGTCACACACACACTCCTCACGGGTGCAAACACTAATAGCTTAACGGATCACCAACCAATCACTGCTTTACTGTAGTATAGGCCTATAAATAGGTCAACGGTCAGATTACCTGTTTTGAACAATGGATGCCAACAATGGACAGAGAGCAGGAGGAGTAGGAGGGAGAGGAAGAAGAGGACAAGGGCAAAGAAGAGAAGGAAGGAGAGCCGTCTCTGATGAGATGAGGGCAACACTTGTTGATCATGTGATCAACCACGGTTTGACCATGAGAGAGGCTGGACTGAGAGTCCAGCCTAACTTGAGTCGATTTACAGTGGCGTCCATAATTCAAACCTTCAGAAATGAGAACAGGTATGCAACTATCTAATGACTATTTTAGCATTACAGTAATGTACAGCCGCTTCTCCAGGCAATGGCGGACGCATGTGGGGATATAGAGGTTGCCTCGGTCCAAGGTTGGATACGCCATGCTAGGAGATACTTCCCTCGATGTTTGGCAAGAGAAAACATATATTTTGATGTGGACGAAGTATTGTGGCCAGACCCAGGCCGGAGAAGAGATGAAGCGTAGCTTAGCACTGGTGACTGCCCACCCCCCTACCAATTCCTGGACTGCCCCCCCCCCGGGACCCCACACACACAATTGTGTTCTTTACTCTATTCTAAAGAATATACTTTGGTTTACATATGTTTATGGTTTTGTTGTATGCTACTGTATACAACAGTAATGTTCGGCCTAATAAATATGTTCTGTTTCTACATTGCATTGGTGTTTACAGTGTACTTGTTACCCCTCTCAGCAGATTACTTTCACTGTAGAACAATGTGTTGAAATGTTGATATACTGTAAGCCTATGAAAGACCAAAGAGCTTTAGATTTAGAACAACAGTGTTTACATGGTGTATCCACAAATGTACTATTGTGAAAGCAGTGTTTACCATTTGATGCAAATGCTTCATTCTGACATATGTTTATGGCATTTTGAATGCAGTGTTACATTTTGAAGGAGATGTGAGGCGTTTTGCATTTTGTAGTTTTGGGAATTGTGTGTAGAGTTTTGAAAAAAAGGAGACAGTTTTGAAAAATGTGTGTAAGCAGTTGGAAAAAACTGTAATAAATCAGTCATCAGTTAAATACAGGAAATCAGGACTTTCCCTGCTGCAATGGCCCAATGTATTACAAAGCAGATAGTCCTCATCAATCATCATTCTATTTTTCTGCCAGTACCTTTTTGGAGGAATCTTATCACTCCCGCGTGTCCTTTCTCCCCATCGACCCTCTGTGTCTCCTCCTTGACCCTCTGTCTCACCTCATCTACCCTCTCCCCTAGGTGACTCTGATAGTGAGTGGGAACCTAAGCTTTCTCAACTGGCTGACCATAGTTCCCATTCTGTTTTGACGATGGATCTCTGGGGTTCCTGTTCGAGGGGCCAAGCAAGCCGTACCGGACCTCCAGGCTGAGGAGGCTGCAGGACAGACCCCCAAACCCACCAGAGTTACCCCCTCAACAGCCATGAAATCTCCTAAATGAGCCTAACCTCTTACCCATCAGTGGTAGAGCCCACACCGTAGAAATATAATAATATCTTCTATTTATTTAATTCCCTCACAACCCATACCTCTGCCTCAGCCCAGACACATCTTTGCAAAGAAAGAAATCGATATGGACAGGGTTAAGGTATTGTGGGGATTATCCTGGAATTCTAGGTATTTATTTTCATCCTATAAGGATAGCAGGGCTGCTGTAACACTGTCTGGGTGTTTTATGATTGGGACTAATGATGACAGTCAGAGAGAGGGAGAGGAGGTATTAGACCGGCCTTCCACCTGGCTCCACTGAGTTGGCCTGACTGATGTCTCTACCAGCCGTGCTATGTGTGTCTGCGTGCGTGCATGTTTGTGTGTGTATGGACTCCCCCTCCCCACACGCCTGGCTAAGCTGTGTGTTTGAGTATACACCACCTTAGAGTGGGAAATGAGTGGGTCCACATGGGCACCCTACACCTCTCCACCCGCTCCACTCCCGAGCCTCTCCACTCCACTCCCCATCTCCAACACCCACACCTGGCTGTATGCACATCTGGAGCAGGCTAGCAGGCTATTGGGCCTTGACAGATGGTAGACACTCAGCACCAGACATTACCAATGTGCCTGACAGTTGGCCCAGAAACATAAAGGAAGAAGTTAACGATTTGGACATGATGGGAGGAGTATGGTTTAGTGCTGGGACAGCTGAGGAGAGGGAGGAGGGAATGGAATGAAAGAGCAAGAGAGAGACAGCTTGAGATGGCGTGGAAGACAGTGATGAATGTACATGTACAGGTAACTGCCAAATTAAAGGAAACACCAACAGAAAGTGTCTTAAAATGGCATTGGGCCACCACGAGCCACCGAACCAGCTTCAATGGCATGCTGTACATTCTACAAGTGTCTGGATCTCTATTGGAGGGATGGGACATCATTCATCCACATTTATACATGACCTTAACACTTCAGCTCCACCATAACGTTGAGTAGCTTTGCCATCAGCGTCGTGTCAATGTGACGTTCTACCTGCTACACAGAGCTTGTTTTGAGAGTGGAGAGCAGCACAGGGGAGGAGCATCTTTATTCTATTTTCTCCAAATGTACTGGTCCATATTCATCGATTATGCATAAGTACAATAGCGTTGGTCCAGTTTTTCACAAGTACTCATTCAATTGTTGCTAGCGGCTGTACTAAATGATCCTCAAATGACACAAGTTGCTTTTGTTTACTTTGTGAAGATAGTCAAAGCCAGCTACCTAGAGTTTCGGCGAGCTAGTAGCTTCTTGACTTCATACATCTTAGAACAATAACCAGTGGTGTATAGTTGAGGCCATATGCAACCAAAATCGACTTTAATTCAATTCACAAGATAGAATGAACGTGTGTGTCAGCCATCGAGAATTGAACCTCTGCAATTCTTGAGCTTGGACGTTGCCATTGGACGTGATGCAACACGAGCACAACACGAGCAGTATAGCAGCTTTCATTGATTTCAAAGGAAGCATTTCCTCAATGGCTGATGGCTGATTACAATACTTTGTATCCCTAATTTACTGAAGTGTTTACTTTATTTTGGCAGTTACCTGTATATATATATATATTTTTACGTCGAAGTGCAGTGAATGCCCATGTTGTGTATAAAAGCAGGAATAGGCTCCAGCTAATTGGTCTCCCAAGACTCAAATTGCTTTAGTTCTATGTTGGGTAATATGTCATTTAAGTGGGCCCAACATTCTGTACTACCTCCAATAGGGCTGTTTTTTATTCATTTTTAGGCATAAAAGTTAATTCTTTAAGTGAAACAACGGGTATGGTTCTGATGCATGGTTTTAACATGGATGGGTTGACGGGTTGCCATCTCAATCCGAGACAGGTAGTGGGGATTTGAGCTGTCTACTCCTCCAGTTGTCTGTGACTAAATGCCCCATGACCACATAGGCTAAGCCCCTCTCTCTGGCTACTATCAAAGGGATCTTGTGTTCACACACACACACACACACACACACACACACACACACACACACACACACACACACACACACACACACACACACACACACACACACACACACACACACACACACACACACACACACACACATACAGTGCCTTGCGAAAGTATTCGGCCCCCTTGAACTTTGCGACCTTTTGCCACATTTCAGGCTTCAAACATAAAGATATAAAACTGTATTTTTTTGTGAAGAATCAACAACAAGTGGGACACAATCATGAAGTGGAATTACATTTATTGGATATTTCAAACTTTTTTTAACAAATCAAAAACTGAAAAATTGGGCGTGCAAAATTATTCAGCCCCTTTACTTTCAGTGCAGCAGACTCTCTCCAGAAGTTCAGTGAGGATCTCTGAATGATCCAATGTTGACCTAAATGACTAATGATCATAAATACAATCCACCTGTGTGTAATCAAGTCTCCGTATAAATGCACCTGCACTGTGATAGTCTCAGAGGTCCGTTAAAAGCGCAGAGAGCATCATGAAGAACAAGGAACACACCAGGCAGGTCCGAGATACTGTTGTGAAGAAGTTTAAAGCCGGATTTGGATACAAAAAGATTTCCCAAGCTTTAAACATCCCAAGGAGCACTGTGCAAGCGATAATATTGAAATGGAAGGAGTATCAGACCACTGCAAATCTACCAAGACCTGGCCGTCCCTCTAAACTTTCAGCTCATACAAGGAGAAGACTGATCAGAGATGCAGCCAAGAGGCCCATGATCACTCTGGATGAACTGCAGAGATCTACAGCTGAGGTGGGAGACTCTGTCCATAGGACAACAATCAGTCGTATATTGCACAAATATGGCCTTTATGGAAGAGTGGCAAGAAGAAAGCCATTTCTTAAAGATATCCATAAAAAGTGTTGTTTAAAGTTTGCCACAAGCCACCTGGGAGACACACCAAACATGTGGAAGAAGGTGCTCTGGTCAGATGAAACCAAAATTGAACTTTTTGGCAACAATGCAAAACGTTATGTTTAGTGTAAAAGCAACACAGCTCATCACTCTGAACACACCATCCCCACTGTCAAACATGGTGGTGGCAGCATCATGGTTTGGGCCTGCTTTTCTTCAGCAGGGACAGGGAAGATGGTTAAAATTGATGGGAAGATGGATGGAGCCAAATACAGGACCATTCTGGAAGAAAACCTGATGGAGTCTGCAAAAGACCTGAGACTGGGACGGAGATTTGTCTTCCAACAAGACAATGATCCAAAACATAAAGCAAAATCTACAATGGAATGGTTAAAAAATAAACATATCCAGGTGTTAGAATGGCCAAGTCAAAGTCCAGACCTGAATCCAATCGAGAATCTGTGGAAAGAACTGAAAACTGCTGTTCACAAATGCTCTCCATCCAACCTCACTGAGCTCGAGCTGTTTTGCAAGGAGGAATGGGAAAAAATTTCAGTCTCTCGATGTGCAAAACTGATAGAGACATACCCCAAGCGACTTACAGCTGTAATAGCAGCAAAAGGTGGCGCTACATAGTATTAACTTAAGGGGGCTGAATAATTTTGCACGCCCAATTTTTCAGTTTTTGATTTGTTAAAAAAGTTTGAAATATCCAATAAATGTTGTTCCACTTCATGATTGTGTCCCACTTATTGTTGATTCTTCACAAAAAAATACAGTTTTATATCTTTATGTTTGAAGCCTGAAATGTGGCAAAAGGTCGCAAAGTTCAAGTGGGCTGAATACTTTCGCAAGGCACTGTATATATATAAACTCAGCAGAAACAGAAACGTCCTCTCACTGTCATCTGCGTTAATTTTCAGCAAAGTAACATTTGTATATATTTGTATGAACATAACAAGATTCAACAACTGAGACATAAAGTGAACAAGTTCCACAGACATGTGACTAACAGAAATGGAATAATGTTTCCCTGAACAAAGTCAAAATCAAAAGTAACAGTCGGTATCTGGTGTAATACCTAGGATAGGATAAGTAATCCTTCTCACCCCCCCCCCCCTCCCCCCTAAAAGATTTAGATGCACTATTGTAAAGTGGCTGTTCCACTGGATGTCATAAGGTGAATGCACCAATTTGTAAGTCGCTCTGGATAAGAGCGTCTGCTGAATGACTTAAATGTAATGAAATGTAAATGTGTGGCCACCAACTGCATTAAGTACTGCAGTGCATTTCCTCCTCATGGACTGCACCAGATGTGCCAGTTCTTGTTGTGAGATGTTACCCCACTCTTCCACCAAGGAACCTGCAATATCCCAAACATTTCTGGGGTGAATGGCCCTAGCCCTCACCCTCCGATCCAACAGGTCCCAGACGTGCTCAATGGGATTGAGATCCGGACTCTTCGCTGGCCATGGCAGAGCAATGACATTCCTGTCTTGCAGGAAATCCCGCACAGAATGAGCAGTATGGCTGGTGGCATTGTCATGCTGGAGGGTCATGTCAGAATGAGCCTGCAGGAAGGGTACCACATGAGAGAGGAAGATGTCTTCCCTGTAACGCACAGCGATGAGATTGCCTGCAATGACAACAAGCTCAGTCTGATGATGCTGTGACACACCTCCCCAGACCATGATGGACCCTGCACCTCCAAATCGATCCCGCTCCAGAGTACAGTCCTCGGTGTAACACTCATTCCTTAGACAATAAACGCGAATCCGACCATCACCCTTGGTGAGACAAAATTGCAACTCGAAGAGCACTTTTTGCCAGTACTGTCTGGTCCCGCGATGGTGGTTTGTGCCCATAGGCAACGTTATTGCCGTTGATGTCTGGTGAGGACCTCCCTTACCAACAAGCTCTCAGTCCAGCCTCTGTCAGCAGATTGCGGACAGTCTGAGCACTGATGAAGGGATTGTGCGTTCCTGGTGTAACTTGGGCAGTTGTTGTTGCTGCTATCCTGTACCTGTTCCTCAGGTGTGATGTTCGAATGTACCGATCCTGTGCAGGTGTTGTTACACGTGGTCTGATACTGTGAGAACAATCAGCTGTCCGTCCTGTCTCCCTGTAGCCCTGTCTTAGGCGTCTCACAGTACGGACATCGCAATTTATTGCCCTGGCCACATCTGCAGTCCTCATGCCTCCTTGCAGCATGCCTAAGGCACGTTCACGCAGATGAGCAGGGACCCTGGTCATCTTTCTTTTGTTGTTTTTCAGAGTCAGTAGAAAGGCCTCTTTAGTGTCATAACTTTTCATAACTGTGACCTGAATTCAAATCAAATGTATTTGTATAGCCCTTACATCAGTTTATATCTCAAAGTGCTGTACAGAAACCCAGCCTAAAACCCCAAACAGCAAGCAATGCAGGTGTAGAAGCACGGTGGCTAGGAAAAACTCCCTAGGCCAAAACCGAGGAAGAAACCTAGAGAGGAACCAGGCTATGACGGGTGGCCAGTCCTCTTCTGGCTGTGCCGGGTGGAGATTATAACAGAACAGGGCCAAGATGTTCAAATGTTCATAAATGACCAGCAGGGTCAAATAATAATAATCACAGTAGTTGTCGAGGGTGCAACAAGTCAGCACCTCAGGAGTAAATGTCAGTTGGCTTTTCATAGCCGATCATTAAGAGTATCTCTACTGCTCCTGCTGAGAATTGCCAGGGATCTCATGATACGATATCACGGTACTTAGGTGCCGATACAATATTCATTGCGATTCTTACAATTGTATAAGTATTTCTATTCGATACTGTGATTTTGTGTATATTGCTCACCATATGTCTTCTGCAGAGGGACAAGAGAGAGCCATGAGAAAACAACTAGTTTTGATGAGCCATGGAAATAAAATAGTTGTAAAACATATATAAAAAGATGGAGCTATTAAGAAGAACAAGCTATTAGGGGAAAATACTGGAGTTTTTCTGCAGGTATGGCCAACTAGCGCAAAAAATATTGCGATATTGACAAAACGATACCATACGATATATCGTCAAAAATAATTTCCTTATATGTAACCCCGATGACCTTTTAGGTATGCTCATTCGTCGGGTGGTGAATGTGGCTCCGGGCGTTCTGATTGGCTATACCATTCCTGTGGTACTGAACTTGCTGAGCTCCAGACAGGTGATGAACACGTCCTTCAGCTCCGCATCGTCAACAACCTACTTCATCCTCCTCTTCCTTTCTCTCAACACTCCCCATTTCTCCTCTAGGTAACCCTATATCCCAAATTCTGTTCTAGAATTGTTCTCTGCAACTTTCACTCTCTTTGACCCTCTTTTTTTGTCTCCCTCCCTCTGTATGCAGTATCACTAAGGAGCGGACTGAGGTGATTCTGCAAGGTACTTTGAGCACGGACCAGAAGGACCCAGAGGCTGTGTGGGAGGACTACCAGTTCCTGTGGAAGCCAGGGGACCTGATCTGACGGCCCTGCTTTATTTTCCCCTATGGGCCCCACTGGCGCATGTGGCTCGCCACCCTCCAGGTGCAGTCAGTCTGGCACTTGGCAGACCTTTGGACTACACAGCTCTAACTTGACATGCAAGAATCAGGAATGTTGTTCATTTTATTTACTGTTAGTTGGTTTTATGCATGCCTTGGATTTGTTTCCCCATCCCTGTCCAAAATTCCACCACCCCACTTACAATTATCACAATGGACAATGTCCATAACCATGGCAGAATTCAGATACAGTATGATGTCATTGTTCTAGCACTGAGTTTGTCAACTACAGCACGCAACATGGACCCAGACCTACCTGCCCTGATGTATTTTCTCTGTCATGGCTAGCAGCCCACACGATTCTCAACTTCCGCTGTTAAACCTGCTTTCTACACGCAGCTATCTCAGGTGAAGATCTTCCCGGAGACTTGATTGTGTGGCACCCTGTTTATAATGTTCCCTTCTCAAGGCATAGGGTTTCCTGCTGGTCTACCTCCAATCCTAGAACCAAGATAATCCCAGTCAGACATTTTGGCAAGATGGGGGAAGTTTGATGTCACACATTGGCTCAATATTCACATAACAGTTTGGTGGAGTAGACTGCTTTGGATTAAGGTATTTGTTTGAAGTGACAGTTGATCTTCCACTCACCTTTTCCACCCCTTGTCTCAATTTCTCTCTCTCTCTCTCTCTCTCTCTCTCTCTCTCTCTCTCTCTCTCTCTCTCAGTGGGAACACAATCCCTTCCAGGGCAGAGACAGTCCCAGTTACACTAACACTGGGCAGTGGAGGGGAGTACGTGTGTGACTGTTATACAGACCTTTTCTAAATGCTTAAACACTAACAGTGATTCTTGAAGCACTATCTATGAAACCATTAACACTTGCAGCCAATGCATTTACCAAGTGTGCCAAACTGAATGCACGTGCTCTGCTTCACGCTCAGTTTTGTCATTTTATGACACACTTGCAATGTGTGCGGCTATTAGTCAAAACGGCGTCCTTCACCATCACGCAATCCTAGGCCCATACAACACTGCACACATTATCACATTTCTGGACACCCTCCACAACAGACTAATTCCTGATGACCAGGGGCCAGAGCAGCCCAGGTACGTTATCATTTGGGAAAATGTTAGTTTTCACCGGGCTGCTGTGGTCCGCAATTGGTTCACAGGTCACCCACTTTCATCTCACTCAATCTCCCCCATACTCTCCGTTCTTGAATCCTATTGAAGAATTCTTCTCTGCATGGTGTTGGAAGGTGTGTGATCGCCAGCCCCACCAACGCATACCCCTTACCTCATCTACAGGCAATGGAGGAGGCTTGTGGAGACATGGATCAGGGGTCATGCCAGGCCTGAATACGGCAGTCCAGGTGATACTTCCCACGCTGCCTAGCTCAAGACAACATCGCATGTGATGTGGGTGAAGTCTTATGGCCCGACCCACAAAGAAGGCGAGGCGTAGCTGAATTTTTTGTATTGATATTGTGTTATGTTCGGAATACACATCCATACTTTACACATTTGGATACCTGTATGTGTGTTTACTACATGTATGACAACACTTTACTGCAAACTGCTATACCCTGCACACAGAAAAAGCAGAAGGGTTTTTCATTTATACTATCAGTGGGTAGTTGGTGCTTCATGTGCTTATTCAAATGATGGTTTGTGTGTACTGTATTGATGCAAAAACACATTTTTTAGAAAAAGAGTTTGAAGAGTTTTGCAAGAATTGTTTGCTTTTGCAAGAGATGTATAATGTTTTGCTGTTTTGGTGTAAAGTTTTGTGGTTAGTGTGTAGAGTTTTGCAAAAAATAGCCTAAGCAATCAGAACAAACAGTAATAATTGCAAGCCTCACATTCTTTGCAGAAACTCAAATGCCTTGTCCTCTAGCCCCCTCTAGTGGAATGTTTCCTCAAGATATAAAACGTGTCCTTGTATTCTCTCTACCAGTTATACGAACCATTCCGGTCCCTTCTTTTATCCGTCTCCCTGCTTCCCGAGGTGGGTCCGGGGAGAGCACAAGTTCAGCCCTCCTGGCAGTGAAACGTATTGGAGCATTCTTCCCTGTTGTGGACCTGGCCACTCTCGGGGGTTACTTGGAGTCCCGGAACTGGCCCCATCCTGACCTTTTGACCTACTGTATGACTAATCACACTGACATATTCAATGAGCGATGGGTGCATGAGACACTGAGGTATTGCTCCTTGCTTATAATTCTCGATCAAATACACTATGAAAACAAACATGTTAACATAAATTGGTCCCCCTGATATTGGGGAATTCATGACACCCTGTAAAAATGACATTTTATTGTATTCATCTGTTTTTCTTGTCTCCAATGTTCCCATCTACTGTATGCAGTAAAGAATGACCAACCCTTCCCATGAATAGCGATATGTCACTGTGCCAAAGATGTAACAATAGGAGAGTTGAGGGGATGACACACCGTCCATGTTGGGCTCACAAAGCAAGACAGTCAGACTGTACCACCATGGTGTGTCTTTTGATAATAAAAGGTACATTTTAGGACAAAAATAGACATTCCATGTATTATTGCCATTCATTTTGTACATCTAGCAAGTTGTCCATCAACTAACCTAGTGGTTTAAATCATCCAACGTGAGATGTCCGTCCTATGAAATAATCTTACTAGAGCGACATTGCAGTTTTTATTTTTATTTACCTTTATTTTACTAGGCAAGTCAGTTAAGAACACATTCTTATTTTCAATGACGGCCCAGGAACAGTGGGTTAACTGCCTGTTCAGGGGCAGAACGACAGATTTGTACCTTGTCAGCTCGGGGATTTGAACTTGCAACCTTTCGGTTACTAGTCCAACACTCTAACCACTAGGCTACCCTGCCGCCCCACTACATACAAATTCCCCTAATTGTTGCGTGTCTTTGTGTAACAGGGATCTGATAGGATCCATTGCATAAAAAGGGAGAGCTAATCAGTGGAAGAGGTGTATCTTTCTTCTTGCAGTTGTGTGTGTGAACCGCTTATAGAGTAGTGATAGCAGTAACGGATGAGAACCCTGAGGGGACAAATGCTCCCTCCTGTCCTTGCATCCCACAATTCACATTTCTCCCAGCATGGCCAATTCTAATTGTGTTCACCTCATCACAAATATCTGAGCCACCTGCACTGTTTGTACAGACACACTATATATGATGGAAAACAGAATTGATGCCTACCTACAGTCTTTTTATCTGATTAAATCTGCTGATTTTGCTATTTGTAGATAAAAACAATAACATTTGGGTGCAGCGGTAGGATGTGACTGCACCTGTGTGCCAGAAGATGGCACTGACCATTTATGACCACTTCTGTGATAATTTACCACTTTGAACAATTTGATAAGTCGCCACTGTGAAAAATGCCCTTGTTTTTCTACGTAGCTGTGAAGGTGAGTGAGTGTTGTTTGTCTGTCTGTACAGGTAGAAGTGGGCCATCCAGATGGAGGTAACGTTACATTGATGTGTGAAGGTCCAGACTGTGAGCATCTGCTGCCACTAATGAGGACTAATAGCCATGCCAGCGGGACAGGACAGCCTCATGCCCCTCACAGTCCAAACAAGAAACACAAGGAAGTTACAAGACATTTTATACTGTCTCAGCATAAGACTATATTAGAACATGATTGTGCCAATGGGCAATTTTCACATAAGAAGAGATTCAAATACAATTTTACAATCACTTTGGCACTAATTTCGAAAATCTTGATGTCATTTTTCAAAACTCTAGACACACAAACTCACAACCAATGATCAAAAAAGCTATTTTTTCAAAACTCTAACATTTTTTCCAATTGCTTGGATATAGTACACATAAAGCTAAGATCATTTGTTCATTGAACTAAAATCACCTGTTCAAAATGACACAACATAATATCAATTATGTTGCAATTAACACATTAAATCTGAAATGACTGTCTATTCATTTCATTACAATGATCTAACTATCAATTGATACAACTGCTCAAAATGATAAGTAACTGTTGCATTACTCTTAATGGGGTAGCAAGTTTTAAGTTCCTCGGCATACACATCACAGACAAACTGAATTGGTCCACCCACACAGACAGCATCGTGAAGAAGGCGCAGCAGCGCCTCTTCAACCTCAGGAGGCTGAAGAAATTCGGCTTGTCACCAAAAGCACTCACAAACTTCTACAGATGCACAATCGAGAGCATCCTGGCGGGCTGTATCACCGCCTGGTACGGCAACTGCTCCGCCCTCAACCAGAGGGTAGTGAGGTCTGCACAACGCATCACCGGGGGCAAACTACCTGCCCTCCAGGACACCTACACCACTCGATGTCACAGGAAGGCCATAAAGATCATCAAGGACAACAACCACCCGAGCCACTGCATGTTCACCCCGCTATCATCCAGAAGGCGAGGTCAGTACAGAGTATGTAAACAAAGTGGCACAGTTAAAGTGGCTAGTGATACATGTATTACACAAAGATGCAGTAGATTATATAGAGTACAGTATATACATATACATATGAGATGAATAATGTAGGGTATGTAAATATTATATTAGGTAGCATTGTTTAAATTGGCTAGTGATATATTTTACATCATTTCTCATCAATTCCCATTTTTCAAGTGGCTGGAGTTGAGTCAGTGTGTTGGCAGCAGCCACTCAATGTTAGTGGTGGCTGTTAAACAGTCTGATGGCCTTGAGATAGAAGCTGTTTTTCAGTCTCTCGGTCCCAGCTTTGATGCCCCCGGTGATGCGTTGTGCAGACCTCACTACCCTCTGGAGAGCCTTACGGTTGTGGGTGAAGCAGTTGCCGTACCAGGCGGTGATACAGCCCGACACGATGCTCTCGATTGTGCATCTGTAGAAGTTTGTGAGTGCTTTTATGTATATACTGTACTCGATACCATCTACTGCATCTTGCCTATGCCGCTCTGTACCATCACTCATTCATATATCTTTATGTACATATTCTTTATCCCCTTACACTTGTGTGTATAAGACAGTAGTTTTGGAATTGTTAATTAGATTACTTGTTGGTTATTACTGCATTGTCGGAACTAGAAGCACAAGCATTTCGCTACACTCGCATTAACATCTGCTAACCATGTGTATGTGACAAATAAAATTTGATTTGATTTGATTTAATGCATAGTTTTATGGAAACTGACAAACAATATTCCATGTTTAGATCATGAAAGTTTCAGGATAATGAGATCCATTGACACCAATTACCGTGGAACATGAACCAATTGGACTACATTATCTATGGATGTAATATTTCATCATCATTCTTTATCAGACACTGTTTCTATGGTCCCATGTACCACTTTTCCAGACCATGTTTTCTGATTTGACATTACTGTACGCTCACCGGCCACCTTATTAGGTACACCTATCTAGTACTGGGTAGGACCACTTTTGCCTCCACAACAGCCAGAATGATTCACGGTGTTGTACGTTAAGAGATGCCCTTCTGCACACCACTGTTTTAAACAGCTGTTATTTGAGCATTTGTGGCCTTTCTGTTAGCTTGAATGAGTCTGGACATTCTCTTCTGACCTCTCTCATTAACAAGGTGTTTTGCCCACAGAACTGCTGCTCACTGAATGTGTTTTGTTTATCGCACCATTCTCTGTAAACTCTAGAGACTGTACTGCGTAAAAATCCCAGGAAGGCAGCTGTTTCTGAGATGCTGGAATCCCCATGTGTTCATCAACAATCATACCACGGTCAAAGTTGCTTAGATTACTCATCTTGCCTGTTCTAATGTTTGGTCGAACAACAACTAAAGCTCTCTACTCTATATACTCTACATATTGAGTTGCAGGCAGCCACATGATTCGCTGTTCGAATGTAACTTTCCTTGATGGGCTAAATCAGGTCTGTAGAACTGATGGCATGACCTATGTCATTGTGTGGGATAATGTCAGGTTCCACCATGCTCAAACGGTGCAAGCATGGTTTCAGGCCCATCCACAATTTACCACCCTGTACTTACCCCCATACTCTCCTTTCCTTAACCTGATTGAGGAATTTTTCTCCACGTGGAGTTGGAAGGTAGGCGCCCTCATGAACAAGCCACCCTTCTCCAGGCCATGGATGACGCATGCAATGACATCACGGCAGACCAGTGTCATGCCTGGATTCGCCCAAAGATTCTTCCCAAGATATTTGGCTAATGAAAACATCCATTGTGATGTGGATGAGATGAGAACCTGTGGCCAAATCCACAAGACAGTTTTGATGGAAATATAGAAGTACAGTAATCTATCCTTTGTTTGGCTTTTTACAGTAAACCAGGTGAGGAACAGTTACTGTAGTTGTTTTCTTTTTTTGTAGCTAATTATTTTTGCTTTGATTCAAAGAAACCTATGTTGTGATTTTATTGCATTTCATCAATAAATGTCATATTTTGTTCAATGATTCCACTGTGTCTGTAGTATTCTCTCTACGAGTCCTTTTACAGTGATGTATTTACGTGTAGTAGCATAATGAAACATGTATCACATATTTTGTACTACAATATTTAATGATTGTACAAACAACTACACAGTGAAACTATTGGTATCTTGTGTGTGGGTGATCTAAATGAATGTTCCTATGGTATTTCATCATAAATCAGTTATTTGAACCGATTTCTTCAAACCAAGCTGCTTACCTATTGCAGATTTAGTCTTCCCAGCCTGGTGCAGGTCTACAATTTTGTTTCTGGTGTCCTTTGACAGCTCTTTGGTCTTGGCCATAGTGGAGTTTGGAGTGTGACTGTTTGAGGTTGTGGACAGGTGTTTTTTATACTGATAACAAGTTCAAACAGGTGCCATTAATACAGGTAACGAGTGGAGGACAGAGGAGCCTCTTAAAGAAGAAGTTACAGGTCTGTGAGAGCCAGAAATCTTGCTTGTTTGTTATTGACCAAATACTTATTTTCCACCATAATTTGCAAATAAATTCATTAAAAATCCTACAATGTGATTTTCTGGATTTGTCTTCTCATTTTGTCTGTCATAGTTGAAGTGTACCTTTGATGAAAATTACAGGCCTCTCTCATCTTTTTAAGTGGGAGAACTTGCACAATTGGTGGCTGACTAAATACTTTTTTGCCCCACTGTATGTACATATATGTAAAGTGACTAGGCAACAGGGTAGATAATAGAGAGTAGCAGAAGCATATGTGGTGAGTGTGGAGGTGTTTAAGTGTGTGTGTGTGTGTGTGTGTGTGTGTGTGTGTGTGTGTGTGTGTGTGTGTGTGTGTGTGTGTGTGTGTGTGTGTGTGTGTGTGTGTGTGTGTGTGTGTGTGTGTGTGTGTGTGTGTGTGTGTGTGTGTGTGTGTGTGTGTGTGTGTGTGTGTGTGCATAGAGTCAAAAATAATTAGTGCACATGGACTCACGAGTCACATACAAATGAATAGGACAGGTGAATAGTCTATATGAAAACGAACAGTGTTGTGACCATAAAATCCCATAATGTTTCACAGGCATTATGCTATTCATATGATGTTGACATAACCATAGTAGCCTTTGTTGTTATGGTAGATTGTGTCCCATCGTACCCAAACCCACAGGACAAGCAATGCCTTTCAACCGGTATTATTGGAATAGAACCTTAAGCTATAGCAGGCTTAAATTAAAAGATGACTGTGGAATACATTCTTATATGTCAGTCTATGTGAATCACTCAGGAAGTGGATAGGCCACTTGTGGTTATATAAAGTACTTGATATTCATCACCAGGAATAAACAGTAAGGACAGAACATTACACTCTAAATGTAATGTCCACTTGAAATAAAGGGAGTCTAATGAATCATGTTTGACTTTACTGTAAGTGGCGTGGGTTGTGTGCGATTGAACTACTTCATTTCAACTCGCCTGACACAGTAAGGTGTGAGTTCAAGTAGGCAACTGGCTGGGAAGTGCAACCATCCAGTTTTTACTTCACCTTTACATAACTGTCTATAGAATAGATATACACTTAGTATACAAAACATCAAGAACACCTGCACTTGCCATGACATAGACTGACCAGGTGAATCCAGGTGAAAGTGATGATCCCTTATTGATGTCACTTGTTAAATCACCTTCAATCAGTGTAGATGAACGGGAGGAGACTGGTTAAAGAAGGATTTTTAAGCCTTGAGACAATTGATTGTGTATGTGTGCCACTGAGAGGGTGAATGGACAAAACAAAATATTCAAGTGAACAGGGTAGGTGCCAGGCGCCCCAGTTTGTGTCATGAACTGCAACACTGCTGAGGGTTTTCCACGCTCAACAGTTTCCCAATGTGTGGTCGAGAATGGTCCAACACCCAAAGGACGTCCAGCCAACGTGACACAACTGTGGAAAGCATTGGAGTCAACATGGGCCAGCATCCCTGTGGAACGCTTTGAACATCTTGTAGTTGGAGATGCCATATACCCAGATGAATTGAGGCTGTTCTGAGGGCAAAATGGTGGGGTGCAACTCAATATTTGGAAGGTATTCCAAATGTTTGATAGACTCAGTGTATTGTGATCACCAAACATGTGCATTTTTGCACATGTGAATACTTTTTGCATCACTGACTACTGTACACCACAAAAACAACCCACTGTACTTTAAACGCACAAACGCTCCCACCAGTAGTAGCGATGCTTCCCTGCTCCGCAAGATGCGCGAACTAAACACCATATTGTGCTTACCTTCCGTTATTGGTGTGAACCGTGCGCCATATAGGGGAAGGTAGAGCGAGCGAGAGAGAGAGAGAGCTGTCAAGTCTGTTTAGATTTCTGCATAAGCACTGTTTGAACTGGCAGGATATTCATTCGCCAATGGTAATTGCGCTCAACGGACAAGGAAAGCTATACACTCGCATGTGCACTTATCATTTAAAACGACGCGGATATGTCTACAGTCATGATTTTTACGCACCGGTGAAACGTTTTTTTTTTTCATATCATAGATTATTCAAAAGAACAAAGGATATTGTCAGATCAGTGAACACCATATTTATAGCCTAGTTATTGCACAAGTAATTATATACAACAGGCGGGAATTCCGTTAAAAGTAAAATATGTCCAGGAAAAAGGCAGTGAAAGGCAAGGGAAGCTCCAAAAGCCCGACTGCATCTCCGAACAAGAGCAAAGACAGCGGGAAAAGTGGTAAAGGGATCGGAGCCGGGGCTCCATCCAACGGATTGGTATATCCGAGCCGCCCCTCACTCAGCAACAGTAGGGAGTTTTATGATATCACTTTTAAGGTAAGACTTTTTACGCACACATATTGTCAATATTCTCCCATCTCCAGTTGGCCATATCAGTCACTCAAATAGGCTACTTCAACGTTGATATGCCACTCAGGGTACAGTGACAGACAGTGTGACTCGAGCCTTTTGGCGCCCCTAAGCGATATTTGGTTCTTACTATTTGGTTTGGTTTTAACATCCCACAAACCAGCTTGTAAAACATAAAATGAAAGAAAATTAAACACATCAACACGGTCAAAAAGTGGCATGATGTAATTTGGAGTTCCACTCTGATGCACGCTCCAAAACATATATAAAAACGCTGCATCGCCGATTCATAGTGTTGAATTCGGAAGTGTACATTGGAGTCATTAATTAAAACTTGTTTTTCAACCACTCCACAAATTTCTTGATAACAAGCTATAGTTTTGGCAAGTTGGGTAGGCTGTCATTGTAAATAAGAATTTGTTCTTAACTGACTTGGCTAGTTAAATAAAGGTTAAATAAAATAAAAAAATATGTAACTTCCAACTTCAACTGTAAATCCATCAGACATGGACAACTGCATCAACTTGTTTGATAAACTGCTACAGAAGGCCGGACAGGCCATTGATAAGGAGGCCGGCCGACCCCTAGAGAGCCTTGCTGATACCATGGGCTCGTGGGGCCGTCCTGGAGAAGAAGAAGAGAAAGAGGAAGAAGAGCTCAGGACCTGTGGATTTTAGCTCCGAGTCCACTGCCGCCTGCACTGAACCCAGCGCTTCTCCAGAGACCTCTGGGATAGGCCTGATTCCAGAGATCTGGCAGATGATTAAGGACCTGCTGAAGCTCACTCCAGAGACCCTCCTAAAGATTGAGACCTCTACGGGCAAATTACCTGCCAGTGAAAAAACAGATCTATTAACACCCTTCTTCAAGACATAATTTTTATTCAATTACATTCATTTATTCTGATTACATCAGTGTCTCTCAATTATGTATGTATATATATATATATATATATATATATATATATATATATATATATATATATATATATATATACATACAATGCATTTGGAAACTATTCAGACATCAGTGTCTCTCAATTATATATATATATATACATACAATCCCTTTGGAAAGTATTCAGACCCCTTGACTTTTTCCACATCTTGTTATGTTACAGCCTGAACCTAAAACGGATTTAATAAAAAACATTAATCAGCAATCTACACACAATACCCCATTATGACAAAGTGGAGACAGGTGTTAAGAAATTTCTGTTTGCAAATTTATGAAAAATTTGAAACAGAAAGTATTCAGACCGTTTGCTATGAGACTCAAAATTGAGGTCAGGTGCATCCTGTTTCCATTGATCATCCGTGAGATGTTTCTACAACTTGATTGGAGTTCACCTGTGGTAATTTCAATTGATTGGACATGATTTGGAAAGGCACACACCTGTCTATATAAGGTCCCACTGTTCACGTTGCATTTCAGAGCAAAAACCAAGCCATGAGGTCAAAGGAATTGTCCGTAGAGCTTCGAGACAGGATTGTGTCGAGGCACAGATCTGAGGAAGGGTACCAAAACATTTCTACAGCATTGAAGGTCCCCAAGAACACAGTGGCCTCCATCATTCTTACATGTAAGAATTTTGGAACCACAAAGTTTCTTCCTAGAGCTGGCTGCCCAGCCAAACTGAGCAAACTGGGGAGAAGGTCCTTGGTCCGATGGTCACTCTGACAGAGCTCTAGAGGTCCTCTGTGGAGATGGGAGAACCTTCCAGAAGGACACACATCTCTGCAGCACTCCACCAATCAGGCCTTTATGGTAGAGTGGCCAGACGGAAGCCACTCCTCAGTAAAAAGCACATGACAGCCTGCTTGGAGTTTGTAAAAAGGCACCTAAAGACTCTCAGACCATGAGAAACAAGGCTTGATGAAACCAAGATTAAACTCGTTGGCCTGAATGCCAAGCTTCACGTCTGGAGGAAACGTGGCACAGGACTTGAACTCAATCAAACATCTCTGGAGAGACCTGAAAATTGCTGTGCAGCAACTCTCCCCATCCAACCTGATAGAGCTTGAGAGGATCTGTGGTGAATAATGGGAGAAACTCCCCAAATACAGGTGTGCCAAGCTTGTCATGTCATTCCCCAAAAGACTCGAGGCTGTAGTCGCTGCCAAAGATGCTTCAACAAACTACTGAGTAAAGGGCCTGAATACTTATGTAAATGTGATATTTCAGATTGTTAAAAAAAATGCATTTCTTAAAAACGTTTTATTCATATATTCAGTATATACAGTATATATATACAGTACATATATAAATATATATATATATATACACTGCTCAAAAAATTCAAGGGAACACTTAAACAACACAATGTAACTCCAAGTCAATCACACTTCTGTGAAATCAAACTGTCCACTTTGGAAGCAACACTGACTGACAATAAATTTCACATGCTGTTGTGCAAATGGAATAGACAACAGGTGGAAATTATAGGCAATTAGCAAGACACCCCCAATAAAGGAGTGGTTCTGCAGGTGGGAACCACAGACCACTTCTCAGTTCCTATGCTTCCTGGCAGATGTTTTGGTCACTTTTGAATGCTGGCGGTGCTTTCACTCTAGTGGTAGCATGAGACGGAGTCTACAACCCACACAAGTGGCTCAGGTAGTGCAGCTCATCCAGGATGGCACATCAATGCGAGCTGTGGCAAGAAGGTTTGCTGTGTCTGTCAGCGTAGTGTCCAGAGCATGGAGGCGCTACCAGAAGACAGTACATCAGGAGACGTGGAGGAGGACGTAGGAGGGCAACAACCCAGCAGCAGGACCGCTACCTCCGCCTTTGTGCAAGGAGAAGCAGGAGGAGCACTGCCAGAGCCCTGCAAAATGACCTCCAGCAGGCCACAAATGTGCATGTGTCTGCTCAAACGGTCAGAAACAGACTCCATGAGGGTGGTATGAGGGCCCGACGTCCACAGGTGGGGGTTGTGCTTACAGCCCAACACCATGCAGGACGTTTTTCATTTGCCAGAGAACACCAAGATTGGCAAATTCGCCACTGGCGCCCTGTGCTCTTCACAGATGAAAGCAGGTTCACACTGCTGACAGACGTGACAGTCTGGAGACGCCTTGGAGAACGTTCTTCTGCCTTCAACATCCTCCAGCATGACCGGTTTGGCGGTGGGTTAGTCATGGTGTGGGGTGGCATTTCTTTGGGGGGCCGCACAGCCCTCCATGTGCTCGCCTGACTGCTTTTAGGTACCGAGATGAGATCCTCAGACCCCTTGTGAGACCATATGCTGGTGCGGTTGGCCCTGGTTTCCTCCTAATGCAAGACAATGCTAGACCTCATGTGGCTGGAGTGTGTCAGCAGTTCCTGCAAGAGGAAGGCATTGATGCTATGGACTGGCCCGCTGTTCCCCAGACCTGAATCCAATTGAGCACATCTGGGACATCATGTCTCGCTCCATCCACCAACGCCACGTTGCACCACAGACTGTCCAGGAGTTGGTGGATGCTTTAGTTCAGGTCTGGGAGGAGATCCCTCAGGAGACCATCTGCCACCTCATCAGGAGCATGCCCAGGCGTTGTAGGGAGGTCATACAGGCACTTGGAGGCAACACACACTACTGAGCCTCATTTTGACTTGTTTTAAGGACATTACATCAAAGTTGGATCAGCCTGTAGTGTGGTTTTCCACTTTAATTTTGAGTGTGACTCCAAATCCAGACCTCCATGGGTTGATACATTTGATTTCCATTGATAATTTTTGTGTGATTTTGTTGTCAGCACATTCAACTATGTAAAGAAAAAAGTATTTAATAAGAATATTTCATTCATTCAAATCTAGGATGTGTTATTTTAGTGTTCCCTTTATTTTTTTAGCAGTGTATATATATATATATATGGTTGTTATGGTGTTATTTGAATATAAAAGCAAACATTCTGACCAGCCTCAATATCATCAAAAGGTTCAACTAAAGACCTCCCGGGTTGCACAGTGGTCTAGGGCACTGCAGCGCTAGCTGTGCCACCAGAGACTCTGGGTTCGCGCCCAGGCTCTGTCGCAGCCGGCCTCGACCGGGAGGTCCGTGGGGCGACGCACAATTGGCCTAGCGTCGTCCGGATTAGCGAGGTTTTGGCTGGTAGGGATATCCTTTTTTTTATTTTTAAGGTTAAAATAAATCAAGACATTTTAGAACCAAGGCACATGACATTTGCCTAATGATTGTTATGGATGTTTTGTTACATTACACTGCATAATGAACTGACATTAACAACTGTATTGTCAACTCCTGGGCCACAGCTGTGTCAACAAGGATATGGGAGACAAGCGTGTGCCACTGCCAAAGCAGCACTCAAACATGCACAATGGGACAAGAACAAACACTGACATGCTACGCACCACACCATCCCACCCCACACCACATAAGGGATTATGAGCCTGGCATCGGAAAGTGTTTGACTCATCAATCATTTATACATTCAGATTACTGTAGTAGCTGAACGTGAGTGTTGCCTCGTTGTATCATGCCTGCGTTGTGCTCATGCCATCTGGTTGTGTGTGTGTGTGTGGGGGGGGGTGAGGGGGTGGGGGGTGGGGTGTGTATGTGGAAAAGTGTCATTTCCAAGGATGCATAGGATCTAGTGTGCATATCCAGGTCAAACCTTTATTTCTCATTATAAACTGGGTGGTTCGAGCAATGAATGCCAATTGGCTGACAAGCATGATATATTAGTATGCCATGGGTATATGGCCTGATATATTATTTTTACTGCTCTAATTATGTTGGTAAACAGTTTTTAATTGCAATAAGGTACCTCTGGGATTTGTGGTATATGACCAATATACCATGGCTAAGGGGGGCAGTGTAGCCTAGTGGTTAGAGTGTTGGACTAGTAACCGAAAGGTTGCAAGTTCAAATCCCCGAGCTGACAAGGTACAAATCTGTTGTTCTGCCCCTGAACAGGCAGTTAACCCACTGTTCCTAGGCTGTCATTGAAACTAAGAATTTGTTCTTAACTGACTTAGACCTAATTAAATAAAGGTACAAGCCCTGTTGAGTTGTGCATAAGAATAGCCCTTAACAGTGGGATATTGGCCATATACCACACCTCCTTGTGGCTTATTGCTTAAACCTAAACTTACTCTAAAATCAATTCTCAAGTCAAGTTCTATGGCCTCCACAGCTAAACTGCACTGCGATACTACAATAACCAACTTGAGAACACTGGAAAATTAGCCTAGTATTGCCCCATGCCCCCTCTTCAGTTCCGGTGCCCCCTGTTCTTCCCACCTCTTTCCCAGATCGCTCCCATAGGATGCAGACTTCAGTCTTTCTCTTTGATGTGAGAGTGAGTGCTTCGCTCAGATGCCAGCTTGTTTACTCTGTAGCTGTGTATTTTTATGTGAACTGAACTCCTGAATTCATTTGTCCCTCTGAGCTGTTTGAGCACAGTCTGAACTACACTTCCCACGCATATGCAAACAGGCACGCACACACACACACACACACACACACACACACACACACACACACACACACACACACACACACACCGAGTCTCCCCTTTATCGTTGATCCTCCTATTCTGGTCTCCCCTGGCCTTGACTTACAGTTTAATAGAGTGAGTTTGCCACACTAAGAGGGAAAGAAGTCTGAGGTAGACAGTGATTCGTGTCAGATATGGAGGTCTGACGGCAGGTTAGGTGATTTCTCAGACAGACACAGACTCATTACCCAGACTTAGACAAATCACCTCACTGTGTGTCGTAAAGCTACATGGTGTGGTGATCATTGACCTTCACTACTGAGCACAATGCCATTGGGATTCAGAGGAGATGGAGGTGCTCAGCAGATGGAGATGTATCCGCCGTTTTTTCGGGTCTGTCTTTCGCTTTGTCTCTTTGTCTCCATCCGTCGGTTTCTGTCTCTCTCTCTCTCTCGTTGTCTCTGTCTCTGTCCGTCTCTCTGTCTCCATCTCTCTCTCGCTCAAGCGCTCTCTCGCTCTCACTCTGGGTGTACAGGCAGTGTACAAGCCCGACAATGTGGATAATCTTTCAAGGGACCATGAGAACATAAAATGAAGTCATTTGTGTCTCTCTACAGGTGATGCTGGTGGGAGACTCAGGTGTAGGGAAGACTTGCCTGCTGGTTCGCTTCAAGGACGGAGCTTTCTTGGCCGGCAGCTTTATTTCTACTGTGGGCATTGACTTCAGGGTGAGTAGACACCACACTCACACTCTCACTTGCACACACACACCACACCACACATACACGGGATTGATTATTTGAAGAATGCGGAATATGTCCATTGAGAAATCCTGCAGGAACCAAGTAAAGTGCAAAGACTTCAAATGTATAAAAGGATATTCTGGAATTGAAAAGTGGGTTTTGCCTTTTTTAAGATTTCACGAGATCCAATAGCAGTTCAGATATTGATTCAAGGCTTCAATATTCTTTAGGTTCAGGCCTCCATTGTCATACGTGTCATAGATATATTTCCTTTTGACCTTTTCTGGTTTACTATTCCATGTACACTAAAATATCTTGTCTCGAAACTGCTGAAAGATGGAAGTGATCGATCAACTGAGAGACAATTAAGGTGTTTATCACAGTTTCCACGGCAATAGTATTTCGTCAATTTTGGCTAGATTCAAATCAAAGTTGTCCTTCACATGATCCTTCATTATTTCTAGGATGTGGATGCCAAGCATGTCCACCGGGAAGAAGATGCTAGTGAAGTTCTGTTAACGGGGTTAGCGTTTCCTCAAACGAAAAAAAAATGATACTCAAATATTGTACTTGCTCCTGTAATGTCTGGTTGGGTGATAATAAATTAAACCTTTCAAAGGAATGCGGTTTGATGGCACTTTTCTTACGATGATTTCCTTGGTTCAACCTAAGAAAAAAAATCTTGTTCACTTTTCCCATTTTCCCATCCAAGCTGTCCTTGATCTGTAAAAAAAAAACATGAATCCTTTCTGCATAAAGGCTCTCAAGCTCATGTTGTCTACTCGGAGGTTCTACTACTGCATATACATTTGTTTATTCAATTAACTTATCTTCAATTTAATACATTTTCCCTCCTAAGATGTTTCTTTTTTTCCATGATGACCACTTGGGGCTGTAACTACGTTATGAGGACACCGAGATCCGGGCCTTGGTAATGTTTTCATAAAAAAATAAAACGTATATAGATTTTGTACACAATAAAGAAACAAAATTATGGGTCAACATCTAAATATTGCTCCCAGCGTTGATCAAAGATCAGAATGCTTATATTCTTGATCGGACAGAGCTCCAATCGCACCTGCCTCTTTGCGAATGAGTGGAATTATGAACAGTGATTTGTTCGTTATGTTCACCTGCGTCCTCAGGATTTTTAGCAGCACATTCACCACTCTCTCAAACAGCTAACTCCGCCCTCTCACGGCACGTGAAACAAACTACCCCAGCTCGGAGTCGACTCAAAGTAGGCGTCGACGCAAAGTGTTTGTAGATTTGACTGAGATGAAGGAACCTACAGCAGCCAAGGTGATAATGGCTGGAGTCATTTTTGCTTGTCTTTGCCGTTCTCCAAATTGCATTTTAAATGTTTGTAATTGTATAGAAATGCAGCAAATGAGCTTCAACTTTCAAAAAATGTCCTGAGGGACACTTACCCCTTACGGACCTCACCAAAATTCAAAACCTGGTTACAGCCCTGGTGACCATTGCTTATGGACACTAATACCCTTTTCCATCCAAACTGTACCACCAGTTCCACCCCTGGGGTTTGTATGTTTTCCCATTTGCTGAAACTACACTGAACAAAAATATAAACACAAAATGCAACAATTTCAAAGATTTGACTAAATTGCACTTACTACAAGGAAATCAGTCAATTGAAATACATTCATGAAGCCCTAATCAATGGATTTCACATGACTGGGAATATAGATATATATCTGTTGGTCACAGATACCGTAAAAAAAGTAGGGGTGTGGCTCAGAAAACCAGTCAGTGTCTGGTGTGACCACCATTTGCCTCATGCAGCGTGACACATCTCCTTCGCATAGGGTTGATCAGGCTGTTGATTGTGGCCTGTGGAATGTTGTCCCACTCCTCTTCAATGGCTATGCGAAGTTGCTGGATATTGGTGGGAACTGGAACACGCTGCCATACGTCGATCCAGAGCATCCCAAACATGCTCAAAGGGTGACATGTCTGGTGAGTATGCAGGCCATGGAAGAACTGGGGCACTTTCAGCTTTCAGGAATTGTGTAAAGATCCTTGCGACATGGGGGCTTTGTATTATCATGCTGAAACATGAAGGGAATGGCACAACAATGGGCCTCAGGATCTCGTCACAACTGCCCGGTACAGTTGAAACCTGTGATGGTTTCATGGGACCAACACTTTATATGTTGCGTTTATATTTTTGATCCGTATAGTTAAGACATCCTACCTTACTAAATACAACGTGTACAGAAGCAGCACGGAACGGAACCTGTTTAAAGCCCGGACAGTTCAGTTCAGTTCGGTACTTATTACAAGTGGAAAGAGGTCAGTGAGACAGAAGCACAAAGGATCAGTGGTGGAAAAAGTACTCAAATATCATACTTGAGTAAAAGTAAAGAATAGTAGAAAATGACTCAAAGTGAAAGTCACCCAGTAAAATACTACTCGAGTAAAAGTCTAAAAGTATTTGGTTTTAAATATATTTATAGTATCAAAAGTAGGTTAGCTAGCCAGCTATTGTCGTTCTTTTAACTCAACGTAACGTAAACAACACTGCTAGCTAGCCAGCTGGCCCCCGAATAGCAGCACTGTAGAATTATTACACTCAACGGAACGACTTGATTAGTGTAGTGTCAACAACGCAGCTACTGCCAGCTAGCCTACTTTAGCAGTACTGTATCATTTTAATCATTTTAGTCAATAAGATTCTTGCTACGTAAGCAACTTTCTGAACATTCGAGACGTGTAGTCCGCTTGTCATTCCAATTTCCTTGCATTAGCGTAGCCTTTTCTGTAGCCTGTCAACTATGTGTCTGTCTATCCCTGTTCTCTCCTCTCTGCACAGATCATACAAACGCTCCACACCGCGTGGCCGCGACCACCCTAACCTGGTGGTCCCAGCGCGTACGACCCACGTGGAGTTCCAGGTCTCTGGTAGCCTCTGGAACTGCCAATCTGCGGCCAACAAGGCAGAGTTCATCTCAGCCTATGCCTCCCTCCAGTCCCTTGACTTCTTGGCACTGACGGAAACATGGATCACCACAGATAACACTGCTACTCCTACTGCTCTCTCCTCGTCCGCCCACGTGTTCTCGCACACCCCGAGAGCTTCTGGTCAGCGGGGTGGTGGCACCGGGATCCTCATCTCTCCCAAGTGGTCTTTCTCTCTTTCTCCCTTACCCATCTGTCTATTGCCTCCTTTGAATTCCATGCTGTCACAGTTACCAGCCCTTTCAAGCTTAACATCCTTATCATTTATCGCCCTCCAGGTTCCCTCGGAGAGTTCATCAATGAGCTTGATGCCTTGATAAGCTCCTTTCCTGAGGACGGCTCACCTCTCACAGTTCTGGGCGACTTTAACCTCCCCACGTCTACCTTTGACTCATTCCTCTCTGCCTCCTTCTTTCCACTCCTCTCCTCTTTTGACCTCACCCTCTCACCTTCCCCCCTACTCACAAGGCAGGCAATACGCTTGACCTCATCTTTACTAGATGCTGTTCTTCCACTAACCTCATTGCAACTCCCCTCCAAGTCTCCGACCACTACCTTGTATCCTTTTCCCTCTCGCTCTCATCCAACACTTCCCACACTGCCCCTACTCGGATGGTATCGCGCCGTCCCAACCTTCGCTCTCTCTCCCCCGCTACTCTCTCCTCTTCCATCCTATCTTCTCTTCCCTCTGCTCAAACTTTCTCCAACCTATCTCCTGATTCTGCCTCCTCAACCCTCCTCTCCTCCCTTACTGCATCCTTTGACTCCCTATGTCCCCTATCCTCCAGGCCGGCTCGGTCCTCCCTCCCGCTCCGTGGCTCGACGACTCATTGCGAGCTCACAGAACAGGGCTCCGGGCAGCCGAGCGGAAATGGAGGAAAACTCGCCTCCCTGCGGACCTGGCATCCTTTCACTCCCTCCTCTCTACATTTTCCTCCTCTGTCTCTGCTGCTAAAGCCACTTTCTACCATTCTAAATTCCAAGCATCCGCCTCTAACCCTAGGAAGCTCTTTGCCACCTTCTCCTCCCTCCTGAATCCTCCCCCTCCCTCCTCCCTCTCTGCAGATGACTTCGTCAACCATTTTGAAAAGAAGGTCGATGACATCCGATCCTCGTTTGCTAAGTCAAACGACACCGCTGGTTCTGCTCACACTCCCCTACCCTATGCTCTGACCTCTTTCTCCCCTCTCTCCAGATGAAATCTCTCAAAGCGTCTTGTGACGGCCGGCCGCCCAACAACCTGCCCGCTTGACCCTATCCCCTCCTCTCTTCTCCAGACCATTTCCGGAGACCTTCTCCCTTACCTCACCTCGCTCATCAACTCATCCCTGACCGCTGGCTACGTCCCTCCCGTCTTCAAGAGAGCGAGAGTTGCACCCCTTCTGAAAAAACCTACACTCGATCCCTCCGATGTCAACAACTACAGACCAGTATCCCTTCTCTCTTTTCTCTCCAAAACTCTTGAGCGTGCCGTCCTTGGCCAGCTCTACCGCTATCTCTCTCAGAATGACCTTCTTGATCCAAATCAGTCAGGTTTCAAGACTAGTCATTCAACTGAGACTGCTCTTCTCTGTATCACGGAGGCGCTCCGCACTGCTAAAGCTAACTCTCTCTCCTCTGCTCTCATCCTTCTAGACCTATCGGCTGCCTTCGATACTGTGAACCATCAGATCCTCCTCTCCACCCTCTCCGAGTTGGGCATCTCCGGCGCGGCCCACGCTTGGATTGCGTCCTACCTGACAGGTCGCTCCTACCAGGTGGCGTGGCGAGAATCTGTCTCCTCACCACGCGCTCTCACCACTGGTGTCCCCAGGGCTCTGTTCTAGGCCCTCTCTTATTCTCGCTATACACCAAGTCACTTGGCTCTGTCATAACCTCACATGGTCTCTCCTATCATTGCTATGCAGACGACACACAATTAATCTTCTCCTTTCCCCCTTCTGATGACCAGGTGGCGAATCGCATCTCTGCATGTCTGGCAGACATATCAGTGTGGATGACGGATCACCACCTCAAGCTGAACCTCAGCAAGACGGAGCTCCTCTTCCTCCCGGGGAAGGACTGCCCGTTCCATGATCTCGCCATCACGGTTGACAACTCCATTGTGTCCTCCTCCCAGAGCGCTAAGAACCTTGGCGTGATCCTGGACAACACCCTGACGTTCTCAACTAACATCAAGGCGGTGTCCCGTTCCTGTAGGTTCATGCTCTACAACATCCGCAGAGTACGACCCTGCCTCACACAGGAAGCGGCGCAGGTCCTAATCCAGGCACTTGTCATCTCCCGTCTTGATTACTGCAACTCGCTGTTGGCCGGGCTCCCTGCCTGTGCCATTAAACCCCTACAACTCATCCAGAACGCCGCAGCCCGTCTGGTGTTCAACCTTCCCAAGTTCTCTCACGTCACCCCGCTCCTCCGCTCTCTCCACTGGCTTCCAGTTGAAGCTCGCATCCGCTACAAGACCATGGTGCTCGCCTACGGAGCTGTGAGGGGAACGGCACCTCAGTACCTCCAGGCTTTGATCAGGCCCTACACCCAAACAAGGGCACTGCGTTCATCCACCTCTGGCCTGCTCGCCTCCCTACCACTGAGGAAGTACAGTTCCCGCTCAGCCCAGTCAAAACTGTTCGCTGCTCTGGCCCCCCAATGGTGGAACAAACTCCCTCACGACGCCAGGACAGCGGAGTCAATCACCACCTTCCGGAGACACCTGAAACCCCACCTCTTCAAGGAATACCTAGGATAGGGTAAGTAAGGGTAAGTAATCCTTCTCACCCCCCCTTCCCCCCCAACAAGATTTAGATGCAAGTGGCTGTTCCACTGGTTGTCATAAGGTGTATGCACCAATTTGTAAGTCGCTCTGGATAAGAGCGTCTGCTAAATGACTTAAATGTAATGTAAATGTAAATGTAATTGCAAAAATATACTTCAGTATACAAAAGTAAAAGTGAAAGTATAAATACATTTTATTTACACATAGCCAGGGGCACACTCCAACACAGACACTAATTTATAAACAAAGCGTTTGTGTTTACCGGGTCCGCCAGATCAGAGTCAGTAGGGATGACCAGAGATGTTCTCTTGACAAGCGCGTGAACTGGACCATTTTCCTGTCAAAATGTAATGAGTATTTTTGGGTGTCAGGGAAAATGTATGGAGTAAAAAGTACATTATTTTCTTTAGGAATGTGGTGAAGTAAAAGTAAAAGTAGTCAAAAAAGCTAAATAGTAAAATACAGATACCCCAAAAAACTACTAAGTCTTTTTACTTAAGTCCTTTACACCACTGCAAATGATACACACACAGTGACGGAGAGAACAATAACACTTCTCCTCAATATATCTGTTTATTAACTTTCTCTCCTCCTCTTCCTCCTTCATTTGTTTGGCTTCTTGATGAAACATAATGAGTAAAGTGAATGACTCACAGACAGTTTCAAGTGTGGATGCCCTTGATAACACTCATACACTATATTTATTCTGTGTTTGCGCAGCGAGCACACCGATGCCATTAGGATATGAGGAAGGCGGCATGGGCGGCTGGTTGAATTGATTTATCTCTCCCTTCATTGGCAGACGGAGTTCTGGGTTTATTTTTAATATCAGTTGTTGTCGGTATGTCTCAGGAGTGTGCTTGCTCATGTGTGGGAGCTATTAAACTGCAGTTTACCATTCAGTTTCCTTCCTTCTCCTCTGAGGGAAGGAGAGGGAGAGGGAGAGATCGATGTGTGTTTGTGTTGGGGGCTGAAATGTGTTTCCAACAGTATGTTAGAGAGTGAAGAGAAAGAGGGAATGGGAGGAAGAGGGTGGGATAATGAAAGATTGGCAGTAAAACGATTAGACAAAGTGCTAAAAGGCAAAACAATGCACTATATTAGGAGATCGAGAGAGAGAGAGAGAGAGAGAGAGAGAGAGAGAGAGAGAGAGAGAGAGAGAGAGAGAGAGAGAGAGAGAGAGGCCAATGTAGCTCAGATGTGGGGTTTGGAGTGGCCCTCTTTCAGCTGCCCGTTCTGAGCAGATGTCTTTTCGCTCTCTCTCTCTCTCTCTATCTCCTCTCTACCTCCCCTCTCTCCCAGCCCCCTAGCCTCTAGTGCTGTATCGCCCAGCAGCAGCAGTACATCAGCTAATCATTAAAGGAGCGGTGCAGTCAGCGAGGAGGCCAGCAGAGCCACAACACCTCTTCTGTGTGTTGTGTAGTGTGACAGGACTCACTGACCAGTGACCACACAGGGACATGGATAATTGCAATGTGGCAATCTGAGGTGATCTGTGCACAATTAGACCACGCTCTTAACTTGCTCTGCTGGGAGGAGAGGTGGAGATGGAGATGGGAAAAGGATTGAAAAGAAATGGCTCATTTTAAAGTGTGTTCTTTTCTCTGAAGAATACGGTGCTGTTGAATCATTGCAGTCTCAATAAATATGAAATCACACTCCTAATGATACTGTAGAACTGAAAGATTTATTCAAAGATGCATTTAATGATTTATTCATGGTTTTATCATTAAACCCTCCTAGCCTGGAGGTTGGAAAACATGGAGAGTTTTTTTTAAGGAAAAATGAGACTTTTATTGAGGCTTCCTCAAACATATGTCCTGTCAGCAAAGACTTCAACGTATAGGCTGTTATCTACAGAAAAGGATGATGGTTATTGGTAGTTCAAGGCTGTCATTTATTTTGTGTTTGCTATTTTCTAACGAAGCCTGTGCTATAATTAATTAATAAGGCATGAGGAGGTGTGGTATATGGTCAATATACCACATCTAAGGGCTTCTCTTAGCACGACGCAACGCGGAGTGCCTGGACACAGTCCTTAGCCGTGGTATATTGGTCCTATATCACAAACTCCCGAGGTGCCTTATTTTTTTATTATAAACTGGTTACCAATGTAATTAGAGGAATAAAAAATAAATGTTTTGTCATACCCGTGGTATACGGTCTGATATGCCACGGCTTTCAGTCAATCAGCATTCAGAGCTCGAACAACCTAGTATATAAATGGGTTTAATACATATTGTAAAAGTGCAGCACATTCATACAAGTCTCAGGACATAAAAATGTCAGCCAAGAAAATACATGGCTGTAATAAACAGGATATAATACTAATAAGCTAGTTAATGCTGTGTTTGCATGTTGGAATATTCATGCTTGCCTTTCACACACATGCACGTCCAAGAAGATGGAAATTGTACACACACTATACATGACAAAGTATGTAGACATCCCTTCAAATTAGGGGGTTCTGCTATTTCAGCCACACCCGCTACTGACAGGTGTATGAAATCGAGCATAGAGCCATGCAATCTCCATAAACAAACATTGGCAGTAGAATGGCCTTACTGAAGAGGTCAGTGACTTGCAACAACAGCTCAGCCGCGTACTGGTTGGCCACACAAGCACACAGAATGGGACCGCCGAGTGCTGAAGCGCCTAGCGCGTCAAAAACGTCTGTCCTCGTTTGCAACACCCACTACCGAGTTCCAAACTGCCTCTGAAAGCAACATTAGCATAATAACTGTTCGTCGGGAGCTTCATGAAATGGGTTTCAAGGGACGAGCAGCCGCACACAAAGATCACCATACGCATTGCCAAGCTTTGGCTGGAGTGGTGTAAAGCTCACTGCCATTGGTCTCCTGAGTGGCGCAGCAGTCTAAGGTACTGCATCTCAGCGCTAGAGGCGACACTACAGACCCTGGTTCGATCCCAGGCTGTATCACAACCGGCTGTGATTGGGAGTCCCATAGGGCTCAATTGACCCAGCGTCGTCCAGGTTAGGGTTTGGCTGGGGTAGGCTGTCATTGTAAATAAGAATTTGCTCTTCACTGACTTGCCTAGTTAAATAAATAAAGATCAAATAAAAATGTAAAATTAGACTCTGGAGCAGTGCGTTCTCTGGTGTGATGAATCACGTTTCACAATCTGGCAGTCCGACGGATGAATCTGGGTTTGGCGGATGCAAGGAAAACGCTACCTGTCCGAATGTACAGTGGCAACTGTAGAGTTTGGTGGAGGAGGAATAATGGTCTGGGGCTGTTTTTCATGGTTCGGGCTTGGCCCCTTATTTCCAGGAAAGGGAATTCTTAATGCTACAGTATACAATTACATTCTAGATGATTCTGTGCTTCCAATTGTCGTTCTGCCCCTGAACAAGGCAGTTAACCCACTGTTCCTAGGCCGTCATTGAAAATAAGAATTTGTTCTGAACTGACTAGTTGAATAAAGGTTTATAGAAAATATGTAGTGAATGTTTATGTCTGGTCGTCACAAAAACAAATGCAAATGATCTGTAACCAATTCTATAAAACGTGCCCAAAGGTGGAGATTTAATCTCACTCCCTGTCACGTTCTGACCTTTATTTCCTTTCTTTTGTATTTATTTAGTATGGTCAGGGCGTGAGTTGGGTGGGCAGTCTATGTTTGCTTTTCTAGGTTTGGGGTATTTCTATGTTTCGGCCTAGTATGGTTCTCAATCAGAGGCTGGTGTCATTAGTTGTCTCTGATTGAGAGTCACACTTAGGTAGCCTGGGTTTCACTGTGTGTTTGTGGGTGATTGTTCCTGTCTCTGTGTTTTGCACCAGATAGGGCTGTTTTGGGTTTTCACGGTTCTTGTTTTTGTTAGTTTGTTCATGTGAAGTGATTTATTAAAACATGAATCAAAACAACCACGCTGTGCTTTGGTCCGCCTCTCCGTCAATGGAAGAAATCCCTTACACTCCCTTAGAAAATGTTGATTTCTGTAATCAATTCAGGTCTGATTTACATGAATTTATCCTCCTCAACAAAGAGTCTGTGAATTATAATAGATTCCTGTGGGATGCCATGAAAGGGTTCATTAGAAACAATCAGTGGCAACCCGTCATTCAGGGAAGGTGGGGCAGAGCCCCATATTTTGCCTGTTTTGCATGTTATTATGGCATTAATACGTGTCACATATCAATTTGCAAACAATGTAAAACTATATATTTTAAATCATTGAGTTAATAAAGCCGCATAATACGAATATGGTCTTTTTTTGCTTTCTTGAGTAAGGCAGCTCCAAAATGCAAGTGTTTCAGCCTCGCTCAATGCTTTCTGTGGTGGTGGGGCAGCCAGCAGAACATACAGAGTCTAGGGGTTGGTAATGATCTATAGTTGCGCTGTGATTGGGTAATGTTCTCTAGTTGCGCCGGGATTGGCTAGGTATTCTGTCACACATGGGGACACTACATCATCGCTAAATCTAAGGGTAGAGCTAAAAAATTCAAGCCCCTTGGGAGCTGCCATATGGTTACATTAGAAGTGCCAATCCAAGAAGGCTCAAGGTCATTGGCCACAGATAAAATTACATCAAATAACATTATATCTATAGTAGCTTTGATTTGACTGATCATGTCAACATTATACTTTCAAAATCTTAGCTAGCAAGCTAGCAGTCATCATCATGAATCAAGCCGACAATCTATTGGCAAATGATTTTTAGTCCTTGTCATAAGAATGGAAATAATGAATAGAAATTTGAGATAAAATGTATCGGTTCTCATGGTCCATTGGACATAAACATTACGCAAAATGTTGGAAATCGCAAATTCAACAACGAGTGGTTTGAAATAAATGAGTGGCTAACTGCACGCATGGCAAAGCAATCACTAGCCTGCTATTCAGTGGAGTGGCTGTGTGGTCCCAAGTCTGGCTTTAAGGGTCTCGTTTCCAAGCTTAAAATGATAAACCTTCAACATTGGCCATGCTGTCAAATAACTGTTAACAGAAACTGGGAAATTTGACTTCAGTGAGTTCAGGACAACTGGGAACTTGGGGAAAAACGAACTACGAATGAGAAAATATGTTTTGTAAGTCAGAATTGTAAGTCCGGAACTCAGGCTTCTTTCTAGAGCTACAACCTGACGATCACTGACGTCATCATGATTTTACCTCATTTTTTTCCCGGAGTTCCCAGTTGTCTTGAAAGCACCATAAATCCAGAGAATGCCAGACTTTGGTGATAAAGTTTGATGACACCACCTTCCTGTTCAAGTGAGCATAGCACAACATGGTGAGTCCAGAAATGTCTTGTATTCTGCTGCCTAAATGATGTAATATGCCAGGGAGATAGGTATACTGTAGCTAAGAAAGTAATACTTAGTGAATGTTATGTAGTTAGCTGTTAGTAGCCCATGTGCCTCACCCTAATAATTTGGTCTATTTTCCCCTCTTAATTTTGCCTACTGTTCTGACTTGGTGGTACACATGTAGCCTGTTTTAGAGACATGTAATCTTTGAATATTGTAAGCGCTTTCATTGTCTGCTTATATGCCCCCTTTATTTATCCTGCAGTTCTGACTTGGTGTAGAGTACATTTTAAAAGTGCTGAACAAATAGTTATATTGACTATGTCCTAGGTCGCTCATGAATGTCTTAATCGAAATTACGGATTGCATCTTATCCACTTGTCGTCCCCTTATTCCATAGTTTGTACATCCCAATTGTCAGTAGAAACCACATTTGTTTAAGCAAGTCAACCATATCAGCTACACTACCGGTCAAAAGTTTTAGAACACCTACTCATTCAACGGTTTTTATTTCAACTATTTTCTACATTGTAGAATAATAGTGAAGACATCAAAACTATGAAATAACGCATATGGAATCATGTAGAAGCCAAAAACGTTTTAAACAAATTATATTTTACATTTGAGATTCTTCAGTCTTGATGACAGCTTTGCACACACTTGGCATTCTCTCAACCAGCTTCATGAGGTAGTCACCTGGAATGCATTTTAATTAACAGGTGTGCCTTCTTAATAGTTAATTTGTG